>NC_060209.1:162135000-162785000 GCF_021130785.1 Homalodisca vitripennis
TCTAATTAGTTAGACTATTGCAGTGTGTAAATGTACATATTCTCACATTTTCACAATTACAGCCCCAATTCTTATGGGATCTTAATGAAACTTGGTATGAACGCTCTGCAAGTAAATTGAAATGTTAACATTGATGGAATTTTGGTGTGATTTTGAGACGAGGGGGTGGAGACATAGCTTCAAAACTTTCTTATGCATATCTACTGTGGTGTTTTGTGGTTGAATGCAATTTAACAAATATGAGCAGTAACATCTTGTATAATAAATTTTAACCAATGATAGTTTTCAAGCGCCCTTTTTGACATCGGAGAACCCTGGGATAAACCATATTATAAGTAATTAATCCTAACGACTTGTACATGTATGGATCTTGGCATAACTGATATGAATATTCTATACAATAGATAATAGTGAAGGATAGATCAAACCAGGTGTAGAGAAAATGACATACAGGTTTGTCTAAAAGTGATTTACGCCTTACGGTAGTATGTATTTTAACCGCAATTGTCAAGAACGTTCTATATGATAAATATGGATGTTTATTCGTTGCCCTTCAAGACAGAGGGGTAGATTCCTATGATAAAATACATATATTCAATTAATATGAACTCCTTTTGGTAGGATTGATTTTAGCTAAAATTCACTTATGTATTCAATAGAAAAAATAAAAACGAAGGAGAACACACAGCAATCTTTGGAGCTAAAGAGATAGAGCATAATACCAAAACCATTTCATAAACTGATACTATAGATGTATTGCAGTAGGACATATTTTTGTCATATTGGGGAATAAATGTGTTTATTATAAAAATCTACCAAAATTGGGTTTCAGGGCCTTGTGAGATTAGTGGGTGGAACCCAACGACCAAATAAATTTGATTTAAAATTACTCTGATTACCTTGCGGTTGGACGGATTTTAATCAAGAGAATGTAAGACGTCAGTGCCACCTAGAGTCCGGAAGCTGGGAGCTCTCAAAGGATGGTGCCTTCTAGAGGCTGAATCCTAATAGATGCCTTCCAGGACCTGTCAGATGCCCAGAACCTGGGGGCATCTAGTAGGAGAGTTAGAGAATTATAGGTGATAGATGCTAAGAGCTCCCTGGCTGGAAGCTTCTACATTGTCAGAGTTACCAGAGACTAGAATTAAAGTCCTGCCAGAGGCAAGGAACTATTCAAAGTGGAGAGCTGCCAGGGCTGGGAAATACTAGAGGACGGGGCTTACCAGAGGCTGAAACAACCTACAAGTTCACAGTTCCCAGAGGACGACTTGCTAGAGACCAGGGCCTGCTAAAAATCTCGGTATCCTAAAGGATGAGACATTCTTAAAGCTGAAAGATACCGTGCAATAAAGCCTGTTAGAGGCCTCGGTCTACTATAAGATGAGACTTGCTACAAACTAAAAGGACCTGAGGCTAAAAGCTCATAAAGGCCCAAGGTGCCAGAGTAAGAGGACAAGGTCTGCTAGAGATGGTGGCCTGCTGGAGGCCGCTGCCCTCTACTGCCAGGAACTACGAAAATTGGGGAGCTATCAGAGACCAGGCTTCCGAAAGGAATCTCTAAGGTTGTAGAAGGTGAGAACTCCCAGAGACGGAGAGGTGCCAGGAGCCTGCAGAGGCTGGAAGAACCGAGAAGCTAAATGCTACCAGAGGCCGAGGGGTGCCTAAGGTCAGGAGCTCCTAGAAGCTGATGTATACGTGTATATAGTATATAATATATAATAATGTTTCCAGCATTTATTATCAGGGTTTCTATAGTATCATACTGTGCTTCGATATACTACAAAGATACAGAGACGTTTTATTAATTAAAGTAAAACTGATGATAATATTAAGAAGTTTATATGATTATAAGAAAATTAAGTATGAAGTAACTGAATATAATATACATTAAATGTCTATGAGAATAACTAATTTTTGAAATATTTGATTTCTCTTCTGATTCTAAATTACTCGTACATTACATACAACAAAACCCTTAGAACTCTAAATTTTCCTATTTTCTTGAAGAATTAAAAATGTTTGTTAAAAATACAATTAGTATATTTTACACATGGAAAACGTAACAAACTAAACAATCGTTAATGTAAAATACAGGCAGATGTTTTTGCAATTAGCCGGTTGGCTTGTCAAAGCATGTGGTGTTTCTGTGGTTCATGTGCTCCGCTACACATACAAGAATTCGAAAAAAACACTAGTCTTGTACGGAAATTTCAACTGAATTTACTGAGTTTTAGAGAGTAGAAGGCTGCAAACAACATATAAAGTTTATTTACGACCAGTTCTAGCAGAATAACAGACATTTTAAGATAAAAATATTCTGACTTCAAAAACATAAACATGTTGGAAAAAATATAACATCAAAGTAAAACATAATTTCTAATCAGAGAAAATTAAAGTTATTCAAAGCCGTAAACATAAAGCTTTTGGATCGGCGCCAAATTGATGAGTAGAAAACGCTTTGCCAAATCCTGCAGAGCGACATTTCTATCATCAAGTTACATAAATTTAGTTGCATGCTAAGTCCATAGCTACATATTAAATTTGTTCGTATACCGACAGGTAATGCAGGCATTACAGGAATTTTCAAAAACTCCTTAATTATCAGTCTAATTTTAATTTAAATAATTTTCGAGACAACCACCCTGAGTTACAGGCTGCATATGTTGAGCCAGATGCCAATGAGATACATGGACTACGAACGCACTCTATATTATCTGTATACAAATACTGTAAACCCATACAGAAGAGTATTGGAAACCAACGCGACGTAATGAAATGTACTTAAAATAATGACTGTACTTACTTTCATCTTAACGATTTTTAGTCTCCGATTTCCTCGTTGTCATCACAGTTACCCACAAGACAAATGTAAAAAGGGCCACTATCACTAGACTGAGACACCGACAAGCTAGGTAACTGTAATGTAATTACGACCGCTTTGTAGCTGTAATGAAAAGCCTCCCACACAGACCCGAAGTTTGCCTTTTATACCCCTTGTTTATATACAAGGGGACTGTTCCATATATGAAGTTTGGAAAGTTTTTTAGAATTACAGTGATAAATTTAGAAACGTAATTAGAAAACGGATCAATTCAATCTACTTTGGCTGGCTTTTCCATGACATCTATTCGAATCACTACATTTTTTACAGTTAGGAATGCAGTCTAGAAAAGTGTCTGATATAAGATAATAAATCTTTGAACACTTTTGTAGATTTTTTATTTATTTTTTGCACAATGTACATTTTGGATTCTTCGGTCCATGTCGACTTTAGAATCCAAAATGTACATTGTACAAATAAAATCTACAAACCTGTTTATTAAAGGTTTATTATTGTTTACTCGTTTTACAGTTTGTATATATCACCTTCCCGTAATAAGAATAGGAGAGTCCACAATGAGTGGCCTTTTACTCGTGTTCCTTTTATTTAATTATAGAAAATGTTATTATTTCTACCAATTTTGCAGCAAACTCAATGGCGATTCAAAAATTTAAAAAGTTCTTTAACAATGTTTCATGTTAATACTTTTGATTTCTTTAGAAATAAAATAAGCTTATTGAAAAAGTATGACTTAGCAAAATTATCATGCCTAGAAGTATCTATAAAATTAAACTAAATCCAATAATAAATGGATTAATTTTAAGATATACAGTAGGACTCTTTGAGACTCGGTGGATAGCACAAGTGCTGACCATATGAAGCGAAGTGCAATTATAAAAATATAATTTTTATAGGTTTTGTGTAAGTGGTAACGCCACTTTGTGCCAAAAATTCCAGCTAAATATCTTGGAGGAAACACTACACTGCTGTGGAGGGTGATGTAGCTGAAGCAATGTGAAGAGAATGAAATGAAATGAAATGAAAAATGTCTTTATTAGAGGCGAAGTTAGGACTATAAAGTCCTCTCTACCACTTAACCTCGTAAAAAATTAAACTAACATACATATACATGTATAACTAAAAATAAATCTATTTATTTATTATTTTTTATTTTTTATTTATTTATCTATTTATTTATTTTATTTATTTATTTATTTTAGAATGAGCTAATAGTATGAATGACAGCAAAATATTTTCAGCCTTCCTAAGTTTTAGCTAATTACAAGTCATTGTCTTGATGTTCTCAATATTTCCAATGAGTTGTGTGCAGTAACAGGGATTGCGTGGGGTTAATAGTACAGTTTAACTCTAACTGTAATTGTTGCTATAAAAACTGTAAAGTTACCAGACGTTGTAGAAGAAACAAACGCTTACAAACGCAATCAGATGCAAGGATTTGTGATTGTGTTTTTTGTTTCCAATCATGAACAGTAACGTGACAAAGTTAGAGTTCAATTTTTTTGGTAAAATCCTCTTAGTATAAATTAGATAACAACGTAAGAACTTGCTCCAAATTATATTTCTAAATACAGTTGTAATGCTCTATAGATCTAATATTTCTCTATTAAATATTTATGATATATTTGGGGATATATTAAAAAACTAACGGGGCGTAATAAAAAGGCAAAGTTTTAAAGAAAGTCTGTATATAAAATAAAGTTCAGTTGTTTCTTCAGGACATTTAATTTCTTATGTACAGCTGTAACTCAATTAGTTTAACGTAAAGTAAATTACACAGTTTTGATTGATATTTTCACATGTTACAAACTATTACTGATCCTAAATATCCATTTCAAACTCTCATAATTGCAACGTATTTACTAAAGTTGATCTCAGTCGAACTTCAACTTCTTACTTAAACGTCTCACTAGTACTTGGTATGGGAGTATGTCACAGCAATAATTGATAAAATATTCATGTCAACATTTGGGGTACACTGGAAGTCTTTTCCTTCCTTTAATAAATTAGAAAGCTTTCAAGAAAGGATAGGTTACGTCTTGTTTCAAGAAAAAGGATTTAAATGTAAATACGTAAAACTAGGTTTACAAGCTTTTATACACGATGAAAGTCCTCATACTATTCTGACAACAATACTGAGTTTCCAAACCGTTTAAGTAGTTGGTTATTGATAATTGTGTACACTCCAAACAGTTATTAGCTATGCTTATTATCGCGTGTGTTTTGTAGATTAAATAAACTGAAATCCATTCAGTATTTTAGTATTAGTGGTACTTAGTAGTATTACTCCAAATACGTACTATTTCCTATGGTACTAGGTACTAACTTGTTCTTTTAATAAATACTAAATTGTTCATTCACTTATAACTTGTGAAAGTGTATAACATTTATATCGTATTTTTATTTTATGTATTGGTACATAAGAAAAATCAAACGGTTTACACATATTATACACACGTATATATTTGTATGCGTTTTGCTACATATGTAATTTTACGCCCATAAAAATTGGGGAATTCAATAATTCAAGCACCTTTTAGATAAGTAAACATACCTAAAAAGATTCACATATTATCTTCAATATAGTGTTCATATTATTAAGGGAGTTTATGATTAGGTTTATAAATCATTTCAAATCCCAGAAAAATTATATATAAATTTATGTATATATATATATATTTATATCTTTATATATATATTTCTTGTGTGCGTGTGTATGGTCCTAAACTCCTCCTAAACGGGTGGACCGATTTTAATGAAACTTTTTGGTGTGTCTTCAGTTGGATCCGAGAATGGTTTAGATTCATAATTCGGTCAAGTTTTAATAGTTTATTTAATTAATTTTTTTAATAATAAATTGTTGTTGATGGTGGGAGTGTTTGACATTGGATCCGCCAGACTGCGCCACGAACGACACGTAATACAAAGTGAACTGATACTTAACAGCTGTGAATATTTTCAGCTGAAGTTCATCAATGAGGCAGAAACATTTGTTCACATTTAAAAATTTAGAAAGTTATTTTAAATTTGTAAAGTGCTTGATCAGTAGTGTAATGCAGATTGCAAAGATGAAGTTTCACCAATTGTTCTACGTAAACATTATAGCCTAATATTACAACACAGCCATAATGTTTTTCTATTTTAATTCCAGGTTTTCCCGACATTTTGTGCTGCTATCAAATTTGTGTGTTGTTTTGTAACATTCCTGTAATTATTGTGTGAGTGCTAATTGTTGTAATACATTAATAGAGATTGAAGATGTTTAAAGTGCATAAAAAACTATACTTATTTATTAAAGTTATTGAACTCATTTTGCACATTGAAGTGAGTATATTGGTCGCATACCTCAAATAACCTAAGTAGCATACAAATCAAAAGGTTGTGTTTCTATGTGTGAATATTGTTAACAGTTTAGATAATCAAGTTTTAAACTAATTGGATTTAAAATAATTTGTTGTAATTTACATTTTTTTAATCTGCAGTCAGAATTGGTCACATAAGTTCAAATTAAGTAGCATACAAATCACATGTGTGAATAACTACTTATTGTTAATAGTGTAGGAATTGGTTTTAAATTAAATTCTGTTGGCCAGTTCCGACATTATACTGTAAATTTTAAATTTACTAATTTTATAACAAGTATATTTTTTAATTTACAAACTTAATTTATCGTAATGCTATTGAATGTACAATATTTTTTGTTAATCCTTCAGGAGTGTACATAAACAAATAAAGATGGTTTTGCAATAGGGCTGAAGTATAATAAGTGGCCTCCATCACAATCGAATTATTGATATTTCTGAATAGCCTATCCAAACTACTATCCGAATTGGATTATAGTTATTTAAAGGCTGAAGTATAATAAGCAGCCACCATCACAATAGAATTATTGATATTTCTGAATAGCCTATCCAAACTACTGAATTTCATTAGGCTATAGTTATTTATTCGGTCAAATTTTAATTAAATTTTTAATTATAAATTGTTGATGTTGGAGTGTTTTATATTGGATCCGACAGACTGTGCTACGACACGTAATACAAAGTGAACTGATACTTAACAGCTGTGAATATTTTCAGCTGAAGTTCACCAAAGAGGCAGAAACATTTGTTTACATTTAGATTACGTTATTATGAAGTGCTTGATCAGTAGTCTAATGCAGATTGCAAAGTTAAATTTTCACCAGTTGTTCTATGTAAACATTATAATATTACAATACAGCCATACGTTTAATCAATTATAGTCTTGAAAGCATAGAGTAAGCATAAACATATAAAAATAACACCACTTCTTATTTCAATATATTCTGTACTCACTTTGGAGGATAGAGATTATCCAGATATAAAATTGGAAGTTTTAGCTTTTAAGTGAAATTCTTAGTAAATTATTAAGTGTTGATCTTGGAAGAATGCGCTACGATCGGAGTTTTCAAATGTTTTTCTATTTTAATTCCAGGTTTTCCCGACAGTTTGTGCTGCTATCAATGTGTGTGTGTTGTTTTGTAAGGTTCATGTTTCAAAAGTAAATACGGCAAATAACATTAAAATATAATAGAATAAAGTTATAAAAAAGTGTACTACGTGGCCGCGTTTATAAGTTTATAAAGGCCAGGCAAAAGGAAAGAAAATAAAAAAATAAAACATTGTGTAATTATTGTATGAGTGCTAAAATTGTAATAGTACATTAATAGAGATTATTGGTCGCATTACCTCAAATAACCTAAGTAGCATACAAATCAAAAGGTTTGTGTTTCTATGTGTGAATAACTATTGTTGACATTTTTAGATAATCAAGTTTTAAACTAATGGATTTCAAATAATTTGTTGTAATTTACATTTAAATCTGCAGTCAAAATTGGTCAGATAAGTTCAAATTAAGTAGCATACAAATCACATGTGTGAATAACTATTGTTAATAGTGTAGGAATTGGTTTTAAATTAAATTCTGTTGGCCAGTTCTGATACTATACTGTAATTTTAAATAACTATAATGAAATTCGGTAGTTTAGATTAGGCTAATCAAGAATATCAATAGAGGTTATCCAGATATAAAATTGGAAGTTTTAGTAAAATACACTTTAACTGAAATTGGTAAATATTAAGTGTGCAGTGATTGATCAGTTAATTTTTGGTTTATAAATAAATTGTTTTTTATCTTGGTATGTTTTAAATTGGATCCAGCAGAATGCGCTACGATCGCAGTTTCAAATGTTTTTCTATTTTAATTCCAGGTTTTCCCGACAGTTTGTGCTGCTATCAAATTTGTGTGTTGTTTTCTATCACCGTGTAATTATTGTGTGAGTGCTAATTGTAATATTAAATTAATAGAGCATCACATGTGTCAATAACTATTGTTAATAATGTAGGAATTGGTTTTAAATTAAATTCTGTTGGCCAGTTCTGATACTATACTGTAATTTTAAATATCTATAATGAAATTCAGTAGTTTAGATAGGCTAATCAGAAATATCAATAATTCGATTGAGATGGTGGCTGCTTATTATACTTCAGCCTTTAAATAACTATAATTTGGATCGTCATTTTAGTAGTTTAGATAGGCTATTCAGATATATCAATAATTTGAATGTGATGGTGGCCACTTATTGTACTTCAGACCTATAGGGAATACTTATTTAGTATATTAGATACTGTAGTCTATGTTGTTATACATTTTTATCTAGAAGTTACTTAATGAAAATTACATATTGAATAAGTTACTCATATTCATTGTGTACTATTATACAGAATTTTATTTTTACAGAAAAATGCCACGTCTTTGTGGAAGAGGACGAATAGTTATTCAATCATCATGTGATTTATATGCTACTTAATTTGAACTTATGTGACCAAACTGTTAACAATAGTTATTCACACATAGAAAAACAACCTTTTGATTTGTATGCTACTTAGGTTATGCGACCAATATACTACTTCGTTCAATAAATTTTCAAAATTAGTTCAATAACTTCAATGAATGACTATAGTTTTTTATGTACTTCAAACATCTTCAATCTCTATTAATGTATTATTACAATTAGCACTCACACAATAATTACACAATGTTACAAAGCAACACACATATTTGATAGCAGCACAAACTGTCAGGAAAAACCTGGAATTAAAATAGAAAACATTTGAAAACTGTGATCGTAGCGCATTCTGCTGGATACAATGTAAAACATTCCAAGATGGTCCACTCCAATTAGGAGGAGTTCAGCTCCATACACACGCACACAAGAAATATAAAGATAATAAAATTCGGTAGTTTAGATAGGCTAATTAGAAATATCAATAATTTGATTGCGATGTTGGCCGCTTTATTATAATTCAGCCTTTAAAATAACTATAATCTAATTCAGTTTGTCATTTTAGTAGTTTAGATAGGCTATTCAGAAATATCTATAATTCGATTGTGATGGTGGCCACTTATTATACTTCAGCCCTATACGGAATACTTATTTAGTATTTTAGATAAATTAAATTCTGTTGGCCAGTTTCCGATACTATACTGTAATTTTTAATTAACTATAATTAAATTCTTATAAACGTGTACAGGACAACGTCTGTCGGGTCTGCTAGTTATAATATATATATATATATATATATATATATATATATATATATATATATATATATATATATATATATTTATAATAAGTCTGGGAGCTTAAATAATTTATAAAGCTAACAATACACTCACTTAATAATATGAAATCACTATTAAAGAACAATCTCTGAAATTATTTATTTAAATTATAATGTCATATTAAGACTATGAAATGAAATATATCTCAAATCGTTAATTTATTTGGTTTGATTACATTTGATATAAACATAAGATGAATTGTACAGTAATAATTCGTGGTTTTACATAGCTTAAAGTCGTAATTGTTTACTTGATATTAAGCATGAAGAGAAGTGAATAGTTTTCGCTCTTCATTAGTTTTTTAAATTTGTGTTTTTTTTATAAAATAATGAGGAAGCTTTTGAAAGATGCTGACTTGTACAGTTATATTCAACCGTAGTGATTTAGATAAATAAGTCAAGGAATAATCTTTTCAACTGCATCATATATTTGAAAGTTTCAAAGTCAAGAATCACGACTAAAATGTAGGTCAGGGTAGAATAATGTAGGATGGACTGTGTGACTTAACGAACTGCCTTTGTTGTTTATGTCAACGTACACTACTATTACCATTATTATTCGAAATATGAATTAGTTTTAAATTTTGTATTGACGAGGGATGTTCTTAAAGGAGTGTAGGATTTCCTAAATATTCCATCCTATGTTTCAAAATGTGCATTTCGATGATTGAAATCCAACCTTTTCTTCCGATATAAAAACTCTTATTTCATAAAAAACGTAAAATTGAAAATGCGGAAAACTAAACATTTTTACGCACACAATAACATTGAGATCAAGGACCGAACATAAAGCCAGAGGTGGCTTTCCTTCACCCCTCCCCGTCTTGACATCGCCTTCTTGTTCTCTTATGTTTCATATGACGTGCCGCAATACATCAAGAAATTCCGACATTGATTTAATCGTCAGTATCCCGCCTTTGCTAGTGAGACGTGCGGTGTGCTCCTGTGCAGTGACATCTTGGGTTCATACTTTTCAGTTTAGACTTCATGCTGTGGTTTACCAGTCAGATATCACTTAAATCTTTGAGTGGTGGCATATGGCTGCCTTTTTTGGCTTTAAAGTAGTATATATTAGGGTATTATACTTCAGAAGAAAATGTCTATTACAATCTAATAACCAAAATGATATATTTTTAAAAATATATTATTGAAGAAAACATCAGAAATTCTTCTATCCTTTATTAATATTTACTTATGAATATATCCTTTATAACCAGTAATCACAATTTCTTAAGGAATATACTTATTTACCTAACAATAATACTCATGCTCACCTAACAATCTATGAATTACAGTTACCGTATAAGCATTGTTACAAATATTTATACAAAAGAATATAACAAACGTTATTTGTTTAAAGTTTGTTAATAACGATGGATTATTTTAAAGGATAGTAGGATTTGATAAATTTGCCACCGTTATATGTTACAATACATAATTTTGTAACATATAATATGGCAAATGTCCGAAAGCCTACTATTCTCTTTTAATTATTTTTGTCTAATTATTAATGAAACAGTTTTATGCATTTTACATAAAATTAAGAACGTGTCCTGAATAGTCTGTCTGCTGATCCAGATGATCTATAAATATTTTCCTGAGAAATATTTAGATCCTTGTAGCCCTTCATCAATTACATGGCAGATAATTAGTAGTTAGCTTCTTTTTCCATTTAGTATCTTGTTTTGTGGATCTTGGTAAGCCAATTGTTTCAATGAAAGTTGAGATTAAAGAAGAATGACAGTAAGGTTCTGAGTATTGAAAGGACTGTTTGTATATAAAGGAGTATATCTGTTTGTTAGTTGGAGTATGTAATCAAACTACTGCTATGGCCAGACATTTTCTTTCTCGGAAAATTTCAGAACCCAATGCTGGTAACAGTTTTGTAATCTTCATCCATTTGTCCACTTACATTTGAAGTTCTGATTGTGTTTTTTTTTCTATTACTTCAAAATATTCTACTTTGCATTATGTATTTCGTTACAAATGTTTATTAAAATCACTATTAATTGATTATAATGTAATATCTTTAACAAATGTAATAGTTAGTTGCTAATTGATATTTTAAGGAATCTATCGGGTAATGACCACTAATTTCACTAATAACGCAATCTGGGCTCTTTAAAACCAATCTTAACATTAAAGCAGTAGCGTCTTGTACATTACTGAGATAGTGGACTAAACCATAGTAATGTAAGTTAATCGGTTTGGTAAATTAACCGCCGTTAATTGCTACAAAATGGATCACGGCATTTAAAATATTGGAATTCATCACTTTTTCCCGGTGTAAAAAAATCATAAGTAAAGCACAATAATTAAAAACCAATCAAAATAAGGAACAGAAAGGAAGAGCTATTGCCAAGATGAACAGACATATTAACGGGCTACCCTTGGACTACAAAATCAGCACGTGTTTCAATTGGACAAAAGGAACCTATGTACCAAGTTTAAAGTCTCTACAGTCTTACTATCAAGACGTTTCACACAGACAAACAGACAGATCAACGGACAAAAACAGGCAAGATTTTGAGAAGGAAACGTAAGATCATAATAAGTTCGAAATATCATGCATGCATCTGATGGTCAACATTGATTAGAACCAGCTACGTTACTGTACAAAAAAGCGCACTACACGACACATCCGCACTCACCAGTGAATGTGAGAGACTCTAGTCTCTAGTAAAAGTACACAAAGCTTTAACTAGTGTATATTTCGTACTCCCTTCCCTGTTACAGATCTCTATTTTTCGAATGTATGAATTTTATTTCTTTCATTAGGTTTTATTAATCGTAAAAGAGCCACCTAGCTTGTTATTGTGGCAAAAATACTGTTTTACTGAAGGCAATCTATTCAATATATACTGTCGTAGCAAGCTGTCTCGGGAGAGGTACTCAGTAACACATGAGAGCGATAATCCACTGGTGCGCCGTTATACATTAGCGAGCTGTCATGGACCTTCACAATTGCTCTTTTGAAAAGGACATGTTCTTATTCAATCAACGATTCATAATAATAGATGTCTTTATGTTTCAAAAAGTCCTTTTCATTTTAATTGAATCGAGAAGTAGCTCGGTATTATACCATGGCGTTTCTGTTATGGAAGATATCTTATATTTACATACGCTTGGGCTTTTAGAATATATTGCTATGCAATTATTCACGCAGATATTATCCATCTCAAGTCTGTGACTTTATAAAGGTCTTGAAGAAAGAAAACAATATTTAAGAAAATGTGTTAACGATTTTAACCTATCCATTCCATATTTGGTCACAATAAGTATTAAAGAGCTATATCTTTTGGTTTTAATAATATCTCTGTTAAAAAATAAGAACCTAATTCCATGGTTTTCATATTTCACACACAAAACAGGAATTTTATTCAAGTAACTAATATAAAAATTTTTAATAATGAGCTGTTTGATCAGGATATAAAATTCTTTTTTTCAATATCATAACTGTAGCTCATAAATGTTTCTAATAATAAACATTGTGACATGTGGAGAGCATTATTTTCCACTTACTTTTAACGAGCCGTTCTCCTCGAACTTTGGATGATGATGTAATGAAACCCATTTCACATACAGTCAATTTTTAAGATTAATTGTTTGTTTAAAATTTAAAGAAATGAATGAGTGTTAATCTTGTCTTAAAACAACAAAGGGAGACTGTGAATGCTATAAATATGCGGATACTTTCTTTAAATCTACGTGACTTGCTATAACTTTTCTTTAATCATGTAATTTTGGTGATTTTGTAATGCCTATTAGTTTGATATACTGTATATATATATATATATATATATATATATATATATATATATATATATATATATATATATATATATACTTTAGGTACTTAGAATTACCGACGATGTCAATTAGTAGAACATTTGATTTGGATGAAGAATGTAACTAATAATACTTGGATCTAAAACAGTGAAAATCTAATATCTATCCTAATACCTTGTGAAACAATAAAATATCTTCTAGCTCACTTTATCATAAAACTATAAACACTATTTCATTTTTACAAAGTTTGGTCAATTTGTTTTGATGAAATGGAAACGAAATGCACAGTTCAATTTCGTAGTCAAATCATAAATAATGTTCATTTAAAATTTGAATCGCGTAATTTGGTAGTATGGATACAAATTGTAAAACAATGGTGTCTGCATAAATTTTCAAATTAAATTATATATGTATATGTATATTTCCAATGTTACACACACACACACACACACACACACACACACACACACACACACACACACACACACACACACACACACACACACACACACACACACACACACACACACATGTATATATATTTATAAATACAATATTTCATATATTTTACAATATTTTTTCGTTGTAATTACAACTTTATCAAATACACTTTCTTTCTTTTTTGCTCATTTTCAAGCCTGAGCGTCCGCTATGCCGGATTCGACGTGCACTGGTTTCGATATTATTAATTGTTTTGGGACCTCCCCGGGATTCGAACCCGTGATCCGTCGGTTAGAGAGCCGAAACTATAACCATTAGTCTACGGAGGAGGACAAGTACACTTGTAAACATACACAGAATAAAATAAACAAACAAAAGAAGAAACACCTGATAGTGAGATTTCTAAATATGTATATTTTGATCTACGGTATTTTCATCGCCATAGTATAATTTGCCACGATGTCGTGATAAGCAGAATATACGTAAACACATAGGACTTAGAACCCCACTTCAGCCAAAAAGCGCCTACTTCAGACCGTTTATATTTCCTTCCGGTCTTAAGGTCTTAGAAACCTACTTCTATCAACAAGGATCTACTTACGACTAGTGCAATCTTCTTTCGGTGTAAGATATTACCAGTCCCATAGCTTAAATTTTCTTGATGTCATGAAAAGAAGAAAATATGTGTACATATTTAGGACTTAGAATTCTAGTTTTGTCATCTACACCCTTCATAAGAGTGTATAAACCATTTCAGTAATCATTTATGATAAGTTTGTAAGGTGTATAAGTTTTCTTAATGGGCTATCTAATCTGGGAAAACAATTGCTCGTTGAAACGTGTTAGTGGTAAAACGTAATGTTAGTCTTGATAATCTAGACATTCTTTGACATAAACATTCACAGTTTTCCTCATTAAGCAGGTTCTTATAACAGTTTTATAATATATTTCCAAAACAAATTTTAAATCAAGTATTTCTCATTCATTAGATTTTTTTTTAATTCATCACTCCTTCAGTATTGAATAAACGTTGTAGAGCACTTTTCTATTTTTTGTCTATAATAGACTACTAATCAAGCAATTATATTATACAATAATTAAAATGTAAAGAAATGTTTCAGACTCTTTGGTGTACTTCAGCTAAAACACCAAAATTAAGTTTAGTTTTACAAGCTGGTTAATATCCGTTAAATTTGGAGTATTAAACATAAATACTATTAATAATTTAGTTGTTATATTAATGATGTTGTCATAAAACAATGTTTACATAAAACAGTTTATTACATTTAATAGGATTTCTCAATACATATTCCTCAGCTATAGATACCAAGATGAGATTTTCGTTACTTCAGAGACAAGTTAACCGTCGCCCGGAGGGATTTTCGAAATAAAAATAGTCCAACATTAATATTAGGGATCCTAAGAATGTTCATGTACATTTTCAGTGTAATCGACTGAATACTTTACGCGTCAGTGCGAAAGAAGTTACCTTTACATTAATAATATTATTGGATTAAAGTACTCTTTGGTGGCACATATTCTGAGAGATTTATTGCTAATTCAGAAGTACTTCAACGCTCCACTTCAGAATGTCTGTATTCTTGACGTTTCCAACGACAGCGACTTATCGTCTATCTTTAACTCTGACGCCCATCTTTATACTGTTGTTAAAACGTCTCTACCGATCATTACGTTAATACATGAAGAGAATAAACATGTGATATGGTGAACTATAGGTGATACAGTAATATTTTGACTGTAATAAACTTTAGTAATTTAATATTTATACAATATTATTTTCTCAGAATTTTTTTCAAAAGACGTGTTGTTACACTACAATGAGAATTAAACTTCATTACATATAATGACTATCTACAAATTTTAATTTACCATAAGAGCGTCATTAAATTAAACTAAATGAAGAGTGTCCCTAAATCTTTCTCACATTTTAGATTTATAAGTGTTTAAAATATGTTTATATATTGCACTTACCCAATAGTAAACCTAGCTATAATATTATGAGTATGTTCAAGAGATCTTTTACAAAATTGGTTTTTAGACCATTGAACAGGTTTTCAATCATTTTTTAGTGTCCATAAATAGCTAAAATATTGTAATACGCGCATTTCTGTACACTGTACCCTGTACTTAATCTATTGAAAAATGGAAACAGAAACAATATACGAAATATTAAGCATTAGGCAATATTATGATAAGAAATTTCATAAACAAATATAAACCTAAAACTTTAAGACATTAAATAATAGTTCCCAAAGGTGCAATACTTTTCATGTATTACAGTCGGATGAAAATAACTCGGTAAATGCAGTTTATTTCTCTAGAAAAAGATCTTTTACAAAATTGGTTTTTAGACCATTGAACAGGTTTTCATCTTTTAGTGTCCATAAATAGCTAAAATATTGTAATACGCGTATTTCTGTACACTGTACCCTTTACTTAATCTATTGAAAAATGGAAACAGAAACAATATACGAAATATTAAGCATTAGGCAATATTATGATAAGAAATTTCATAAACAAATATAAACCTAAAACTTTAAGACATTAAAGAATAGTTCCCAAAGGTGCAATACTTTTCATGTATTACAGTCGGATGAAAATAACTCGGAAAATGCAGTTTATTTCTTTAGAAAGCTGACAACCGTACAGATAGTTTTGTTTGTAGTCTTCAATCCAATTTTAATCATCGTTTAATCTTTTCTCTTTTCACTTTTTAGATGTGAAATAAGTTACGATAAAATATGTCCGTCTCACTTAAATGTTTAAAAAAGGTTGGACAGCGCATCAGACTTCGGGTCAGTGTACGAGGCTTTCGGTTCTTTACTCCTGGCAGTCAAATAAGTTTCGTCCTCTGTAAAACCTTTTGCTTTATAACTGCCTTTAGCATATAATAGTGCCAGTTCTTCGTGATGACAAACTCGAGAGCATGGTACCATTTCAACTAGTACCTGGTACCTGAATAGGCTAAATACATAACGTCTTTCTCTAGTCCTCTGATGTAATTGTAGTTCATAATGGACTGAATATTCTTCATTTATTTATTCTTATATTTTAGAGCGATTAGAAAACAAAACAAAGGCTTAAGCAGATAATATATTCAACAATTTTGAATAAGCATGAAAATTAGGTTGCGATTATAATGGTTGATAGCGTCCACTAAGTAGTTAACTTAATTTCTTTCCTAATTGTATTTGTTAAATACCCAACAAAATAGGGAACAAAAGCACGAAGCAGATTTGTTCTTGTGTATATTTAAACAAAATTAATTTAAATCTTAAAAATAAAGAATTGTTAAATAGCAATTAATCTATGTACATACAGTAACATACCATTGAGTTACTGATAACGTTTTCTAAAAATCTATAAGACTTTGAGCCATGAAACTTCATATAAATAGTCTGTACAGGGTGTGTAAAAAGATCCTATTCTGGAAAATACAGCCCATAAGTATGTTTAAATATTAAATACTATTAAGTGGCTGTTCATTTTGACGAAGGAGCTGACCTAACATTACTTTGAAACAGACAAGAGAGTTGAATATTCAATCAGTCGATTGATGTGGAATTGAGAAAGTTATAACTCAACTTCGGATGAAATTGGAACACAAATAGGTATCTCGTATTCAGCTGTGTAGGATACATTCAAGAATGTGGCGTTGTAGTTACATCTGACGTTATATTTCAAATTAGTCAAATTAAACTTCTATTAGGATATTTTGCAGAACTATGATAATGCAGTTATCAAGGTCGCTGGTTTTAAACACTATTTTTGGATTTGTTGTTAATAAATGCTTTGTTAAGAGAAGCCTCTTTAGTGATTTGTTTGGATCGTGTAAAAGTATTAGGATCTCGTGTAGCTTCCGTGTGCCCGTTGAGTTTGTGTTACGTTGTGTATAATTCGGTAGTGTTTTTTTTTATAGATCTGAAGTAACTTGTAATGCTTTATTGTGTATATATCTTTTGTTGCAAAACTACAAAGATCGCCTACCGGGCAATACGATCGTGAGATTATTGGAGGATAACAGTAGTGATGACAGTAACCTTAACTCTAGTGGGATTGACGGACGATTCTAACGCCGAGTACATAATGCATATTAAGTGGAATTGTGAGGAGCTTTGTTTTAACACATTTTCAAGCTCAAAATAAACCTTAGTTTGTGGGTTTTTTGTGAGATAGGTTTTTGTAGTAATAGAATAAATACATATATAGATTGGAAATACGTGTATAGTTTACATTTATGTGTACCTAACTTTAACTTTATAGTTTTGTATCTAATATTTTCAAACAGTTAACTAATATGGCCGTTTTCATATAGTACACATTTTGTTTCAACAAAATTATAGCATTTTGAAAAAGTATAGTAAAAAAATAGGCTTATTTTAAATGTAATTTATTTCCAATGTATGAATATTGTTAAGCCTTTTTACATAGGGCCCAGTAGACCATTGTGTTTGCGTTAAATGTTACTTTTTGTTGAACCAGTTGCAGCTGCTTACTCGATGGAGTACAACCGTATGCCTTTTGTTTTTGCTGCCTAGCTAGAAGTCATTATAGGTTGATATTAAAATACTCGTAGTTAGGTGTCAGCTAGAATACAAATGTTCGAGATATAACAAAAGTATTGCTTTAAAAGGTATAAAATCCAAGAGACTGTAAAAAAACAAATTGTTTCCGATTGGCTGCCCAGCAAGCTGTGGCAGAGACAAACTTACCTAACAGCGCCAAACGAGCCTGAAGCGTCGTTAACGAAGTCACTTTGATACTGCAAAAACAGTTTCTAGTAATTACCAAACTCGTCAATTTCGATCAGCACTGTTGAGTTCTGCAGAGGTTTTACGTATATTCTGCTATACATATATGAATTTCTATAGCTGTTCGTGCTAGATGTTCAACATTTTTCTAACATTGAATAAATGAATGTGTATAGAATGATTCAAATATCACATGCTATATTCGTCTAAAATGAAAAATAAATCACCTTGTGTATGCTTGGTTTTAATCATATGTTTCCTTACTGGTGTTAATTGGACGATTCCGGACATATTTGTATAAATGTCAAATATTGAGTTTCGTCCAAACTGTATCATCCTACTTTGTATATTAAAATACAAATATAGGCCGTACATTTATTATTATTGCGAGAAAAAAATCCAGTTAGTGATGACACATTCATACTTGCTAATAGGATGCTTGAGTACTTGATAGTTTCAGGTTAATTAATTAGTGGTCAGACATATTAAGCTTATTCAGAGAATTGATAAAGTTTAAGAAATCTATTATAATGAAAATAAATATATGAAAAATTCGGAGTCTTAAATAGTCTAATAATTAGTACTTTACCGATTTCTTCTGTTACATAATACTTTACATGACAATATTTTTAACTAAACACACTTTAGATGTTGGTTTACAAAAGAACGGCACAAAATTTTCAAATAACTATTACTTACTGGATATAATTGATTAGAGCAATAGACATTTGGTGCAAATATGTAAAAACATTTTTAACTTAAGAAAGCCACAAATAAATATCTTTTTTACCGTGTACTATTTCAGTTCTTGTGAATTGCCTTAGAGAAAAGTTGTTTACTGGTGTGTTTGGAACTTTTAGGTGGAAGCCAGGACTTATTTATACACATGGCAACATTATACTCTAACAACTTCAACTAGTATTCATCAGAATATTACCTGAACGCCAAGTATCTTGGAGATCTGATATCATTGTAGAAAACATTTCCATTTCTTAAGCCTTTTCATCCAACTGCATTATTCATAACCTTTAAATTTCACATAAACTCGCACTACTTTGATATCTTTTCCAAAAGCCAAATAAATAGAGAAAACAAAATGTGATTTGTAATAGCATTTTTCTTGGACGACGAAAAATTGCCTCATATTTTTACGTCAGTTATAAGCTTTTGAAAAAAAATCAATCCTTCTAAATAAATTTGCCACATCAGACGGTTTACCTTTCATCCTCCCTTATGTTTAAGTAAATTTCCCTACAAATTTGTTTTTACATTGAATAAGTTTTCTTTAAATAAGTTGTTATTTTGTTGCCATTATTTAGACTAATAGAGTGAGATGGAAAATTATTACCGTATTCTTCCTGCTTGGTAAGAATTACAAATGAAATTGTATGATATTTGAAAACTTCCAATCCTTTCATAGACACGACAAGTGATAAATTTAATCCAACAGTGTTTAAGAACTTGGATCTTGGTACATTTCTTGCATGTCGATTAAAAATATACAAAGTAGAAAAAAGTTGGACATTTGTCACGTAACATTATTTGATAAGTGTAGACCTTAATAGCTTTGTAATAGCCTATTTCTATAAAGTTAAACTGACCTCATTATCACGCAAAGTCCCTGTAATCACGCGATTGCAATGGAGACCAGTTTACTGTCCCAATACAACAGAGCAGTCACAGACTCTTGTATGTGGAAACTCTTTATCTTACGTAGTAAAATTAATTATAAAAGTGTAATGTGGAGAGAAACTTGTGTTTCAGAGATTTTTAAGGTTGTTTTTAACGGATTTATATTAAAATAAATTATAACTTTTAACAGTAATAATCCCATACGTATACTTTAATTATAATTCTTATTTATTCTTCCCATGACGTAGTCATAATAGTACAAAACTAAAGGTAAGTTCGAAGAAACATTTACAATAATATATAGAGAGGTAACCTAATATCACCGAAAATAATAGATAATGATTCAAACATAACCTGGCATTTAAGCTCCCAATCAATAGTCTACTTCACATTACTAACCAAATTAATAGCAATACTGCTGTATATGGGCATGTGGTTTATAGTACTGACAAGTATGCTGCAGTGAAGCGAGTTGGGGTGAAGATTTTAATTAGATATCAATGTTTATATCTGTCCTTAGGAATGTTTGGAATATTCTGGAACCCATAAAAGCAAATCCCAGGACATAAAATGGTATTCTATATATTAAAATAATATGTTATGCTGTTTTTGATCACTTAAGAAGGAGATGAAGAAACTCCTCATTACACTTGTTCTAAATTGGACCTTTGCGCTGCTTCCGCAGAGACGAAATGTTCTGGATGTGTACGGCTGAAGATCTCATGAGGAGGTATAACTTGCACAATCTCTGTTATGTCGCTTTGAAAGAAGTTGTGGCTAGCTCTGTTACAGCTAAAGCAGTTAGAGGAAACTACACTCCTTCAAGTTTACTCTTTAGCAATCCTGTAACTGAGGCTCATTCACCAAAACAGTAATCTTCCGCAGTAAACCACACCTATCGGACAGGCCTTATACCGCAATGTTTGATATTTGTGGTTACCGATGTAATGCTTGTGTGCGTTTGGTTTGGATAAGCGGGCAGCGATTGCGCGCCCTTATGTCTAGACTATATAGACATAAACTGCTTTAACACTTAGGGAACCCCAACAACATGCTACCCTCTGCAATAGACTATGCCTATCGATCAGGCGTTGTTCTGCATTTTCTCGACATTTTAGAAAGTGATGTGTCGCTCTTAGACATAATATAGGTTGCCAAGATTTACTTACGTGACAAATCAGATGTTGGCACATTAGACTTATATGTTCTATTGAGATGTATAAACTATAAGAGAACCCCTTGAGGCGAATAATATTATTTATTTATTTATTATTATTATTATTTAAAAGACTGAACCTGAAATACACGTTGTCTTGCATATTGTATTTGTTGCAATACATAACGATGGCGGGTTTGAAGAAGAATCAAATATCTGGAGTCGTCTATGCGGAAAACAGCCTGCAAACAGTACGAGAATCACTGCAGGCTATATTCAGAAACAAAAAGAGATCTGCTTTCAGTTTAAATACAGTGTAAATACACAACCTGCAAGTATAAGTGAGGCTTTAGCTGCTGCAGGAAGTTAGAATAGCGGTCAATATCGTCTCATCACTATACTGCGCTTAAGAATGTTCAGTTTCCGGTTAGCTCATCCCCTCACTCCCCACCTTCCACCCAACCTGTACAAGCAATTTCCCTCCATTCGGAAGAGAGGTAATATTAGCCACATGCTAGTCTGCGCTTAACTGGCTGACAATCAGTGTAAGTACTGATCCTCTTGAATTGAGTCAACAATTTTACGTAAAAGCGTAAACATGTGGATTTAAACTAGAACGCCATGGCAATGTTTTCTCTTCTCTTGTAATATGATACCCAATAATGTATCACAGTGAAACTCTATACCTATATGTATAGAGAAGACAGCATACAAAGGTTTTAAAAACTATTTCTGTTTTGCTCGTTAATACACGAAATATAAAAAAACCAAGTCCGACTATATAAGCTAATTTATATGAGACTACTCTGATTTCTTTTGCATATCGGAGACATGGCTCAATTAACTTTCATCTGACTAAGTTTGTTAGCTAGCAAAAATGTTAGTAGTGTGGTCTGTACAAAAACCAAAAATTCATGGCGGGTTGACAGTATTATCTAAATACAACTGAATTAAATTGTATATTTGATCTATCATGATAAATGCACCTCGAGTGTATGGAGCTTGTAATAAAAATCTTATTACAAGTAACTAATTACTAAAATCGAATTAGCACCTCAAGAAAAAAACACACCTTGTAGATGGCATATATGTATATCCATATAACCATATATGTGTGTGTGTGTTTTAATTAAAAAATATAAACTGTGTAAATAATTATAGTTAATCTACTATATATAATACGGGTACAGACATTCCTAAAGATTGAATACCACACTCTGGAGTTTCTAAAATACTGTTTTCGGACCATGTCAATAGTTAACATTTTAAGATAGCCCAATAACCATGTGGCTGAGATATAAAATGCTAACTAATTTAAAAATACATTTGATAAATTTTAAAACACTTTTAAATAAAACTACAACAATGCTTTCCCTTTAATAAGGAAAGAAATTATTTTAAGAGAAAAACGTAAGAAAGACTGAATATTAATCAAGTGTATAAAACTTAAAATTCACCTCAGCTATCTTTAAATGCAATAACTCTGTCCTCACTACTTTATACAACAAAATGTTTTCAATCCGAATATTTTTTGACCTCTGCAAGGCGACCGTGCTTTTCGTGCATACTTTTCAACACTTACAAAATTTTTTCCTGTATCAATCACATTTCAAGTTTATTTATCACATTACAACAGTTTCAATAATATAAAACCAAATTTCAAATGCGATGGTATTGTATTGCCTGAAGAAATTGATTTAGTAATACTTACTGCAATTAGGTTCTAAATAACCATAAATTAAATGAAACCATGGAACAGATATATTAACATGAGTTAATACTTAGGATTTGAGTTGCATGAAAACAAGCTACCTCATTAGTGAAACTAACATTAGCCCTCCAGGCGGATAATTAACAACCCAATGCCGCTTCCTTAGCTCTAAGAAAAGACTGAAGAGCACATGTTTACTGTAATACCCCCGTAATACTACATTGTTAATAGTGCTAATCTATTATAAAAAAATAATTGATTACACATAACATGATTAAAAAGGAAAAAAATCTTAATATTTTTATGTTACCTTAAGTTATTGTTGGAGTTAATTAAAACACGTTTTAACAGAGTAAGGCCAAAATATGAAGTTAATTTGTATTCTTCTTTCAATGGTTGTTCTTTTTCACTTAAAGGAATTTTCTTGGAAGTTAAGTATACTCAAACTTATTGGTTACTATAAGGAATTTCATTTGAAGAACTTTGCTTTCTCAGTAAATGTATAGTATTGTCTAAGAGTCCTTCATGGGTTGAAGTAAAGTCTTTTTCACAACATGACACAATGTACAATTACTTTTAATGTATAATTATTATAAAGATAAATATATTAGTAGTTAAGTAACTTTAACAATACAGTTATTTGTCGTAAGTTGCAACGAAAAGGGATAGTAAAGGATACACGATTGTCACTAAAACTAACCACGCCATCTTAAGAGATCATTCTGAAAACATCTCAAAGTTCACTACAAGAAACGAGGAACTTCAGAGGCAAATAAGTTTTAAATACTCATATTATAAAAGGCATTGGATTTTGATGGAAATTTGGGGAGACTTTCAATGGGCCAAGAAGTGTTAGCCAAAGAACTTTATCTTTGTGAACGGCTTGTGAACAACTTCATAAACAATGCCATATCGAAACACTATCGTGAACTTCTTAAGGTATAATTAGAGAAGTTGCATGTTCATGAAAAAGAAACCTCAGTTTAATTTTAGAAAGGAAACCTACTTTAATTTTAGCTAACACGTAAAGATTAGGCAACACTTTAAGGTTAATAAACTGTTGATATAATTATTTTCAAGCTTAGTTAAATAAATGCCGCAGCCCATCAGTATGTCATAAATGTAATATGAAATAATTTCATTGAGAAATAAATTAAAACTGATGAAGCAATAAATCAAATCCAAAAAAAAAACTTAAAAATGCGCTAAACGGTTTTAGGATGATTCTATTTGCGCTCAAGGGTTATGTCCAGTAGTGTTGTCATTATGCAGAAATATACAAAATGTGAATACAAAAACTATGTTTTCTGCACAACAGTTTTTACTGCCTTAAAATCCGTGAGTATTCAAGTTGTACTCTGCTACCCTTAAAACGACGATATCTGCAATAAGTTTACTGCCATAAATGAATTTACTGATAATATCCTGTCCCGACCTCCTACGTAAAGATTCTCATGGCATACTATATAATCGTATTATTCTTGTACTTATTAACAATGTTATCACTGATATGCTTAACCCATTTTCAGGTCAAGTATATTCTTAAAGAAATGTTCCTCCATCTGTGACACAGCTGTAACCACAATTTCAAGGAAAATCATAACAATATATAAAATGTTTATATTTTAAACGAACGTTCTACAATTTTTATCATGAAATATGGTAAACGTTCGAACAAGATGCAAATTGTATATAGTATTAAATTCCTAGATTTTTCTTACACAAGAAGAATCTATATTTTCTCCGTTAAGGTTGCGGATATGGTTGTTTGTTACAATTTTACTTACTAATAAATAAATATTCAAAAAAATATTTTTTATAAAAAGGTTTAATCTCAAGGATAACTGTATTTTGATTTTCTTTGTAACTTCACTTGCATTTGAGATAGATTTAAAGATGTTTTAATACAATACACAGTTTGGATTTCTCAATTAAAAAAAAAAAAAAAACAGTGTGAACAATTATTCAGGGTGATAAACATGTACTATAAGTATTTATTACATTGTAATATTTAAAATTACAGAACATTTCAAAGTTTTACAGTTTCCAGAATGTTAAACGTATCGGCCTTTTAAGTATTATCACAGTTTGGTCGCAGAATATAAGTGCTTGAAGGATCATTTGAATACATACTGTGGATTTTATCGTTTCGTTCGTGTCATAGCTCTTGCTAAAATAGCTCTTTCCGCTCTCTCGAAGTAAACCACGTGGAACCTAAACATGAGTATATCACCGTTCCACTACGCGACAAATCCTTTCCGAACTGCTGCTTCAGAGCTCTTGAATTCTCTCGCCACTGACATCAGACCACTTTAAAACTCACTTGTAACATTTACATATAGAAACCATTTAAAAGTTTATTGGTATCGCAAACACAAAAGCAATGCATTTTTTTCAACTTAATAGTAGTATTGTTAAGTTTTTACTTTTAAAATATAACAAGTTATTTATTTGGCATAAGTGATAAACGGTTAGATCTATTTCTTAAAATATCTTACTAAATATTTACTTATCTTATCAAACAATTCACGAAATACGTTGCAGACTTAAATGCAAATGCTTTCATTAGAATATTAATAGAACTAACAAATTGTAAAATGTAAGTTTGAAAATAAGTTTGACGTGTGATTTTAAATACGAATGCAAGCTAAAATACTTGGTGTGTATTTAATATGACAAAAAGTAATGATATTGTTAGCCTAATACACGAAGCTAAACTGGTCAATAAAGTCTAAAATTCTATAATGTTATAAAAACATTATTGAAAAAAAATAAACTCAGTTAGCACACTCTGTATAAGTTTGAAAAATTTACATTTAATCTAAATATACATTTAATTTCCCGATATATGTCATATTAGATAGAAATACAAGAAGATTCCAAATATTAATATGAAGTATTCATATTCGCTTCAGTGCCAAAATCTCGATCACCTTGATTCTGTAGGGCTGTCTTTTACAGCTTAAGGGATAATTTGATTCTATAGGTTTAAGAATATAGTTTTGTTTCCAACATATATCAAGGTTGTTCTGTATGACATATCACGTGTAACGTAACAGGTTTTGCCTGTATGCCTACATAGATAAGGATCCATACAAATTTCAAGTTTATAGGAAATTTTGTACTCGAGATATCGTTGTGCATAGACAGGCAGAAATGGCACTTTTAGCATAATCCCGAAGATTGCTTATTTATAAAAAACATTAATAGCGTTAATAAAACCTTTTTTACATTATACTAATTTGATAATTATGTAATGTAACGTATATAAATATAGAAAGAATGGCCAAGATAATATTCTAATATTTATTGCAAATTTGAAATACAGAAGTATAGGTAACTCTTAAGTTTACACGTCCATACAATATCGTGGTCCTTGGGAGGCACATGGCCATACACTCACGCCATGTTTTCCTAGTCCGATAGTTATCCATGCATGTAGTACTTTACAAATAGAGTACTTAACCTGCATCCAAAGTACATATAGACATTGTGGTTCGTAAATGCAGAGACTAGTTATTGTCAACAGTTGCAACATTTTGAGAGTTTCGAGAAGAGAGAGAGTTTGATTTTCGTTATATAACTTTAATGACCCGCAACGGGAGTAATTCAGCATATCTATACAGCAAAAGCAAATAAAGAGCTTAATATTCAATTAATTTATTTTTTGTTGATTTAAAATAAAAATTAGCTGCCACCTTTATATTTATAATGTGTGAAGATTTTTCATAAAAATCGGAAAGACGAGACTCACCAAACATCTCTGGGAGATTATTCATTTATCCTGCGACCTTTTGAGGAGAAATAACTAAATACCTCATTTACAAGAAAGATAATATTTCATGTCAAAATATTGTAGCGTAAACTGATAATTGACTTTCTTATTTATTCAGGTAATATTAGAGCAAACAATCTAGTCGATTTCGTTTTAGTTCGTTAGTAAAAATTTATTGTAAAATCTTTAAAAATCCTTTACTATTTTAATAGTGAGAATTTATGAAA
This sequence comes from Homalodisca vitripennis, assembly GCF_021130785.1. Taxonomy (NCBI): domain Eukaryota; kingdom Metazoa; phylum Arthropoda; class Insecta; order Hemiptera; family Cicadellidae; genus Homalodisca; species Homalodisca vitripennis. Next base: position 162,161,987 of record NC_060209.1, read on the forward strand.
CTTGTTAAATATCAAATCACGTGATGGATAAACAAAAAAATATGATTTTAGTTTTGTGACTAGTTTATTAATACATAGTTTCAAAAATTAAAACAATTCTTTTTAATGAATATTTTCACATTTATGAAACACAACGTTACGTTTAAAAACAAACTCTGTAATGGAAGTAAAATTACAATACTTTTTAAGTAAATTCTAATCTGTAGGAAACCATAGCTTTAAGAGACTTTTTCAACGCATCTTCAGTGACGTCACATGTTTGCAAAATTTCGTATATAATTGAAATTTCAGTTTTTCCAACGTCAAATAAATCACGTGAATATAAGTTTCAAAACTAAAATAACTTTTTGTTCGAGATTGAACGGATTTCTACAGCTAGGAGAGCGGAAATAACGGAAATGTGAGAGGCAACTGACTTTCTAAGAGTGGGGCGGAGTGTAACTGTTTCTGGCATTTGTAAATAAAGTGAGTTTTGTATCTCACGTAATCGAAAACATTTTAACCTCAATTTGTTCAGTGACTTTTTCCTGTCAGATATTGTCTTTCAGTATAATTTCATACACCTCTTTCATCAAGACAATATGAATTTCGTGTTTTAACATTATTCTTGACGCACTGAAACTTCAAGATACGAAAATTTAGCATTCACATACACATAAGGAATGATCTTTTCAAGTGAATAAATTTTGCTAACTAATTTTAATTGTTGAAATAAAGAAGTAATATTTGTCCTTTTTTCCAAAAGGACTAATAAATAATAGATAATTTATGACTATGAGCAATAGAAATGAGATAACTAATTTTTTATCGCTAGATGCTAAACCTTTTTACTTTTTTGAATAAATTTTTGACTATGATTCTAAACAGGTAAATAAACTGGCATTTTAAATACAATTGTTATATTTCTACCAACGGATGTATTATAATAAAATTTATATATATATATATATATATATATATATATATATATATATATATATATATACGTCAATAGCCGAGAGGCAATTGATAGTGCAAATTTGCAACCGGCAAACAACCTGCTTTTTCTTACAATAAATGGAGGATCTTTTCCTGAAAAATGAGTCGATCGTCATCCACGGTATTTCAGTGAAGATCGAATCTGAAGGGTTTTAAAATCGTACAAAATATTGAATGAATCATTTTTCCAAGAATATTCTTCCAATTATGATGTTCTAAAAAGCGATCGTCATGCATATAAATAATACTCATAGCTATATCATGGTAAAACAATAACATAAAGGAAACCACTATAACTTTCTAAATGCTTTTAACCCTATTAGTACCATCCCAGTTAACCTCTGACACAAATGGCGCGACTACACACACACACACACACACACACACACACATATATATATATATATATATATATATATATATATATATATATATATATATATATATATATAAGTTATAGTGGTTTCCTTTATGTAATTGTCTTACCATGATATAGCTATGAGTATTATTTATATGCATGACGATCGCTTTTTAAAACATCATAATTGGAAGAATATTCTTGGAAAAATGATTCATTCAATATTTTGTACGATTTTAAAAACCCTTCAGATTCGATCTTCACTGAAATACCGTGGATGACGATCGACTTATTTTTCAGGAAAAGTTCCTCCATTTATTTTAAGAAAAAGCCGGTTGTTTGCCGGTTGTTTGCCGGTTGCAAATTTGCACTGTAAATTGGCTCCCGGCTATTGAGGTATAATGTTTGTTGTATACTGTTTACAATGTTGCACCTACAAAGAAAACGTGTGTATCATTCACAGTCCTAAGCCACTAATGTTAAATATGCTGGTTTGCTACAAAAAGTATGACAATCATAATACTTCATTTCTCAATAGAAATCTTCTAATTGATAAACATGTTAATATGATGATATTTGATAGTATCAGTAGACTAATATTAACTTTAAAATAATATTAATCGTAATTATCCTGCGTTATTTATATTGTATATTAGAGTTATATAAACCCATTAGTTAACTAGTTTGTTTCATACAACACTGTACACAATCTACAGTGTCAGCTTTCGCCCTATATACCTAACGTTGTGGTTTTTATGCGGCATCCCTTTGACGGATTTTGACGTTTGATAAAATTATATGCACTACTATAGGAATTTTCTCAGCAGGGTTGCAGTTAAATAACATCTCTTCTACCTTAAGAGCCTCATTTTGACTGTGGTCTTGGTATTGTTGAAAATATGTGTCCAAAGTGTACAGAAAATGAATATTGGATTTAAATATATTCAAAAGGTAGCATTACGTTTAATTACTGTGCAGTTAAGTTTGTGATGAAATTATATTTTCACTTCATTTTATCAACTTTGATTAAGATCATATTAATGTTTATATCATCTCTACATCACTTTCGCAGTAGTTCAAGGATTAAAAAGGAATAGTAAAAAAGTGCATGAAGTACATAATTAATAACTAAAAACTAATACAAATATAAGCGTATTTCTAGTTTTGAAACAATGGAAATTGACATTTAATTTCAAAAGTCTCCACGCAACAAGAGTAAATAATGAATAATTTCAAACAAAGTTGGAGAGAGCCACAGGTTGGAAGTCGAAAACAAGAGGAGCCTCTAACTTCACCTTATTGTTGTGACACCTCATTTAAGGGGAATGTAGGTAGAACGCGTCGGTCCGGTTAACTTTGGAATAAAACAGTTGGATCGTTTGAGCAACCTTAGATATTATTTTATAGTACAGTGATGTTAAAAATATACAATTGTAAGCCTAATTTGTACATTCAACATATACATATTTATTACAGTATATATTAGCACATTCACACGGCAAGTGAGAGATCCGGGTTCCGGTCCCGGCGGAGCAAGTACTTTTGGCGATTCAATGTTTATTGAAATGTTATAGATATATAATTTTATCTGTTTTTATCTTATTTATTTAAATTAAATAAGACTATTGCCATGTATACAAATTATATATATATATATATATATATATATATATACATATATGCGATGTTCCCTTTTATACTTTGGTAACAATGATTCATTTGTATAAGTTTTTGATTATAAAAAACTTTGCAGATAATACAAAACATACATAAGCATGACGTGTATTATTAAGAACAAGTAATATAATCTACATAAGTCCCTTAACGTAGGTTGCCTGGACATAGTTAACAACACCCATATAACGTTTAGCACATGTTACTGTTAAAGGTGTTATCTCCCATTGGATGTTTACTGCACAGTGGACGTGGAATCATGTATAGTCAGATTGGAGTCCGATTACTTTGTGATTTTTATGCTGAGTGCGATATCAACTAGGTTAGTTTCATGATAATTATTGGGTGGAGTTTTGTTCCACAAGGTTTCTCATCTACATCATCCGTATGAATTAAACCGGTTCAATGGGTATTAGCATCCGTCTTATAACACGTATATCCTAATTAATTTTTTTTCACCATAATGTCCGATTACGTTTCTGGGAAGGAAAAATGTGGGTAGTATAATTCCAATACTCTCAGGAACCAGTGTACTAGCCGTAGTTTGTAGTCCTATCTGATAATAACTTCAGAACCATTATTAACCAAGGAATTAGTACATCTCCTTTTATCATGGAACGTTAATGACGTATGTTGCCACCGTACATAAACGGTTGATAATTATTGTGGAAACCTTAGATAATCTATCGCTATATTGGATACATATAATTTTTTGTGCAACGATTTTCACTGGAATTATTTGTGGATATATTAATGGATCATTTGTGACATACAAAAAATTATAATTGTTAATATAATCACTTAAAAGCTTTTGAGTGAACGAAAAGCATCCATTTTATTTAAAAATTATATTCTCATTAATACATGACAAAAATAAGCATCGATAAAAAACTATTGGCTCTTTTTATTAAGCTGCTAAAATAAAATTGCTTTCAGATGCTTTTCCATTTTATGATAATATTGATTTGGTACATGAGGTTAACTATTATACTTAATTTTTGACTCATAAAATAAGTCTACATTTAACCCAAAAATTTCCACATAGTGAATCGTTAACTCAGTTGCTGATTATATTGATCATCTTACGTAATTATGAACCAACTTAGTACCAAATCAAATATATATATATATTGCCTTATATATTGCAATATATTGCCTTATATATTGCAATATATTGCAATATATTGCCAGTTCTCATTACAGTTGGTATTTCATGTGGTAAATAAAAAGAACAGCATGTTAGATATTACATATTTACATCCTGTAGCATTAGAGTGAATACCAATTACTTGATATAACACTACAAACATCCATGATATTAATCTGTAATTCATTAATGAATAGCTGGAATAAAGAGAAGATAAGCTTTTGATTATAAAAAACTGTGCAGATAATACAAAACATACATAAGCATGACGTGTATTATTAAGAACAAGTAATACAATCTACATAAGTCCCTTAACGTAGGTTGCCTGGACATAGTTAACAACACCCATATAACGTTCAGCACATGTTACTGTTAAAGGTGTTATCTCCCATTGGATGTTTACTGCACAGTGGACGTGGAATCATGTATAGTCATATTGGAGTCCGATTACTTTGTGATTTTTATGCTGAGTATAATATCAACTAGGTTAGTTTCATGATAAGTATTGGGTGGAGTTTTGTTCCATCAGGTTTTTCATCTACATCATCCGTATGAATTAAACCGGTTCAATGGGCATTAGCATCCGTCTTATAACACGTATAGCTTAAATATTAATGAAATTTTTTGAATAAGTTTCTTTATAAATCCGGAATGTTCCATCAGCACCATTGGCAGCTTAATTTTGGTCTACTTCCAACTGGTAGGGATTTTTTATTCTTATTGACTACACGAGAAATCTATGACATTTACGAAATTTATCTCATTTTTTGTAGGTTATAGTTTTTCTATCACTGATGTGCATAAACAAAAGGTCATAGTACCTAATAAACCAATGTAAATATTTCTCTAAATACAAAAGTATATACATTACGTCTTAAATTTCATGTACCATCCAACCTTTATGTTTACCGAAATTGAATGTTATAAATATCCACGTATTAATTAAACAGTGGCGAATATTTAATCACAGTAGTTTAATTGCAAGCATGTTTTACTATTTATTTACAATACATTTTTGCTAAAATCTGAGAATTTAATATTTGTTTTATTATTTTAATTTCATTAGCTACACAGGCAAAACTTGAAAATAATGAAAATTATTAATGCCATCACAGTAAATACTAGCACACTTGTCCAAATGTCCAAATTTTCAGTATTCTCATCAAATATTCATAGTAAGACTTTTGCCTAAAAGCCGCTTTTTACTTGAGATATAGCCACCAAATCGAATGTATGTATTTCTTGAATGAGTAAAGAAATTAGTATTAAACGTCAAGCGTGTTCACCTCAATTCCTTAAATGAACACGAAAACTAGCATGAATATAATTGGCCGACCTACCTGCAGGGCGTGACTCATTTACCCTAAAAACCCCGAAACAATAAATATTTTCGTATAGCAACAACATTAAAATAAGCAATGAAATGCACTATCATCCGCTATCTGTATCTGTATTAAATTTCCGCGTCTCTAAGTATTGTCGATCACTGCAAATACACAAAAAGTTCATGGACGATAAAGAAATGTATGTTTACGGATCCTATTGTTCTAAATAAAAACTAATTATAATAAAAATGAAAAAAATTTAATGCACTTACAATAAACAATTAGGGAAAATCAATAAACTAAATATACTATTGCTTAATGTAGTATTGTAATAAACTATTTAAAGTGAAAAAAAAACAATGGCTAAAGTGGTTAACAAATTTGAACGAAGCCTGAAATTATATGCCATTTAGTGAATGCCCACTCTTCTGTATTTGGACTATTTTATACCGCAGAAAGTTTATACAAATGCATGGGATGAGTCCACTCTGCCGATAGAAAGGGTTTAACCGCCTGGACAAAGCTAAGCTCCCAACACATTCACGGAGGAAGAACCAATACACGGAAGTTTCTTCCGATTCTTGTTCTCTCAAGTTTCCACAATTACTGCTATGAATATCATATTAAATTTCGGAATCGCAACATACTAATAAAATGTTTAAATATATTATTATTAGTTTCTTTTTATTGTTAAGTTCTAAAAAGATAACTGCTACAAAACATTACTTAACTGAAACATCCATTTAAAAAAGGAAAATCTATACCAAAATTCACGCAGGTACATGAAACCCATGTATGTAGCATATTCAAATTGAAGGGCTGACTGTAATAATCCATTTTTACAACGTTTTAAACTTATCAAGAATATAGACAAACAATTTTCAACCTAATATCACAAAAAATATTCCTTTACAATCGAGCATGTGAAAATACATTCTTTTCGTATAATTCGAATTCATTATTTATCCTGATTAAAATGTTTATTACATTTTAGTGTGATTCTTAGTATCAGCATTTGACTCGTAATATATGAAAAGGAGCATTGAAATTCCTAGCAAATTACAAAACAATGCATAATTAGGTAACACACTTTTTACCAAATTAGGAGCTATAATGATTATGGAACTTTCATACACACTACTTGAATTGATAATCATATTACTAGAATTTTATGAAAAATTATAAACATTGTTTTTGTTCACTTTGAAATTATACTCGCAAATGGCTTGGCGAGGAGCCAGAAGCAGAGCTACAACGGTATAACTTATCTGTTTATTGCTATGAAGATATTACAATTGATTGTAATTTATAATACCCGTATAACCATTTTCTTCAATATTTATGCATTAGATAAAATAGATAAACATTCGCTTAAAACATGGTCTATAAACAAACAAATACGCACACAAACCATTTTATTTGCAACATACTTTAATGGCGATTAGCACATCCTAACTATCCAACATAGTTCGTTAGAGACCACGCGATGTAATGTAATCCTATAACGGTATTTTTCTGAAAATACTTACATCGATATACATATAATATATATTCAATTAGAGATACATATGACATAGTTAAGCCCGAACTAAATGCAGACCTTGGTTTGGATGAGACAGTAAAGTTGTGTATCTAATTATAACCGGGGGACAAGGAAAACTACTTCTTGATGGACGAGAATTGTCCTGGGTAACAGGAAATAGGTTTATCAAGGCTCTAATTTAAGTAATCTTTACGCAAGCTGGCCGTGGGGTAAGGGTTTATAAAACTGACCTATGCAGCAAATGAGGTTCCAAATACAAAAGAGAAGTTCACAAACATCAGCGGTGACAAAGTATCCCCAACTGCGAAGGTTTACGATGTGAACAGATCGAACCCTCGATTTCATCACATTAGTTAATTACTTCTCCCACGCCATACAGCACTCGCCGCTTGAACTGTGCAGAGCTGAGTATGAGTAATTACTTAGCTCAGTTTGTGCTGTAATTTGGTTTTGAATAGAGAGAAGCCATGTTAAACACATACACTAATAAGATATAACCAGTTTAGGTCGCATATTTTAGAGGAAAATTACGAAAATAAAATCACAATGCTACTTTTACGTGTTAGTACATTTACAACAGGATAGTGCCACGGCATACACTGCCTGCAAATCGTTGACTTATGGAACGTCGTGGTATGCTCTTTATTGATTTAGCCTAATGAACGAACTGAGCCTTTTGGCTATTCTCTGTGATATTATTAACAAGAATGGTGGATAAAGATAATAGCGTTCCTGACATTAGTCATTATCATATTTTATAAATAATGATATGATACTAAACCTTTTTATGTGTCTGTATTTTTGACAGCTGAAGAAGAGGGCAGATTTCAATGGTCGAAACACAGTGTTATACATTTGTAATGTAAACGGTGGCGAAGTACAGGAGTTGATTTGGAATGAGGAATAAATATTACGTGTCAGTTTAAATTAATAGTATTATAAGTGTATTATAACATTATATATTTCATAGTTTCATATATATAAATATAAACACTATCGACTCTTTTAAGTGTAATACTTAATGGTTTTTATGAGTTACAATGACACAAATACAGTAGCACACTTTATTCAACTTGTACATGAAGAGTCTTGCACAAGTACCACTCTTATTTCGCCTGCAACCATTCACACTCTTCTATATCTGCACGAGAAGTCTTAGAAGTAAACGAGTAACTGAATGGGTTATATCTTTTAGTATTTACAAATGTTCCTATTTGTTTTTAAGATGATATGTGTGTGTGTGTTTGTGTGTTTCTAAATCTTAAGATTAGCTGCTATTTAGTGAAGCAATCTACTAAATCTTTATATATATATATATATATGTGTGTGTGTGTGTGTGTGTGTGTGTGCGTGCGTGCGTGCGCGCGCGCGCGCGCGTGTGTGTGTGTGTGTGTGTGTGTGTGTGTGTGTGTGTGTGTGTGTGTGTGTGTGTGTGTGTGTGTGTGTGTGTGTGTGTGAAATTGAAACATTCCAAATGTTAGATATAAACTGAATATATTTCCTCCTAGTGTTAACTTTTAAAAATATTAATGGAATTAGAAATTTAATTGTATTAAACGCTAAGCTATGGATTGAGTTGAAATGTTGCATGACCATTCCTTAAAAATAGAATAATAAACGTATTCACTTTCTTTTCCTCTTTCATAGTTTCAAACTAATGGCCTGAAATGTTTACGTAGAAACGAATAAGATATCTCAAGATATCTTTAAGACTTCGTTTTCTATTTCAAAAAAATAATATCTTTTTTTAAATATAGCTATCTCTGTCGGATTTTTAAATACTGGAATTGTCTATCTATGGGGCATATTTTTTCAAACACAAAGCTGAATATAAACTTACATTGTTAAGGATATTGTATTCAAACAGTTTTGCCTAGTATGTTATTATATTATTTAAAAGTGAAAAATCTACCAATTGACATATATAAATATACCATTTCAATAACTTAACACACTAGTCTATAACTCCAAGGTAGGAGTAAGCCAAACCACCTGTCGGGTTAAAGGCTTTGCTGAGATTGTATGGACCATCTCAATTCTACAGCTAAATATTTTACCATATCCCATGTTAAAATGACATGCGCTCAATCTCAGTCAGTTTACAAACTAAACTTTTCTGTCATTTCTTCGTTGACGTTACGGTTACCCATAAAAATAATAAACAATGTTTACTAATGCTCAGCCAAATATAATGGAGTGACTTACTCATGATTATATAGAAATGAAGTTTCATTCGAATCTATGTGTTAGCTCATTCCCAATATATTGAGTAGCTATCTGATAGACATGCAGAGAGACAGAAAGAAAACTTTCCCAGCCCCTCAAACGATAAGCTTCGAAAACGCTCACAAAATTAATAGCAAAGAAATAATACTTCACGAAGTACAAAAAACCGTAATTATAAAGACGGTAACCGTGTGGAAAACGTTTGAGGCTTATGGTTTTGTACGGGTATATTAAATAAAATCATGAATATTCAAATCCAAACAGTTAGAAATAATTACTTGACAATATTGTCGTTATGAATGAGAATTACAAATGCTTTTACAGGCTTGCACTGAAATATGTAAAAATGCACTGAAATATCTAGGACATTTTTATTCATAACTAATAGTTAATATAATTTTTTAAACTAAAATTTGCACTCTAGATAGATTACATGGTACAATTACGGTTTCACCTGTTCCACAGAAAAACTTCCACACCACTTTTTGCGAAGTCTTAACTTGCAACTTTGTGTAGTTACAAGGTTTAGGAGATATGAATCTTCATAACTCCAATATGGAGTTACATTTTACAGTGTATAGAAAAGAAATGTTAACCTTTGCAATTTCCAATCTGTAGGTGATTTTTTAAAATTAATACTTATCAATTATATCAAAATAGTACAGCTTTCAATATGTCTCATATTGGTAAAGTCGATCTTAAACAATAAAAAAAACCTTTCCTCATTTAAATTTTCATTTCAAACCTCTGGCATATATATGACATGTCACCATTCAATGTAAGTTAAAATGGCAGCCCTGCGCAATATTTCTAAACTTCAAGATCAAGTACCATGAATTGAGTTTTAAGAACTTAGAAATTTATTACAATGTCTAACACATGTGATGTTCAGTGATTTCAATCCATTAAATATTAATACATACTATTTTCTATATGGAGACAAAAAGACAAGTTGACAAAAATAACTGATTAAATAATAGATTAATTAATGGTAATACAAGGTAGGAATATGCTTCATCACGGTTTGCGTAACAGGCTTCTCTAAAGGGTCATGCAAAAATTTAAGTCTATAGCTCAATTTATTCTTGAGGTGTCCTGGGTATGGACAGGTAATCATACAGAACAGAAACTTTGCAGCCGTTTGGTTGCAGACAAAAAAAATAATGTGCCAACCTAATAAATAATAGGCTACGATGACGCTCAGCCAAAGCCATGGATGGATATGCGTCATCATTGAACTAATTATTTTCTATGTATCTTGCTATATAATAAATTAACACAACCAGTCACCAAGTAAAGATGTACTTAGGCTATGTGTTCATGAGTATAATGATGAATACTGAAGTTGTTTACAAATTTATTTATTCTGCTAATTTTCGTTGTCATCATCGACCCATACGAATAATTTTCTCATTTTAAAATGATTTCTAATGCTCAGCCACAACCCATATAGAGACATCTATCATCGAACTCAGTATTACTGTATATAAATAAAGCTTTATACACAATTTCACGTTTATAGATAGGTTTTTTTTTTCGCGAGATATCGTGCGGTTTGTCAGACAAATAGATACACAGAAATTATTTTTTACCTCGATATTAATAGGTTTTGCTAACGGTCAGCAAAAAAACAAACAACAACTATAGAACAAAATAATGTATCCACTGCTACTAAACTGTACGATATGGGATGGAAAAGAAAGATATAACCGGAACCTCTCATATAATATCCTTAGCATACACTTGTTTGAAAATATCTATGAATGAGCTAGCTTTAATATTAAACCACCAGGCTTATATGTTAATTATTTAGTTTGTGAAATGTTTGATTCTTGAATTCTATAAGTTGACTTCATTGATGTATTAAGTCGTATATATATGAATACTCGATGTATGAGAGCTAATAAAAATGACATTATAATATATTTCATTATTGAAGGCATCAAATAAATATAAATTAACATGTGTCAAAAGACCATGATTATAGGAAAGCGAATTTTAATTTTATAATGCTTCTCGATTTCCATTAAGAATAAATGTAAAACTATTGTCACCACCCAGTGGAAGTCCAACACTCATGAATTGATAACGAAACCACAGACCGTGTCTGAGCTGTGACTGGGATGCTTGCGTATTGAATATCTGACAGGGAATAAAACATGGCTCTCTCGAAGTACAGTTACTTCAATGTTGTTCGTACTATAAAATTGTTCCTTACATGTTATTTGCTCTGAAAAAATGGAACTATTTCGTAGACAGCAAAGAATGGTAGATCTTTATACTGGTAGATTCTTTATATACTTTATATTTGAGTGGTAGATCTTTCAATTATTAAAGCTTTTGTTTTTAAAATTATAATTTTAATTGTAAAATATACATAATGTTTTGAACACTCTTATCGGATATTTTCCTTAATATAGAATACAATCCCTTATTGTTACAGTTAACTTTTTTAAGGAGAGTTGACCTTAAAATGTTTATACTTTTTTATCCATATCATATTTGAGTAGCTTAACAGTTCTAGTTTACGGAAATATGTAACACTATATTTGTTTCATTTGGCTTAGGCCATGAAAAAGTATGTGAACACTTGCTTACACAATGTTTATGCGCAAAAGTTAGAATTAGGCCGTCGCGCAGCCTGGCTCTGAGCTATAGAACTTAGTTTAGATTATTTTATTGATAATCTGTAAATTTAGAGGTTTTGTAAACACTGTTTTATTCCCAGATGTTGTCCTTTTGTATAATGGTACTGCTGCAAATAAACATCATATGTAAAGTTTAGTTGTCTGTGTTTGGATCAACCATTGTTTTTGAGTGTTAAAGATGTTTTACCAGATAAATACTTTTGTTAGGTATTCTTTAGGTATTTTTGGCAATGCTTATAACAGCAAAAGTGCTTAAAAAGAGGAAGAATGTTGACTGGCTCCGTGTTACAAGTAATAGTGCTAACACCAATAAACAAACCCCTAGTACGAGTGGAACTAGGCCTACTTCTTCATGTAAGTTCAGCTCTAAGGATGGAAGTGTATAGAAATGAAACTTGACAAGGCTCTCAGTTGAGAACAGTTTAGGGACAGTTCTTTTCAATATAATTTAGTAGAATTTGCAATGTTGAGCCAATCGATTAACAATCCAGTAGTGTGTCAGGAATGGTTCAATGAAATTGACAATTTCTAACCGTATAGAGCTAGCTTAAAAAATGAGTTTGTGGTGTGACAACTTAAAGTGTGAGGCCAAAGTAAGCCAGGAAAACAGAGCTAAAGCAAACATAAAACAGAAGATGTATGTAGAAAACAGTGATAGGATTTACAAAAAATTAATAAACAAACATTCAGTTGTTTTGAAAGCTTTAAAAATAAAGCTTGATAAAAAAAAAATAAAAATAAAACGGTTGCCTGGCAAGTTAAAATAATTAAACACACTGAATTATGTATCAAATACCTCAAAATTTCAGCCTTTTACCTCTGCAGAGTATTGGATAAAGTGTATCTGAGTTACACTTAACAACTTAACATTGAGAAGTATTAATAGGAGGCAAACTCTCATTAAGTTTATGTATTCTGTGTATACGTCTATGATTAAAAAATTTTGTTTCCTTTAAAACTCTTACCCATACAAATCAAATTTTGTATGGATGTTCATTTGTCAATGACACAGTGTAGCCGGTACTACGGTTATCACAAGGTAACCGAGTCAAACAACGTCAAGCGAGGCTGCTGCTTAGATGGGTGACCGCTGAGCTATCCTCTCTTTGCAAACCTCCTACCTGGCCATTGGTGATGGTTAGAATTCATCTGTAAGCCGTTGGTCTCCAGGTTAAGAGTCTGTAAGGTCTTCTTAGCCATGACTTCGCCTGATGAAATGAGATATTCCTTACTTTTTCTTTGAAAATCTGTAATGAAAATCTATCCATTTCAAGATGGCCGGAAAACATTTCGACCTGAAATAACTCTCTAAGGCTTTCTTATGAAAATTTTATAAGTAATCCAAAGACATTATTTATTTTGTTTAAAGTTATTCCCACAATTTCTGAATACTGTATCCAACATGGGTTTGGAAAAGGTAAAATTACAATTTCACCAAGATTTTATGTTGCATGTAGACTTTAAGTGATCCATGGGGATGTACGGCATTGTTATTGTCGCTAGACAATGCATTGATAGATATCTGATTCGGTTATTCGAGTCAGAGTTAATCGGATTATTAATCATAACGTTAGTGGGTTACTAGCAACATAATTGAGTTGGTCTTGTACTGTTGCGTTTATTTGACACCGATAGCCCAAACAGTTCAACCCCATCAATCGACCTATTGGGCATTTATTATTACTCTAATTGTAATCTACCATGGTTTCCTAACATATTTACGATCATAATACATTCAAAGTGGTATTTTATCATATTTTCATCAACCGATTAGTATTTCATAATTGCAACCTTTGAAATTATAGAACAGTTTATATAAAACTTCCTCTATTACGCCATCTTTGTAAACCTTACTACTTCTGGCAAATATAGGCCATGTTAAAAGTAGAATGTAGTGTTCATCAATAGGACAAAAAGTGGTTGATTTTAGTACGCAATCGTGTTATACGAACGAAGCAGAGCCAGGTCAGAAACATGATTAAGCGTTTTAAGACACTATTGAAACATGGTTTTTATCGTACGTGAAACACAACCAAAACTTAAACATTTTATTTACCTTTTATTACATTATAACTCAAAATACTAATCCTGTCAAGTTAACATAGACAGCAGCTGTGGTTAAATTAATTCTACGAAAACAACAAAGTTTTAGTTTAACACTATGAAAAACTTGGATTGTGCGCCAGCAGATTCTTTAGAACTCTATTATAAGGTAACAAATGACCATTACTTTATATACCAACTTATGTGTCAAAATAGCTATGGTTCATCCAGTATATAAAAAATGTTATCCTAAAATTTATTTTGAACTTATCTTCTGTTAACAATACATCCAAACTTCCTACAAGCAAACAAAAATATGTTTAGTTGAGTCGTTTTCGGGAGTCTAAAACTATAGTCTTATTTTTATTGAGTATAAACATAGCGCAAATAGTAGTAAGGTATTAGATAACATTCGCCACCATTTTATTTTTTTTAACCATCTGAATTGGAATAAAGTTGATCATGTGTTTTATTTGGTGTAATGAGCTGAGCATAACTAGCCGAGACTCAAACAACCGCAAAAATGAATAAATAATTTCTGAGTAAAACTATAAATCAAGATTTAATCTCTACCTTAGCATCTTGGTACAACTCCAATGTGGGGATAAGCTGATTTTTTCAATCTCTGAGTAATAATTGCAAGATCACCTTTATCCATATTTATACTATCTTAACATAATTCTATAAATACAATATGCATATAAACACTATATATTACCTAAGCTTACTTCACATACATGTACCAGAGTAGGAGCGACCCTTGTGTGTTCCACAAGGGTGAGGGCAATTAAAAAATGAAAAGAGACCTGCATTCTTATCAGTTGCCCAGTAGCTGGAAGGCATACAGTACTATATATATATATATATATATATATATATATATATATATATATATATACAGTACTATATATATATATATATATATATATATATATATATATATATATATATATATATTCTGGAATGGATACGGACAAAAAAGCTCGGTGGTCGAGGTCTATGACTTAAAAGAACTTTTTGCGTTACTTACTTTAACCATAAATGCTAACTTTAAACGTAGTGCTACAGAATTCAAAGGTGCATTGTAGACCATTTTCTACTGCAACAAATTATTAACAAGACACGTGTGTGTGAATTTCAATTCAATGGTCATGAGAATGATTTTTAACTGATAGATTTGTATTAATGATTATATTTTATCCATAACCTATACATAAATATTAGGATTAGGAAAGGAGGTCACAAATATAATTCAGATTCATAAAAATTTTGTTTCAACCCAATTTCACTAAAACGTAACATAATTAGAAACCTCCTAGGTGTTTTATAGTTAGAATACCCCGATAGTAAAGTTATTGCTATTAGCAGATTGTTTGTGTTGTGAATCTATATACATATATTGAAAATAACATTTGTGCATAGCTGCGGAGGGTGTTAAAGTTTACTAAATATGTTTTGTATATATCTAATTTAGAATAAATCACGCAATTTTGCAAAATATTACATATTTAGATGTCTTAATAATTATAAATCGAAAATTTTTGCATTTTATATTCATTAAATTAACTAGTACAAACAATTTAATTCTTATTACCTATTCTCAAGAGTTGAGTAAATTAAATATTTTATTTTTTCAATATTTTTCTTCAGATACTATACGATATACAGATTCCCTCTTATAAACTTACGATTAAAATCACCTTACAGTTAAATAATTATGTAGCACCTGCTACATAAATACAATTTTATATTTAAAAATATGATCTTGCTTTTATACCAGATATTTGCTTCCTCCACTTCTTACATCAGAAGAGTTCGCTATACCACGTGTCGCGTAACAGGCTTCCCTGAAGTTACATGCAGAATTTCATGTCTACAGCTCATTTAATTATTTAGATTACCTGCGTAGACAGACAGAAAGACAGACAGACAACCAATAGCAAAGAAAATAAATGTTTACAACCACCCGGGATAGAAATAGTGTTTGCGTACTTCGTGACATGCTATAATAACGCCCAGCCAAATCCCATGTCCTTAAAGAACTTATTATTTTCTATGTACTGTAGCATGCAAAATGTTTAATACATATGTTACAGCCAAAACAATTAATCCATACGTGATATCCAGTCAGTATTTATAAGAGCAGTGATTTTGGTCAAAGTTATTAGTAACTTTTTATTTATTACTTTACCGGTACTTGTTTATAAAGACGAATGGTTTTTTAAACGGAGGAAATGATAGTATAATATTATTTTACATTGTTGATAGATTTCTGCATTGGTATGCGGTTCGGACATGTGAGCTTGCATTTAAGTACTATCTCGGGGGATGTTTACTTTATTCGCAATAAGTGAAACGTGGACGTCACTGATGCCCGCACTTCCGACCATTTCCTATCGGTGCTATCCGTTGTTCAGTTCCCCTTAGATGATTTAGTACGGAAAATACCGATGGTAAATGCCCTGGCCATAGGTGTGGGGTGGCGCCTTTGGCCTCATACAATGCCATATTAAGTATGGTAATAATGTTCCAATTATATTCTTAGATATTACTTAACCGAATTCTACATAAAAGCACAGTAGAGAAGAATGTCTGGAAATCTGCAAGGAAAGCAATTATTTTTCTATGTTTCAATTGAAATATACATTGTATTCCAAGATAAAAGTGATTATACTCAGGAAAATCTGCCCTTATCTATTGATATGCGTGTTTATGTAATTATTTTCATTAAAGTAACTAACCTTTTTAACAGCATTTGGCATGTATGTAAAGTTCGTAAATATTAATACTTAGTTCTCTATATAAGCATATAAAACTACTCCGTATATGTTGTATTCTACGTTTCTTCATACTTTAGTGTAAGATAAGAAAGTACTACCAACTTGGTTGTAGGAGATAGGAAGGGTTGATAGATATGAGGTTGACTGATGGCCGGATTTTCCTCGCCGTCTGTTTAGGGGATAACATGGGAGAAGTTTCTTCTTTTATCCATAATTCAAAAGCTTATAAAAAAGTCAAGTGTTGTCTGCAACAAATATCACGCACTCTTTTTCCCAGACAATTAAGGGAATTATGGGAGTAAAACAAAACTCAAATTCTTATTATAAATTATTACTTTGGTTCTTTCCTCAATTTTATTAGCAGATAATGGCAGTTGATGCTATTTTTGTCTATAAAGTAATTAAATCTAACAAATTTGTGATGTTCTGTTGCGTAAAGTTCTTCTAAATTTTTCAGGACTTTCAGAAAGTAGTTGTATATTTCTAACACTTAATATTTGTTTTTATGATTGGAATTTGTAAATATTTTGAATGTATTGTATTTCAAGATATATTTAAGCAAGTACTACCGTTATTGTATTAACTAAACAATGGTGATATATGACCTGCTTTGTTTATTATGTTAGTAAGTTATCCAAAAATACTGACTGTTCCAATTATCTTCGTTCGTATTATCGAATTTCATATAACGACTTCATGCTGAATAATCTGCAGAAGAAATCATTGATTAGACTTTGAATATTCCAAAAACCTTATGTATTACCTACGCATTATTTATTACGACTTCAATTCACGGTAGGTGGTGAATCCGAAAACGTAATTAATTGCAAATATTAATTTTCATTTTTGGCCCCACGTTCTTTAGAAATATAATCTGAAATACAATATTATATAGATTATACATATTATTCAATTCCGTTATCCAATTCTGTGTGTATTGAAGAGGCAAATCAAAGCAACAAAACAGCATTTAGAAAACAATCTGCGTACCTCATTTGAAAACGAGTGTTTTCAAATTTGTTACATCCTAGACTACCTTCGTATTAGTATGTTGGATAGACGAGTAGGTTGTAGAGATTTACAAACCTGGTGTTATAGTGTTCAGGTACATTGTACTTTGCCGACTCTCTTATTCTGTCAGATATGTTCTTGCACAGGCCATTACCCCATGAGGACTGGCAACATAAGGCTTAAAAGGAGGTCTGACTCACCTTTTTTTAAATCTTTGTTCGTATTTTGTTCGATCACATAACCTTCAATCGCCTTTATAACTAAAATAGTATTTTTAATGATTTTAAAATTTGTTTTGAATGTTATTGTGGACATTGGTGCAAATTGGGCCTACGTTATTTCTTGCACCTATTATAAACAAAAACTACAGAATAACTAAGGAAATGCATTATTTAATTTGGAAATCTAGCTTTCGATCCACAGTTCACTAAATGTGGAAGTACATTAGTCTGTAACGAAGACATTTATGATTTTTTGATGAACATTTGACACTGTGATGACGAGTGATTTAATATTTTTTACATCCACTTTCATCTTGTAATTGCTCTAGAACTACGACACGAGAGTTTTACACAGTAGTATGAATTTATATTTTTACGTTGATATTTTAAAAACTAAACACTGTTGTTAAAACCATAAAAGTATGATAACACCACACTCCATTGGGACTATGGTACAGTAGAGCTGGCATTCAGTATTGTTCCGTTCAAAGAAAGTTCATTGTGTTTATGCAGTCACAACGTGAAAATAAACTCAATTCCGTTTTACTAGTAGTTAGTACGTTGTGCTCAAACAAAAGATTTTGTTTAAAAACTGTTTAATACAATTTATGAATATTACCATTGATTGTATCAGTTACACAAGAGATAACTCTGTGCATAAATTGAGGTATGGAATAAGTGAGAGCTCTTAGTGATGTAAAAATATCAGATAGTAAATATTTGAACAGTAACAAAGTCGTGTTGGCAGAGCCTCAGCGTAGGACCTCAGAACTAACGGAAATAATTTCCCGGGCCTCGGTACACATGTACACATTACTTTTTTGTATAATTAAATATCATAACATAATATAATATAATTTTTTATTAGTCCTTGCGCTTTCCTACATTGCTCTAACAAGTAATTGTACTTATTATAAAAAATATTTCATTTAAAGCATTGCTCTAAATGGAGAACGTTACTGCTTAAATACGGTTCTTGATTACGGTAAATACGATTCATTTCAGGTGACTTAACACGATAAAAGACTGGAAATTTGTGGATGTGCAGCAACAGCGAGCTCGACCTTTGACGTGATCTGCTTCACAGCCCGCTTGTGATAATTACTTTGTTCTATATGTGTAATTGGACGAATTAAAAGGGTCCATTACTTAATCATTTAACTGCATTTCGCGTACTTCGTTATTAACTTCATCAACAAATCATGAGCGGACTATAATAATACAATTATGTAAATGGAAATAAATCCATAGCATTAATAAAATAATAGTTAATTAGAAAGAAAGTTAATTAAATATAGATCTTAAATTAGATTATTTCTTTGTCTAACACTAGCTAACAGTAAAAATACCTGGTTAGTCACATTTGCAAAGTACTTGGACTAGCGTAAGGAATTAAGTCTAATGGTTTTCCAACTACTAATATTGTTTCACATGAAAAACATTAACATGAGTACTAGACGCAAAATGAGGAATGAGGCACCGATCAAAAAATAAACCTGCACTTATGGCCGTAACGCAAGAAATATTTGATATTAGCTGCCTCGTAGGTCCAGATGGCCAGGATCAGGCATATTCCTCCTTTGTGGGTCAGGTGGCGCGAGCGAAATGGTCGGTTCATAATAAAGTTCCGTTCAAAAGACGGCCCATCAGTGTTATTACGGAACTGATACCTGCAATAACATATATGTGGATTTGATGATTGACATCACAGCTTATAAGTTATGATTTACTAATACTTCTCTACAAAGTAAGTATGTTTAGTCTAAGTAATCTAAATAGTTAACTATTGAGACTGTAATTTATATAGCTTGACAGCTTTTTAACGTATCACAGTTTGCTGAGACGTAAGGTTTTTGAATGATTGCCCAGCCATTATAGGTGTAGACTGTATTAGTGTAGCTGATTGATGCTGCTTGTGACTGAATGATCGGATAAGATAAATAACTGGTAAGACGGAGTCGGCAGATAATAATGGAATGGTTTATTAACCTTACCTTTGAACGTGATTATGCTTATCTTAAAAATCATAAATAGTCGAATACGGAAAAGACTAAAATAATTTCTTGCCCAATTTTCAGTATACTGTCTACTGAATGTTTTAACATTCAGATTTTGTAGAAAATTAAAAACTATTACATGACCAAGAACTTTTTGTAAGAAAATTTAAACCTTGTTACTTGCCTAAAAGGGACATAAAGAAGCCATACACAACACACATAAGCCGGCCGAAGAGCCAGATGCCGATGCCAGTGTTCAGGGGTTGCCGAGGATGGACACTGAGAAGTCTGACAACACCAGGTTGAACAAGATCACGTTCAGAGGAGTCCATAACTGGAACAACCAAATACACAAAGACAAGGAATGCGAGAGGCCTCTAATATTTGTCCTCAATTAAAGTTAAATATGCTGTTTAAAGAGCATAAGTTTATATGACCCTGTGAACTTCTCACACTGTATACACAATTAACGTCACTAAAAGGGAAGACTTGTAAATGTACTAAATAATACTTGGTTTCAACAGACAAGTGCTAAAATTACTAGTTCAGTAAAATACAGTTACTGCAGCTCCAAAGAGTTCATATACCTTCTCGTATCAAGGACATTATCCTCGAAACATATAAAAAGTTTAAAAGTATAGCATATTTTATGTATATATTTCATATTTCATCCCCATTCTATAAGTCTATAATCCAAATTTGATCAAAACTCAAAAGAATACCTACTGAAGAAGTCCAGTTATTTTCATCCAAGGAGATATAATTTTTGAATCGAAATAAGTTGTACTTGTTGTTATTTAAATTTCATGCATATTCTGAAAATCACTCTATAAATTATGAAATATAGTGTTATTACTTTTAAACTACCATTTTACTAAAACAACTCTTGCTGTATTAACAAATTCTAAAATATTTTGTTCCTTTACAGTTAGAGCACGATTCCTTAAATCTGCTCAATTTAGTAGCGACAACTAAGCACTTTTACACCAACGGTTTATTCAAATTTATCACAGGAAATCCTTAATAACATGTATTTTGCGTTGAAATTTACATAAAAAGCCTTCTACGCCTGGAAGGAAATATGTTTCAGACGAAAAATTATAAATTATCATCCAACTAGTAGCCTACTGGGAACTCCCTATGCAATCAATAATAGTAATTTATTGGTGAAAACATAGCATGTTTAGTTTGCCCAACTCTATTAAAATCCAGTAAGTACAAGGAATTCCAAGTCATCCATATGAGTAATTTACTCAGGAAAACTTAGTTTTTAGTTTCTACAATTCCCTCCACTATAACATCCAGCAAGTATAGGGAATAAAAAAAATAATTATTTAGGACTAACATAGTTGTTTATTTTGCACTCTTCTAACATACAGCAAATACCGGAATATCAAATCCTTTACAATAGTAATTTACCCAGGACAAAATAATGTTTTAGTTAGCGTAATTCCTGCATCTGTAACATTCAGCAGGTGTTGGGTATCTCAGACCATTCCCAAGACTAGGAAAAACTAGGTCTTTAGTTTGCAAAACTCCAGCCTGTATAACATAAAGCAACATTATTCCAAACTATCTACAAGAGTAATTATTTTAATTACTAACTTAGCCCCCATTTAAAATTTCACATTGAAGTGCATCCTAATTACACCAGTGTCAGTTATGATGACAGAGTTGTGCGAACATAACAAACTAATTTATTCTGAAGAAATGACTATTGTGAATGGCCTGGAATTTCAAGTATCTCCTAGATTGTACAGTGGCAGAAATTCTGAAAATTAAAAATCCTAGTTTTTATTGAAATTCACATAAAAAATTAATACAAAATTCCTTTTACACTGAAATATGAGGTATATGTGGAATCAGTGTTCAAAATGGAAACTCATAAAGTTTTATATTAATTCAGGTATATCTAATCCATTATTAGTGGAAAAGTACCATTCATATTGCAGCTGAATCAATGGCCAACTGAAGAGCTGAACTCTGAGATGATCTAAAGACTATTATGATTAAAGCTTCTTTTGTGTAAAACAAACTGTGTAGCTATCAAGATAGAAATCTAGGATCTATAGTATTTAGATATTTTTTACCAGTTGCGAAACTTATTGATCTATTGTGTCTAAATATATTCATTAAGTTTAATTCAAATCAGCTAGAAAGTCAGTAGAATGTCTCTAATCTAAAAGTTTTGATGTGATAAGTTTGTTTGTATATTTGACTTTAACTCTACGCTCAGCTTCTAGAAACTAAAAATTCGCAGAAATTGACTGAACCATCATGAACTGTTTAAATTTGTTTAGATGAGACCTAGGGTCTCTAATAGAAAAATTGCGCTCCCCTACTGAGTGATATCAATTCCATGGTCGGATATCAACCATCATACATTTAAAGCATACGTATGAATCTACGTATAATCTCTCTCGAGATAGCTTTCCACACGATACATTTACATTCTATTCATTCAACATTTGTCAACAGAAGTCATTCATGAACTTCAACAACCGATTTCATACAAATACTAACATTTGTCAGGTTATTTCGTTTAATAAAATATTCAGTTCTCGTTGGAATGATATCGGAATTTTTGATAACACTTGATAAATAGCTCTGCAAAAATTATCTCGAACCCTGTCGTTTATATGAAAAGCTGGATTAATGTCAAAATATTTCATCATAATATAATGATTTATCACGCAATATTTTACATCTTACAAAGTGGGATTCTTCGAAAAACTTGAGAAAAACTTGCTCTTCGATAAATACTAGACTATTAGACTATTTCAACTATAAACAACGAAAATGTATTTCTATACATATATGTATATACATCTCTAAATATAAATGAAAGCATACGTTTTTGGAGTGTAATATGTGGTAACGTGTGTATAACACATATGATCTTTATATACTGAGATACAATTCTGTAACTTTCCACATGGTTTAAAGTAGGATCTTCTATCAGATAACTGGGTTCCTTATGTTGACTTTGCATACAAAATCAGGCTACTAAAATGGTCATCATGGTATTATTTTAAGGAATCGTTCTATATTACCGAACACTACCCGCGAGCAACAATTTGAAACGTGGCTCCAGAAACCTTATCTTAAGTATCTTAATCTTGTTGGCCATCTCGGTTTCATTCTAATATAGTGGCCGTTTAAACTTAAAAATTCACAACTCTTATGACCCCAGAGAAAAACGTGTTCTGGAATGCTTATAATATAGGCTATATCCTATACTTTTTGGAGCAAAAATTTGTAATTTAAAATTCTCATTGAGATGCAAATTACATGTATATCCCATAATAATTAAATTATACATTTTTCAGTTGTCACAAAATTTACCCCCTCTTCCTACTAAACTTCATGCAGACACTAGTCCTGTCCGTTTTCGCCTACTGTTTCCCAGCCTACGGGAATAGCATTTCTTGAGAAGACATGCATCGCATTCAAAAGTTGCAAAACTCTGTAATCCGTTTCATTTTTAATTTTAATTTTCATGTATATGTTGTATGTGACGATAGTTGTTCTGAAAAGCAGTTGTTCTGTATGTAACTGAGAAACGATTGATGAAAATAAAGACAACATTATTATTATTATTAAACGGGCATGAGAATTTTTGTTTGTTTTTAAATTTTAATTATTAGATGTCATGTGATTATAAGTTGAATCATAATAGTATACTAAATGCACATAATAGATTCATAATAAGCCACTAAAGTATGTAAACAGTAGTTCAAGAATCAAGAATCTTTATTGTCGGCCCACAATAACTGCATTGACAATGTCATCAGATGGTTTATACATATACACAGTATAACACCAACATTAAAGAATAAAATAATACATACTACATACTTATGGTAAATAGTACAAGTCACAAAGCATAAAAACTAAAAGAATAAATTGTCTACATTACAAGAAAGCATTTCGTCTACTGTATAAAAAGCTTTTTGTCTTAACCATTTGAGCAAAGCATTTTTAAATTTTGTGCAAGGAACATCTTTGGCCGTTAAAGGTAGCTTATTAAATAATTTTACACCAACATAAAAGTATGTGTGGTGGGTCTTAGTTAGCCTAGCGTATTCTAAGTCAATAAGGTCTCGATATCTGGTGGAATAATCATGACTAGAGTTTCTAAGACTAAGTGTTTCAAGATTTTCTTTAACAAACATTAAACTTTGAAATATAAACATACAAGGTACAGTAAGAATATTATGTTCTTTAAAAAAAGGTTTACATGAGTCACTAAAGGCTATATTGAAAATTGTGCGTAAAGCTCTCTTTTGGCATAGAAAAACCTCCTTAGCACCAGTTGAATTACCCCAGAGGAGAGTTCCATACAGAAGATGTGAGTGGAAAAGTGCAAAGTACGCTTTTAATAGCAATGTGAAGCTAGTACAAGTTTTGAGTTTTTTTAACAGAAAAATTACTCTGGATAAACGGGTACAAAGAATATCTGTGTGATTTTTCCAGGTAAGCTTAGTGTCCAGGTTGATTCCAAGTAGCTTAACAGAGTTATGTATAGAGTTATTTCTTAAACTAAAATTAATATGTTCAGTCTTATCTTCGTTAATTTTTAAGCCATTAGCGGAAAACCAGAGGTCAGACCTTTCCTTCATGTAGCCAATCATAGCCGAGTTAATTTCAGAGAGCAAGTTAGAGCACATCAAGGTAGTGTCGTCAGCGTAGAGTACACTTTTATTAGGCACAAATTTGGGAAGATCATTGATGAAGACCGTGAATAAGAAGGGACCCAGAACAGAGCCCTGGGGGACCCCGCTTATAACCTGCTTAAGGTCCGACCTCTGATCACCTATTTTAACAAACTGGTACCTATTACTAATATACGACATAAATAGTGAAAGCTCATTGCCCTCAATTCCATAGTAATTTAGTTTTCTGATAAGCTCTTGGTGGGGCACAGTGTCAAAGGCCTTGGTTAGATCTAAGAGTAAGGCACTAACTTCTTCTTTTTTTTCAAAACTATGAATAATGTATGACACCACACTTTCAACAGCCTTAATAGTGGATAAATTATGTCTAAAACCAAATTGTGCTGACAGAAGTAATTGATTTTGTTCAAAGTAATGTTCAATCTGACATTTAATAATACTTTCAAATAATTTAGATATAACTGGTACCAAGGCGATAGGTCGATAATTATTTACATTAGTTCTGTCTCCCTTTTTATATATAGGCACAGTTACTGTTACTTTTAAGCATTGCGGAAAGACTCCGGTGTAAAACATCCAGTTTATAAGATAAGTTAAAGGATAAAATATTTCCCTAATTATTTCTTTAAGTATAAAATTAGATAGTCCAAATACATCCTCAGCCCTGGAGTTACTTAGCCTAATAACAGTTTTTAAAATATCAACAGGATTTACAGTATGCCATTTAAAAGGCAGAGCCTTTGGATTGTTTACACCGGATGACTCCAGCATGTCACTTGCACTAGCTAAATTTAGACTAACATTATCATTAGGCCTATTGACATAATTACAAATATTGATAAAATAATTATTAAAATCATTGACAGATATGGGGGGTTCGGTCTGGCATTTCTTAGGGGTGCGCCTTGTTTCATTATTAATCACAGTCCAAGCTGCTTTGCACATGTTTTTTGACCC
Source organism: Homalodisca vitripennis (assembly GCF_021130785.1). Lineage (NCBI taxonomy): Eukaryota > Metazoa > Arthropoda > Insecta > Hemiptera > Cicadellidae > Homalodisca > Homalodisca vitripennis. The sequence continues at coordinate 162,187,571 of NC_060209.1, forward strand.
TAATATAAATTCAACATTAGCATTCTTTTTTGCTATGTCTGTTTGGGCACGATAAAACTTTTTAATCCTTTTGTGGACCTCCAATAAATCAGGATTAAGTTTACACTTATCATGACTTACATCTAGTAGTAACTTGATTTTAGTTAAAAAAGGTGTGTACCAATTTTTGGACTTCAAGATCTTATTGCTAGGATTCTTATTTTTAACTTTTTTCAAAGGACAGCACTCATTAAAATAGTGAGACACAATCTCCATAAAATTATTAAAGGCTACATCAAAGTTTTCAGCAGCTACAATTACTTTATTCCAATCAATATTACTTAGCCTACATTTAAAATTCTCAACATTAAAATCGTTTAAAACTCTAACACTAATGTTTGACTGTACAGATTTATTGGTAGGTAGAGAAGAGTTACGCAAAGAAGTACAAGAAAGTTTAAGTCTCAAAAGCAAGCCTAAATGATCAGATATATGACATTGTACTGTATCACAGCTAAACATTGTCGGATGCAGGTTGGATATAAAATTATCCAAACATGAGTCCCCTCTAGTGGGAAGGTTATTGAGGCAAAAACAGTCAAAAGATTTCAGCATATTAATAAACTTAACTGACATTGAGCAACGTTTCCTGAGATCAATGTTTATATCACCAGCTATGACAATCTTAAAATTACGGTACTTAACATTATTGCTAACAAAATCAAGAAGTTGAGTTAGTTTATCAACAAAAAGTTCAATGGAAGAGTCAGGGGTACGGTATACAGACACAATCAATAAACTTATACTTAAAAAAACAATCATTACAGCTTCAAATAGTTTTGTTTCATAAATAAAATCAACATTTACGACCGAAAAAGGGTGTTCAAAAGTCTCCCGTACAAAAATTGCACTTCCACCATATGAAGAAGTCCTGCAAAAACTAGTTATGTATCATCATGCAAAAAACAAAAAAAACTTCTAGATGAACATCCTAAGATTTTTCCTTTCCTATTTAGCATTATGTTTTTTTGTTAATATTTATTCAATAATTCTTTTTGAACAAAATTTATGTCTTAATAAGAAAAATCTAATCAATTATTAGTAATTTTTTTACTTCTTTTGGCAGAATATGGATACATGTTTAGCACGGGGGAAGAGCTTTCGTTTCGCGTCACAGAACGTAACCAATCACGACTGTTTGCTCTGTAGCCGCTAGGGGCGGAACTATCGTGGCCATTTTGATGTCAGTTCAGTGCATTTGTCTGCCCAGTGGCTATCCAGGCGTGGTAATGAGAGGTTATTGACCCTCCTTGTTGAAGTTACTTTGTATTTTGGCGAGATTTGGAAGTATGTCATTGACAAGGGAAATCTTTCGTTTAGCGTCATGGAACATCACGCATGTTTATGTTTTCCATATGCTTTCAAAGTAAAATTAAAACCGAAACCTGAAGAAACCGTTATATAAACATCTGATCTCAACTAACAGATGTTGAATTTAATGAAAAGTCTCTTAGGAGAGATGGAATGGGAAATATACACCTGAAAAACGTACATGATATATGATAAGGAAAGTAAAAAAGCTACTAATCAAGTACTGTTTTACATTGATTTGTTTTCTAACTGTTCAATCATTTTACTTATTTTATTATTATTATTTATATAAATATTGTCCGAAATATCGTATCGTGTGAATGTATCCCTGCTTCTGCAGACTTTCCTCGGTTATGACATTTTTCAAATAAGGCTACTTAAGCTTCAATTTAAAAAGTGTCAAAATGCACAAAATTAATTCATAAGCTGCTATTAGTAGCTATGTGCACATGAACACACTAAAGAACTTCCGACGCCAAACAATCGTAACAACGAGACTGAAATATACGGTGAAATACTGGTTTGGATATATCTACGAACTACTAAGTTATTTATTAATGAATCCGACGTAAAACTGATGCAATTACTGAATCATCGTATTTGTAGTTCATGGGATTCTAAATTGAATTTCAGCAAGTCTAATATCAATTCCTATTCCAGTTCACCGCTAGTTTCTTCCTGACGGGATGTAAAAAAAAGATAAAAAATAAATTTATTAGATCCTTTTAGCTAGCAAAGCCGTACGGTAATTTAATCCTGGAAGAACATTATTCTTTCTGTTGATAATATTTATAACCATTATTCCATTACATTGACCCTTACCTTTCATTCACTTAAAAAATAAATTACGTAAAAACAGATGTTAATAAAGTTTACCTCAAGAAATATCGTAACCAATGATTAATAATTTGTAAAAAATTAATTACATTTAAAAATTTCAAAGGATAAAAACATAAGTACAACAAGATATGGAACAATAATATATGCTGTGTTTACAAGACGTTTCGAAAAATTTTATTCCAGAGTTTTTATTTCTGATTCAGTTATCAAACCAATAATTTCATTTTTAGAATAAAATATCAATGAAAATAAAGTAATTATTTCGGAAATACAAAATGCGAAAATGTTACTGACCAAACTATAGGAACTAATATAAACGATAATAAAGAAAATGTATAAATATTCATTAGGTACCTTAATATTTAGATGTCGGTGATCATTGTAATAGGCTGTATGAAATGTAAAACATATAAAAGTAATATGTGTAGTATTAATAGAAAGTATACAACCGTCTTATTTTCAAGAATAATAACCATTTAAAAATTAGAAAACGTACTTTTATAAGATATATTCATAGCCTGTTCAAAAAGTAGTCACTTTTGTCGGTCAGTTCCGTAAATGCCTTTCCATTCTTTTCGAGACTGTATTTCATATATATTAATTATTAATACCATACATTTTAATTTTGAATATTCCTATATTTATATACCACAACAGTAATTATTTTATGTTTTATAATATATGAATAAAAGTGTAAAAACAACCTGTCATAAATTTCATGTTGAATCCAACATTAAAAATTTAATTTGATAAAATTATAATCCATTGCATTTGAAATTGTCAGTCATCAAATTATGAAAATCATACAATGTTTTAATACAAGCCGCTAACCTTCCAGAACTCGTTAAGCACTCAATAATTATATTCATTGTGAAATTCTACATGATCAATTAAATTTTACGTTTTATGTTTTGAACAGTTTTCAGAAAACACAAACTGGTTTTTTTATTTATCACTTCCATTATACTTTTTCCTTTATTTGATTTGACAAAAAAAGCAACAAGTAAATCTAAGAACAAAAATTTAAAAACGGCGAAAAATTTTGTCATGACATCTATTTGTTTCATATACATTTTAATAAGATCAATAATACTGCAGTTGTTTCCTATTGTTTAAGAAAAGTAGACAGAACGCGTACATTCGCATATGAATATATTCTAGGTGAACTTCCAGTTATTATATGAAGTATGTTGTCAGTATAAATTAGACACTGCATATGGATATTTGCGTATGAATAAGGACAAAATTATCTTGTGATTCGAAACGACTTGAGTGAAATCGTACTTCCCCATCTATGTGTTTAGTCTCCATATATTATTTTCATTTGAGCTAATAAATTTAACTCATATAAACATAATTCGAAATTTCATTGGAGGAGGAGCTCTTTTTATTGGAAAACAAATTACAGCCTTAAAAAATACACAATTATTCAATAATTTTCAATTTATTTCAATTGCTTTTCGACATCCAAGATACAATAGACATGAAAATCTTTGTGAAGTAAATAAAAAAAGTTTTGTAGAATTGTTTAATTTCTTTTAAAACAATAATTAACACATAGTGTTTTTTTTTTTTTTTTTTTTTTTTTTTTTTTTTTTTTTTTTTTTTTTTTTTTGTAGTTCATTCAATAAATCGCCAAAATTATCTTGTTACCGCCTTGCCCTGTACAACGTGTCAACCTATGAGTGAAACATAAAATGTTGTTTAGTTTAGTAGAGCAAATAATGAATTAAAACTATTTTTAATCCTTTTTACCAATACTTAATCTTCATATGTTTCAATCTAATATTTGTGAAAATTATATTTAGAAAAACATTTTCAAAAGGAACAAATAATATTTTGGTATGTTTCTTTAATAGTATCGAGGAAAATAGTTGAACGCTATAGCAAAAATATAACAGGATACTTGAGACTATTATAAAGTTATAGATGGTTGAAACTATGACAGAATAAATATGACATATATTAGATCCCTGGGTCAAAAAGTTTGGTAATCTTGTCTTCGCTGGTACGTAAAGGGTCGTAAAAATTCGAATAATGGCTGACAACTATTAATTTCAAATAGCTATTATTTAAACTATATAGACCGTAGGCCCTTATATAGGTTTTAATGCTAATATGTTAATTGGAGCCATCTTTTCATGGAATTTCCGAAGATATTTTTGAATTGTAGCCAATCAAAACCAATGGAATTTGAATAGAAGTTATCTTGGAATAAATATTAAGAGATTTGGTATTTTGAAAATTGTTATCAAACATTTAGAAGGAAAACATAAAACTTGCTTAAATATCGATCTTTTATTTGATAATAAATGTATTAATGAGTAGAACTGTAACACAAATGCATGCAAAATCAAGGAAAGTGTATTGATATGGAATATATTCTGGGAATCACTACCTCATTTACACTTTTAGCTTTAATTGTAGCACCAGTTTAATTTATAGTAGATGCACTTTCCTCATTTATTTCATGATGCTAATACTCGTGCCTGTTTTAATTAAGTAAAATAACAAAGTAAAACTGTTGCATTAACAAATTTGACTCGAACCCTACATTCCATACTTGGTGGTCTTAAAACATTTTTCATCATAATATTTAAGAACTAGAAGAAATTGTATGCAGATTTAATCTAAAAAACGTTAAAATGAAGGTACTAATAAAAGAACTGTGTTGAGCACAGCGAGCGAACGTCACAACCAATAGTTAACTTACACATTCTTTTCGTGGTCTACGCGCAAATGTGTCTATTCTCTATGGTTTCAAAGAACCCTTCAGTAAACGCTAGTTCTTCATCTTTTAAGAATATTAAATATTAGGTTATTAGTAAGGTTTTCCCTTTTTATTCTATGTTTTTATATAAAAACATACCTCATACTACTATATAAAATTTGCAATAATACATTTTACAATGCATTAGTACATTTTACACTTAGTTTAATGGACTCACTAAGCCTTTGAAGCGATTCGAGAACAAAGAGAAATGAAACACAGGTCAGCGGGCACACTGTTAGTAGGCTACATAATTGGTTAGGAGAGATGCACCTAAATACCCACTCTGTATGCACATGATAAAGAGCTGTTACAGGTGGGAACGAAACCGGTTATTTGTTACGTGTCCTTAATGACAACTGGGCTTCCGCTAACTAACAGAAATGGTGCAGTGAACATTAACTGTGTTAAAAAATTATTACATATATCTTCTAGTATTAAGAAAAGTTTCTACAGTACTACACAAGCAGTAAGTAAAACTTTGAGTAAATCCTGCCATGAAAAATATTTTAAGGTTCTATTTAGTTCTTATAATTAACAGAAAACATTAATGGAATTTGTTTTTAATAATGGCACATTTTAGACTGAAAACAGAATTGACATAAAATATTGTTGATGTTAATAAAATCCAAAATTATATTCATGAACATGTAATTATAAAAATTAATATGGTAGTCTTAAAAAAACTGATTTTAGCCAAATATCCGATTGACCATCAAAATAGAAATCTTTATAATTGAATTGTAGTCAATCTGGCGATATTAGGGTACACCCTTTATAGTAACACAAATAACAAATTGTATCATCGGATTAATTTTTTAGAATAAATACGTTTTTAATAATTTTAGGCTTCATGTTATTATCAAAAATAAATTCTAGATTATATAACGGGGTCAGCGTTAATGAAGATCATTACTCAGAGGACTAGATAAATTTTACTTGGCTATCTGTGAATACGCGTAAGCTAAACCTAATTTCCTAAATTTAAAGATTTAAATCACCAATAGACTTCCAATTTAGTATATTTTGCTATAGTGGGCTATCTTAATTCTTTTGTTGTATGCATATCTATATATGTGTTTACCTCTCTGTCAAAGCTCAGAAATCTAATGTTGCAAATATTCTTTTACAAAAATTTTAGCTATTAGTTTATATAATTTTTCTAGTCTAACATGTGCAATGATTTAAAAAAAGGATTAAACGATCACTAATTCATTTCAAGGCCACAATTTTCAAATTAAGATAGCTCTAGGTTATATTTGTACTCTTACATTAAACGATTTTACCAAGATATTATTCTGTTTTGTATAGTAATAATATTTTACATGTAACTCAAAAAAATGAAATACCAATCCATATTTTTCGTCTTTTTAAGCCCACGAACAATACGTTCAAATATGGAACATGAAAATGGAGTTTCGAAACATGATGTATGGTCGATAATTTTAACCTCCACGACAATAATATTGTGTAATTATAAACATTAGTACGTGGCAGTAAACAGTGGCAGGAACGTAATTGTTTTCTCGACAAACAGAGAGGAAAGGTGGGAAGAGAACGCTGAAGTAAGGAGGCATTAAGATTCTCTGAGCCGCACAACCAAGGAGATGTTATTACGACACAGAGTTGTCTAATTAGGCGACAAATTGTCTGCTTCAGTGCTCGTGGTGTGACTTCACCGCCTCGGCTCCAACCCTCCGCTTTCTTCTCAAGATTACAATCCGATTTTGAAATACTTCACCCTTCTTTTCTTTTTATCTCATTCAAGATTTCGCTAAAAAATCATTTAAGGCAGCCATTACCCAGGCTGTTTCTTGTTTATTTTTCATAAACAATCAATATGAAAAATTAAAGGAACTTTTAACAAACGTTACTCTTTGATTTATTTTGTGCTCTATAATGATATAATATAGTAAACCTCTCATAATAAACTAGCATGATGTAAGTGTGAAATTAAATTTTAAAGCGTTACTCAATGTGTTTTCTTATTGATGTAAATAAGCGGAAGGTTTAGGGCTTAAGAATGTAATTTTGGAGGTATTAACTTCCTTTCGTGAATAATTTTTAGTTTAATCCCTTAAGAACAGCGTTCTACTTCGCACCCTGTTATGCCTTTAACTTTAATCCTAGCTTTATGGGAGATGTGTTAATAATGGGAGAGCCGATTACTGAGCAGTGTAAAACGTCAGGCTTTAGATCTGAGTTAGAAATAGTGCAGGTTCAAATCCTCTCTGTCACCGTGTAGCTTTTTGTCAGTATACCTCTGATAATGGAACTACTAAAGCGTAACATGAGAATTCAATTTCAAATCATTATTCAATATGTTTATCTTATTGATGTAAATATGTCAAGAGTATAGGGCTGCAGGATGTGCGATTGAAATTACTCTAACTATACCTTAAGAACCGGCTTTCATGGAATAATTTTGAGTTTATCTAGTAAGTATATCGTCCACTTCACACGCCTTATTTTTAATCATATAATTATGGGAAATTTTTAATTAATTGTAGTGCTGATTGCAGAGAGGTCTAAGACGTCGGACTGTGGGTCTGAGTTAGAGATAACGCAGGTTAAAATGCTATCTGTGAACTTTGCACTTCTTGTCAGTACCATCGATCTTGTAGTGTATCGACTTTCTCTTTTAATCTGTTTGTTAAGACCCTTGCAGAGGCCGATGAGGAAGGGATTGGCCATAATTTCAAAATAATATATTATTAATACGCTATCCCCTATTTAAAATGTCTTATAAATATAATACTCTTGAAAAAGGGAAAAGTCCGCATGAGAACTAACATTGTTTTTGGGGGTTTTGAAACTATGAGTAGATGAGCATCAATATAGCCCCTTAAACCCTTTATTAAGACAATTTATTACTGTATGATTTAAATAACATAAATGTGACAGTAATATTATTAATAAGCTAATTTCAAACATGGAAATTAGCCGAATATTAATTGCTGTGTAAATCAGACAGCAAGAATAATAATTTTGACAAACATTAATTTTAATCTTTTCTAGTTTCTAAAGTGAAAAATAATAAAACAAACTCATACAGACATAGACAGTAAACTCTAAGGGTTTTGCGAACCTATTATTTTGTGAAAAATTTCAATGGGCATATTTATGAAATAACCTATAGTTTGTAAACCGCAAGGGGCAAGATTTTTTATCCACAAAAAAGCCAAGAAAAAGCTAAAAACCATTGCAGTTTTCTTGTACTAACAGTATACAAATAAGTATTGATATTCTTCGATAATTACATACTGAAACACATAAATATTTGTAGTAATAACTATTGTAGCGACATTTGGATTCCTGTTGCAGGGAATGTTAAGGAATTTTGCGTCATGTGTAATGTTCTAATTGGGAATTTATTGCTCAAACGTTTCCTCAAAACTGTAATTCTATCAGCTGAATTAATTGGTTTTGAGGGTTAAAGTGTTCCTTTTTATTGTGTGATTTATTCACAGTTAATATTATATTAATTTTTAGCATTTTTTATAGAAACATCTGAAAACCTTTTAATGAAGATAATTTTAAATCACTTTCCCTTACATTATTTACTTAACACCTTCACTGCGGGTCTATCTTGAGTATGAAGTATCGTAATAAGACAGAAAGTGAAAACAGAAAGTGCCCTAGAACGACTGTCGCAGCCAAAATGCTAAATGATAAGCAATAATACCCTGCGATATTGTAAATGTCCTTTAGGAGATATGAATTTTCTGTTCCACACACTTAGGGGATGTAATTTGCATAATCATGCAAGAGGGGCAGATAGGGCTTGAGCAGACTTACTAATCAGGCGGATATGCCTATAGAATTTATAACGCTTTACGTGATTTGCTTTCAAATGTTTGCTTTGTCTGATTTGCTCATCACATTGTAATTAAGTAATATATACCACAGTAAACAGAAAAAAATATTAATTTTCATTCATTATTATTTATTTGAAATGAATTATTACTAGCTATGTCGTTAACGATTGGCTTAAGGGTTGATCGGAACATTGGCAATGAATGTCTGTTTACACTCTTACCTACATGTTTTAGTTAATGGGGCTTCCAAACTGTTAAGGTCTGTTGCTAGGCTAGACATAAAGGTTTAGACACAGAGGTTGGCACCCTCAGCCTTCTTTTATTGGGGAGGCTGGTGCCTGTTTCAAGAGACGACAGAGATACCCCTAACTCCTATCCAGAATATCTTGTCACTTCGGAAGCAGTGAACAGTTCCTTTTAGAACTAGGTGAAATCAGCTTTTGGTCCCATAAGAGAAGAACAAAATTTATTTCATAGCACTATCACTAATACAACCTCATTTTTATAATACAATGTTTTACAAGAGATACGTGATTGCGACTAAATGATAATACGGTAAATCTCACAACAAATGTACAGAACGGAGAGATAATGTTGAGGCCTGTTCCTTAAAGAGTTATTTTATTTATTTATTTTATTTTATTTTATTTTATTTATTTTCCAACGGCAGCAGCCAATTTACAAATACAAGCATAGATAGTAGATACAGCGGAAAATAAAATTAATACGAACAGAACACGTAATTTTATTCAAAACACGTTACTGATCGTGGATATATCTACTGGAAACGATTATCACGTGCTGTAAATGGTTGAAAAGGTTAAACGATGCACTAGTAAGCTTAAAATAGTATTATAAAAATTCAGTATTTGAAAAAAATAGATAGTTAGAGTTTTGACCTCAACTAGAAAAAAAATAAGTGCTATTGAGATCTAAAAACAATTAAAAGCAGGATCTAAAAACAATATAGTGAGGGTGAGGATAAGCGTACTATCGATAAAGTCATGCTTTTATAAGTTGTGTTAGCGAGAGTGTAATGTACCACCAGTAAATGGTACAAGTATCCCCTTCAATCATTTCGTTTAATGAAGCTTTGATTTTTCTTTGGAAAGTGAATGAAAATGTTCCAAGTATTTTTCTTCAATTATTTCAATCACAGAAAGGTAGCATACCATTTTTCTAACATACAACGATGGCTATTGTTCAAACTCCTATGATCCTTTCAACTTTATCTTCTCTAAAGTATTAAATTTGTATTGAAGTTTTCAATCTTAACTACAACCTGGGTTTATCAAATGTGTAGTTTGTTCACGATTATGACGTTATGCAAAGCCAAAGAACATGTTTTAGAAAATCATAAGTTTCAGAAATAATAACTGTGCTTATATTTATTTATATTTAAATATAATGTGATTTCTTCATTGGATTTCCAAACAGTGTTAATTTTAAAATCTTGATTGATAATCTGAACTTTTATCTTGTGGAAGCAAAACATGGAATGCAGAATTATGTTATGTTTTTATTCTTTCTGTTATTTTCAAATGAAGATGAGTCTACATCAAATATTTTAAAAAGCAACAAAATAGGTAAATTCGAGAAATTGTCCTCACCAAAATAAAGGATCCAACTACACCGTGCTTCACCAAATTTCTTACTAGCATGAAAGAATAGAAAATCTAAAATTGGATATGGTGCGTCATTACGCCACTTGAGTGCACATCTCAGCTGGAGTGCCCTTACCGCCCTGTTCCTGGCTATCGATTGACTTTTATCAGGTGTTATACGAGTGAACTCGAAAGAATATGCACTAAAAGGGAAATGCACTCACCATTATAGTTCTCATGTGGCTAACAAATATAACTTTATTCCCTGTATATTATTAATTTTCTGGGGTTATGTTCATTTGTAACTAATTGTTTTTCCATTATTTTTGCTCCAAAAATTTCAATATCAATTAAACTGTTGAACTATTAAACTTGATTTTCAATTACCGTACTTGTAATCTAACAAATATTGGGGCTCCATAAGATTCTGAAACGGAAGTAGGCATGTTTTAGACACATATTAATAAAGTGTTTATCAATAACAGCTTCAGATTTTTCAACGTCATGGTAAAGTTTTGCTTTGTTGCTCCGATCGAGTAAATATATTGTATTTATAAATACATTATTATATATATATATATATATATATATATATATATATATATATATATATATATATACGATGTTTTGTCTGAAAATCCCACATCTGTTTGTCATTGTAATTTACAGTTTTGTTCAGTACAGAATGTTTCTGGCACCATACGGGACAGCAGTCTTTCAATCAATAGCAAAATATGATAGTAATTATGTCTTTGATATCTGAATTATACTGATACATGATTAGCATCTGCTAAAATTTTAAGTTAAAAGTGTGTTTTTACTAAAACTTTTAATTTGATTGCCTAGATAAACTCTGTGCTCAACAGTGATTATAGAAAAGATTAACATAAGAAGTGTTGTTAGAATAAAGCTTACTTTATGCTTCAAGCCACACATGTGAAAAATGTAAAAAAAGTACTTACATACAGTAATACATTAAATATTTTGCAAAGAAAACTTGATTACATTTTAATATACTATTTGAATTAATAATATGTGTTTGCTGCAATGAACTTCTCATGGGAATTTTCGGAAATTAAGAGGGCTGTAGAGCAGATATTTGATGCCGGAGAAAAAATATATTCTTAGTTTGTCTCTAGGGAACACGATAAACGTATATACCAAATTTCATATTTGTATCGTTCATGGTTTTTGTGGCGCGTTTGTTTAATCAGGCAGTCGAAACAAGTATAAGTAGCGTAAGTTGGACACAACTTAATCTATATTCACTTAGGTACTTTTAGCTCTCGGAAGGAGGCATTTAAAACTTGAAGTTGAATCATCGTAAACCCATAGAACTAATGCAACTGATTCCTTGAGCCGACTTATAGTCAACTCTGCAAAGTCTAGATCTGCCTAAACTCGTATTGAGTCCTTTGTATGTGTTCTATCAATGGCAAACTCATAGCGATTATTTGAAAGTTTTATCAGATCTTCTGTATTTTTAGATAGTGTACTACAGTACATAATAACAAAGCCGAGTACACAAATATAAGTATAGGTCTAACTGATTTCTGGGTGTGGTGTCGGTAATTTCTAAGACGAATTTAAAATAGTACGTGTAGATATAGTAGACAAGTCTGATACATCATAACAATTATTATAGCTTTATAAAACACAATAATGTTTTAGATACGTGTTTAAATAATATAAAATCTACATTTGAATTTATTTCTAATACAAACCAACATTACTGGAAACCTTACTAGGAATTTGAGACTCTGCATTTCGTATTAAATAAGAAATACGAATAAATAGAATATTACATACATTCAAATATTCTTTGATATCTAAGTTTTCTTGTTAGTAAAGTATCATAACATGTTGTAACTCTCTAGAAATGTTTCTAAACTTCTTTGCAAGCTTCAGGGCTTAAATAAGTTCCGAAAGTTATTATTTTATCTTTCCTTATACAAGTACATATACTTAAAAACTAAAAAGTAATACACTTTTCAGCATATAATTGGATAATATAGCGCTAAACGATTACCATTTGTTCTAATAACAAAGCTTTTTTTTGTTTTGTACAATCACCTGGCGTGGATTTTGATCATCTTGATGAGCAACGTTGCAATTTCTTACGGCACAGTTACCTGAAGACATTTCGATGATTTTCTAGGCACTTCGACACATCTTTGTAGGAAAAGCACCATGGCTGATAAGTAGTATTGGGTTTCAGTTCATCAATCCTAATATGTGAAATTAATCAGTATTATAGGTACATGTATCAGTATCTTTCCTCATCTATCAGTATCCTTTCCGCATCTATCAGTGTCTCTTTTCTTTTTTTAAATAGAGATTTATATGTATTATAAGTTTTAGAAACTAATCTTACTCTTTCTCCAATAAGGACATTATCATATATTCGTGTAGATTAAGGACATCTTACTCAGATGTTAACTCATCTGAATAAGCGTAGGCTTACAGACTACACCAATATACGTGATCAGTTAATAAGAGTTCTGATGTGATATAGTACTTAATAGTTGAATAATATTGAGAATACTATTCTTAATCTTAATTATTTTATTTCATTTCCTAAAAAATAAAATATACTGTTGCCTTAAGCTTAACTAACAAAATAATTATCAATAAAAAACACAATAGTTAATAAAAGAAGTAAATAATATTAAACTTCTTTCTTAAAAACCTTTGCTCAGTTTGTTTTCAATATTAAGGAGTAGTTTTATAATAAACCCACATAATTAGTATTAACAATAGACTTGTCATGTCGATGTATTCATGGTTTGAGGAAATCATTTGAGGAATGTCTGATCAATTTCTAAAGCGTGTATACATTAACACACGTAAAAATATGTAAAAACTATATAGAGTATTTGTAGAAATAAGTTATAATCTCTAAGTTGCAAGCTGGTCTGTTACAATTTAATTTGAGATAGTGAACTATACCAATTAACACTGTCGAACATTATATGTGAAATGAATCTGCGTACAAATGTGTAGGCTACCGTTTTCATAACAATATCTTGAATTTATGATAATAATATTAATATGGGAACTTGTCAGTGTAATAGTTAGTTATGAATTATTATCTATGGATACCTTTTTGTCCATTTCATTCAAAAGTCTTGCTTTGATTGATTTGATTTCAACTATTAACCTTCCGTCCTTCTTATCAAGTTTTTTACTATGTTTCTTTGACTGTATCAGATTGCTATAGAAATTTTGAAATACGACAGAGCAATATTTTATTTCCTACATAATCGACATAACATAGTCGCCAACTTACGTAACACTGTCAGCAATTCCGTGAATTTGAACAAATATAAAATGATCTGTCAGAACTGCATGAAACTAATAATTAAACAAATATATTATAACATTAAAATGTCATGCAATGTTTCAAACTCTTAGACCTACTTCTTCTGAAACATCAATGAAGTGTTAATACCTGTTTAGCATCAGTTAAAGTTGGATCATGAAACATAAATATTATAAATACAATAGTTGTTACACTAATTAAACATATGGTTGTGCTGTCTCAAAACAATGTGTATACAAAACAGTTGGTTATATTTAACAAGATCTTTCAATTAATATACTTCAACTTTAGAAACAAAGATGGGTTTTTGGTATTTTAGAGTTCAGTAAGTCGTAGCATGGAGGGATTTTCTAAATAAGTATAGTCCTATATCCATATTAAGGATCTTAAGAATTCATTACAATCGGTTGTTGAATAGTATACACATTAAAGTTAAAACTGAAACCAATTCACTTTCACATTTATAATATTATTAGAATGTGTTCTTTTTAGTTGTACATATTCTGAGAGGTTTATTTCCAATTCAAAAGTACTTCAATGCCCCACTTACAATACTGTATTCATGTCGTTTCCAACAACAACGACTTATTGTCTAACTTTAACTCTTAGACGAATATTTATACTTTTGCTACCGATAATTGAGTTAAGATTTAAAAAGAATAACCATTGAAGGTTTTAAGCTTCTAATATATAGGTAAGATATATAGTTTGTAATATATTACTATGATTTATTATTTTTTATATATTATTTGCTCAGATTCTGTTTCAAAAGATGTAATCTTACACAACAATGAGAAGTACATTTAATAATATATAATGACTGTCTACTACTTTTAATTTACAATAAGATTGAAAATTAATGAAAGCTTTCTCTTAAATTGTATAAATTTTAAATTTATACACTCAATTTTGTATACGCGATGCATTTGTTCATTAACAAGTAGATAGTGAAAAAGCATAAGACAAACTAAGCATTAGCAAAGGTGCAATACATTTGATAATTATCTGTATTAAAATAGGATGAAAATAACTCTGAAAATGCCTGTTTATAACTATGGAAAGCTGATAACTGGTAGATAGTTATTTTTTGTTGACGTTAATCCAAATTTATCATCGTTTAATCTTAAGTTAATTGTACTAAACGTTATTTTTCAAATGCATTAAATATTACGTTTTTAGAAATTGTATCTTCCTACACAATAAATGTATCAAACCAAGCAATAAATGGTGAAATAAGGTAAGTAAAATATGCCCGTCTTGCTACAAGTAAAAACGTTTAAATAAGTTGGACAGCTTATCAGACTTAGGGTCAGTGTACGAGTCTTTCGGTCCTTTACTCCTGGCTTTTACCAGTTTTGTGCGTTGTAAAACTTATTGTTTTATAACTGCCGTAGTCTATAATAGGGCCAGGCCTTCGTGATGACAACCTCATTAGCATGGTAGCATTTTACCTGGTACCTGAATAAGCCAAATACACAATGTCATTCCGTACTCCGTGATGTAATTGTAGTTCGTAACGGACCATAATCCCCGAGTCTGTCTTTCCTTAACTTTTACAGGAGTAAAAAACAAACAAAAGTATAAAGCAGATAATATAATTATTATTAATTTTGAATACACTTAAAATTATTAGATAAAAGATAGTGTGAATTTAATAGAAACCAATACTTATTCTAGATTTAAATAGAAACTAATCTATGTATATACAAGCAACGAACCAACGAGTGGCCGACAATGTTTTTTCATAATATACAACGCTTTTGAGCCATGAAACTTTGCAAAAGTTTTCTTTATATGATATGTATTAAAAGATAGTTTTATAAAATACAGTACGTACTTATGTTAAATATTAATACTATTATGTTGATGTTCATTTGATGAATGGGATGATCTACCATTCTTCATAATATCTCTTAAGCTACGCACTTACTAGAAAACTGAATTTTTAGATATAGTATTAAGAGCCATAGTCGTTAAATCAATACACTTAAAGAAATCCCTCTTTGAATTTATTGAGAAGTCTTCTTTATATTTAAATGTGTAAAATATATGGTTTTTGTGTTTTGTGAGACGTTTACATTTTGTAACCTATATAGCACAAAGAATTCATGGAGCTTATTAGCAAGAAGTTTTCGTAGCAGTCGTGGTCACATCATTTGGAATAGCGGCCATGTTTGATAGATGGAGGAAAACTGCATTAGTCATTTAAGTTGCCCCTTAAAATAATAGTGACATTCGAATGTGCAACATTCCAAAGCCATCCAAATAAGAACATGTTCTCTCAGAATGATTGTACGGAACGAGTGTATTATTGCCCATAAGGCAGGACTGTAAGCTTTGTACAGGACTCTACAAGACATACGACATTATTTCTTTTACAATTTTGTATGACCCTTTATGTAATCTGCCCGGTAATGAAATAATAGAGGAACTACCTGGACCGCTAATTCGCTTTGCTTGAATCAGCTTTTTATTGAGTTCAGATCAATTCAGATTCAGTTAACTTCGAAACAGACGAGAGAGTTGAATATTTAGTGAGTCGAATGACAAGAAATTGAGGAAGTTATGAACATTTAGCTGAATATATTTAGCTGTGTGCATTCAAGGGAATAACATCGTAGTTACATCGGTGTTCATATTTAAAATTAGTTAAATTAAAATCTAAAGCATATTGTTATATAAAACTTCTATAATAATACAGTTTATAGGTTACTGTTTATAAAATCTCTTCTTGTAGTTGTTGTGATTGAATCCTCTGCTGAGTTCTCTGCATAGTGTGGCAGTATTAGGGTCCAGTGTACCCCTGCGAGCCGCTTGACGTTGTGTTTTACTTCATCTACCGTATTGTGTATAATGTGGTTTTTTTTGTTTTTTTGCTTAGTTGTGAAGTAAAGTATGATATTTTAATAAGTATATATTGTTTGTTGTATACTACAAAATTAACCTATGAATCAACACAATTTTGAAACTATTAGAGGATAACAGTAGTGATGATAGTAACAATAACTGAGGTGGGAGTGGCGGACATCAGAGAGTATACGAGTATATTAAATGGAGTTATTATTTTTTTTTTTAACAAAACAATAGTAAAACGAACAAAGTACAATTTTTTATCTAAAACTTTTAAACAATTAAGTAATGTAGCTCTTTTTAAAGATTAAACAATTTTTCAAAGAAATTGTGTAGTGAGAGAAAATACAGTTGTACAAACTAACAAAACCCTTTTTACATACAATTAAGTTATAATGTATATTTTAAAGCTCTTTTTAACGAAGTCCAGTAGGCCCCTGTGTGCCCGTTCCTGTGTGCCCGTTGAAGGATAATAATACTGACGATCCCTTTTTAAGATTACTTTTTGTTGAACGAGTTGCTGTCGCTTACTTTTTGAAGTTCCGTGCGTTGAGTGCTCGCTGCCTAACTTTTAACTAGGAGACACAATGAGTTACAAATGAAAATTAGTAATGTATAAGCTGTTATAATATTAGATATAATAGAAATGTTGCTTTATATAGTATTAAACCCAAGAGAAAGTGAACAGAAACTGAATGTTTCCGACTGTCTGCCCAGCAAGCTGTGGCAGAGCCAAATTTACCTGACAGCACCAAATGAGCCTGAAGCGTCGTTAACGAAATCACTTTGATACTGCTCAATACACGAAACAAAACTGTTTCTGTTAATTATAAAACTCGCGAATTTAGTTAAGGAATTTTGAGTTCTGTAGAGGTTTTACTCATATCATATATTTCTATAATTACAAAAATTCTGTTGGTCTGCATGCTAGATATACAGTGTTTGCAACAGTGAATGAATGAATATGGATCGAGTGAGACAAACTTTACACACTGGATTCATGTCGAATGTAAAATGGCAAAATGGAGTATGAAATTAAAAATGCCCTAATTAAAGAGACGGAGTTAGGGCTATTAAGCCCTCTGAACCACTCAACCTCATATTGTATACATAAAATTTACAATATTTGATACAATTGTGGTAAATTATGAACTTATTCTTCAAATAGAAAAAAACAAAAATGCTTAACCTGTACAAAAAATTATCTTAAAGTAAAAATCTATATATTTAAAAGAATACTTAAAATACAAAAGAAAATTTTATACATTTTATGATGAATACGAAATGATTCAAAATGAAGAGCAGGAAGCATTCAATCACTCTAACACACCGATTGACCACATGACCGCAACAAGCAGTACCACCCGTCACCCCCACAGACCCCCAGCAGCAAGCTCCTAACCCCCACCCCAAAGCAAGCACGGTCTTCAATACATCTGATATCATCGTGGAGAGCGTTCAAAAGGCGACAAGCCTGAACAGTAAAGGACTTATTAAAAATTGTTGAACGATGAATTGGAATTGATAGTAATGTGGTTCCCCTTCTTGTAGGTCGTTCACTAATATTAGAGATAAAGTTGAAATGATCGGACAGATATACAGGATATTTGGTTTTGATCATTAAATGTAGAATATAAAAAATGTGGAATTTACGTAGTTAATGAAGTTTAATGAGTGAAAATTGCTGAAAATTTTGCACAATGTGCTCATGACGTCTGAGATTAAAAATAAATCTAATACAGTACTTTCTGAGCAAGTTGGAGTCTGTCCGATTGCTCATCGGTCATGTCACTCATCACGAATTCACAGTAGTCCAAGTGTGGTAGTATAATATGTAGTCTTGATGAGCATCACTTTAATGTTGAATGGCAGGGACCAGGCAAACCGTTTCAAACCGTGGATGCCAGCAAACACTCTTCTGCACGTTATCGTACCTTGGCCAGTCCATTTGAGATTTCTGTTCATAGTGAGTCCTAGATTTGTCAGCTTGTTTTGGTAATTTAGTTCACAACTGTTAAGTTTAAGTTTAGGTGCGGTATCAAGATTAATTCGGTTTATCTTTCTAGAATTACCAACTATCATTGCTTGTGTTTTGTTTTCATTTAGTTTCAGTCCTTGTTGTACTGGCCAAAGTTAATGGCATCAATATCCAAGTTGAGTAGTGACACAAAATTAGCTAGTTCGTTTGGTAAACAGAGAACGTATATTTGCAAATCGTCGGCATAAAGATTAAAATTTGAATGTGTTATAATTTTATTGAAGTGACGTAGTTTATATAACGTGAGAATAAGAGAGGCCCAAGTACAGAGCCTTTCGGGACCTAATGAACATAGAGCACTTCAATCTGGACGCTCTTTTTAAAATGAAAAATTATTAAAAGAAGTGCAAAATAAAAAATTCCTCGTTGCATATGAAACAATTTTTATTAAGAAGAACAAAAATAATCTAGTGAATAACGAACCTGGGCCTTTTAAAAATTCAACGTTACTTTATTTGATCTAAGTGTATATCAAACTTTGTATTCTTATGCATACATAGACGTACTGTCCTGTCATAGAATGTTATCTCCTTGTTTTTTTTATTGACATATGTTTTTATTTAGTACGAAATTGTTTAAATTATTATTGTAACCATTTTTATTCAGTGATGTGGGTCTGATGATGTGTTTATTGAGTACAAAAAGGCTCACAGAAATAAAAAAGTATGTTTTTGGGGTTTTTTTAATAAACTGTAACGATTTAAAATAATAATCTCATATGTAGACTTGGCACTATAAGTTTTATTTTACTTACACATCTTTCCTATTAGACAGTTTTTTGTAAACGAGTCCGTCAATTCCTCTAGATTGGAAGATCTTCAATGTTCCATATTTTAAAGAAACCATACCTATTTTCAAATATGTCTCAATGGAAAAGGTTCTAAATTATAGTCCTACCTCGGTTTAGTCTACCTCATAAATTTCTAGAGTAAATAATGTGCAAAAGAAAAATGATTCTTTAACCCCTCAGCAACATGATTTCATCCAGTCCAGCACTACAGACAGCTATGCTTTAATTCATTAATTCTGTCCTTATCGTCTTAGATAACAAAGTGTTTTCAATCAGAATATATTTTGACCTTAGCAAAGCATTCGATTTTGTTATATATATATATATATAAGTATACAAATTAACCTCATATTTTGCTCTGAATGTGTTAAAACAGCATTAACTCAAGCAATAAATTAAGGATAAGCTAAGGAAGAGGCATTGGGTTGTTAATTATTCTCCTGGAGGGCTAGTGTCAGTTTCACTAATGAGGCAGCTCGTCCCATGCAACACAAATCATAAATATTAACTCATCTTAACATTGTATTTGTTCCGTGATTTAATTAAATATGTGGTTATTAAGAATCTAATTGCAATAATTATTAGTAAACAACTTTCATCAGGCGAGATAAAAACAATAGTATTAAAACAATACTAATGTGAGAGCATGCATAAATTTAAAGTGATTGCTACAGCAAAAACATTTTGTAAGTGTTGAACCTACCTAATTTCAAACCCAAAAGAACTTAAAACATATAATTAACGTTTTATAATGATTATATATGTGTAGATGTGGTAAATTTCAGTGGTGTTGTCACTGCGCAGAAATATCAATTTTGTGATATACTCCCTGAGGTGTACTCTTTGTGTACAAAAGGTCCACAGTTTTCATGGAAATTTAATTGTACACTGTTATCCGTGAAATTTCAATATTAAAGTATTTACATTTGTGATTTAATAAAAACTTAAGGTAGTGATAAATTCCTACATTATCTTCACTCAAGAATAATCTAAATTTTTCTTCTTTAAGGAGGCCGGTACGATTTACTCGTTACCATAGTACTGACTAAAATTTGAAATTGTAGCGTAAAAAACTTTTTATGTCCATTAAACATTATTTCAAAATGATAAAAACAAATATCATGAGTTTTCATCAAAACAAGGCTTTTAAAAGAAAACTGTATTTTTTTATTTTCTCGGTAAATTGACAATCTTTTGAGATAAATTATAAAATTAATTTTGATCTTAACACTCAGTGCTACTTGAATAATTCAGACTATATTTTTTAATTTATATTTGATGAAGGTTTAAATTGATTTTTAATTTTTGACCTGAATATTTAAATATGTTGTAATATACATACACTTATTTATACTTACCATGTTTGTAACAGTTCATAATACATCTACAATCATGAACTAAAATTATCCTTAACAATTCTGCACCTGTAGCATTTCTGATAGTTTTTTTTTTTAATTTATGAAGGTAACGGTAACTCAAAACAGGAGTTTTAGAGAATCTCTTTTAAAATTTGTTATTCAAAAAATGGTTTAGCTCTCTCAATATATTTTCTTTTAATTAGTGCAGGGCTTAATCTAACATTTGCAAGTAAGTAAACGTACCGGCCTCTTTAGTATTATCAAAATTTGTTTCCAGAATATAAGTGCCTGAGGGATAATTTGATGGATACTGTGGATTTTATTGTTTCCGTCCAATGTAAATACCTCAATGTAAATATATTCCAAAAAACTGATTAAATTAAATTAATTCCAAGAAAACACCATCGCCTTCCATCATCACAGGTCACGGATATATACACATTAATTTGTTGCTGAGGGCAAAAATATTTTATACATCTTTGTTTTCAAAATAATTGTTTTCCAATTATTGCCTTAAAACGCTAAATAAATTAGTTTAACCAAATAAAATTATTCAATTCATCATATTTTTATTTTGATACAAGACTGAGTGTCTTACCAGAATATTGAGTCATTGGCTCATTTTGTATTAAATAATTCAACCCTTCCAATAAGGAAATTGAGCAGCCTTAATATTGATTTCTGTGAGACAGTATACGATATTTTGGCTCTACTAGACGAAACATTTGCAATTATCACGCTCATAACTTTCACAGTTGCAATTAAATGGCAATCTTTGATTCTACTGTACCACAATTGAAATTATGCACACTATTAGAATTATCTAAAGAGATCGTAGAACTTTCTGCATAGAGTTCTCTCTTCACCAAGTCATTTACAACGTTGAGAATTGATGACATTCTTTACAACAACGGTATAATTGGTTTATTTTCCTCAAACCAAAATTTTAGGAACAGAAATCTTCGAAATGGTCTGAAAAACATTGACCAAAAACTGGGGATGTTAGTGCTCAAGATTGTTTGAACATCCTTTTAACCATTGGAATCACTTGGCCGAGTTTCTTACATAGAAAGGGGAATGATACACTGGGTGGTTTAGAAACTATATAATACCTCTCAGAAAAAGAGGCTGGACTCTGATACCAGCAAATTGTTCAGCTTTAACTTCATAAATGCGTTCTAGCTTAAAATAAACGACTGGGTGCAATTATAGTGTTTGTCTTCCAAACTTTTCACTTCGATAAGCCCATACGAGGCTATCATATATATATATATATATATATATATATAGCAGGTTTTTGATATGACAATTGAACCGTAAATATATGATTAAAATCCATCATTCATAAAGAACAACTATATATTATCGATGAATTCAAGAAATACGTTTCAGACTTAATTGTAAATAGCCTACTTTCAATGGAATCACTAGAACAAATAAAAAGTAAAATTTAGGAAGTTCGATAAATAGGTTTGACATGGCATTTTAAGTAATGACAACTGCATGATCTTGGTGTATATTTATTTCATAAAACATTAAAAGTGTAAAAGTTATCCTAGTGTTTTAAGCTGAACTGGTCTATCAAGATTTAAATACTACAATGCTATGAAAATATTATTATTTTAAAAATGGTTAGGCTCACTAGGTGTAAGGCTTTTAAAGTTAAAGTTAAACTATAAATACCATTAATTTTTCCATATATATGGTATATACTCCAAATTAACGAATATCATGTATTCTCCCATTTCACTGGATATGATATAAAGTTTTATATTCGCTTCAGTGACAAAATCATCACCTTGATTCTGTAGAGCTATATTTCACAGCTTGAGGGATACTAAGATTCTATAAGAGTTTAAGGATCTAGTTTTTTTTTAAACATATACCAAGGTAGTGGTTGTGCTATATCACGTGTAACGTAACAGGCTACGCTAAAGTAGCCTATATAGAAATGAAGCTCTGCAAAATTTTCAGTGCATAGGTCATTTTGTGCTCGACATATCGTGCTGACAGACACGCAGAAATGACAATTATCCAGCTTCTAGAGTGATAGGAATAATTGGTTAAGATTAGTTTAGCCTGCATAATTTGGACAATTACGTGTTTTAAAAACAATTATATGTTAAATACAACTAATTTAATGGTTATGTAATGTAACGTATAGAAACAATGATCAAAAGACATATACAACAAAAGCTTTAATTGATATTTGTATTCATGTATAAAAATACCCAAGAGATTTATGTGATCTGCTTAACTTATTTCCCAAACCACTTTCCCTACTATCAGTTCTGCCATAAAATTACCTCTTCTCCATGAGATGTAACATCACGATCTCATGTGGCACGCTACTCAGGTTAAGTAACGTATTGCTACTTCATTAGGGCTGATGTAACAAAGTCAGACTCACCATAACTGTCATTTTCTCTATAGTCACAGCAGTTTTTCTTTAACTCTGTTACTAAAATTTCACTAGTTTCCTCAAGACACAACTTTAATTATAGTTTAAATATGTTTATCATAGTAATATAATTTATTCCTACGCGGATTAATTTTACTCAAACAGGGAAGCTTTTAATATGTTCCTTCTTTCTGAGAGCTTAAGAGTAACTTAACCAATTACTGCTCTAAGGAATTTACTGTGAAATTTTATTCCTTCAAATTAAGGCCACAAATGTAATTTTCAGTGTTTTTGTCGTGAAAATAGACGAAGTCTTCCTATTTTCTAGATCTTTATTTATCGAGGAAGCTGGCTGAAGGTTACTTTTATCGTACAAATATACTAATGTTCTTTTTGACATACTAAGTAATGCTTTGAATTAAACCTAAGCATGTTTTTCGTAAGAAATTTTTCAAATTCTGCTAAGAACTATTATTTGATTTGTTTTTACTTATTAGAAAGCTAAAAACGATCTTAAGACGAGCCGAGTCGTGTGAGAAATTCTATGTTGTCACGATACGATTGAATTTACTGAAGAGTTTTTATCATTCCAAGAGGATTTTTAGGCTCTTGAGTAAGAATTTATATCGAACCTTAATCTAAATTCCTAGCTTTAAATGTATGTATTTTCTATGGTATTATTTTAAATTTTTCAGATAGTTATTTTAAAGAAATAAGACTTGTTTAGAAATAAGACTAATGTTTCGAGACATTTTCTTGAAAACTTTTGAACAAAAGGTTACATAAAGAGACAGACAAAAGGGGAACAGTGCTAAACCTCTAAAGTGGGAACTAAATATACAAAATTCAAATTTTACAGCTTTATTTGTTCTCGAAATGTCCTGATGAAAGTTAGGATTTGATGATGCTCAGCCAAATCGCAAGGACATCGAACTCGATGTTGTATGTATATAATTAATATTTCCGTAAAATTTCAGGCATGTATGTGCATTTGCCTCTAAATAAAGTGCAGACAATTTTTCCAGCTTCCTCGAGTTTTTGCAATCCCTCATCCAATATTAACACATCTGTATTATCTAATCATTATTAACACACATCTGTTAATAATGATTGAAAAGATGAATCTGCAAGTCTTCTAATTTATTATCACAACATCAGCTATGCGATACATTCAAATGACTCCATAATTAGTTTGTTGTATGAAAAAGAATAGCATTTGAGTAATTCCGTTTAGAATAGTTTTTGTCACGATTGTTGAAAGAAAAAAATGGTAACGTAAGGCTGTGATACTCTACGGTACAAGTAGGTACGAGTACATGTTTACATACCAGCCTCGTGCTGTAGAGTGTAGCCTTACAAACAAGAGGATAACTTACTGCTGAAATTGTGTTTTACAATGTACAGGTGTTGTAACTGTTGTTGCGTGCTTGGCAGTGTTTACAGTTACTACGGATTCACTATGAAACTATTGGATAGAAAATTTGTAAAAGTCTTGTGAACAATACATACTTCATAATTTTTATTATTCTCTATATGAAAAAATATAATTTATACAATTGTGATTAATTTAATCTTACACGGTTCCTTTTATGTAGGTTTTGCCACAGTGGAAGCATTAAATAAGTATTCATTTGTCATTTAGAAAGCATTAGCGATTGATCATTGTTTAACACTAGTTTTGTATTAAAAGAGATGAAAAAAACCAAGAGAAGTATAGTACACAAAATATAGCAATATTATACAATTACCATTCGAGACTTCATTAAATATACAGAGTTTGAGTTTCCTCGAATAACAGTTGTACCGTAAATTAGTTAATTAAATTTCATACAATGTAAATTTCGCAACCTAATCAGCCAGTATAATATAATATTATTTTACATCCAATGTTCCGGAACTAAATTATTGGGCGGAGTAACTACCTAATTGGCACGCGTATGAATTTTTTTCTTCTAAACCTTTGTAGCAGCCCAACTACGTAACCGATCAGACCTCGCGCGCTTTGTCCGTAAGTAAAATTTATTTTTTCGTATTATTAAATTAGCCCTTTGATGCCAAACGTATAAAATGAATGTAACGTAAAGTAAAGATGTGAATAGTAAAGTAACTTACCCTTGAAGATCTTTTATTTGCTTGATTGAGATAGATAAAGGTTGTGGCGTCGTCCTTATGGCGACGAGCACGTTGTTATAAATAGTAATTTGTATCATTAAATGGCTAATACCGTCGCGAATTTATTTTAGGCGAGTTTACGTAGCTGATGTATCTCACGTGTTGTTTGAATAGATGGCTACCACTTCCCAACTTCTACTCCTCTTCTAGAAATAACCGTTCTTAGACTACAGCTTCAATGTCTCGTGCCAAGACGCCGACACCCGGGTTGTGGGTCTACCTATTGCGAATGGAAGTGAAATATTATTGTTTTGTAAAGTAAAACGTCGTACGCATAATTCAATAGAACATTGGATATTTTAGGCCCACCTAGAAGATATACTTTTTAGTTATTATATTCTAATTGGCAGCAACGTGGCATTACATCACTTTTCCTTTACCATCTAAAAGTGGTGCTTTTAAGTTTTCGTAATTAAACTGAACTTATAAGTAAACTTTGTATTTCTAGTATTTATTACTACGACCTCAGAAGTCACCACCCCCATGTGTTATCGTCATACGGTACACAGTAATTATTCATAACGATAGTAATTAAATGTAATTTTCAACAGTAAACAGCACATATATAGCATAATCTTTTAACTTAAATAAATCATGTTGTTTTTGGATAAAAATTTGCCAATACCTTTATAATTATAATATCTAAAATTTGTATAAAAACCAGAAATATGAGACAGTTCTAGCATCCTTGGAATAAATCCTCTTATCCTGCGAATTTCTAAGGACCAGAAATTAAATACCGAATACAATTAAATGAGTAAATAATCTGTCGTTTGAAACAATGATAACGTAAATTGGTTATTGAATTACTTATTTATTCAGACAATACTAGAGCAATTGATTAAGTTAATTATATAATTTAAGTTTTATAAGTGCGTTAGTAAAAACATATTTAACAATCTTTAGAACTCCTTCACAATTACAACTGTAGTGAGAATTACCCAATCTTAATTAAATAAATCATGTGGCGGAAATATAAGAAATAAAACTATCTTTGAGACTAGGTCAGTAATTTAAAGTTTAAGATTTTCCAAAAAGCATTTGTTGATGAATGTTTTCTTATATTGCAAATATTACATAGTAAAATTTATTTTACATATTAATTTAAACTCATTAAGGAAATAAAAATGATAATAGGCCTACGTTTAAACTAAACAGTAATCTTTATTAAAAGAAAGAGAATTTTTCAAGGTATTTTGAATGAAGTTCTTAAAATTTCTGTACAGTCTTAAATCATTAAAATCTTTAATTTTCAAATGTCACGTAAATATAAGTTTCAAAACTAAAAATGACTTTTTGTTTGAGATTGAACGAATTTCTACAGCTAGGAAAGCGGAAATAACGGAAATTTGAGAGGCAACTGACTTTCTAAGAGTGGGGCGGAGTGTGACTGTTTCTGTCATCTGTAAATAAAGCGAGTTCGTATCTCACGTAATCGAAAACATTTTACCTCAAGTCGTTCGGTGACTTTTCTGTTAGATATTGTCTAGAACTATTATTTCATTTAACTATTTTATCAATACAATGTACTATGAATTTCGTCCACTAAGGTTGTTCTGATGCACTGATACTTCAAGATACGAAAAGTTGAACGTGATCTTCACATACACATGAGACATACACATAATAACAAGATTTTATCGTCACATACATAAACTGTCTGACCTTTTTCATAATAAATAAATATATAATTGATAATTTGATTAAATAAAATATAATAAAATCTTGAATGTACAAATTAACCAGACTGAGTAATCTTTTACCTACATTCTCTGTAAAGAGGTATAACACAACAATAACGTGAAGTTAGAGACTTCTTGTTTTCAGACTTCCAACCCGTGGCTCTCTCCAACTTTGTTTGAAATGATTCATTATTTACTCTTTTTGCGTAGAGACTTTTCAAATTAAATTTTATTTTCCAGTGTTGCAAAACCAGACTACTAATATTTTATTGTATTTTATTTACCTAACCTCTGTGACGATTCCATTCGTACGAGAGTGATGTAGTCCTACGTTAATAAAATCTTATCAGGGATAGAATTTATTTATTGTTGTGAAATATAAAATCTCTAAAGAAACTTTCAAAATATAAGTGTGAAGGAATAAAATTTAACGATACTTTTAAAATATATTAAATCCAATTTACATTTTATATAACAATTTTTACGAATATTCTCATCAATAACTAGGCAACGGTATAAATGAAGCTCTAAAGTTATATAGCTGCAACCTTGCTGAGACAATTTTCATAAGAATTCATATATTTTTATCAAACGTCAAACTGAGTCAAAGGTCGGTCATAATCGCCACAACGTTTAGTACATAGGGCGGGGACCTGACACTTTAGATTTTTTAGTGTTCTAGGAAACGAATTAATTAGGCACCTAATGAGTTAATATACACACACACATACACACACACACATACATATATGCTAATTAAAAATGAATATATATATATATATATATATATATATATATATATATATATAATATTGTAAATGCATCCTAAGCATCAATTTTTTATTTTATATTATGCTAATGATATTAACAATTAACATAATTATCCTTTTTTTAACAATTAGCGGGTTTTATTTTCGAATAAGGGTGGACTAGATAGGACACCGTCAAAGCATTATATCTCAATAGCCTAGTGCCAATTTGCAGTTTGTAAACAAATAACCGGTGTTTTTTTTTCCTAAAATAGCTTTAAACACAATAAATACGCAATTTTGTTTTTTTTACGCAAATTTGCTCACGCCTCTTAGAATGTAAAGTATGGGTCTGTGGTGTCAGGTCCAGCCCACATGTTGGGTTTGATTTGGCAATGCCATACAATGTATATTACGCCTATTGAGAATGGTAGTGTATCATTATTTAGGAGATGAATGAAGTGCCTTTGTGTTGTGGATTTACTTGTCACTCTTGTAGCAGTTGTAAAAGTATAATACTAAGCCTCTGGGTCTCTAGGAGGAGTTCCCTTCTGGCTGGTTTATACCTTCTAGTTGAACCCACAGTGGGTACAACAAAACCCGACGTGGCGACTTAATTTGAGCAACCTTATGGATGTCCAGGCCCGGCACATCACTGACCGCAAATGTCGAGATTCTGGGGCGCAATTACCAATTGGTCAAGTCTACTGCTGGAGATGACTGTTGGAGTTGGAGGGGTTTGTTCCCTAAGAGTCAAAGGCTCTTACCAGTCTAGACATAAGGGTTGCCACTCCTTGCCTGCTTTGACTGGGCTTCCCTTTCTTCCTAGGGGACATGACTTGAGATTAGTGTCCTAAACTTTTCCTCATGAATCTCGACAGGAGACGGTCCCATACTCCCAATGTTTCCCATTCATAATATCCAGTCACTCTGGAAGCAGAAAGAAGGTCCTTACAAGACAAGGTAAAATTTTCTAAGCTATTCTGTCCAAAAAAAAGAATAAAAAGCCACTGGTTACATCATATTGTCCTGAACAATTACTTTGGTGGATGCCGAAACTCGAATCCACGTTCACCGTGCAGCTCGGAACATCCTAGGCATGCTACTCAGACGGCAGTCTCAGTGTTACTTGGCGTCATATATACTAATAGTGATATTTTTTAATAGTAATGTACATAAACTGAGTTATGTGAAAGTAACAAATCAGATTTATCAACCATAGTACTTTACAGACCCATATTTTAATTTTTACTGTCAATGCAGTTTGAATTTATATGTAACCGCGATGTTTTCCTTTTACACCTATATACTGAGGTTTTATTGTTATGTACTATTTTGTTACATCATCTTAGGAAAATAACACATTAAAACATGAAGTTTATTATTACGAAACAGTAATAACATTTAAATAAGTTCCATGACGTGGGTTGGCAGGACAGACTTGATGAAACCCACCCAACATTCACCGGTAAAGGTTTTATACCCCATTAGGTCTATACTGCACAGTGAACTTGGAATAATGCAATGTCGGATTCCGGGTACTTTGCGTTATTTGGACAGACATCTAAACTACTTTGAATAGTACAACTAGGTTTTCAGAGGGAGTTTAATGAAAACTATTGGAAAACATCAGAATAAAGCTGCAAAGCTCTGTGACATTGGGATTTTCACCCACTTCTTCCGTATGTGGTAAATGGATGAATAAAACAGGACTAATATTTTGGGTACTAGCAAGCGTCTTATTATCCTTACATCCTATTATATACCTTTCACCATAGTGTATTTTCGTGTTTGTTTCTGAGAATGCAACATGGCATTATCTCAGTAACCGGTGTGTCAGTGATCTGTACTAGCCAAAGTCATTTGTAGTATCTGGCAATAACTCCAGCACCGTATTAACATAACACAATATAAAATCTCACATTATTGCGGGAACATTAATTATGCAATGTTTCATATATGGATTAGAATTGTCGTGAGAACCTTAGATTATTGCATCGGTATATTGTATACGTACACTTTTTCGAGCAATGGTCTGCATTGGAAAAAGTGATCGTGTGAGACTTGCCGGAATGTATAATTGTGAATGTAATTGCTGTATATAAAATTGTAATTTACATGATATATCTAAAAAAAGGAATTCCATAAATAATATGCCCAGTTGGCCACTATTGGCTTACATTTATGCAGCTGAAAACAAACTTTTAGCTCAAATGATTTTTTATGATATAGAAATACTAATTTTTACATGACGCAAAGTAGTATACAAAATCTTGTAAACTTGATAAATATACATTTTAACTAAACTCCACGAAATAAATAATTTACTCACTTGCTGATTGGCATAGAACTTTTTATGTAGTTATAGACCAAACTGTCAAATATATCAAATATATAACAATAAGCCAATCCCTAATGCAGTTGATCTTTCTTCGGTAAATAACGAGATCCTCAGATTGGCTATTACTTTATTACATCCTGTAATAAATAGAGTGAATACTTATATACTGTACTTACTCAATAAAAAAATTGCAAACATCCATAACATTAAACTTTGATTAATGAACGAATAGGTGGAATAATTAGAAGACAATGTTATATCATTACCATTTTCAGCCTGATAACTTTCAACAATAATATTAATGAAATTGATAGAATAAATTTCCATACAAATCCGGAATTTTAGTTTCATCAGCACCATTCGCAGCTTAGTTTTGGTCTACATCCAACTGGCAAGGATTACTTTTTCATATTTCGCTTAATAAATCATGTCTTTTTTGATTACCCTGAATACTGACTTAAAATTAAGATACGCATGTAAACTATAACATGCTACGTTTTACATTCTATGGACCATCCAACCTTTATCGTCAACGAACTTAAATGTTCCCAATTCAAATGTTAAGAACGAAACTTATACCATTGTGGTGACGGTTAAATAATACTAGTTTTATTACATGAATACTATGTCTATTTATTCACCATAAATTGTCTATAAAACCTAAGAATGTAATATTAAATATGCAGCCTCGTAAAGTGTTTCATATAAATATACAATTATACACCTTTCAAAATTGTCTGATACATTTTATTATTTAGAATGTACATTTCGAATTCATTGAGTTTTATCATTATTCATAAAGTGTTAAAATGTGTATAATTCTATATTTTTAAGACTGTAAATATTTTATTTCAGAGTTTTAATTTGATTAAATCTCCATGCAAAACATAAAAAATAACGAATGTTAATAATATGTACACAGTTAATATCAACAAATTTGTCCAAGTGTTAACATTTTTTAATTATTTTTGTCAAATTTTCATAGTAAGCTTTTCCACCCAACACCTCAGTAAGATATTATCTTGAGATACGGCTACCAAAGACGTATTTTTTCGATGATTTGAGAGATGTGTGTCCTATTTCAATTCAATTCGTTTAACGGTCACCATGTGAACTAACAGGAATAGAATTTGCCAACCTACCTACAAGGAATAATTTATTTACTCTAAACCCTAAAACGATTTAAGTTAAGAAACACGAGTAAAATAATCAATATAAGCACTATCATCTACTATCTGACCGTATGAAATTCTTAATTAAATTTCCGCATCTCTAAGAATTATCGACCATTACATGTACACTGAAGTCTTATAGCAGATGATGAAATGTATGTTCAAGGATTCTATTATTATAAATACAAAATCTTTTCTACCAACACGATTTAAATTATATCTGGAATACAAGTGGTAGGAAAGTGTCAATAATATGTTAGATAAAGTTGACACTTATGTACAACAGTGTACAACTGTATTATTGAAAAGTGCGCGAACATTTAATGCAATCATAATTTACAAAAAAGTGCAATCAATAAATTAAATGTACTAATTCTGAATGTAATATTGCAGTGAACTATTTAAAAGTTAACCACTACGTAAGAAGCCTGAAATTATAGCCCTTTTGGTGGCTGCCCAAAATAGTGGTGGCTGCCCAGAAAATAGTCCACATACACAATAGTGTATATGGACTATTTTCTGCCACAGAAAGTTTATACAAATGCAAGGGATAAGTCCACTCTGCCGATAGAAAGGGTTTAACCGCCTGGAGAAAGTCAAGCTCCTAACACATTCACGGAGGAAGAACCAATACACGGAAGTTTCTTCTGATTCTTGTTATCTCAAGTTTTCGCAATTGCTGCCACGAATATAATTTTCTTCCAAACATTCGGACACTATGACTAAAAATATGAGTATTAATTATGACAATTTTGCTAAGGATAGTACATAATATTATTTATTTTAAAAACCGATTAAAAACAATACACGGCAATGCATGTATGGACATAAAACACACGCAGACGCCTAATGTAGCCTGTTCTAATTGAAGAATATTTAAAAACTGTAAAAAATATAGTCAAACAATTTACAACTTAATATGACAACAAATATTACTTTACCTAAAAACGAACACGTACGTATAATCGGTACTATCATTACTTTAACGTAATTCGAATTCATGTTTCCAGATTAAAATTTTTAATTAATTTTAGTTAAATTATTAGCATCAACATTTGCCTCTTAATTTGAGGAATAGTAACAGTGAAACTCCTGGCGAATCACAAAACAAAACACAAGGAGGTACTGTAACAACATGTTTACAAAATTAACAGCTAGAATAAGTAAAACAATTTCACATACACACACACACACACACACACACACACACACACACACACACACTGATTGAATGGGTTACCATATTATGATATGGTAACCCATTCAATGGATTTTATGACATGGTAATAAACATTTTGTTCATTTACTTTAAAACTGTATTCCCAAACGACCAGGTCAAGAGCAAGAAGTTTAGTTACAACGACAAAACTTAGCTGTTTAATGCAATACAGATATTACTAATTGATTTAAATTGATAATTTTAACCTTTTTCTTCAATATTATAAACTAGATGACCATTTTTTATATTATGGTTTATAAACACAAATGAGGATCCTCGTACAAAAGAGGAGTTAACAGACCTGCGGTGTCAAAATATCCACAACTGCGGAGGTTCACAATGTGAACAGATCAACGTTTATATTAGTCTTTATAAAAGTTGTATTAGTAAATGAAATTCCCTACTTATTTAATTTTTATGAAAATATGTTGCTACCGGTCATTAGTATCATATTCCATATTCCAGGTAGTAGACAAAGAAAAATTAATTGTGAATTTTCTACTTTTGTATTAAAGAGCCACATGAAACTTATCGTGAAAAGGAGTGTATTTGTTTAAAACTTCAGCTACTAAGAATTCTATGGTTATAAGTAAAAACTAATGCAGCGAAGGTAAAAATTATGTTAATTAAAAGCCCGAATCGGTCTGCAGGGAAATACGCACAAGAGCTCAACCTGAGCTGAATCCTGTGAGGAACATTTTAATACGAGATCTGAAGTCTCATCTCTATAAAAAATATAGGATATTCACTACCTTAAAGTAAAGGAATATGGATGTCAAGTAACCTTTCTATGCGTGTGCAAGTTTTGTTTAGTCGTCATCAAAATACAACGTATTTAAGTGACAAGGGTTTTTCATATCGCATTTTCAGTAAGACACACAAAACCCTCAATACTGGCCCTATGAAATACCAGTAATCTTTAAAAAAAACTCTGTATAGGTTTCGTGTGAAAGTAGGCCACTTTGAGGTAATTCAATACATGTTCTCGAGAAAAATTGGGAAAATAAACTCACAATGCTGTTTACGTGTTTAGTATATTTTTCAGATCTGAACTTCACATGGTACAATTAAAAGTAAAAAGGTTAATTTTCAACAGGATAGAGCAATAGCACACACCGCCTACGCATCGAAGACACCTGAGAGAAACATACTTCCTAGGGAGTTGAGTTTAGTGATGTAGCCTGAGAAATGTACTGATTTGGACATTCCCGTGATAAAACTGCGAAAACTGGCTATAACGGTAGTAAGATTTCTAAAATTTTCCATCGTTATACTTTACAAAAAAATTTAAAAAAAAATGTTTTTTTTTGTTTTGGGGTATTGACACTTGAAGAAGAGGGTAGAAATCGATCTTCGAAGCGTAGTAATTTACTTTTGTAACATTTATAAATGGCAAATGTCCGAAATTCTATTATTTTTTTCAAATCGCCCATCGTCAATATCAAACTTTAAACTAAGAATTTATTTACGCATACATATTTAATTTGAATTGAAATAGCTAATTACAGAAGAGGAGTATTGCATTTAATCGACTAAACAAGCTGAAAATTAATTTCTGAATAACCAGGAATCCTTACCTAAGTACGCAACTTTCTGCTAATGAATAGTTTATTAAATTACAAGGTAACCATTTATATAAAATGGTTAACCGTAGCATTAGTCAGTCCCTTTTTTACCTCCCTGTATTATTACACAATAATAATTGTTAATGCTAATTAAAAACATTACCCGTGTCCTGTTACTTATTACAAACAATATCCTCTAGTGTTTACACACTAATATTCCTATGTGTTATGACGGAATTTTAGTTTATTGTTTTATTTTTAAAAATATTGGATTCTAATAACATAAATAAAAGATTAGAGGCACAAATAGCCTATATATTGGATCTGTTATTTAAAGCGAAATGATCTACGATCGTAAATTTGTATTCCTTCCAGGAGATATTTGTCCGAAAGGATGTGCGTATTTTCATTACAATCATAGTCTATTAATCATTCGATAATATTTTCACATTAAATACAAAAACTCAATAAAAAATGCAACCCTGATGTATTAGTTAATTGTTTGTAACTGTTGCTTTTATTCTTTCATCAATGCATCCCTGAAGGGACCGTTACATTTGCCCCAAGCTATGAAGTAAAGAAATATTAAAATGGAAACAATCCAGGTCTGACTTATGTACCATAAAACTTATAAATTGTTATAGCAATTGTTACATTAGGGTGTATCTTTTTCATATACTATAAAAACTAATATCTATAACTTATTTCCCTCTCAATAATGGTACATTTTCACGAATCTGGAATTTAATAAATTTAAACCGCAACAAAAACTTACAAAAATGTATCTAAAGATATGTATGATTTTCCTACTATTATTTAAATTTGAAAATTTGTTCCGATTTTGTAATTCAATTGTGTCAAAACCTAAACAATGGATTTAATTGAGACATTGCATGAACACTGGTTAGAAAAGAAATAATACAAATATTTACATTCTTCTCATACTTATTCAAAATAGTGGCCTTAAATATTTACATAGAAACGAATAAGATAGCTCAAGATATCTTTAAAATTCATTAAGTGAAAATATAGCTATACTTTTCGGCTATTGGAAGAAAGGAGTCGTCTATTTACGGGTGCTCCCAGCCCCTCGATCGATAAGCGTTTTGAAGCACTTAGGCTATGCCAACATGAGTCAAATGGTAAATGTCAGGTGATCGTACCCAGTTTTTGTACAATTATTTGTCACAAGATTTTCTCGCTGCCGTCATTGATCCACAAGAATAATTTTCTCATTTTAAAATGCTAACGCTCAGCCACATCCCATGTCGTGACGTCCACTATCATAGAACTCGGTATTACTAGATACAAATAATGTTTAATGCAAAATTTCACGTCTATAGGTAAGAATTTTTTCTCAAGATGTCAAGTGAACAGACAGACTGAAATATTTTTTTCGAACCTAAATTATGATAGGTTGCGCTAACGCTTAGCCTACTAAAATGACAAAAACTATCGAAAAAAGTACAAAAATTCTCTCTAGCATACTGTACACTCGTTTTAAAATACGTTTGATAGGGCCAGCTTCAATATTTAACCATAAACATTACTTTTAATTATTTCTTTTTTTAATGGGTGATTCTTGAATTCGATTCATGAAGTTGACTTCATTGACGCAATGAATCGTAAATAATCGATATACGAAAACTAATAAAAATGAGAATATAATTTATTTAATCGTTTAAAGTATAAAATGTAAAGGACCAAGTAGCAAAGTACCATTATTATAGGAAAAGAGATTTAAATATTATGATGTTTCTCTGAGAAGAAATGTAAAACTGTTGTCGCCACCCAGTGTAAGTCCAACACTCATGAATTGATAACGAGACCACAGACCGTGTCTGAGCTGTGAGTGGGATGCTTGAGTAGTGAATATCTGACAGGGAATAAAACATAGCTCTCCGAATTACCGGTACCCTAATGTTGTTTGTACTACAAAATATTTAGCACGTTGTTCGTTTTTAATAAGTGGACATTTTTCACAGACAGCAAGTTAAACATTAACATAGTTAAACATATTAAACATAATATTTTCGAAAAATATGCAAAATGTTTCAAATCTCATGTCGAATATTTTCCTTAACAATGTATACAAAACACTCTTTTACGTTTTATTTATTCTATGTATATGACTGTGCTTCAAAACATACATGTTTCTATAAAACCCTTACACATATATTGATCAAGTTTTGCATGGATGTTAATTATGGTTTTAGCTTAGTGGAGCGAGTACGAACAAACAAATTCGAGCGTGGCTGCTGCTTAGATGGATGACCGCTGAGCTATCCTGTCCTTGCTAGCCTCCTGCCTGGCTATTGGTAGGAAGTAATATGTAGGCCGTTAGTTCCAAGGAGAAGGGTATCTATAATGAAAATTGTACATTTATCCATTTAACGATGGCTGGCAAATATACCCTTTTGTTTTTTATGGAACTTTTATTAAGTAATCCAACGAACGGCTAGTTAAGCCGAATAAACATTTTTCTTACAATTTCCACTTTGTTTAAGGTATTACGTCCATAATTACTCGATTCAGTTCTTAGCATAACAATTGTAACTATGAGTATTTTTGCTAGTGACAGTATTCATATTGTAAAAATAATAGATTTGTATTTAAAATCTATGTAA
The DNA here is from genome assembly GCF_021130785.1 of Homalodisca vitripennis. NCBI lineage: Eukaryota > Metazoa > Arthropoda > Insecta > Hemiptera > Cicadellidae > Homalodisca > Homalodisca vitripennis. The sequence goes on from NC_060209.1 coordinate 162,224,239, forward strand.
ACGTATTCTTATTATCATGCAAAATACCTTGAAATGTAACTTTGTCTAGTTTATGCTATATATATATATATATATATATATATATATATATATATATATATATATATATATATATATATAAGAGGAGAAACAAATATTTGTATCTTAAATTCAACTGTAGAAAAATGTGTTCAGGTTTGTTTGGTAATTTTTCTAAGTTATTCAGGGAATTTCTGAATACAATAAAATGCATTCGATTGGAAAAGGCAAAATCACAATATCACTGGTATTTTGTGTTGGATGAAGACCTCTTTTTATCCACTGATGATCTACCGCATTGTTAATGTCGGTAGACAATGGATCGATTGATATCTGATTCGATTATTCCTGGCAGAGTTAATCGGATTATTAATCATAACGTTAGTGGGTTATTAGAACAGTAATTGAGTTGGTTTTGTGCAATTGTGTTTATTTGACACAGATACGTCAATTCAAACCAATTAATTGACGTAAGGAGCATTCAATATTACTCTGACTCTAATCTACCTTGGTTTTCTAATATACAATCAAAATAAATTGTAAGGGGTATATTTTCATTAATCGCTTAGTATTTAGTTAATTAAAAATGATTTAAAAGTTTTATGAAGCTTCCTTCATTCATGCGCCTTAAGACACTTTTGCTGCATGTGATGAGTAAGCTTTCATCGTACATGAAACACAATCAAAACACTCGTTTTTTCATGTTTATTACATAATAGCTTAACTTACTAATATTGTCAGGTTAATATATTAAAGACAGCATTGGTGAAATTACTACCATAATAATAACAATGTTTCAGGTTATCCCAATCAGTAAATTAGGAATGGGGCGCTAGCTGATTTTTAGGACCTCTGTTATAAGGTATGAAAAACGAATAACTGTATCGACTTATTTAAGTATAAAAACAGCAACTTTTCGCTCAATGTAGTAAAAAATTCAATCAACGTTTATTTTGGACAGTATGATCCGTTAATAATATATCCAAACTTCCTACAAGCAAACAACGATATATTTAGCTGAGGTATGTTAGGAGACTAAAAAACAAAAGTCGTATTTTTATGGAGTATAACCGTAGCGCTCAGTAGTAAGAAAGTGTTGGATCATAATTGCCAACATTTTATTTTACGAAGTAAATAAATTTGAACACGGTCAGTAATGTGTTTGTTTAATTTTTAAGTTGAGTATAACTAACTCTGACAAAAAAATCTGCAAAAATACATAAATTATTACGGGGTAAATCTTAGAATTTATTGGAGCCTATAAATCAAGATCTAATCTCTGCCTTAGCATCTTGGTACAATTCCAATGTGGAGTTAAGCTGGATTTTGTCAGTCTCTGAGTAATTGCAAGATTGCTTTTACCCATATTTATACTATCGTAATATAATATAATCCTTTAAAGAGAAAATCTATATAATCTTATGTATACGAACGAAAAGCCCACTCCACGTTACATAAGGTTACTTCACGTTTATGTATCAGAGAAAGACTTACGGTTATGGGTTGGAGCACCAAAAGATGAGAAAAATCAACAAATTAAAAGACACTGGCATTCTTATCAAACGCTCGTTAGCTTGAAGACATATAATATAAGGGTATTCTGTTCTTGCACAGTCAGGAATGGTAATGAGTCTAATTTACTTACGGTTTCAAAAACTGATAGAGCTGCACTTATGTATATAGTTTACATATATTATAGGGAAAAATTCAAAAATAAATATTATACTCCTACAAAATATAAACATTTAATACATAGAATGTACAATTTGATTTAAAACTAGGTGCAACGCTGAAGTTTGCTAGTGGGAATTGTTAATTACTGCTTTCTGGAATGGATACGGTCAGCAAAAGCTCACTGATCGAGGTAAATTATTTAATAGAAGTTACGTAAAATCATGAATGCTAACAAGTAATTCCAGGGTATTCCAGGGAAATTGAGAGATCCGTGCATTGTAACCAACTTTTCACTGAAATAAATAATTAATGATAAGCCAAATAAGTGCCAATTTTATCTGAATATTCATCCGAATTATTTTTCAACTGGTAGATTTGAATTCAATATTGTATTTTCTCCATAAACTGTACATAAATAAAGTGAACAAAATCCAAGGTCACAAATTTAATTCAGATTCTTCACCCAAAAGTAACATAAACCACTAAAGATTTTCTGCTTTGTTAGAAAACCCCGATAGTAAAGTTGTTGTCAATCGTACATTTGTATTTGTGTTGTGGTTCTGTACATATTTTGAAAATAATTGTTGTGCATAACTGTGCAGGATTTTTAAAGCTTCAATAAATATGTTTGCTATGTATCTAATTTGAAACAAATCACCTCATTTAGCAAAATATTGCATATTTAAATGTCTTATTAATTATAAAACTAACAAATTTTGCTTGATATATACATTGAATTAACTCGTACAAAACATGCAAATATTTGTACTTATTCTTTAAAGTTGCTTAATAGTAAATATTTTATTTTTAACGTACAGCTTTTGTTCAATTATTACTCCACGACAAAAACTTTCTCTCTTTTTTTCAATTTACGACTAAATTCATAATTGTATAAAAAAATTATAAACTAACACCTTAAATTATTTTGTATTAAAAAATACAACCTTGCTTGTTTGCACACTGTTTTCTGCACTTACTTAGTATTTCTTATAAATATCACTAAATATCTTTAGATTTATAAGGAATAAGAAATATGACAAACGCTACACTGTTTGCTGAGAGACAGGAAATAATACAGTCACTGATGCCCGCACTTCCGGCCAGGGGTATTTCCGATCGGTACTTTCCCTTCCTCCGATCACGTTAGATTATTTAGTACGGAAAAATATTGACGATAAATGCCCCTGGCCAGAGGTGCGCGTTCCTCCTTCCCCAATATACTGTGCCATATTACGTATGTTAATAAATTTCCAATAATAGTATTAAGTACTTAACTTTATTCTGTATAATAGCAGAGTACGGATAAAGTCAGGAAATCTGCAAAACAATTTTTAAAATTTAATTTAAAATATAAAATGTATTCTAAGGTAAATGAGATTATATACATACAAATCTACCTATACCTTTTTATATGAGTCTTTATTTAATAATTTTCAATCAAGGAACTAACCGGTTGAACAGTATTTAGCATCCACGTAAAGTTTTTAAATGTCAATATTTATTTCCTTGGATATACATATAAACTGTATATTCTATGTTCTTTATACTTTAGTGTAAGATAAGAAAGTACTACCAACTTGGTTGTAGGAGATAGGAAGGGTTGATAGATATGAGGTTGACTGATGGCCGGATCTTCCTCGCCGTATGTTTAGGGGATAACATGGGAGAAGTTTCTTATTCTATCCATAATTCAAAAGCTTATAAGAAAGTCAAATATTGTCTACAATAAATGTCATGCGTCTTTTTCCTTACACAACTAAGCATAGATAACATTAATTAAAACGAGACTCAAATTCTTATAATTTCAGTTTGGTTCTAAGTTTAAGGTTATTAGCAGATAGTGGCAGTTAAAGATATTTCTATTTACAGTTAAATATGACATACTAACAGTTACCCTTCGTGAGCAAATTCGTAGGTTTTTTACTTGTATGAGCACTTCTGGTTTGATTGAATTATATTTCGAACGCAAAGGTTCAATTTGCCTTCTTCCCACGACCAAGAACACATGTTAAAATGTGTATATTCATTGCCATTGTAATATACTTTTTTCTTAGCATGTTTTTTTCCATACCTAATTTTGTTCTGATCAAAAAAACATATATTACGGATCAGAAAAGCCTACTTTTAACAAAATTGAACTAATATGGGTTTATATCAGACTTTAAATTTATAGTAAGAGTCAGGTATGTAACATTGTCTTTTAGATCTAATATTTAATATTTGATACAACTTTAAAGTTATAAGTAGATTAACAAAGAAATTACGCATTTGTTCCTTTATAAACTGAAAAATATTGGTAATATTTAAGAACATTTAGAGCTGAAATTAGTATACTAGTTCAAAAGTACAGTGCAGCTAACTTTCATCTAGCAGAGTTCTTCCTGGCTGCTTCAGAGAGTGGCTTCGGAGTCAAATTCTGGCAATCTTATGTTTAACGACATTTTCTAAGGTAGATATCTGAGGTAGGACTTACAAAATCGCTGAAATCTAAAACTGTGTAAAGATAATCGTTATTCCTCATATTATGTACTCACTATAAATGTTATTAAATTAAAATAATAAACAATGTTTACACAGGACAATTAATTGATTACATTAGACACGCTTTTTGAATTAATATTTCACTATTTTAGATACCGAGATGGGATGTTTCGCCACTTTAAAGACCAGTAGGCCGTAGCCAGAAGGCATTTTCTAGGCAAAGTTTAGAATACGCCTATATTCTTTTCAGTGACCGTAAGAATGTCCAAGTAAAATTTCAGTACAATCGGTTGAATAGTTTACACGTGAAATCAAAACTAACTAACAAAGGAACTTTCGCATTTATAATATTATTGAGATTTCAGATGTTACGTTGTGTAAAATTTCTACTAATGTGTTCAGAAATTTAAGAATTTTTTGTATTCTAAGACATACTTAAGCAATTAATTTTGTTATTTCAACTAAACAATAAGGATGGATGAAATGTTTATTTGATATGTTATTAATTGATCCAAAAACAATGACTGTCCCATTATGACTTTATATGTTAAGAATGCCTACTGAATAACTGCTGAGTATTCATTAGGCGTTATTGATTAGACATTGGGTATTCAACAACCTTTTCGTATTAAACATAATTTATTTGGACTTCAATGCATAGTAGGCCGTGGCCAATCAAGAGACGCAAAACATTTTAAATATTTAAGGTCCGTTTTTGACCTTCTTACTTTGCAAATATAATCTGAAATACTATAATATTATGTAGCAACATACATATTATCCGGTTCCATTAAAATATAAGTATTTGTAAACTACCACAAATCCTAACATTTATCTGCATTATTTGTTGTTCTAATTCCACCTTCTATTGACCCCTTTTTAGAGACTATATTTCAAATTCTTTTGCGTATTTGAAAAAGACTATATTTTGCTAGTCCTGTATGGATACAAGAAAATGCTTAAGGTGCTATTATTGGTAAATTCCACAAATATTTAGACTGGCTGGTGATGCAGGCAGGATCCTTACATCTATATATAGCACTTTGCTGGTTGTAGTTACCGTTATGAAAACCGATATTTATGTATAAACCACTATAACTGCAATATGTAAATAGGTGTATAGTGTCACACAATCTTCTCTTTCATTACGTGACTATTTACAGAGTGTTCAGATAATGATGTCGCAAACTTCGTTAGCTAATAGTACACCTGATATAATAAATTTCATACACACATGGGTCGATAAAAAATGTGTCATTTAGCCGCTTGTAGTCATTTGTATTTGCATTTCAAAATTATTGTCTCTGGAATGATTAAAGCTAAAGACACTAAACTATGCTCATAGGTTATGACAAATAAGAGGAAAACTAAACAAATATATATTATTTGCTTTTGTATTAACAAATTGTCGCCTATAGAAATATTTAGTCAAATATCAAACTAAACCAATATAATTATAACAAATTTACAAGATATTAACTAATTTACACTTAATATTACATTTACGACGGCACATTTTTAACAAAAACCGTCAACGCATAAACAACCATAACTACTTTCATAATCTTTGATTTTCCTTTTTTATTCTTTATTTTTCCCATAAGACCTATTTTAAAATGTTCACTTACACTCAGCTAAATTTCATAGAGTAACATGCACCATCATCGAACTAGAAATTGCTATATATAAATAAAATTTTCTTACTTTCAAGTTAATGCAAAATTTCAATTCTGTAAGTAAGTTCTCGAAATATCGTTCGAATAAACAGGCAGACAGAAATGACCTATTTCAGCTCTTCAAGGTTTATGCTTCACTAACGATCAACCATTATGCCGCCATTTTCATTTATTATTTAGGTCAAAGTATTACATTTTATATCCATAGTACGTATATATTCTGAGCATATTTATTCCTATGAATAATTTTGAACTTGATATAATCCATTGAATATGTTTCAGGGTTTCCTTCTAATAGAAGAAAGATGCGGGGAAATGTAACAGCTTGCAGCAATAATTTTTGGAAAGCTAGTTGTAATTTTTACAAACAAAACTTTTGTTTAAAGTACTCATATTACGATTATTATCGTTCAAACTGTACTATTTTGTCTGAGTAATCATTCAAAGTTATGTATAGCGTAACAGTTTATAGTATAAAAGACAAACCTAAAATATACAATTTGTTCAATAAAAGCTACATTTTTAAATCTTTTAAGTCATCAAATACTAGGAGCTGAATCAGAACATTTTGTAAACGTACTCATATACTGAATTAAAGACAATACCAAGTACAATACAATACAACTCTTACAATATATAGTAAGAGTTGTGATACTTGTGCTAAAAGTAAATGTAAGTGACTATTCCAGTCAACCCTGTTAGTCTAAATTGTAAACTTAGTATGAGGTAACACTTGTTTACATTAATATAAAGTATCTTTTGAATTAGCTAAAATGGATTTAAGTTGTTATAAAATCGGCAAGAAGGCACGTACATGTGCGTACTTACCGGGCTGTGATACAATTAGCGCCACCCGGCATGTGTTTAGTGTCTGCGGAACACAAACACATTTCACAATTCCAACTTTATTGTCAAAATTACCGCAGCAAGTTTAAGCAATTTTGTAATTAATATCATACGATATTACTTTAGAATTCATAGTGCGTGCATCCCATTCATCAAAAACTTAAACATAAGATATTAAAAAAATTTAGCCAAATACTAGATTTACGTGAGTAATTTTAATAAAGTGAATATTGAAAAGATTTCTTTAGAGTTATTAATATTTTAATGGTCACGTATTAAAGAGTCACAGAGTATCTTATTAAAACTTACTGTAAACTATCAAGAGAGGTATGCTAAGTCGGTGTATTAGTTGATAATAACTTACTTAGTGGATTGAGAACAACTGTCTCAGCAAGAGATGTACGTTTTATTAATCATTTGTTTAAACCAAACAAAATTAATCTCATAAGATATATATCTCAACTTTGAAAGCTGCTGGTACAGAGTCTTATGGATTTCAGTCAGATGTTCAGATTTACAAAAAACACGTGGAGCGCAAGCATTTTCGATTGATTCCAAATATAGATATAAAATAATAAATTTAGATATATTTCACCCTATAATCACCCTACACAAATAAAAAAAATCTTTTAGTACTGTAAATTGATTACTAAAGTTACATTTTGAAAAGTACTTGTTAATCTATTAATAAATTAAGCTAATTTTGTAAATTTAGGAGAATCGTATAAGAATTTTGGTAAAATATTATATATTATGTAGGACAACTTATATAGGCATGCAATACGTATAGATTAAATTTAAAAAATCCTAATTATGAAGTTTTTAACTCTGATTATAATGTTCAATTTAGAACAAGAATTAAGCAGGGTATTTGGATTAATATTTTTGAAAATAATTTTCATGTATATGCAAAGAATGACATTTTGATTGGCCTGTTCGATCCCCGTGAAAAAGGTGCATATAATTTTATTAAATCACTTTAATACAGCGATTCTTGTATATGTATCACTCGTATGCATAACTGGCATTGATGGTAGTATCTTTTAATTTATAATGTTTAGTTATTTTATATAATAATATATGTTTATATTTATTAGCGTAGAATTTAATCTGTTCTTAATTTTTTCATAAACTTAAAGTGTTTGTGGAAAATCACAGTTTTACCTGGCCAAAATGCAAATATGGACAAGTTTATAAGCTAAGAAAAGGAGAAAGTGCCGGTCTAGCCGGGTCATGGCGCTCGGCAGATGTGCTATCTTTATTTTACAAACAATTATCGGGCAACGATAGTAGATGTTTTCACAGAAACCACAGACTATAGCTATTTATACATATCTATAGTCTGTGCAGAAACTGATCGCTTTTCTGTGACCACTAACACCAAAGACCGTTATCATCTTCTGATCCATCAAAATTAAATATTTTAAACAATATTGTTTTTGATCATACCAAATTGGACTGCTTGATTAATTGATTAAACTCTTTATTTTGACAGGCAAAGTTAAAACCTGTGTCAATAAATACAAATACAAAATTATTTGTAACTAGAATAACAGATCATAAACCGCGTAAATAAGTAAATAAAGTAACCTCAACATTATTAAAGTGGATTAAACTTAAATTATTACAACCGATTTGATAAAAGAATATATAGAAATAATATAATATATATAACATTGTTAGTACTATAAGGTTTTCTACTTACTTACATTGATACGTCTTTGATTTACTAATATTGAAGATAGTACTCTGCTTTGCTATGGTTATAAATAAAGTTGAACATTTAACGAACTACAAGGAAATAAAGATATATTGCAGTTTATTCATTTATATTGATTTATGGTTCGTTTAACATAATTAAACCGTATATATAATATCTTATATACCGCATAAACAAATTTTAATATATGGACAAATGAAATAAAAAGCGTATGAGTGATAACAGTTTTGTTTAAAATCATTATACTATATGAACGCTCGTTCTTCCTATACGAGGACGAGTATATGTAGTAATAACTAAAACTATCTTATCCGGAATACATATATTGGCATATTAGCTGAGGTTTGTATTTGCGTGTTCTGTGTAGTTAACTCGATCCTACACGAGGTAACGCTAAAGTACAAATATGTAAAAGAAAACATAACCTCATAAACATGCCCATTATTTCAAGTATATATATAATAACTATAGTATATAATAAACAATAACTTACCTACTTCCGCATTCATACGTTTGGATCATATAAATGATACACGATGAATGATCGATTTATCTTGGGATATATCTTTTTGTTACAATTGTATAAATATTGCTTCTATCGTCCATGAACTGCGAGACCAACTCAAACCCTAAAGTAAACTAAATGTTAACCACTACAAGACAGTAGAGGCCTGGCATCTCAGTTAAGTTAATTGCACCTCCTTGTTTGAGCATTCCGCGTAAGTAAACGTTTCACGTAATGATCCGCTTACCTAGGATACCGGAGCCGATTACCCTTGTCTTTATCCTATTACCGTTGCCACATTCTTATACTAAATAAGCTCCTACTGTCGTGTTCCTCTAAATTTTAATACAAATTTTATACAAACTCAATGTTTAGCAGATTTGTTACATCTTTTTATTATTTAAAATACGAGCTCATTATTGTGAAGGATAGTTTTAATACACAAATATTTATTAGTTATATTAGTATTATAACTATAATTAAATAACTATGAAATAGTTGTAATAACAATATAGTAGGAGTACCCCACACTACGTGTTACTTAACAATCTTAGCTGAGGTTCCGTGCAAAACTTTAATTTTACAGCTCAGTTCATTCTAATAGATAGGCTACACGTGTTACTACGTTGAAATGTCAATTATTCCACTCAGTTTGTTTAAAAACTCATATATTCTGATTATCTCGATAAGCCAAATCACACTTTTCCTTCGTAGAAATTAAACTTCATACAACATTTCTAGGCCTATTCGTTAATAAAGTTTCATGTGGATTAACAGAGAAACGAATTTTTTCAGCATCTCGAGTGATGGGATTTGCTAACGCTCAGTTGATAAAACTCATAAACCAAAATGTTTATAACTGTCTTTTTCGTCATTTGTGTTATCTTAAAAACCGTAAATGTAAACTGTAAAGTATGAAATAAAGAAACGTGAAGAAATAAAATTATGCATAATTTATAGTATCACAATTAAAGATTTAGATTTCTAGAATAACAACAGCCACAGGAAATTAACACAGTTTGCTAATGAAATGATAACGAACACGTTCGTAGAAATAATAAATATATGAAACAAAGTTTTGAAAACTGTTTTAAATATCTGCTCTCATATCCAGGTGTTTAATTCTGGAATATAGTTATGCCACGCTTGAACTATAAGAAAAACAAAACAAAACACTGCGCTTGCCTGGTTGCATAATAAAATCTACCAATTAAAGTCTAATATTAAGCAAAGATAAATGCTACTTTTGTATATGGGTCAGGATACGTGCAGTATAACAAATATAAGTACCATATCGTACGAAGTTTGTTGTGTAGCTTGATGACGTTTCTCCATATCTAAATGTGCTATTGAAGAAGGAGATGGAAAGTTATTTTAAATGTTTGTACCAAGGATGATGTTTTCACAATGTTTCCAAGTCAAATAAAGATAAACAAAATTCTTATTCTTAGATACAAGAAAATACATATAACTAGGTTATATTTCTTTATTAATACTGCATTATCAAGAAGATAGTGAGTAATAATATAATAATGCAATGTTAAATCATTCTGATATTTTTACAACCAGTTTATGATAGGAGTTTAGGAATAACTCAAATTTAAAACTTACAGTAAGAGGATCTAGACGTGTATCTTCATCGGGGCATAAAAGCTCCTTTAAACCACTAAATCGTGCAAAATAGATTACTTTTTCTTAATCACCATCCAAACTACATTTTACCTTATACCGTAAAGCAACGTTAAACACGAGTTAGCTGATTATATATGAGTTACGCGAGCATGGCTTTCATATCTTCAATACTCTATATTTGGACTAAACATTTATATATGATCCGCAAAACAGGTCAGTTACATGTTATTGGGCGCAAATAGATTAATAAGTTGAAAGTTCGTTACGTTTTTCAACGTGTGCAACATTGCTGCATCATTGATAAAACTGCAATATTTTATAAACATTATTTATAAGAGTGTCGTGATTTGAAAATTTTTTAAATAAATCATTAACGTAGAGAAAACGGTAAAAGGACATGCTATCATCTGAAATCATACATTTTGCAAATGTTTGTTTATGTACAATAAATACTGAATCATAAATACAGTAACGCATACAAGATTGAAAGACTATAGTTCGTGCACTGAATGTTTCCGCATAATACATTTTATTATAAAATTATAGCAATACAGCTGGTGTATGTAATAATGAAAAATAATGTACCTCACATATTTTTACAACAGTTTTAATGTTTACTTGCATAAATGTAATTTTTGAAAGTAACAAAATCGATGAGTGATGTTTCTCTAATGATCAACTCTCTTCAACATATGCCCAAGAATAAACTGCCGTTTATTAATGAAGCACTGATTTCCTTATTCAGCTTCATAAAGAGAAATGAAGATAAAGTAAAAAGACTGTTTAGTTAATTACAGTAGATTCAATATTTCAGCGAGTAATTTTGTATGATCTTTGAATAAATGGGAGATGTGGAATAACCATCGAGACTGTGGATAGGGAAAATGATTTTACTCTCACAAACCCAAGGGGGAGAGCAGGAGTAAGGGCTTAGGTAATAGGGTACGGTAACAGGACTTTTGTTTAATAACACATTTATCAGTCCAATTTTATTCTGTCTATATAAAAGGTGTCTACCTGAAGGTGTTTATGAGATACCCTTGGTATCTCATAAAAGACTAAATTTACAAGAAATTTTAAATGGGGGACTTCATTTGCTTTTTGATGACAATTAAAATATAATTTTATAAGAACAATTTTATTTGATGTTTTACTCGATCTATACTCTCATTTAAGATTATCTTCTTATGCCTTGTTGGTCGTCCAACTATATGGAGAAAAATATGATAGTTGCACGAAAAGTTACATTTATAGTACTGTCGTGTATATTTGTAATAGAATATTTGTAATGTTAAAACAATATAAAGCTGTCCCCATACAACCTGACTTCACTTTTAGGCTCTAGTGGCATTATCTTACTATTAAATTTCTATACTTATATTGGCAATTTATTAATTAATCCAATGCGTTATTATTAGCTGTATTTAATAGTTAACGAGTTCATCTAGTGGTTCACTAATGTCATTCGGTTTCTTCATTAAATTTGACTGTATTTACACATCTATTTTTAGACTTATTAAAACGCGTAATATCACAAAATTCTAAAATGTTGTATCTTTTTAATGAGTTATTTAAAAAGAAAATTACTAGGACTATCACATTTTTTAATGTTTTCATTAGTCAACATTTTCAAGGACATTACGGGTCTACTAGATCTAATTTTATATTATAAAATAATATTTTTAATTTCAACTAAAAATTACGTTAAGTCACTTGTTTAAACTGTCGTATGAATTTAGTCGTTCATTACATACCGATGGTAGAACATATAAAATGGATATCAAGTATATCAAATATGTACTAGAAGGAGGAAAGGATTTTAATTTTTTCAGTCCTTTATTTGCTGTACAGTAGAGCTATAACTATGCTTATATTAAACCTGTAAACACAATTAATAACTTTAATTCCGTCCATTATGAATAGAGTTAAAACTTGTTCACACAAGCACTTTTCTCCAGAAACTGTATATTGAGGCTTAAAACCTAATAAACTTTTAATTACCTCAAACTGGACATTTAAACTCAGTTCAGTCCGGTGTGAAGGCTTGTTAGTGCTTGTTACGATACGTGTCTGACAAACTACTTCACTGTAGAAAAGAAGCTAGTTTGTGAAGTAAGGTGTTCCTATTGTTCAGATTTTTAATAATTCCACGATAACGGTAACTTACTTTAATTTTAATGTTATCCAAAGTTATTTTTAATGAGATTGCATATGGTAAATATATTATAAAAAGCTGTAAATTTGTTAGTATTTAGCTATTTACAAAATATTGACGTAAATTAAACTTGATATGCCGGCAAAAATCACTGCAATATGGATTTTCCACGTACAGTATTACTTTAACTAAAAATCATGATATAAATATTACGAGAACAATGAGTATATGAATATCAATTTTAATTATAAATTTAGCTATATAGTATTTGTACAACGTTTAGAAATGTCCTATGTATATTATAAATGACCATTTAGATGCATGAATGTTTATTTTTTCATCACGCGAAAATACAGAACCGATTGAGTATTAATAATCTATGAACAGTTTCAATATTCTTTAATTTCCTTATTCATTCCAAAAGTCATAATTTAGTTTACGGTATCTTAAATTTTCAAATAAATACAACTTTTACATTAATTACTTTGAAGTTATTACAACCCAAGGCTAAGTGGCAACCGGAACTTGTGTTCACGCCGGCATCACGCTGCCTTAAACAAGGATATCATATTATGGTATTATGTCTCGCTGAAAATGCTCGATTCATTTTTTTAACTCAACTGTAATTTAAATATTCGCATATCGAGTTAAGATAGTTCATTTTCCTAACAATACTTTATGAATAGTAAAAATTAGTTTGTAAACCTAGTACCATACCTTCTTAGATACATGTTCAGTTCATCGACGGTTTTCTAATAGCCGGACACAGTACAAGAATCCCACATTAACTTATCCGTAATACTATATTTCATAATAAAATAAGTCAACAGTATTTTTAAACATTGAGTGCTTGTTTTTACATACCAAAAATTACGTATTATTTCATGTACAGTTCCTCTGTTTTATTCTTAAATAATATTTTTAACTATACATTTCGGATTTATGGTCAATTATGGATTTTTGTAAGGCATATTAATAATAATAATAATATGATAACCTTACTTTTGGTGTGGTTCGCATTTGAATTAGGAAAAGACATATTATTTGTGATGTCCTTTTTGATTTGAAGTCTATTTGAAGTCTGTGCAATCTCTGTTTCTTGACTTATATAGTTAAATTTCTTTAATATCGCTTTGACTAAAAAATATTAAGAATAAATTGGAAGTTCAAATAAAATTGTAACAGTAGTAACTCTTAAACACAGATTAGTTATATTTTACTCACTTTAACATGATAAATGTTGAACTAATTCACGTAAGTGCTTTTTGTTTATGTACCGATTATTCATTGTCCTATAGTTTACCGGAGTATCTCCCGCCTTAGCTGCTAATGAACAAAATCGATTTCCGTCTGCCTGAATGGACGATAAACGACCAACAAGTTAATATAAAGAATTTAAATTTTGGGTGAAACTCTACGTCTCGTACCTATACTAATGTATTGAAAATTTAAACATTAGATTTTTACAAGACGAGATTTCTGTGTGTCAAAAAGTTACTATGGTTGCATTAGTTGCAGGGTTACCCTACTTACACTTATTAGAATGTACGCCCGATTGTGGAAGATAACCATTGCTGTATGTTCTGGGAACTTTTCAACACTTGCTATGGTTACATTTTTAGATTGATTTGTCATAGAAAGCTTGAGAATGTTAGCTTCACACGTTGTCTGTGGCTGTTTTAATATTGCACGTTATGTGGTTTTAAACTCCCTGAGATCATTCAGTACAGAGCCACAGTGAAGTTGTTAATCTCTAAAGTCATATTCGTAGCAAACTGTATTGCAAATATATTTGTGAATGTGTTATTTTAACTGGGATTATTGATGAAATATGTGATGGACCAAGTATGGGATTCATGTATACACGTAGTTTGATGGTTCAAACGTTTCTATTAACTAACTTAATAATCAACCTGTTAAATACGAATATTTTATCGATTGTAAACAAACAGTTGTCGCGGCTACTATATGCATTACTGCATTAAATAATAAACTCTATATCATCATGTACTCAGGATACTGCCTTAAAGCAAGTAAAATCTTCTGCCACCTGAAAATCAATAGATGTTTATCATGTTACCATAAAAAACTTATTTACATAGTTTTCCAGCGGCAAGTAAATAGTTTATGTCTATTTCTGTATTAAATATATTATGGAATGTAACAATCGATTTATAGATTGTAAAATCAACGGTTGTGCCCAACAATCTTATCCATAATAGTTCAAAGTTTAATTATTGTCAGAGAGATTAGCGCAGTCTCTCTAGGCCTGTTTAGGATAAAAGCAGATCTCTGTCTTTGTCTTTGTGCCTGCCCACATTATCATTTGCATATGTCATAGCTTATAGGATTGACATTTAGTGTAAAGTTCCCCGCTACAATACATATGGACTTTGATAATGGTTAAATTAGGTCCATTAAGAGCCTTTCTACGCGCCAGGTTGGTTTCCCTTGTGTGTTGAATACAGTCTCCTAAGCTAACCTGACCCAAAGTCTAGTATATGTTAAAACACTATTGGGGTGTGTTTCAACTTTATAGACAGTTATGTAAAACCCTCATATGAAACTATACAAGCTCATGTGGACTTTTATTTGAATATTTAAAATGATTTCTACAATGGTTTTCCAGATTGACGGATGTTTATCCCATAAAATATAACGTTTGACAACAAAAAAAAATATATATATATATATTATATATATATATACATATATATATATATATATACATATATATATTTCGGATTGTTGATGTAGATATAACTTCTACGACAGATTTCATAGAAATGCTAGCATTTGTCTGCCCATTTTGTGTAATAAAATATTCCGATCTTAGAATATCAGATAAATGCAACTTTGATAAATATCTCTGTAGGATTTTTATATTATTAGTAATTTAGTTATATTTCTTAGTATTAATAATATAAAAAATTTACGTATATTTGTAACAGATCGAGAGTACATGTTTGGTAATTTGGTATTTCGTGTCTTACGTTACGTGAAGTATGAGACGAGTTGTTCTTGAACAGACTATAATCTATTTAAACTATAAATCTTGAAAATACGTCCCTCATATACGGTTTTTTGGGCAATCATACTGTAAATAATTGTTAATGCCATTAGCTTCTAAATTTTAAATATATGCTATACGTATGACCTATACAATTAAACTGTTGAATAATTTCTTCTATAAAAAACTGCACTATTATGTTTATGTAAAACGCAGCGAAATTTCATTTACTTAAGTCGCT
This sequence comes from Homalodisca vitripennis, assembly GCF_021130785.1. NCBI lineage: Eukaryota > Metazoa > Arthropoda > Insecta > Hemiptera > Cicadellidae > Homalodisca > Homalodisca vitripennis. The sequence continues at coordinate 162,240,197 of NC_060209.1, forward strand.
TGAAAATATAAAATGCTTGCTTTTTTAAAGCTAAAATTGTAAATCAACAAATTATGTATGTAACTTTATACAACAAGCCATTTTTACAACCAATATGTCAAGGAATATTATCTTGAAGTTATGCACAATTTTCGCGAAGCAATCCACCAGAACGCACGGATTTGTGTAACAACAAAAAATTGTTTTTGTACTACGATAAGGCTCCTGCTCACGATTTATTTGCCAAAAACACACTCATGATGCCACACACTAATGATAGTCCCTATATCTGGCCCCCTGTGACTTTTTCTTGTTCCCGAAACTGAAGACGCTCGTGAAAGGATATACTACGATTGACGAGATAATTACGGCATCAAAGGAAAAGCTGAACATGAACAAGATCACAAAAACGATTTGTTAAAGTGCTTCTAGAATTGGAAGAAACGTTGGCACAAGTGTATAACATCTAATGGGTATTACTTTAAATGGGACAAAAGTGACGAATTAATAATTTTTTTGAGAAAAAAACAAAAGTTGCGGTATTTTTTGAACAGACGCCGTATTTCTTGATCTGAACATCTAAATACTTTAAACCAGTATTAGAATACAATGTTTAGAAGTATTCACTTTTTTAACAAGTATTTTTTCTAGATAACGTATGTATGTATTATACATGATCGGGGCAAAAATGCGCTAATATGGAATCAGAAATACCTTCTACCGAATGTATTCGTGATATGAACTAAATATTCTTTTCAGATCGACGTATGCCTTCTTACACAGACATACAGAAATGCGATTTTCCATCCCCTCGAGAGATAGGCTTCACTAACTCTCAGCCTATAACGTGATGGTAACAATATATAATTCTGGTTACCACTGTTAAAAAAATGGCATGCAGGGCAAATTTAAAATACACTTTTATTTGTAGCCTAGTTTAGTACAAGCATTATGTCTGCAGCGGGTAATCGTGCTCACTGTAAGCCCTTTTTCAGCAACTGAATCTCCTCACTCTTCCAAGTATCTATATACTTGAAGTTTTGACTTTCTTCAAAAATAACCCACATCTTTTTGTAGGGAACACTTTTAATCGCCAGTACAATACCCGCCACAGGGGTAATATGGTCTACCCGATCCATAGATTGACAATTTTTTAAAGGGTTGTGCACTATTCAGCTCTACGGGTCTATAACGCGCTGCCTCGGCACCTGAAAAACATAACCAGCTCACAAAGTTTTCTAAAAAAATGTTAAACTATTTTGCTTGAAAAATGTCCGTGTTCTGTTCAAGAATTCCTGTCAAATTGCACAAACATGTAAATAATCTATGTTGACTATTTGAGATTTTATTTAATTATAATTTTATCTCCTTATTTACCAATGTGACTTATTTTAAGTAACTTTTTGTTATTAACGAAATAAATTATTTCTGATCTGATTTTGACAATTTGAATGAAGTAGACATTTCATGATTTATTATCCGATCCAAACAAACCCCAATTGAATTTTAAATCTGTCTTTGTTAGTTCGATTTATTATTGCTAAACAGAAACATTTTAATCTTAAACTTTTCTAGAGCAGTTCTAAATTAAAGTTTTCTCATATCGATTGTGATGTAAATTGAACTGCGGACATTTGCGCTCTTCTAGGTATCTTATGATTTAGTAACTTTAGAACAACTGGAACCTCTTTTTCGATATATATATATATATATATATATATATATATATATATATATATATATATATATATATATATATATATGTAATGGCTCTAAACTGAAGTTGGCTTAATAGCCTTAAATAAATTAATATTTAACTTTACTTTTCAATTTATGAAGTTCCAAAAAAATAATTCAATAATAATAAAACTTCTGAAGCAGATTCACTTACTTTGGCTCTCCAATAAACCGTCATATGACTGCCAAGTACTATCGAATTTTCTTAATAAAGAGTAGTTTGATCAATAGCAAGGTTAATTATATGACATAATTGTATTGAGAGTTAAATACACGTGTACCAAATAACTCATTGAGCACACGAAATACGTGTCTATTCAATCTAATTTATTCCTGCTCTGGTCAGTGAGCCTGGATGTTATAATCCGTCTCTTTATTACACACAGACCGGTCGAGAATACACGAGCTGCACATTCATGCTCCCCTAGTATAGTCACCCTTATATTGGAATTATTCTAAATTGGCGTCGGATTGAGTTTAATTGTTCATAAAATTGTTAACTAACTAGATATATTAATAAGTATTACTCCTAATATCATGATAATAAATTGAAAAGATTAAATCTGTTTATGAACAGTAATACGTGCCGCTAAAAACGACGAAATTATTTCAACATTTTAATTTTTATAATTGGTGTATGCTATAAACAAAATATTTAATGATATGTTGCTTTATAAAGTACATACTAAGTTTTATTCAGCTATTTTTACTAGTAGTTAACAATAGTAAAATATTGAAATTGTACAGTTGAGTATAAATACAGTAAAAGTAATTAAAACAGTTTTACTTATGATAAGATAAATGATAAGTATAAACAATATCGTCTATTGTGCATGACCTAAATTGTCCATGTCCATCAGTACGATTAAATAATAAAAAACACGTTTTTTGTGAAATAACATTTAATAACTTCCAACACTTCGTTAGTAAAAAGAAACAGTAAAAACCTTCCTAATACAGGGCTCATAACATAAAGTACAACACGGACTAAGATACAGAAAATAATAGACATCAGTTCTTATTTCAGTTCTTATTAGACACCTGAAAAGAAATTTTTTTTGTATTCTCTACATATAGATAAAGAGTTCAAGGCTGGTAATCCGGAGCATGGGTTAGGTATGAATAGAAACCTAATCAGAGAGTTGTGATTGGAATTGTTTCCATCTAGGTATTTACTGGCCGATAATCAAGAGCTAGGGTTAGGTAAGTGTAGAAGATTGACCAGAGAGTTAAGGTTTTCTCCATCTATGTAAAGAGTTCTAGGCCAGTAATTATGAGTAAGGCTAGGTAAGAGTAGAAAAATAACATGAGAGTTGTAATGTGATTTTTACAACCAATCACCTAAGTAATGAGTTTTAGGCCATTAATAGGGAGCTAAATCTAGGTAAGAGTAGTAACCTGACCGGAGTGTTATGATGGAGTTGTCTCCATCTAGGTAAAGCTTCTAGGCTGGTAATCATGTAAAAGGGCTTGGTACAAGTAGAGACCTGACTAGAGATTTGTAATGCAATTTTCACCTCCTAGGTCAAGAGTTCTAAGCTGATAATTAAGAGGATGGCTTAGATACGAGTAGAAAATTTACCAGAGAGTTGTGATGGTCTCCATGTAGGTAAAGAGTTCTAAGCTGATAATTAAGAGGATGGCTTAGATACGAGTAGAAAATTTACCAGAGAGTTGTGATGGTCTCCATGTAGGTAAAGAGTTCTAAGCTGATAATTAAGAGGATGGCTTAGATACGAGTAGAAAATTTACCAGAAAGTTGTGATGGTCTCCATCTAGGTAAAGAGTTCTAAGCTGATAATTAGGTTCTATGGATACATACGAGTAGAGAAGTTTTAGGAGAATATTCTTGTCATTAACTGATTTGATGAGTATTACAATAAATTCGCTGTACAGTTTACAGTGCCTGTTATTGCCGAATTTGTAGATCATTGGATCTAGGCTTTTACGAGATTGAAAGTGGTGAAGGATAGGTATGACTGTACGGCTATTACGTAGGGGTACTGATAATTATCCTGTTAAAAGTAAAAACGTCTCTTTTCGAAAGTATCCATATGATTAAGGCCATCCAGTGTCTGAATTAAAACAAACTTGGATTCCAACAGAAAAATAGAAATTAAACTAGAGAAATTCAAATTAACAGTAGTATATAATGCGATACAACGGAGTATTGAAGAAATCGGATACATAACGAAATAATTATATCACAGACAATAATACAGACAGATGGACTGTCTTTAACATTTTTCATATTACAATAATCCAAAGTTTTAAATGTTTGTATATATTCTTAGTTTATTTTAAAATTTGTTTGTTTATAATGTATTTTCTAATTAAATGTAAAACTAATGAGCAGTCAGACAATGCCTTTTAGAACTATACATCCTTGAGAGATTGTTAGTTCCCACGTTATTACGACATTATTACAAAATGTTCGTCTGAGAGCCACTAAAACTAAATCAAGGTAATATTGGGTTTTTGTTTATTCTAACTAGACTATAAATCCTTCGTAATGCATAGCTACATTTGTATTAAATTCGTGTATTGAAGGACAGTCATGAAGGAAATTATATATTTATAATTTCGTATTTTATCCACTTACAATACATATATATATACTTTTTGAGATTCAATATTTATAGAAAAGATTTGTATATATATATACTATTATCTATGAGCTTGCCATATTAGTAGGTTGCAGCCAAGTCTAAGGGTGTCAGAAATATATACGTGCAAGGAAATGTCATAACATATCTCTGCACTTAATATTATTTTATTTATTTCACACTTGGCATGAGTCTTTCTCTTTTTGAGCTTTCACAGGGTGATTTGTACTTTCTGTACAAGCAACTAATGTATCACGTTTCTGTATTAATTTGAAGGCCTTTAAGAGCCATGTACACTTCTTAAATCATTGCATTGATCTGTACGTTTGTAGTTATACCTCTAGAAGAAGATGGTTACTCACTTGTAAGTGTTTCATTTTCATCTTTTGTTACGTTATGGGGAGAAAAGTACCTCAATATCTCGTAACTAATGTGACTTTAAAATATATCTTCTCGTTAAGCAAAAACTAAATATAATAAATAAAGTGTTTTTAATACAAGTATTAACAATATTGACATATCAAAAAATAGTTATTTTACAGATACTGTTTTCTTAACTAACACAGTAAAAAAGTATTAAAAAAGTTTGAAAAGTATGTCGTTTCCCACATTTTTTGGCATCTACTGATAAAAGAAGTCTAGTGATAACTACAAGGTAAAACCTGTCGAAGTAACTATTTTAACTGTAGGGGGTTCCATAGCATTGTGCTGCTTGTATTTTTTGGTAGTCGAGGTCGAGTGCCTGATGAAGATTCTTTTTATAATTATGTGCTTTTAAAAATGGAGTAAAGGCAATTCTAAAGACTCAAAGCACAATTTATAAGGAATTTTTTGTCATAAACCAATTTTTAAACTGTTGAATGTACAGTAAAATTTCACAAAATTTCAATTATTGTTTATAACTTTTTGAAAGAACATAGATATATCAAATATTAGTATTTTAATGGTTGCTGAACAATATTTTGAGAGTTCTAACACTAAGTTTTTAAACGTGTAGTGTTATAAACACAAGTTTATTAAACATCTTGCCTATTTTAAATGCGGAACAAAGGTCAGATCATCAGTATACATGTATGTCCGTATGCCCGTTTGTGTGACATTCTGTATAGAAAAAGTTCCAGATACTAAAACTATAGATATACGTTTAAACTATAGATACAAAGCTTTATTGATATTATAGTATTAAAGTAACAAAAACAATATTTAATTTTTCTGTCCATCCATCCCCGAGCTAACGGTTTCGTTACTTCTTGTTGGGTATTTCGATACTTTGCTGTTTTGGTTTGTTTTAATATAAAAATATTTCATATTGAAACAAAAAATTCTCTATTTAGTTTTTCGGTGGTATGCTAATATTTTTTTCTGCATGATCATCTACCTATTTGTCCGCAGGACATCTCGAGAATGAAATGAGATATTAGACTTGAAATGTTGAGATAAGTCTCAGCGAAACTGTTTTACGCATAACTTGATGTGGATTACTACTAACTTTAATATTACACACATAAAGCCAAAAATTCCATTGTATTTGTATCTAAATTATTTTATTATATTTCTATCTGTTTGATAGCTCTGAAATGGTTTAAGTGATAATAGTGTCGCAGTTTTGTATCAATATAAATTTTACTATTAGTTTATGAGTTTTTCATGTGTGTATATCGTCATGATGAAAGAATTACACTATTAAAATTTAACCTCTTTTATTATTCGATGGAGTTAATATTTTGCATTTAAACTGAAGTCATGTACAAATATATATATATATATATATATATATATATATATATATATATATTTATAAATTTAAAATAAACAATGAATCGCAAAAAGTACTTGCTCCGCCGGGAGTAGAACCCGGATCTCACTTGCCGGGTGAATGTGCTACCATTACACCACAGAGCGCTTACTTTTCCGATTCGATTATTTTGTATTTGACCGTATCTGTCACATATGCGTTTAAATAAGCTAAACTAACGCATATATATATATATATATATATATATATATATATATATAAATGAATGTTTGTGTGTTTGTCCTATATGGGAATCGTGAACTATTTGACCGATCATTATGAAAATTTGTATGTACATGTATTTTTCCATGGAGAAGGTTTATATTGTATGCCCATTGATTTAAACTTGCCACCAGGCAGTGCTGCGAACATAAAAGTTTGAAAGCGCCTGCAAGTTATAAACTGCAATCCACGACACAATTACGTATATTAAGTAGCCAAAAACTTTTTGAAGGCGCTAAGATAGTGTACATTTGTCTTTAAAAATAAAATTATTTATTGAACTTAAAACTTGAATAGAAGACCACTTTATAATAAAGTACGTGTATGGATACAAATATAAAAACATACACTTTTCAGATCGACAGATTTTCCTGATCGTGGCAACAAGGCAAAACTCTACATCGGCGTTGTAAATATAATTCAATTAAACCAGAAGTTCACATACACGGGCAAAGCTTACGAAAGAGAGCGTGCGAAGCCGCGGGAAACAGCTAGTTATTAAAAAAATAGAACGGTTATGGAATTATTTACAACACCTGTTTACTGTTATCTGTTATTAACTAGTAACTGTGTTTTTTATAATTATTAACATTTGTTTGATTCTATTACTTGATAAAATATCTAAACATTAACTTTAATAATGTCTAAATATCTAAACATTAACTTAACAATTATAGTACACAAACATAAAAAACTACATTAACACAAAGTTTAATATTCCTGATATCAAACGCTTTTCATTTGCTTGGATATACATATGCGTTAAGACAACGACGGGAATTTAAGTAGTCTTTTTTATCAAACAATCAATGTCTCTATACTTATTTAAGGACATAAAATGGGAACAAATAAGCAACTCATACAATGTATATAATTTATTTAAATATTACAATAATGTACAACAAGGTCGTAATTGAAAAACACAATTTATTTTTTCAAAAATACAGCTAGCTCGATTATATGTACATAAACTATAATCTATAGTTGGCATGCTCAAATACGTAGGTAAACAAAGTTTCAAGCTGGATAATATGAATCATAAATATGCATTCCATCGATTCTAATTCAATTTAGTAGTGCATATTTGTCATGACGGCTTATTTAATAGCCTAATGGAAAAACGTTTGGAAATAACAATGAGCCGGAAAAAATGAGTGAAATTTAAAACAATATGTTTTATGAAAAAAAATTAATTAATATAGTTAATGTAGATTTTTATTAAACAACGCTTTAAACAAGTAAACAGTTAGACAAGAATTACATTTGAGTTCAAATATTACTGTATGTATCTTTTTATTAAAAATAAAATTTTTGATTCTATTATGGACTTCCTATCCAATTACAGTTTAATAATTAAAGCTTATAAACATTTAGAAATTTTAAAAATACATGTAAAAGTAGAAGAGATGACTAAATGGTGAGAGTGAACAAATTATACACATTCTGGAAGATCTGAAATTGACATATTCGTAAAGTAGATTAATTTAAAATTAAAAACTACTTAAATTTAACATTTTCATTTTAAGGTTAATTTTATTTCTAGGTAAATTTTCAATTATAATTTTGTTATTGTTATTGATTGTTATATTACTAAATAACCAACATTGCTCCCACTACATATTTGAGCTAATCTTGCCAGACCAGCATATACTAGTGTGTATTTACTAGTAATTATTAGTAAATCTCTATTTGTGTTGCGTGACAGGGGCCATCCTAGAGATGAGCATCTCTGTTATAAGTCGCTCCTTACAATACAACTAAAATAAAAATATCTTTGGGGCCAACTGATAATATAACTATAAACAGACTGATTTACCAAAAATTAGTATCGAACTCAAAATATCATGAAAGTTACAAAATTATCTTTATTAATGTTCCAATAGTAAAAATATTTGACCATTTTCGAATCAAAATATTTTTATTTATTCCTGAAACTAAACCCTATCAGTAACAAAATGGAAAGGAAACATGTGATCAATAAAATTACTATACAATTTTCAGAAATTGTATCGTTTAGCAGTTATAATTTCGAAAAATAAACAATAAATTAACAAGTACTAATTACATGTATTGTTTTTATTCAATCGTAACGAAATAATACTTGATTTTATTGTTTATTACCTAATTTGCTTAAGAATAAAAAGGTTTTATTTCATAAAATTCTTTATAAATGTAATTTTTACATTACAAATAGATGAATCTTCATCTTTAAAATGTAATCAATGAAGGCACAATTTACAAAATTTGTTTTCATAAACTCAAAGCAAAATTTATTTACGTAAATCGCCTATTTCTGCCGATACTGTATAATACCTTTGTATTAATAAACTATAAAACTAAATTAAATGTTTTTACATTTTGGTATTGATAATTGGCAAATAATAAAGTATAATGTGTGTATATTTAACGATATTACTCTATTATGTTCACTTAACACTCAAACTAAAACCCATTAAGGGTTATTCTCAGACCGAAAAGCCGATTGTACACTTTACGGATTTAAAGCCCACACGTCCCCTACAGTAAACTGTTTGCTGTGACTACAAATTGCAACCCCTGTATGTTCAACATTTCATCACTTGATTAATGAAATCGTAACCTCAGTTTAAAGCTATACAGGAGATAAGTAGCAAACATATATTAGCACAATGGCAATTGAAAAGTAATGTAACAGTCTGTAAACATTAAAAAATCAAAGTAATATTTATTTAAATCATATTATATTTGAAAACCTTACTTTATTGAATAATGAAAGATACAAATTTTCTTCATTATCCTTATTTAAATTCTGGCATGAAAATAAACTATATAATCTTAAAATTTACTTACTCTAACATTAAATAATTTCAGTTTTTAATAATAATAAGTATAATAATATGAAATTTTTTGGTATAAAACGAAACAGAATGCAATACCTGTAAAAACTGGGGTTATAGAACTAGCTAAATAAAAATATGCCCTTTTTGGGAAGGAGTTTAAAAATCACTTTTATATTATGATAGAATAATTAGGTTATGCATTTTTCCTACATCTTTGTAGAAATTTGATCACTTGTAACTAATTTTGTAGAATGCAAGGGAATATGATAATATATTGTTTCCCTATGTAACAAAAAGGAACATTGATACTATATAAATGAATAAGTGTTCCTGTACATGTTCGTTAAACCGTTATTAACTTTTTATTTACAGTTCATGATTGACAATCGTTTATTTTAAATCATGATTGCGTTTTATTATTATTAATTAATATGTTTTCAAAAAGAATCTGAAAAGATGTTTTAAGAAGTGAAGATTGGTGTTTTCTTTACACATGTTTTAAACATCGCATAGTGTTTTATATAAAGTGTTTGTAAAAAATGTTTCGTTGTTATTTATTATTAATATTCATCGAAACTGTTTCTTTTTTATACATCATACATCTATAGATTTACAAAGCAAACCCTATAATCTGAAATTCTATGAGTGAAAATTTAGAAAACCAGCAACATTAAGAAGTAGAGATGATACATAGAGAAGTAACTGGTAGATACTAATTACATATTCCAACCAGGAGCAATCGTAAATGAATTTTCCAAAGTGAATAAGGGATATCTTGAAACTCAAAATGTGTTAATACTTGTGTTCTGAGTACATAAAAATGTTTTCTGGAAAACTCTGCTATCATAGAAAACATTAATATCGTTTGTAATGGCTTAAAACTTTATTTTTTTTTCATAGCGAAACTTAGTGACATATAGGTGCCCTTACAAATGTAATAATTTATTTAAAACAAAATTTTGAAAAATTAGAATTACGCATGGGCTGCAAAACTTTATCTACGAAATTGGATATTATATTTCAATTAAATTCTACTGAAGTGCGTTAAATGTGTGAAACTAGTTGTGGAGCAACACAATAAATAGATCAACATAAAAGTTTTGAAATAATTTAAAATCGTTTTCCATACCATCACAGATTCCTATGTTAATATCACATGTTGTAATAGTAATAATACTATAAACGTAGTAAATTCGTTATATTTACCTTTAACACTAACCTACATCAATGCACAGTCTTGTAAAAAATATATTTAAATTGACTACGCGAAAAACGGCCGAATTTTCAGCGGGATCATTCCTTAAATCTTGGCGCACTATAATATACTATAGAACTACATAATTTGCTAGTGAGGTTGAATATGTGGTGGAACATGATATTGACTTTAACAAACCTCTAAACATTTATACATTTATCTCAAAATTCATGCTGCCCTTCTTAGTTTATAAACATTTTAAAACACCGAAAAAGACAACAAATCTCATGTAAAAATCAGGAAAGCAGCTTTTTTAACACCTCCAAAATTATTATTCTTTTTAAAGAAAAAACAGCCGAGCACAGTAAACACTCATGTTATGAATATATAACAGGTTTTCACCCACCTTCGAAAGCCTGGAAATTATACTGAACATATTTTTTCATCGATACCGCGTGGCACTAGTCTTTTTTCGTTCTAACTACACTTCTTTATTGTACCCCTATATTGTAAACAGGGCAAGATCTAATACATAGGACCATACGAAACGCAAATATATTGCAAGGGTATTTCCGAAAATTAATTGACGTTAAAATACAGTGCCAGTATTACGTCAGGACTAACATTGGAGACTGCTTCTTATTTTCTTTATTATATACCAAAATTAATAGCTAATTTTTTTATTTACTATTTGTTATATCTTTACAAAATATTTAATTTTTCTCTATCAATAATTTTTTATTACCTCTTATTTTGGGTGATCTGATACACAAAGGAATGATCCGCTATGACATGCCTTAAGTATAAATATTTGAAGCTTCAGCGCGAGCAAATACAATACCTTGCGATATTGACAACAACTTTAAAAATCTAAGTTCAAAAAAATTGTCTCCATTTATAGTACATGCTCGGCAGGCGATGAAGGTTCACTTTTCACTCCCTTTCGGTCAGGTAGCTGCTGGATCTCTATCTTGCAGCAGTCCGCACTCAACTCCTTCCTCATATCACGTTTTGGTCTTTTCTTCTTCCTCTCCGACGGAATCCTCTGGGAAAACATCTTCTTTTTGGGTCCTTGCTCGGCCTCGCTCACTATCCTAGTGGTCGTCGTTTGGTCTCTCCCCTTGATCATGACGAAGAGGTTCTTGGGAATCTTACTCCTGGAGTTGGACGAGAAGAAGTTCGAGAGCCGCGAGTTGGACTTGCTTTTGTTGTCCGAATCATCAAGCTGCACAAGACTCTGATTGGCGGGACTCGCCACTGTGGCTCCCACCTCGCCCGACGTCTCCTGGGAGATGTGCACTCCCAGCAGTCGCTGCCATGCGGACCGGAACTGTCGACAGAGTGACGTCAGATAGCTAAGACTATGTTAATTGGTTAAACTGTGTGTGTGTAACAAAACAGTAAGTTTACTGTAACATTAAATCAAACGATCAACACCATTACCACTTCAGAGCAAGCTATAAATAAACATTGAATCGTTCTCCCTTCACTTGATCTCGTGTTTCATCCAACTATGATGTATAACCCTTCACATAATCGGTGAAAACCCACATGTCTGTCATTCAGCCTTTCTGTACCTAGTACAGAATCAGTGTTTACTATGCGACATTCGCCAAAGTTTACTCTATAGTTTAAGTTAAAAACGCTTTGGTTCATTATTGAAATCAATATGAAATGAAATCTTTTATATTTTATGTATAGATTGATCCCAAACTGAATGGATCATTATTACACAAAAGAGAGCAAAACCAATAATAAATCAGTAAATACATAAACTGGTCTAGGAAATTGTTTTCTGCTATTTGAATATACTATATATATATATATATATATATATATATATATATATATATATATGTTTTCCTCAGAATTAGCAGCAACTTTGTTAGTTAAGGAACGTTTACAAAGTCTGACTCAATCAATGACTGTATCAGAGTTGACGCTAAATATTACACATATGCCTGTCTAACATATGTATTGGTGAACGGATCGTTACATGATGATATTAAAGGTATTGTGTTATAATGATTTTATTTTTTAACATTGTACTTCATTCAACCTTATGTGATTCACACAGTGCATCCCTCAAAAGTAATTTTTAATTGTATTATTTTTTAGCATTAAAATTACCCTAAATTATTTTTAATAATTAATCGATCGTTTTGTAACAAACGTTTCGTTCATGAATGAAATGCATTGAAATTAATATAACAGTGCTGTAAATTTATTTCCCAATGTTAAATTTTCTAGAGTACGAAATCTTATGCATCATCAATATAAAAAACAAACCAGTTATTTTGAATTTTATTTTTCTAGAATGAACCATTTTGTTGAGTCCGCGAAACTTTTGAATTGTATTATTCATTTATATTGTACACTTATAATCGAAATAATCTTACCATTTAGCTAAATATATTCAATCTTCTCTGTAACGAACACACACACACACACATACACACACAAATATTACATATAAAAATATGACCGCGTAATGTCATGTATAAAGCCAGAAAAGTTAAATGTATTTTTTTAATTCTGACTATTTCCATTGAACCGGTAAGGTTTTGAGTCACAACATTTGGTTTCCGGAAAATACTGGAGAATATTCTTATTCAAACTAGAAATAGGTAGCTTACTGAGTATTCATTATTACTAAATAGTTTATTTTGCTTTTCCATTTTTTAATGAAAATACTGCACTTTATTAATTGAACACACTATAATACAAATTTAGATCATACATAACTTGTACTAAGTATATAAATTAAAACGTCGCCATCGCTGGATTACAGGCATTTATGTAGTTTCTTATACGATACCTCGTACCGAAGCGAGTTTTAAGCGTAATTTAGCGCCATTCTAATTATACGAGTATATAAAAGATGCTGATATCCAAAAAATAGCTTCCTCCATACACACACTTGTCAACAATAAACTAAAGGGCTAACCTGAGTGTTAAGGCCGACGTATATAATGGGGTTGTAGCAGATACTACTCTTGGCTACAAGGGCGGGTACGACTGCTACGGCCGGGTGGATGGAAGCGTTGCCGAACTGTATAACGAGGGCTAGGACGGCGTAGGGAGTCCAGGCTATGAAGAAGGCGACAATCATGACAAACACCATGATAGCCACCCGGGACTCTGCCTTGGTCACTCGCCCCATGGCCAGCATGTTCTGCAACATTTTATATGAAACATTTGAGGAGTTTTATAACTATTTTATTAAGATATTAAGTTAAATAAAATTTTAATTTTCACAATAACATTATACTGTAAAAATATGTAATCCATATACGGCGAAGATGTATACCACATCTTGTGTCCTGTAACAGGCCTCGCTGTTATTGCACAACAATTTCAAACCTATAGGTCATTATATTAGGCTAAATGTGTAGACTACATTTTAGTATGTGGCATATTTAACTGTCATATAGTTCATTGACACAATATCGATGTACTTAATAAATTATAACAATTATAATTAAAATAAAGTTAACTATGATAGTTACATACTTATTATTACTTATTTTTGTATCGTTTGAGGCAATATTTTTGGTGAATAATACCACATTCTAATAATGATATGTACTACCTCAGTAATTACCAACACACAAAATGTAATGTAAGTTGTACATTATAAACTTCTGAACAATTTTTCCCCTGTCTTTATTCAACAGTACCAATCAGATTCAGGGCATAGTCTAAAAATAATAGTAATAATTAGGGGACAGTCTTGTCATAAACATATTACGACTATTACGTAGAGCAATGGTGGGAAGGGTTGATGTAATAAAAATTTTAAGTTCAGCTCTATTTCATATTCCACTTAGTGCAGCGTCTGAAGTCTAACGCTGTGACAAATTTGACTCCTGGCATCTGGAATCAACATCCATCTGAAGAGATCCAAAACAGTCGGTGACGAAGAAGCTCAAGACCAACTCTCTACATCTTTTCGACATCAGAGACACCTGGTCTACAAACAAAATGTAATCAAGATGAAGTGGATTTCTCATTGTCTCATCAAGTACATAATTGTTTGAATCGATGACAAATAATTATCGTGTTTAACACCAAAACAATTTGTTTCTACGTTGATACCTTCATTCAATGCAATACCTAAAACATAAAGTATCAGACTAGAACGAAAAATCAATATGCTCTAGTCAATACCATTATGCAATAGATAGTATTTTATGAAACCATCATTATTATGTCTGATGCCCATAAATTATGTGTTATAACCATTCTAACACTACGTCACATTCAGTGCACTCACTTTCTTCATGGTGCGGATAATGTTAATGTAGGAGAAGCAGATGACGACGACTGGCACCACAAGACCCATGGCGAACAGGAACAGGATATAAGTAGTAGCATTGTACGACCGTGTCTCCCAGTTTACTGAGCAACTGTGAACACAAATGTGAATATTGTTAGGAAGAGTTTATAAATAATGCATTACCACTCAACATCAATATAACACACTAATATTAATATAAAATAACTCGAGTACATAAAATTTGAACAATTTGATAAATCAACCAAGTTGTCAATCTGGCTTCTGTTTTAAAGTTGAAACATTAATCGCAAGTTGCCCGGTAAAAACAGACAAAAGTTAAGTAGCCGTGATTTTTGCCTGAAAACCGAATTAATAATAAAATATCTTTGTATTCCTTTCGAAGAAGATGACTGCACGATTATAATTTAATACCCCAATAATCTATTGTTTGCTCACTTTAATTTTACTCAGTTTTTGCAAGAGGTATTTGCTTTTTTCGAACGGGAATTGGGACGAAACCAAAAGGTGTTTAAACACTAGGATAAACTATAATGAACAAAGTAATGATAAATGCCATTTACAATTTATATTTTATTATGATATAATGTGAGATAATCAAGAGTATACACAGGGTATTTCGCGAGAGGTTGGCACCACTGCAGAACATAAAAAACCAGCAAAAACTTTCATATACACACTATGTCTTATCTCGGATCGTTTAATATATGTTTGTCCATGTGGGTTTTTTTTATTTTTTAAATCATATAACTCGTTGGAGCAATTACGTGAAACTAGATTCATGTTAAGCTAATTAAAAGGACAATAACCAAAATCTAATTATCACTTTTCATTTCTAAATGACGGCATTTAAAAGTTTTAAAATTAATATTTCAAAATCTGGAAATTAATGCGTAAAAATGTAAATGAATAATTATTTATTACTATACGATACCAAATTAGTTTTAATATAAATGCCAAGTTTCATGCTATTTGATCTAACGGGTTCTGAGATATGACTCTTAAAATAAAAAAACACATATGGACAGAGAGAAACTAAACAAAGCGAGATAGGCCATACTCGTTTGCTGAATTTTTTGTTTTTGTGTCTGCAATCATATCGTAAAGTTGAGCCAATCTTTCCCGACATATTCTGTATATACAGGATGTCCAGAGGAAGATTGTCATAAACTACTGTGACTAATAGTACTCAAGATTTCAAATAAAATATTTCGTATGAACATAGGTCGAAAAATGTGTCATTTAGCCCCTAGATCCCATTTTGTCTTTTGCATAAAATAACTATAATATCTGGAACTAGGGACAGATAGAGACACGAATTTTCAAAAAGGTTATGCAAAATAACACGAAAACTAAACAAAATGTTTGATTTGGTTTAGTATTATAACAAAATGGCGCGTGTTGAAAAATTTTAAAGTCAAATCACAAAAAACTACCAGTCTAGTATTAAAACATTTAGAAGGCGACAAATATTTTAAAATTTGTATTAAAATTCCAATGGTACTTTTTTCAACGGAATCAGTCAATCCTTAAATGAGCAGTGGCCATATTAAAGGTATATTGACGTTATTTGTCAGTTGAGAGGCTTCAGCTGTTTTAAAAACATGTTTTGTTGTTTAGGATGGCAAATAAAATCTTACAGAGTTTTAAAATACTAAACATTAATTTATAAATATATTTTTAAAGCGACTCCCTTTAAAAAACTTATATAGCAATCTGTAATATGATGAATTACCCTTACAAATTTAATAATATAGAAAGAAAGTTCGCCTGAAGCGCATGGTAGTTGATCTATAAATAAGGCTAAAAGTCTGCTATCAAACAAAAAAAAGCCCACATGCCCGGTTCGTTCAGCTGAGTAAGTAGCTACGTTCCTCTCAGTAATTTTAACGTGTGCAGAGTACGCGATAAGCTAGCTGATCATCCAGAGCAAAGTCAATGCCCTTTAATGGCCGTACTCGTTTTTATTATAGCCTGGCTTTGCGTGGTTTCGATCAAGATTGGCTGGTTTTAAATAAAAAACGCTGAATCCAGTATTGTGCTTTTTTATGTAATGTGTATAATGTAAATCATAATGACATCAATTCTTAACCAAATCTTTCTCTTACCGTCATCATCAAAAATGCTCACCATAAAGCTTGTGACTGCAGTATTGTTTTACTATATTTTAGTACAAACTATATTTTTTGTGAAATTATTTAGCTGTAACATTGTTTATAGGGCAAACAATATTTTACTGTGTTGAGATATCAACACTTCTAACTTAAAACCAACTCAAGGGAACAAGTTGTCTAAAACTGAAATTTTTGACCGAAAATGTTTTTTTTTTTACTTATTTGAATTTGCTGCTTTAAAATATCACTAACCAATCTGGGAGCAGTAAGGTTTTTGAGACAAATTTCAGTACAAAATATACCTGACTCGAAAGATATTTGACGCGTTCACTGTAATTTAAATTTGAAGTTAAGTTTCATATATTAATAATCTTGAATGGTAACAAATTCATTCATTCATTCGTGTCCTTATTTTATCTTCGTATTGCTCAGGATTTAAAATAGTGAATGTTGTGTTTTTGACAGTTTCAATATGTGATTAATACACTGACTATATCAATATTTAGCGATGGACAAGGAATCATTGCAACCCTCTCGGTTAGGTGGCGAAGCCATATAAGGCAAATCTAATAAGCGATAATAATTTCTAGCCTCGGGTAGTAGGTTAATTTAAGACTTATGTGTTTAATTCGACTTATGTTTCTTGTTAATGAAGTTTAGTAGTGCATCAGTTACTGTTGTTAGCTCAGCAGGTTGTTTGACTATCCTCTTGTTTGTTATCATTTATTTTTAGATATTATTTTGGTAATAAGCTTAATCATATCTCTCTCTGGACAAGCCCTGTTCTCTGTGTATGTTTACATGTTTTTGTATTATTACTTACTATTTAATAAGAGGATATTGATAGGATTGTTATAACAAAATATAACATAGGAGTATTTGTATTTGCTGTATTATTATAGATGTCGAACTTCATAGTGAAACCCAAGTCTAAATATTTTGTTTGTGTTTTGAAGAGGAAAATAAAAAACCAAAATGGCAATTGGAAGACAATCTGCATACCTTATTTGAAACCGAGTGTCTACAAACTTTGAGTAACTTCGTACTAGTGTGTTGGATAAATTCGTTGACTGGAGAGATTGAATAACCTAGATCTATATTATTTAGGTAGATTGTAGATAATATGCATTTGGTAGTACAGTTGGCCAACACGTAGAACCTTAGATCTGAGCTAGAGATAAGACAGGTTTAAATCCTGTCTGTGACTGCGGCACTTTTTATCAGTACAATGGACCTTAAGATAAGAATGTGTCGACTCTCTTATTCTGTCGACCCTGGAACAGGCTAGGACGTACAAAATAGGGCTTAAAAGGAGGACTGACCAAACTCTTAAAAAAACGCTTTTGCCAATGTATTTTATTCGATCAAATATCCTATACTTGCCGGTCGTTACAGCTGACTTTTTAAACAAATTACGTTTACTTTTAAATTGGTACAACTAACGTGGACAACGTTACGAATTGTTGTGCTTAAGATATTTCTTTCATCTATTAAGAAAAAGTTATTATAAGAACTAAAGAATTGCATTACCTAATTTGGAAAACTAGCTTTCAATCCCCAATTCATTAAATGTGGAAGTGCAATAATAGTCAGTCTATAATTAAGAAAACATATATTTCAAAATCAATTTTTCGATCACGCAAATGCTTTTGAACTAGGATACGTTAGTTTTTCACAGTAATATGGTTTTATATCTTTGTGTTGATAGTTTCAAAAATAACAACTATTGTGCAACATTGTATATAAATATCATAACACCTCACTCCGATGGGACAATGACAAAGTTAAACTGGGATTCTCCATTGTTCTGTTCTGAGAACTGCTCATTATCTTTTATACAGCCACAACGTGAAAATAAACACCATTTCTTTTTTCTTGTAGTTAGTATATTGTGCTCAAACAAAAGCTTTAGTTTAAAAACAGTTTGATACAATCTGTAAATATTACCATTGACTGCATCAGTTACACAAGAGATAACTCACCCAATAGTATAAATTTAGGCACGGAATAAGTGATAAGAGTGTTGAGACTGCTCTATTTAAATGAGAAGCTCAGGTAGTAGATATTTTAACGGTAATAATTCGCTGTGTGGACACAATTAACACATTCACTGCTGACGACGCCTTTAGGCGTCACGCCGGTCTTTTGGTGTATGCGGCTGACGCCTTTGGGCGTCAAAGACAGGTTATGGCGCGCGCTTATTCCCGCCATATTCTGGTGCTGCCTGTCAGTCAGTGGTTACCAGTGATACTGTAAAATTGCATTTTGAGCTTATATTACATGGTGTTGTCGATAGTTTTTTTTATTACATGTTATACATCGTATAAATGCAATCAAAACACACCACATGCAATAATATCAAATGTAAATATGACAAATGAGGTATAAAAGACTATTATTTGTGAATTTTAATATTGGAAGAGATTATACAGGTGTGTATTTTATTATAATAAACATTTGTACAACATAAAATTGTTATATTATGTCCTGTATCAAAAATGCATCAAACGCCCATAGGCGTCATCGGCACACATTACAAGAATGTTGTGTTATGAACTGACGACGCCCATGGGCGTAATTATTTTTTTTTCAATTTTGACTAAAAATTATTATCAATATGAATTTTTAATACTAATAAACAATTAAAAGTACTATATTTAATTTATGTATACATATATATTTTTCAGCACACGGTGTAGGTGTAGGTGATATGGTCAGCAGTGAATGTGTTTTAACACAGCCCCAGCGTTAGACCTTAGAACTAATAGAAATAATCACGCGGATCTCGGTACACCTCGTCTGTATGAATGATTTATCTCCGGTGTAACGAATACAACAGTTAATACTAATAATACAGTAGGCAATAATATTATTACAATTATTAAGAACCTTTGTTGCATAATTAAATATAATAATATACCTTTTTATTAGTAGTGGCACTTTCCTAATTTTTCAAGTAAGTATTTGTTCTCAATTTAAAATATACTAAATTTAAAGCGTCAAGCTATATTCATTTAGATCAATCTAAATAGAGGGAATTACTATTTAGTTTCCACTTAGTATATACCCTCCATTTCAGATGACTTAACAGGATAAAAGACTGGAAATTGGTGGATGTGCAGCAACAACGAGCTCGACCTTTGACGTGATCTGCTTCACAGCCCGCTTGTGATAATTACTTTGTTCTATATGTGTAATTGGGGGAATTAAACGGGTCCATTACTTAATCATTTAACTGCATTTCGCGTACTTTGTTATTAACTTCATCAGTAAATCTTGAGCGGAGTATAATAATACAATTATTTATATGAAAATAAATCCATAGCACTAATAAAATAATGTTTAATTTAGAAAGACAGTTAATTAAAATATAGATTTTAAATATTACATTATTTAGTTGACCACCACGAGCTAGCTATAATGATGAAATACTAGGTAAATCACTCTTTTAAACTACTTGAACTCGGATAAAGAATTTTGGTACTTTGGGATTATACCGACCACACCCAGACATGAATCATTTGACATTTTGCTTCTACTGATTACGAGATTAGCGTAGAACAATATTTCGTCAATATAAAACAGGAATTGTCTTATCGCAAACCCCTCCCCACCCTCAGACAGAGGTCAAAGTCGAGCGGTCTAGTAGATAACGTGATTGCGGAGTCTCGCCGCCCTTTCAGCTGGTGCGTCGCTTTGTTGTACTTCCGTGTTTTACCTCTAAATTTCTCCAAACACAAAAATTCAACAAAAACAAACATTACCAAACTAAAACTAAACTCTTTATTGAAAAAACACTCGAAACTTGTTTTTATTCTTGATCACACTCCGCCACCCAAAATACGAGTGCCTCCGGCCATGTCGACGAAAGAAAAACATCCCTCGAGATAGTACCTATCAGTAAAATATCGAATACTAGAGGGGCTAATCAGAAATATAAATTGAATTGTAATGGAAAGGCAATTATGTACCGTGCAAATCATGTGATGCCGCGCCCTGCCCTAATCGGGATTATCGAGAAAGATAAGATAACAGCGACAACAATACCGATCAAAATACCTGGAAATGCTTGTAATTTTGTAATTAAACAGTTGTTTTTTCGTTCTATCATGTTTGTTTCTATTAATTTATATTTTTGTGTTCTTCATACTGGTGTGGTCGGTATAATCCCAAAGTACCAGAATTTTAATCTAATAGCGCTGAAATGTCCAAATTACATGATTTTTCCAATTTTTAATATTGTATTACATGACAAAAATTGTAATAAGTTAGACACAAACGAGGAATGATGTACCATTCAAACAATAAACCTGATCTTATGGCCGTAACACAAGAAGTACCTGATATTAGCTGCCTCGTTGACATAGGCGCCCCAGCCGAAGAGCGGTGGCGCAGTGAGGACCAGGGAGTAGGTCCAGATGGCCAGGATCAGGCATATTGCGCCTTTGTGGGTCAGGTGACGCGAGTGAAATGGTCGGCTGATAATCAGGTACCGTTCGAACGACAGGACCATCAGCGTTGTTATGGAACTGATACCTGCAATAACATATATGTTGATTTGATGCTTGGAATCACAGCTTACGATATATGATTTACTAATACTTCTCTACAAAGTAAATATATTTATTTATTCTAATCGTTTTAGGAAACCATTGACACTGTATTTTCTATAGATTGGATTCTTTGTAACCAATTGCAGTTTTCTGAGACGTAAGATTTATTAAACGGATTTGCACAGCCATTATAGGTGTAGGATATATTAGTGTACCTGATAGATGCTGCTTGTAACTGAATGGTCGCTAAGATTAAAAAATGGTCAGACCTTGTCGGCTAATTAATGTGTCAGCTGGTGATAATGGATTGTTTTAAGCTTTTATTTGAACGTGTTCATGACTACGATCTGAAAAATTATAAATAGCCGATTAGCCCAATATGGAATAAAACGAAATGCATTTTTTGCCCAATTTTCAGTTCACTGTCTAAAGCCGCTGAAAATCAGCTTGGTTGATGTGATTTACGATTGTAAATTATCTATAATATAATTCTATGTGTATTGTATCCCTGAATGCATAAAAACCTTGCCCTTGTTTACAAATGGAAACTATTACACAATCCAGAACATTTTTGTTGAAAGTGTAAGCCCTGTTACTTACCTAGAAGGGACATAAAGAAGCCATACATAATACACATGAGCCGGCCGAAGAGCCAGCGACGAGCCACTGCCGATGCCAGTGTCCAGGGGTTGCCGAGGATGGATACTGAGAAGTCTGACAACACCAGGTTGAACAAGATAACGTTCAAAGGAGTCCATAACTGGAACAACCAATTAAATCAACGACAAGGAATGCGAGAGGCCTGTAACATTCGTCCTCAATTAAAGTTAAGTATGTCACTATCTGTGCCCACATAACGTTGTTCAAAGAGAGAACTTAACATTAAAGGACCAAATCGTACTAGATTTAAACATACAAGCACAAAAATAGCTTGAATAAGAAACAGTAACTACAGCTCCAAAGAATTCATTTATGCACATAAAAACATATAGAAAGGTTGAATATCCACCACATTTCGTGGTTCTAATTAAAATCTAGAATCTAAATTTTATCAGAATTTAAACTTTTTAAAATAAATAGATTTCACATATAAGGAAAACTGACTTTAGTTACTTTCACCCGATGAGATATAATTTTTCAATACAAATTAATTGTACTTATTTTTATATAATTTTCACTTATATTTTGGAAACGATATTAAAAACAACTAAATATTAATTTTATTAAGTTATGTGTATTTTATAAAAAAATTCTCCTTACTTTGACAAATTCTAAAATTGTGTTATTCCTCCACGATTAGAGGATGATTCCTCTATTCAGTAGCCAGTTCCAAGTATTTTAACAAAAACGTGTCCTCACCCTCATCACAGGACACTTTATGACAAGAATTTTGAGTTGACCTTAACAGCCAACTACTCCTGAAAAGGTAGATTTTCTGACGTAAAATTACAAACCAATAACTGAAACTCAGTAAGAGTAATTTAATGAGGACAAATCAAATTATGTTGTTTAGTTTGCACAAACTCTTACAAAATTCAGTGAATACCGAGAACTCCAGACCATCCACAAGATTAATTATTAAGGACAAAATAGGTTGTTTACTTTGCACAATTCCTGCCTCTCTAACATCCAGCAATTACCGGGAATTGCAGTCCAAGTAAGAGATTAATTATTTAGGACAAACTCGGTTGTTTAGTATACACAACCTGTCTCTATGACATCCAGCGAGTACAGGGAATCCCAGACCATCCACGAGAGTAATTTACTCAGGAAAACGAGTTTTTCAATTTACAACACAATTCCTGCCTATGTGACATCCAACAAGGTCCAGGAATTCCAGACCATCCACAAGAGTATTTTAATCAGAAAAAACTAGATTTATTAGTTTTCACTACTTCTTCTTGCATAACATTCAGCAAGTGACAGAATTCCAGTATATCCACAGGGAGTAATTATTTTAATTATTGTTTTAGCCCCTATTTCAAATGACTCATTGGGATACATCTTAACTACTCCATTGTCTGGAATAGTGGCAGAGCTGTAAAAATCAAACAACCTAATTTTCCAAGAGTAAATTACTCTTGTGGATGGCCTACAATTTGCAGAATTTGTTGGAGTTATGGAGGCAGCAGTTCTGAAAACTATAAATCTTATTTTTTTATTGTGGTTCTCGTCAAAAATGTTAAAAAAGGCTTTCGCACTATTATACAAGGAATATTTGGAACCAGTGACTAAACAAAAACTCAAAAAATAAAGTTTCATATTAATAAGCTATATTTTATCCATTTCCAGTGGGAAATTACTAGTCATGTTGCATTTACAGATGAATTAATGGCAAGCTGAAGCGCTGAACTTTCAGATGCTCTTAAGAATATATTAAGATTGCAATTATTTCTTTCAATTTTTTATATATAAGACAAATTGTGTGGTTTTGAAATAATAAAAAATAAGAATCTAAGGTATACAGACATCACTAACCAGTTGCCAAAATATTCTTCATTAATCATCTCTAAATATCATCATTAACTTGATTTTAAACCAGCAAGAAAGCCAGTATATTATATCTAATCTAAATGTTTTTATTTGGTAAGTTTATTTGTATATTTGATTTCAATGATACGCTCAGCTTATAGAAACGTCACACTCACAGCAATTACATGAACTATCATGAACTGTATTAATCTGTCTAGATGAGGTGGTAGGATGTTTTAAATAATTTGAAACTTTACAAAACGTTATACAAAACTTGTAAAAACCCATATAACACAAAGGTAGAATTACGCTACACACGTTTTGCATAACAGACTTCGTTAAGGTTGCATGCAACATTTAATTCATTTCATTCAAAGATATCTTGTGGATAAATAGACATACACGCAGTCTTATCGAAAAAAATAGGTTTTACTTCCTCCTACATATTAAAGAGAGATACTTGTGTCAGCCTACTGAGTGATTATTTGAGATATCTGTCCAAGATATATATTCACATTCTATTAATTTAGTTATGTTACACAAATGCATTCTTGGCTGGCATCAGCAACCTACTTTTATAAGTGACTTTTAAGATTCTATTATTATTTATTTTAATTCTAATAATAACAATTTCACATCTCATGTGATTGTGAAAACTATCATATTATTGTACTCAGTTTGTCTTCTAATGTATATATTGTGGTGTTTTCTCGTTGCCATCATGCTTACCCATAAGCCCAATATAATAATATCCGCTAATGCTCAGCCGAATTCCATGAAGCAACATGCACCATCACTTACTAAGTGACAGGCAGACATACATTTTTCTAGCCTCTTTAGTGATAGGCTTCCTAACGCTCAGGCTCTGACGGTTTTTTTTTTGGCTTTTAAAATTTGAATTTCCTTCAATAAATGTTTTTCTAGATTGAAAGGACTTTTTCATTCAATAAAATCTCATAAAATCATAAAATCTCAAACTCGTCAGAGTTTGATATTAATAGGAATATCTATAACCTCAAAAGATGGATAATGTTCATAAACGTTACAGAATATTGAACATCAACAACTGATTTCATAGATATACTAACGTTTGTGAGGTTATTCCGTGCAATGAAATGTTCTGCTATCGTTTGAAAGATATCAGAATGTTTGATGCCACTTTGATAAATATCTCTGCAGAATTATCTAGAACTCTGTCATTTATATTGAAAGCTGGATGAATGTCAGAATATTTCTTACATAAAATAATAAGATGTTGTTGATTTATGTACTTTCAATATTTTCCAAATTACAAAATGTGAAGTGCCGGTTTCCTTATGAAACTTTTCACAAATCTATCTTATATACATACTAGACTATTTTAGCTAACACTAAAGTTTATCTCTATTCATATAAATCTGTACATTTCTGAATATTAATGGACTCAAAAGTTTTTTATCGTACTAATTTTTTATTTGCTTATGTCACATAAAATCTTTATATAATTTTATAAATAAAATTCTGGACATGTCCACAGTACAACTGGGGATGTTAGGTAGATTTGGTATACAAAATCAACCTCCTGCAATTATTCTTAGGGTATTACTCATGGAATCTTTCTATAAAACATGAACACGACCCCTGAGCCCAAAATTGGAACTTGGTATGAAAAGCCTTATAAATATCAGGGTTAAGTTTGTTGGCCAGCCAGGTAGGCCATTTCGTTGAAATATGGCAGCCTTTTAAACTTCAAAAAATGTACATCTCTCATGCACCCACAAAGAAAGTCGAGTTTTCTGGAATGCTTATAATGTATTCTACCTTTTTGTAAAAACATTTTTTATTTTACACTTTCTTTGAGATGTAAATTACATGTAAATCTCATAAGAAATAAATTATGAAGTTTTCTGTTGTTTCAAAATGAACGTCAGAACAGAAAAGATAAGAAAAACACAGAAATTAACATCATGTGTTTATTTTCTCTTCCGACTGAGCCGGAAGGAAAATTTTTAAATTAAAAAAAACTTAATTACTAGATGTCCTAGTTATTAATATCTAAATCGAAAAACTATACTAAATATAAATAATGGTTTCGTAATAAGCCTCTAAAAGTAAATAAGAGTAGTTATGTACATTGAATAAACAATAAATCCTTATGATGAACCTTTTAAGATGTTTCCGCTATTTGTTTATGTTTTTTTTCTAATTAATGAATAATTTTTTTAGGAATAATTGTGTGATAAGTGTTAATCATTAATGCTATAAATTTAAGTTTTGATCATTGCATTACTTATGAATCATAATGGTAATTTTTTTCCAAGAACACAAGATTAAAAACAAACTCTTATGAATGAAATGTTTAATCGAATGACATTATATTTGCTAGGAAATCTCAAATAAAATTAAAAAGTTTACGTTTTTATAAACTAGCATTATAACCCATTGTATTTGAAATTGTCAATCATCAAGTTATGTTAATCCGTAATTTTATAATATAATCCGCTAACCTTCAAGAAATGGTTAAATACATTTATTCAATGTGGAAGTTTTGCATATTAAAACAAAATATTATATTTAATATATTTGGATAAACTAGAAGGTATTACAGAAGCTAAACTATTTTTTTTCATTGCTCTAATGTAAACATACTTTTTACTACAAAAACAAACACGTGTCTAAACTAACATTATGAAAATAAAATTTATACAAAACATCTCACAATTTGGTGATTATATTTAGTTAATAAACGGTTAAACCATAAATTAATTATTAGTTGATTGTTAAATCATTCCATTAAATGTTATTATACCATATTTACTATGGTTATGAATAAGTAAGAATAAGTAATACAAATTCCCACCTGCTTTTCACGACACATGAGTATGATGACAATCAAGTTCGTGAAGAAACCAAAAAATCCGATGAAGAAGAGTGTAATAGCAGCAGCTACGTAGCCTTCATGAGGCATCAACAGGCCCGACATGGGCGCGACCAGTACGGTGTCATCAGTCATCTACCCTGCAATATCATCATTCAATGTTAATTGCGTGCAATAGTATTAAGCATAATATTAGTATTAACGGTATGGGTATCAAGGGTTGTAGGATCTACGCATGAGGCATATCGATTCCACAAAACATTTTATATATACTTAAGTTGGAACACTTATAATGTGAACTTAACATATTTTTCGTTAATTGTATTCCGAGTGAATTACAAATTCAAAATAGAACAAAATGTCATTGTAAACTTTAAAACAGATGGTAACACCTCCCTCTCTCATGTTATGGCATCTTGCACTTCTTTACCTGGTCAGTACGTCTTTTCCATGACAGTTGTCTTTCATCCATTCTGACCTGTAGGTTACATGCTCTTCTCTAGATTCCATTCGTCCGAAGTTTCACATCTCCTTTCCATTCCAAAGTCTCTCACTTCTCCAATCATTAGAACTATCTGAATTTCAACTTTAATATCTTCGTAATTACGAGGTGCGCTTAGCTTTAGTTTGAGTAATGAAATATTTGTTTTCACTGTTCTTCCAAACATTAGATGGTATGATGGACAGTTGCGTTTGGAGATTGACAAAGTTGCATAAGAAATCTACTTATTTTAAATTGTAAAGTTCCCTTCTCTCCTGCCATAGCGAGTATGCTCTTCTTGGCCTGGACGTATCTTCCCACTTGCCCATTCGAGTTGGAATGTTTTCTTATGAATAATGCCACAAGCATTTACAAAATCCTTAAATTCCTGAGAAGCAAACTGTATGCCACTGTCCGACACGAACACATGGGGAAAACCCAATGTAGAAAATAGTTTCATTAGTTCAATTACTCTAGAAGTGGTTGTTGCTGTAGAGGTTGGCACTACTTCAACCCATCTAGTGAAGGCATCCACAACTGTCAGGTATTGTTGTCCATCAGAAGGACTTGCATACTTAACACGTATTAGTTCCCAACGGCTTGAGGGCTGTTCCCGTGGATGAACAATTTTGTGATGTCATATTCTTAGTTTTCACACATTTTCGACAAGAAGTTACCATATCATCAAAATCCTTCTCCATATTTTTTCATTAACAAAAACTCCGCGTTGTTTTGTCAATATGTGCTATACGCAGTTCATAAGACACATATTAAACTAAAGAGTTTGGTATCATTACTTTCCAGCCTTTGAGTAGAAACCCATCCTGAATGGTTAATTATTTATCGTAGTACATGTTTCAACAGACTTTCCACGTTGTATTGCTTCCAATGTTGGACCTAGGTTAACATCTCTCTTTGTTTCTTCAGAAATTACTTTTATATTTGGATCAGAGTTTCCAATTGGCTAATTTCAAATAATGAGTGACTGTCGATTAAATTGCCTTGAGGAGTTTCTGTCGGAAAACGGGAGAGGTAAATTGCGTTGCCATGTTGAGTTGAGTTTCATTATTCAATAACACAGCCGATCCAGGTAAGAAATTGGCATGGTTTAAAATTGCGTACCTAATAAATTATGCTATGAGCTCGTAAATTTGTACAATATAATTTCGTGACAACTTTATTTTGCAATTTGCTTTTCTTCTTTGAGAAGATCATTATTTATTTTTCTAGGAGATTAACCGATCACTACCAGTTTAATTTTAATAAACTGAACCATTTTTAATGAACCATTGTTTATTATTCCCGGTTGAAGAAAATAGGAACTATTGGTATAAGCGCCTTGCCACATTTTGTTATTCACGGCAAGGTCCTGTGGTAACAAGGTATTTAATGGTGGTTTGCATTTAATTAAAAATTAACAAATGTGATATTGATTAGTTTTATATCCATATGAATTATTTTGAAAATACTTATCCTATAAGTTTTCTTCCTCTCTTAGTGGCTGACAAAATAATATTTTCTATTTTTAAAATCGGTGATAAGCCGTTTATCAAGTTAAGCAATTAACCATTTATCAATTCATGTCTGTTGTATAAGTTAAATTGAATCTTATATTGACACTTTGATTGTATTGTTATTTCATTCGTAAATATTTGGGTAATCTTTATTATTTTGTTGAAAGTCCAAAGGCTTACATTAACTGCCTTATTTTATGAATTTACTGAAGCAATGGAGAATTGTAGCTGTACAAAGTCAAAGGGATTTTAAACTCTAGCTTTGATAATTCTTGCTGAGTCTGTACCGCTTGAGGGGGTTTTCTCCAAGTAACTACACGCAAGGTCCAGGTACGTGGTGCTCAACTGCCCGACTAGTCTTTAACAGTTTAACACAATCAAATATACCAGCTTTCTTTAATTTAAACTTGGTGTGGAGGATAAAAGCTCAGAAAATATATGAACATATACCTTTTAATACTTACTTGCTGTAACATTATATGCTGTATTATACATATGATTCTCCTACTTTTTACAGTAGTAGGCTGTAGTTTATAAAAGATTAAGTTAAAAAGACAGTCTCCTCGAAAAAACCTTACTGCATGTTGTTTTATATACGTACACAGCTAAAAGAAAATATACAGTGTTTAAAAAACAAATCAAACTTCAAAACAAAGAAATTAATTCGGAAACTTTTGAAAAATTATGAAATAATTCATTTACATTTTTATTTGACAATACAAATTAAGTAAACTCACCCACTCAAACTATCCATTAAATATACTCGTAGTTATTTTAATTTAGTAATTTACTGTTTTAGACATCAGTGGTTAAAATGAGTACCCTATATGTTTACAATTTTTGAGTGTGATGATAACAAATAAATTGAAGGAAGTATACGCCAATTAGGGCAAGAAGTATATTGAATACGTTAATTAATCGCACCATACACATAAAAGATCATGGTTACTGAAATGCAGAGAAGAGAAAGTAGGACAAAACATTATATTAGAATGGTTTCACTAAAATCGAGATCAATAAAGCCTTTGAAACGCAAGATCATGAAACTTAAGAGTTTCAGATTATTGAAATTAAATTCGAATTAAAATGAAAAACGTCTAAAAAAGGACCACCCAAATAGTGCACGACCTTAGAAGTAATATATGCTGTATTATTGTAGAAAAATAATTCAAAGAAAAATGACAAGTGTACTTTCAAAATTTGTTCAATTGTTTTAAGTATTGAATATACCATTAAATGTTCTAAAAACCTCTTAATCGCGTTAGTAACAACATAAGAAATGAGTCATTTTAGTATAATTTTTTTTCTGAATTTACGCATTATACTAGAAGAATGTTTTTGTACTGTTCTACCTTCAATAATTTTCAAAACAGGAGTATTAGCAACATGAACTGAGTAATAAAATGGGGTCTACTATAAAGTAAACCAGTCCTACAAATGACTACAAATGTTACAATAATTTAGAAACTTCCAGAACATTTTCCATATAAAAAAACTTACTTTGATTCATTTTTAAGAACAATTATACTCATTCTCATTTTAATTTTGTTCGATTAATACTTTATAATAATTAAATTTGCTCTCAAATAATAAATCAATATTCAAGCTGATTGTATGATAAGCACCCTATATCTTCTGTTAACAATCTTCAAAATAACAAATCCTTTTATACAATATTTAGTTCAAGAATTCATGTAATCAAATTCCATAGTTCATTCGGTCCGACGTGCAGAACTGCTTCTCGGAGAGTTTTAGTGCTTAAGTTGAAACCTTACGGCCATGTCATATGCAATAACGGCCTGACTCTAAGTTTCAAATATATTATGAATGAAATGTTTTCGAATCTCTTAGTAAGAAAGAATATAAAAGACCTAAAACATGTGGTTTAAAACATTTGTTACTGGTATTACACTTAATTTATTAAGTTATTAAGCTATTTAAAAACTGTTCGCTGTTTTTCTAAGTGTACTTTTTAGGAAGTTCTGTATATATTGATGCCCTTTAAGTGTGTTTCCAATCCTCTAATTTTGGTTAACATACATTTCTTGAAATACAGTTGGTTTTTTTGCATAAATGGTGAGCTGAATCTCAAATTGTCACATATATCATGTGTATACGTATTAAACTATAGGATAGGTTGTAAAAGCGCACAATTCTGTATGGAATCTAATAAGGTTTAGTGAAATCCATATGATTATCATCTCTTAGTTTCACTTTTTGAGGAATTCCAAAATTAAAAGCCTGCAATAGCCGTCTTTGGAATTGTGGTAGAATCATTGCATGTACATTATCTAATATTGTGTCCAATTGAAAGATTTAAAAATTGTGTATGTCTTATACATAAGACATGTAATACCTATAGCTACGATCGTAAATAACCGGTGCATAGCTAAGTTACCATTTATTTATTTCTAATATAGAGCTGCAAGGAAGTTTTGAATACATTCTATTTACATGTATGACCTAATAGTTACAGTCCTTGCATAGTTACTCATTATTATTATTATTTACTGTCAATACATTTATTAACTGGATGATACACTAAGTTCCGTAGTATGATTTCGGTGGCATGGCCAATGGAATCTGAAATGTTATTCTATTACTCAAAGTAATTGAACCATCCCAACAACTTAATGCTCTTATGTTAATTCATTGCCTTTTTTCATTTTGTCATTGCATAACAAATTGTAATGTCTATTTTACCGAAAACTGTTTTCTTAATTTGTTGGATTACATATACACTAATATTAATGTTTAAGTGCCTATATCTGTCGAATTTCGCTTATCTATCTGTATAGGTATATATATCTACTAATCATATTCTATAAATGTATATTATTAAATGTGTAAATAGAGGAAGTTACACAACACACATGAAGTGGGACTTCTTTAGGTGCCAGTTATTTATTTAAAAACAAAATTGAAATAGTGGACTATCAAATTAACAGCACTTTTTGAGTAAAATTTAGAAGACAGTCATCACACAACGCACTTAAACCTAAGAATAAAACCTTTAGCATTTTTGGAAAATAATTTATACGGAATTTTGAGTATTAACGGTATTGAGTATTTGCTTAATGTATTAAATGAGTTTTCTTATTAATGCAATAAGTTAATTTCTGAAATAAATATTAGTGTTGGAGGGATACAGTTAACAATAAAATACAAAATAATACTCTATGAAATCATATGACGGTTAAATGGAATGCTGCAAATGTTTGGCTCTTGACGAAGAACAGTAGAATTTATATAAACCTTTATCGTGTATTTTAAAACTTGTCATTTTTACTATAAACTTTTCCATTCAAAATAATTATTCGGAGGGGTAAAATTCCCAAAAACATATTCTTTAAGTGAGCAGTAAACATTTTTACTGGTCATCAAGTCTTTTATATTAAAATTTATTTGTTTTCCAATTAACTATTAGATACTCTTTTACAGACCATAAACATGGCCATTAAAATACACACACCAGGCTTAGCTCCAATAAAAAAAAGAAATTGTTCAAAACAACTCATGTTTATTACAATATTTTAAGGAAAATAAGCAAAATAGATTTAAAGCGTCATTCAACCACATAAACAGATTGTAATCAATATTTTTTCCTTTAATTTGCAATGACATCAAGTCTTTGATTAGAACGGTACATAACGATGTTTTCTAAATTACAGTATAACCAAACTTTTGCAAAACACATATGAATATTATGGTTACTAATATGTTCGTAAAAACAAAATGAATATAGGCCTAATAGAAACATCTCAGAACTAATTTTTTTTTATGATGTTTCCAGCAGAGAATTTATGGAGAGTTAAATCCACCAAAACAATAAGTAATAACTTTTTTCTATTCTTATAATTATTGATAATATGTATAAATAAGCATCTTTTTGTTTGCTCCGGTAGGTTCTAGGTTGAAAGGAGATGTTAAGCTTGGTGAGGAGTCTAACTATTACGTTATTCGTGATCTATCCTCTACGTAAATTGTCCATTTTTCATGGCAGAATGTTTCAATGATTTTGATATTATGTCTAAAATAATTACGTCTCTTTGAAGAAGTTTTAGTGCGCTTCCACCTACTTTCTACAATTAAGATTCTATGACACTTGGGGACAACGTAAACCTTTAAAACAAACCGTATTATTAAGTCCAGTGTTGACAGAGAATTATTTATTTTATAAGGAAGTTATTTTAACGTAATATAACTTCTCTTTAAGAGATGGTTCTCTTTATAATAGATGGAAGTTTGAAATCACTAAACCTTTATTTTGAGTGCATGACTAATAATTATGCGCTGTTGAATACACAATTCGATTCCGATTATATATAATTTAATAGCACTAAAACTGTGTTTTAATCAAAGTGGCTGTTCTATTTTCAATTATGGAACCGTGTAGCTAGAATCACACAAAACATATTTCAATGTTCTAAGCACATATAACTGCTAAAATAAAATGTCGTTGCATATACTAGCTTTACAATAAGTGTCCCTCACATTCAGTACGTTTTATACAATTTTAAAATATATATTACTGTTATTATTTCTTTCTTTACCTTTATATAAATAGTTCTTGTTCAGATACACTTAGTTTTCCTTAAGTTTGTATGTACTGTTTTTTATAAAACTTTCATTAACTTATGATTGTTAACGGACCTAATAAAGCCAATTAGAACAACTAGCTCCGCGGAAGTTTAATTTTAATCGATTAGTATCCATGGTATTTACTACATTCACAAGTATATGTATGATTATATTGCTATATATAACATTTATATTTAAAGGAATGGCCATTATGAAATCTTGGGCCTATTATAATTTGTGAAATAAGCGTATTGGTATTAAAATCCATATACAGGGCTACAATCTATGACGGTTGAATACTCACCGTTAACAACTTATAATATGTGGAGAATATTTGAATTTTAACGACCCTGAACGTACCAGCAAAGGAAGACAAGATTACCAAACTTTGACCCAGGGATCTAACATATGTCTTATGCTTATTCTGTCAGAGTTTCAACCATATATAACTTTACCCCCAAGTATCCTGTTACACTTTTGCCATAGAGTTCAGCTGTTTCCTCGATACTATTGAATAAGAGCTTTATATATTTTTTTAAATATAACCGTTTGGGTATTTGAGCTGGAAATAAAAAGGCGATTTCTAGTAATGGAAGTTGGAATGGCATTTTTCTTTGTTTTTACTTGTATTTCGCTCAGTAAGTATATTTCTTTGACAGCAATAATCAATTAAATATGAATGGCAACTAATAACCACACCAAAAGTAACCTTGGTTTTATGTTAAATAATAGTCAATGAAACTTTGTATTTGCTTAATAAGAGTTAACTTTAGTAGGTCAAATGAAAATAAGATATAAATATTAAACATATGGAGAGAGAGAGAGAGAGAGAGAGAGAGAAAGAGAGAGAGAGAGAGAGAGAGAGAGAGAGAGAGAGAGAAGAGAGAGAGAGAGAGAGAGAGAGAGAGAGAGAGCTTTCACTAAGCCGTTTTGAATTAAATAATAATATTGTGCTGATTCAGACGCAAATACCCCTATTTAGCGTATACTCTATACTATCTACAAACTTCGTGTAAATTAATAACCAGAAATTCACCTTGATTATTTTCTTATGCGAAAATATAACGCACTCATTAGGAAAAGTAGGAAACAACTGCAGTATTATTTGCCAAATTGAAAGTTACTTAAACTAACTTTTTTACATTTTTAAAAACTTTTTGGGTTTTTTAGATAGACACGTTTTCTCGTCTGTTCTTGCATATTGTAGTAATAATCTTAATGTTATAGGATTCGTTTTGGGTTCTAACACTATGTCCACCCTCTAAAAATATAAATAACAAAAACTGGTTGTTTTTGCTTTGTCGAAAATAACATTTTACTACTTTACAAAATGATAATTCATTCGATACATTAAGGTTAAATTTCTATATAAAACAGCAACGATTTTTCCTGAAAGTGGAGAATGTCTTTTATTAGCTACCCACCTAAAACCAAACACTTCATTAGGAAAGCACACCAACGTCAGCCTACTACCACTCTCTTATAACTGACGGTTAAAAAAGTAAAAACACTTAGTCCTCAGCGACAATTACGTCATTAGCGAAACTCGCATTCCTGCATTAGTGTAAAATTACACCCTCTGGTGGAAAAAGCAAATAATACTACAGAGTAAATCTTTTCAGAATAGATGCACAAAATCTGCTCTGGACGTATAAAGGTTCGTGTTGAATAATTACAATGGCCCTATGGTGGACAGAGCCAACTAAAGGAGTACTTAAGACTATGTCTTTTAGAACGAGAACTGGAATATTACTTAATAAGGCTGCGTGGTAGTTGTTCATCTAGTAACAGTGATAAATATTAGTTTACTTGTAATTATTTCTTTTTCTATTGTATGTTGTAATATAAAAACTCTACTCTTCTACTGCTATATAACGGAATACTGAACCTTGTACACATGGTTTAAGGGACTCATTGAAAGTAAAACTCTTGCAGCAATTCGAGAACAAAGAGAAAGGAAACACAGGTCAGCGGGCACACTGTTAGTAGGCTACATAATTGGTTAGGAGAGATGCACCTAAATACCCACTCTGTATGCACATGATAAAATGCTGTTAAAGGTGGCAGGGAAAAAGGTTATTTGTTACGTGTCCTCAATAACAACTGGGATTCTGTAAACTATCATTCTCAGTGGTGCAGCGAACACTAACTGCGTTTGTTTGGTTTAAATAATATTAAATATCTTTTCTAGTATCAGCATCATCTCTTACTACCTACAGTTAAATATTAGGTAAATCCGTACATGAACACTAG
Organism: Homalodisca vitripennis; assembly: GCF_021130785.1. NCBI lineage: Eukaryota > Metazoa > Arthropoda > Insecta > Hemiptera > Cicadellidae > Homalodisca > Homalodisca vitripennis. The sequence goes on from NC_060209.1 coordinate 162,275,672, forward strand.
TTTCAATTTTCTATTTAGTTGCTGTAACAGAAAACATTAATGGCGAAATTTGGTTGATGTCAATAACAATACAAGTTTTATACAAGAATAATTCATTACATTAATTGAAATCGTATCATTAAGAACATATTTCGGCCAAATATCCAATTGCTTACAAACATTATTTCTATATAATTTAATTGTTTTAGAATTATTATCAACAATATTTTCGAGATTATATAACGGGCTCAGCGTTAATGAAGTCCATTACTCGGGGAACTAGACAAACTTTACTTGTCTGCCTGAGAATGCGCGTAAGTAAATCCTAGCTTCCCGCATGATTCAAAAGAACGAATGAAGCAACAGACTTACAATTCTGCATATTTTGTTATTAGTTGGTGAGCTAGCACAATTCTTCGGCTGTCTCTGTTTTTCTGAGTCTTTATCCCTCTGTCTATTTTGTTATCCTTTATGAAGGTGTAAATAAAAATCTAAAACCCATTTTCTACTTAATGCTCAACTAGAGTTGCTTAAATAACCAGTCAGAAGTGTTTATGACGAATTGCAGTTTATATTGACTCTAGTCATATTTCAAAATCGTAAGTAATAACCAAATTTGCATATTGCAATGTGTTTATGTAATAACCTCTTTCTATGTACATTGTACAGACACGACTTTTTTCCACAATTTTTATTTTATCTGTAAAAAAACCCATAAAATTTCTAGAAATACTTTATATAAGTATTTTTGCCAATTTGAGTTACATTTATTTTGATCAATATTGAAGTGTGTAGTAAAACAACCAAATACAAACCGATTATATTTTATGAACTGTTTTTGAGCGAAAAGCGATCAGATTTCCTAAAAACTGGCACATGGGTTCGTAATCCTAAACATTTTGCAAATCTAAGCTCTAAGGAAATCACAGTGTTTTAGTTTCTAAAGGCTGGAATATCCCAGAACCAAGACCATCTAGAGGTCAAGAGTTCTCAAACGTGAAGAACTTCTAATAGCTGTAATCTAGGAGATATTGGGAATTACTATAGTTGGGTGTCTCCTAGTAGCCTTAGAGACCATATTCTGAGAATTTCTAATCACTGGAGGGTCGTGCAGGTTTAATTCCCTATTCCTAGTGAGGTCATATAAGTAAAAGTGAAAGTACAGTAGAGTTTTTTTACTTCATTTTCTAAATCTACAATAGTTTTGATATTACACAAATGTTTACAATAACAATTATTGTAAATGTATTTAATTGGGTTTTTAATTGAATTAAAATATGTTTTATATTTTTTGTATAATTTATTGTTTGTTGATTTATGCACCAATTATGGGTTCCATAGGTTCAATAATAGGTTCGTTCAGTTGGACAACATCTTTTCCAACTTTTTAATTGTTCCTAATATTATATTTAAAGTATTTCTGATTTTATGTTGGATTTTACAACAACAATGTTCTAAATAACCTTTTAACCATAGTTATATTTTAGAATTTGTATATTATAACACGTAAACAGCCACCATTTTGAAATTAACACAATGAGCTCTAAATTATTTTCGTACTCTTACATTAAAATATTTTCTAAAGTTTTCTTTTTTGTATAATGTTAATGGTTTTAATAAAATTCATAAAAATAACAAGGTGAAAACGAACCAACGCGCAATTTTATCTCCTTTAGCGGAAGAACAAAACGTCCAAATATGGAACATGAGTTTCGAAAAAAATCATGTATATTCGATAGTTTTAACCTCCACGACAATAATATTGTGTAATTATAAACATTAGTACGTGGCAGTAAACAGTGGCAGGAACGTAATTGTTTTCTCGACAAACAGAGAGGAAAGGTGGGAAGAGAACGCTGAAGTAAGGAGGCATTAAGATTCTCTGAGCCGCACAACCAAGGAGATGTTATTACGACACAGAGTTGTCTAATTAGGCGACAAATTGTCTGCTTCAGTGCTCGCGGTGTGACTTCGCCGCCTCGGCTCCAACCCTCCGCTTTCTTCTCAAGATTACAATCCGATTTTGAAATACTTCACCTGCTTCTTTTCTTTTTATCTCATTCAATACTTCGCTAAATACTCATTTAAACCAGCCGTTTTTGAGGATGTGTTGTTATTTATTTTTACTAAGCAATCAGTGCGAAAAATACAAACGGACTGTTAACAATTGCACCAAAATTCCTTTGTTATCTGTAATGATATAATACAGAAAACCTCTGATAATCAACTAGCATTCTGAAAGTTTTAAATTAAATTTTATGAATGCAAAGAAGCGGAAAGTATAGGGCTTAAGAATGTAATTTTGAAGGTATTGCCTTTCTTTCGTGGAATAGTTTTGAGTTTAATACCATAAGAACAACGTTCTACTTCGCACAGTGTTACGCCCTTATCTTTCTTCTTAGCATTATGGGAGATGTCTTATTAATGGGAGTGTCGATTACCGAGCAGTGTAAGACGTAAGTCTTTAGGCCTGAGTTAAAAATAGTGCAGGTTCAAATCCTCTTTGTGACTGTGTCGCTTTTATCAGTATCATTGACCTTGTACTGTACCGTCTCTCAATCTTATTCCATTTTATAAGATCCTAGCACAGGCCTTTGGCCCATGAGGACGGGCAGACTACGGCTTAAAACGGGATCATCTTCTACTTTAAAAAATTATACATATTAATAATACGCCAATCGCTATTAAATATGTTTTATAATTTTATACGTTTTAAATGTTGAAACGATAGGTGACAAATATGAGAGCTCTTATTTGTGTAACCAACAAAAATATTTAAAAAACCAAAATGCGTTTAAATTTATATTAATAACGTCCTTATAAATTACGAATTTTACTTAATTCTACGATTTAGAAAAGGCGTGCATAAAAGTGTTCGAATGGGGTTCAAACTAGATTTTCATCAATAAAACCGACCTTTAAACACTTTATTTACACCAATTTACTTGTGTATTATCTAAATAAAGTTAATGAGACATTAATATTATTAACATTTATTTTTTATAAAAAGAATCTAGGCGAATATTAATTACTAGATAAAAAACATTGAAGCAGGCTACGACAATAGTGCTGAGAAAATCCTGATGTTCACAATAATATACATTTAAATAAATCGAATGCATCTAATTTATATATTTTTATTGTATTCCATGCCATACACATATGTATCATATTTCCTATTTTGTTCCGTAAATTGATTGTTGGTTAGCTGGCGTACAAATATATTCCGTGCACTAACCTCAAACTTTGTTATTGTTTCAGTAGAACTAAATGCTAAACTACGGCCATTAATATTATGTAAAATTGACAGTACAACACTATCCTAATAATATTATAAATTCCAAAGTGCCTTTGTTTGTTTTGCTTTTACGTGTAAAATATTCAACTGATTGTACTGAAATCTTACATGGACATTCTTAAGGTCCCTGGGATGATTATAGGCCTACTCTTGTTTTTAAAATCACTCCAGACTACGCCCCACTGGTCTGTCAAGTGTGGAATATGAACTGAATGAGCCAGTCAAATATAATCAACTGTTCTGTGTCAGCGTTTCATTATGACAGCATGGAAATATGTTTATTTAATTTAACCTTTATTTCAATTTTAGTATTTATGTATCATGATCAAAATTTAACTGACACTAAACCCCTGTTCATAGTCCTAGTACGTATGTATCTTTTCTTCATGGTGACAACAAGGCAAACTCAACTATGAACCTGGAAATCTCTTAGAACAAAATAAGATTGCAAGAAACGTAAGTAGACCCTTTTTGATAGGATAAGTATTCTAAGATAGGGGGATAAATATTCGCTCGGTCGAAACAATAAAGTAAACTCAAAATTCACAACATAAATACAATACACCGTTAATTTAAAGAGCCTTTTGATGTAGTCGCTGTTTGGCTTTTGGCCAAAATAGGCTTCTCAATTCTAAGGGTTTTGAAATGTTATATTTGTCATAAAAACATAGAGAATTATAATATGCCACTAAAAATATCATAGACAAGAAGTTAATGCTTTTGAGTTGATTTCTTAGATCTACACACACTTACACGCTCATAGACGAGACAAACTCATGTGTAGCGCTGGAAATATATTAGACCGGAAGTAAATGACAATAGCTGGAAATATGGTTTTTACCAAAAGTAGGTTTTTTCATATTTATGTAATATATGTTTCTGGTGAGGCCAACGAGGCAAACTCAGATGTGTAACGGAAAGATAGTTAATTTGAACCAGCATTTGATTTTTAAATACACGCCAAACTATAAGAGGTAGTTCGTCTAACTATGAACACTGAAATAATATGAATCTGATCGTATGCCTACTAACGTTTGAATAATATCATAGAGGCCCATCATATTACATCATAAGTGCTTTGAAAAAAGTAGGCTGTATTTATTATTTAAAAAATTGCGGGCGTGGCCGCAAGTAACAGCTAATAACATGATACAAACCTAAGGAAAAGTGTAAATTTTATTTTAATTTCCATCACCGATATGATAACACCGTTATTCAGCACGCGGTGCAAAAGTATCTTTGGGCGCTTAATAATATTTCTGACAAACGATTTGCCTCGTTTGTAAAACACGATTACGCAGCGAATATAACCGTTTATTTCCTAGTGTTACAAATACAATTAACTAATGAGTAAGATGATACTTAAGTACATGTAAGCGAATAAAAATTACTAAAATTATTAAGTGAAAAAAAGTAAAAACTCATTAATGTAGACAGACAGTAAACTGAGTATTTCTGACCCATTTTCGTATTAATTATTTTGTGCAATTTCGATGATTGTTTTATAAAAAACATATATATATATATATATATATATATATATATATATATATATATATATATATATATATATATATATATATATAAAACTGCTATGGACAAGATAGTTTACTCTAAAAAGCCACGAAATATCGAAAAATTATTCCAGTTTTCAAAAATTAATAATAGTATAAACATATGTATTAACATGCTTCAATTATTACTTACTTGAACACTCAAATATATAATAGTAACAACTATTATAGCAAAATTTAGATTCTTTTTATTTTGCGTTTAGATTTTTCTTTTTATTGCGTGATTTATACACACTTCATAACATATTACCTATTTGAGTGTTTGAAAGAAACATTTTAAAACTAATTATAACACAATCTCCTATACATTATTACTTGAACACTTTCACTGCAGTTCCATATTGAGAAATGAATTATTCTAATAAGACATTAAGTACACTAGGACGTCTGTTACAGCCAACGTGTTAAATAATACCCTGGGATATTACAATTGTCCTTTAGGAGATATGAATGTTCTGTTTCCACACTTGGGGGATGTAATTTACATAATCATGCAGTAAGGGGCAGGTAGGACTTGAACAGACTTACTAATCAGGCCGATATGCCTATAGAATTAATAACGCGTTCCGTGATTAGCTTGAAAATGTTTTCTTTGTCTGCTTTATCAGATTACGAGTATAATTAAGTAAAAAAAGTTGAAGAAAACTAATAATTTGGTACTTTTATCGTTAACGACTGTCTAACGGGTTAATCAGGCAATTAAGATTGGCATTTAAGATTGTATTTACACCCGTGTATTACATTTCAGTTGTATTAGATTCTCGAAAGCCAGAGTCTAAAGGGGATTTGGGAAATATTCAAGGGGCTTTCAAGTTGAGATTTGTGCTATCCAGGCGTGCAGGGGTAATGTTACGATATAGAGGTTACATTGCCTTTTCTAAAATCTTTTATAGCTGGTATTTATGCATTAAAAAATAAAGTTGTAAACAAGTATTGTAAATATTTGGTACTCCTAATTTGGTGGTTTTTGTAAAAACTGCTTTTTTATTTTTTTTTCAAAGACAAAAATGCATGTTATTAAAAAAACATAATTTTTTCGTCTAAAATGCTTACAATTAAACCATCAAGTACATTAATTGATTTTAAAACCCAGGAGGGACCATTTCTAGCTGGTTTATACCTTCCAGTTGAACCCACACTGGGTACATTAAAAAGTGATGTCACTTAAAACTAAGCAACCTTATAGATGTTCACAAGCGGCACATGACTAACAGTCAAGATATTGGGGTGCAAGGACAGATCGATAGGATTAGTGTACTGCGGGTAGATGTCTGTTGGAGTTGGTGGGGCTCCTAAAGTGTTAAGGCCTGTTTCTAGGCTAGACTTAAGGGCGTGCCACCTCCTGCCTGCTCTGATTGGAAAGACTGGTAGAGAACTGTTTTTTTTTCTTTTTTCAATGACACATGACAGAGGTAACTGCGATAACACCAACCTTACCCATCCAGAGTATTCTGTCACTCTTGAAGCAGCGCAAAGTTCCTTTTAGGACTAAGTGCAGTTTCTCAGCTTCTTGTCATAATAGAACAAAACGTGTTGAGTAATAGTGATAGTGTTGTGTAATTTTACAACACTATCATTAATAAAACCTCATTTTTATAATAAAATATTGGTCAATACACATATAATTACATCTAATTGATACTACGATAAATCACACGACAGGTGAACAGAACAATAATGTCTACACCTGTGCTCAAGGTGGCATTTTATCCTAAACACGTTACTGACCACGATAAACCAAAGCAAGTTAAGGTTAACTGGTTCACCCCACACGGAAATATGTACTAAAGCGGTAATAATATTTACAATAACTCAATAATAATAAGATTGAATCGCTTTATCGAGGACATTCGGTCAAAAGACATAGAAGTGAAACTAGTAAAACATTCTCTACTCTTCCTGTACAGAAACTAAATTCATTAGTTAAAAAACACGTAAACATTTTAAATAAATCCCTTGCTATCTCGTTTGCTTTGTTAGCAACGTGTTATATACATTATAAGAGAAAAATTTAAGGTTTCAGGTCCGAATATGAAACATTGTTAATGAAAATCTTTAACACATGACGTATAATAGAAGCACTAGTAAGAATACAAATTTTGTTAAAGATTTTTTAATCATATATTATTGTTTCTTAAAGGCGAACCTGGACATAACAGTTAGAATTTTACAAAACAAAGTATATTCTCCAGCTTTAAATGTAAATTAGTAAAGAGAGCACAAAGCGGCAGGTGTAAAGGAGCTCTTCTCAACATTCAGATTAAACATGATCTCTTTCCAATTTTCTTTTAATACACGTAATCTACCGTGTCTTTTATCAGGTTATTGAAATTCCAAGCTTGCAAGAACAACCTAAAAACTTTCACAGGACAATTTCTTTATCATATTGTGAAATCATAATAGATAATTTTAGCATTGATACACCATTATGGTTCTCATTTAGTTAAAAAACAAAACTTCTCTCCCTATTTATATTATCAACTGTCTGGATATATAATTTGTTAGTAACTAATTTGTTGTTACTTCAATTTTAAAGGTAAACATTTCACTGTTTTTATAACAGAACTAGCAGTTACCCGCTGATTCACTCCCAACATCTTAAGGAAAAAGGGACACAGTGGATATATTTGTTTGCATAAAATTTTAACCCTCCTGAGGAACTGATAGACACTGAAAGATATTGTGTCGTCCTGATCCATTCAAGAATTATATTTTAAAAGCAATGTTTTGGGTCTCTCTAATTAGATAATGAAAACCTTCTATAAATATCTGTTAAATAAGTAATGTTTCTCCCTAATATTTTAGGATTATTTACTGAATGATTTATAAAAATTAATCTATTTTAGGTCAGCGTGTAGAAATCCTAAAATGTCTTTATATTTCAATTAACGTCTTATTACGTAAGAAATAGTGGGGCTCTATGTGATTTTGAAACAGAAGGAGGAATATTTTAGGTACTTACTATACAGTGTTCATCATTAAGAGCTTCAGATTTTTCAACGCTATTGTTGCTCCGATCACGTAAATATATAGTATATATAAATATGCATAAATTGTCTTAAAAGCCTACATCCGTTTAAAAGCGTGTCTATATATTAGGTCATTGTAATTTAGTTTGAACTAATATATTTATGGAACCATAGTCAATCACAGTCTTAAAATCTGTAGGAAAATAAAGGTAGTAACGCATCAGCGTTATAGCACTGATCAACCACTGCATACTTGTTATTTGAAAACATTTTAAGTCGAAAGTGTATTTTTACCCAAAAATCCAATTTTTTTTATAAACTCTATACTCAACAGTGATTATAGAACAGGTTAAAATAAGGAGTTTTGTTTATTTTAAGCTTACTTTATGCCTCAAGCTATAAATATGAAGACAGCTAAAACAGTACTTATATCTAACATATAGTTGTGTTGTGCTGTCATATATTTCTGTTTACAAACAACAGTCGATTACATTTTAACAGGCTCTTTTAATTAATAACATGTTATAGCTGCAATGAGTTCTTATGGGAATTTTCAGAAATCTAGAGGTCATCAGGGCAGATCGCACCTAATTTCATGGTTTTTTTCCAGGTTTGTTGAATCAATGTCAAGAAATGTGTATACATATAGCATAGCATAGTTTGAAGTACAGCTGAAAATCAAACTTGAATCTTTAGTTTGAGCATAACATGTGATAATTTTAAGCGGACATTCACCGCACAGTTTGTTGTATGATTGAACTAGAGATAATTAATTGGACTCGATGCGCTACTAATTATGTTGTGAATTACAAACCGCAAATAGCTATTTATCAGTAATGTTTTTGTTGATAACAATTATCAATTAAATCAAACGTGATAAATCCTCTCTCTGATTATTCTGTGCATAGAATATATTTGAATAGTCTATTGTAACAATTACTTTTTATAACTAAGGACAAAACATGATCATATATATATATATATATATTATATTCGAGCGTGTACCTACGAAAACCTATTTTTACGGGTTCTGCTCTCACTATTACATCTATCGTGGTGTTAGTTGCACAGTTCACTGGTAGGATGCGCGCGAATTAACTGCCAGAATTAAACAAGATATGAGTACTCGACACCATATGTTCGCATGACATGCTTAGCTGACGTTGCTTGGAAAATATACACTCGTAGATCATTTCCTTCTTGCAATGTCTCGTAAACAGAATGAGCTACAAAAAAAATAAAGAAAGGGAATTTTTCATCCCACGACAGACGAAGGAAAAATTGGGTCAGCTTCTTGAGTAAGGCTTTAATGACACTCACCCAAATTCCATGGCTGGATATTCATGGATAGGTCCATAGTAGGATATAGTTGGATGCACCATCATAGAACTCATCGATGTCTATGTGCAAATGAAGATTCAAGTCAAATTAAAAGTTTAAAGGTTAAATATATCTTGAAGTATCTTTACCACATGATACATTCACATTTTTGTATATTGAGTTATGTTTCATAGTGTCTTCAAAAAATAAACGTTTCGGTGAGCTAGAGTGGGCACTACAACGCAAGAGTGCGTTAAACTGAAAACGGGTTATCAATTTTTAATATTGATCATACACTCTGTTATTTTCTTTCTTTTACTCTATGAATAGAAATGTCACGTGCATAAATATTAAATTTTTCTATCCAGTGTGTTTACACCTTTATGTATTGTTGTATTTTCTTCTTGCTGTCTTCGTTACCCGTAAGACCAATGTAAAAATACACTCAACTTAATCACATAGAGTGATGCACCATCTAACTGACTATTGCCCATACAATAATAAAGATTCATGCAAACTATCAAATCTATAAATGAGTTCTTTTTCAATATAGCGTGTGGACATGCATTCGTGAATGACATTTGTCCACTGTTTGGAGTAATGTATTATTGGCTTCGCTAACATGATTTATTGGCTTCGCTGGCCAATAAATTATGTTATTGACAAAGCAGAAGCTGTTGGAGAAAATCATTAACTTTTACTACAGATTTAAAGATTGTTATAAATCTTATGTTAGTTTTTTTTTTACAGAAATAGGGTTCTTAGAATTGCTTTTATATATATATATAATATATATATATATATATATATACTTTATCAAGGTAACAAAGCATAAGCAACTATAGCGCCAGAAATATTTCTGACTGAAATAAATTACAATGGTCTTAAGAATACACAATTTTTCCGATGTAGACTAATATATATTATACATTACTTTATTATGATTTATTTTATATATATTCTTGATTAGGATAACAAGGCATATTTAGAATTTTCATAGAATTTCGTGGAATCAGAAATTACAACATGACGTTGGAAAATCTGAAGCTCTTAATGTTCAACACTGTAATAATATGCACTTAAATTCGGCTACTTCTGTTTAAAAATCACATGTAGTCGCATTATGTTTTACATCATAGGTGTGTTAACTGAAAAGCTAGATTTTAGGGTTCCTATACGCTGGGCTAAAATAATCAAATTGTTACTGAAATTGTTGGAGTTATTCAATAAAACATTATCAAAGTTTGGAGAGGAACTGAACTTGTTTGACAGGTTAGCTTATAAAAGCTGTTTTTATTCTTTAACTTGAGGATCCTAAAATAATGCTTTTGAAATGTAAATTTTAAATTTATCACAAAAGCAGAATACCTTTCGGTGTTTATTACTCACTATGAGCGAGTTAAAATGCCATGCAAAACAAATATGTCCACGCTGTCTTTGTTTTCTAGTAGGATAGTAGTTTTAAATTCGCGGGTGACTCTTATAAAAATATTTTACTCGCTCCTGTAAATCTGCAAACACTCATTTCTACTAACTGTAAACAATACAAGCATCACGAGTAAATATAATCATTAAAGTGTAAATCAATATATTTTGCAAATGTTTGAAATAAATACGAGAACATTAATCATTTGTCATCTTGCATAACATTATAAACTGTAGTGATAAAACAATTAGTTTCAAATATAAAATACTTTCATACCGATGATAATCTAAAAGATGGAGTAAAGTTATATTTGTTATGTCTTGAGAACCATAACGGTGCATACATGTCCACTTTAGTTTATATTTTCTCGAATTCACTCATATAACACCTGATAAAAGTCAATCGATAGTCAGGAACAGGGCGGTAAGGGCACTCCAGCTGAGATGTGCACTCAAGTGGTGTAATGACGCACCATATCCAATTTTGGATCTCTTATTCTATTCATGCTAGAAAGAGACCCAGTGAAGCAACATTGTACTTGGATCGTACAAGTAAGGAAAATTTCTCTTATCATTCAATTTTCTTGCTTTTTTGAATATTTTATGTGGGCACATCCTCATTTGAAAGTATATGAACTTAATAATATGAACCTTGAAACTGAACTACATTTTTTCTGTTACAAAATCAAAGTTCAGATTATCTATTAAAATTTTAAAATATAATAGAGAGATTTTCCGGTGACAGTTTCAGTCTCTTATTTGCAGGTGTGGAAGAATTAAGTTCAGTAATATGATAAAGGAACCAGTAGACTACGTGTATAAATACATAATTTTATAGTAAATAGACAGAGATCATATTTAATGTGAATGTTATATTAATTCATTTTCACGTGCCGTTTTATGAAATTCATTTTTATGTCTAAGTTCGCGTTTATAAAACAATTTTGCGTTAATAAGTTGTGTTATACAAAAATTATTAATTATTTTAGTGTTGTACAGATTTGCATCTAAAATTATTAAGTTTCGAACAGACCTACAGATTCAGCCTTCTTGATATGTATATTGATAAAATATTTTTAATATGTTCTCTGAATGTGATTTACGTGGGTTACATGTTGTTTCTATGTCATGTATTGAACTGTTCTCTCAATATATGTATGAAAAAATTTGCCGTATAAAAATAAAGGGAACTTTAGCCCTGTACAATAAGTACTTTATGTACGTCATCTGTTGTTTAATCTTTAGTGTAGTATGTTCTGTAATAGCTATCACAATGTAAGCAATTATATAATAAAACAAACGAATTATCAAGAAATTTACTATTTGTTCTGTAATTCATGTTTTATTTTAAGTAATGAATTCATAATTATGAAGATTAGAATTAATTGGATATAAGTTGCAATGACATAAACTAAAAGAAATGTATCACTTAGGGCGATTATCACACGTGAAAACTTAGTGTGTAAGTACTTCAATGGTTATGTCACATCAAAGACGAATATGCAATTTCCAGAGCACCTTTGTAGTAAAAAATTTAACATTGCATATACACAATAGTACATCATTGTATAGCACAACATAAACGATCTTCTAGTCTCTAGGACCTTTCTATCAAAATTTATCTCACACACGGGTAGACGAACAAACAGGTCCATTTGGTTCTTTAATAATCAATTTAGGATGCTTGATTATAATAAGAAATAACATTTTTTTTTCCAAGAATTACATGCCAATATCTGAGTAATATTACATTTACATTAATGGCAGGAACAAATTTGATCTAACCACTGCGATGATCAGAGGTGTTAAATTTTATTTTATAGAAATATAAAATACTAATTATACTAAAGCTCTTAAGTCGTCACAATTAATTAAAACGTCACAAGTTTTGAAGAAACGGACGATAGACTGACAGGTCGGGCACCGCGGTGGAGCTGTCACACGACACAATATGGAACGTTCCCGTCTTGTTATATTTACACCTCAACTACCCTTTTGACCTGAAACAATTGTCCCCATTCCCTGACTGCTGAAAAATGGAGATGTGTACAGTTGTTACATGAGTCAAATATCCAGTTCCACGGTTGACAATGATACAGATGTATAACACGCGCATAGCTCACGTGTATACGAATACGTGCTGGATAAATCTTAGTATTGCTTTCTTTCGAACTAATATTTGACGGTACTGTGCATTAATATAGTATATAAAATCATTGCTTCATTATAAAATCATTTTTTTGTTATTGATACTGATAGTTTAACTTCGCCCATTAACAGTCAAGAAACATTATTAATGTAATGTAACTATTCAAATAATTATTTCCATTGGTTACTTTTTTTTTAAATCACTGCGATGATTGATTTAAATTATAATTATCTCCTTCAAATAAATATTTCAATTCTAGATTTTTATATAGATTTTATATAAATTGTATAGATTTTTATATGGATGAGATGTTTTGGGGCGACAACGATAGGAAAAAAATATTATTCTTAATGGAATACTTTTCATTAAATCAAATTATGGAGGCTATAGTGCAAGGTCACGTCACATAATAGAGAGGATGCTCTTGAGACAATTCAAACTCAACATGATTAAGTGCAGGTTAATATTTGTTTAGTTACGAATAAGAAATAATATAGGTTATGTTTCAATAATGTGTAGTTTGTAGTGTAATTCAGTACAAAAATACAGAGTGGAAGTTTTCCAGTTGCTTACAGTTGGATTGACCCTCTTCTTCTCGTAACTTTGTTCTGAGCTGCCAAATTGTAGGGGCATTTAACCAAACTTTCTTCTTTCATTCATTAGTTTAATTCTTATTGAATAAGTTTATTCCATAAGAATATCGGACTTTCAAAACAACTTGGGTTGAATAGAGTATAGCATTATGTTAACCTGCTTAAGTTTTTAAAGTCTTTAAAAACCAACTAACAAGCTTTGTGAGTTATGGAAAACAAGTTACATAGTTATGTAAAAATGTACATACAATTGTAAGATGATGATGTAAATGACCTGATATTTGAAACAAATAAAGTTTTACTACAGAAAGCAGAAACAGGCAATACTTAGCAAAGGCGTTTACTCGTTATTTCAGTTAGTTAATTTCGCTTCCTTTAATGTACAGTTTTCCTTTACAACAACACCAGTGTCATAATGAGACATATTTCCCTCCAATACTCTAATTTTTCGTAGTTACGTTTTACTCCAGTAATTAATAAAATCTTTTATCGCTCTACCTACGAAAAAGCTGAGCTCTGGTTATTCTGTTCGGAATGCATCCAATCTCGAAAACGTTGCGTATCTTTTGAGCCACTAGGTATAATCTACAGAAACAGTATTTTGTCCTATACAGTCTATGGCGTATGAAATAAATTATTAAAAGTAATTGAGTAACACACAAAAACTTTCCAGTATTTAACGACAGCAAAGGTTGAAAGGAAAATGTTAAGGAAGGAAACATAACAACTTCATTTTACTGTAAAAAACGTCCATACAACTAGTTGAAGTGGTTTGAGCGTTTTCCGACATATTCTGTATATCTACACATTCCTAGAATAAATGTAAAAATAACTTCGAATCTTAAGTTCGAAGTTATTTAAGACTTAATTATTTATTATATTTATTTATTATATATTAATATTATTTGTTTATTAATTTATTTAACTTACTCTTCTTTTAAAAGGAAAAGTTTGAGTTAAAGGTACATATTGACATTGTTGCAATCGAACGAATTTATCTAACGAATCACTAATATTTAAAATGTATTTTAAACAATAAAATAGTGGCATGTTAGAAATTATAGAAACATCCATTTCTAACTTTCTTTCGTAAATGTAGTTATAAGATTTTGAGGACGTTTAAACCAGCATTGGATACAGAAAACAATCGTTCTTCAAGGTAAACTGAACTAAACTCAAGGGTAACTTTAACTTTCCACAGATAAGTACTTTCCTTGTTTGTTTGTCCGGTCCTCAAACTCTGACAGATGGTGAAGTTTGACAATATGTTCGGATCTACGGGTTTTACATTCTTTGTCACCAAAACATACATGCAAACGTCCCTTAATTTAACTATCCTTAAATTTTATAATTTATATTAACTAAGTTCTATGTAATATTTCCTCATCATTACACTAATCGTTTTACTGGATTATCATACTCTCTTACTATAAAAATATCTCTTTGAATCTCTGTAATCTATTGTAACTAAATAATTTAATAAGCCTAGCACTGCCACAGAGTAACAAATTACTAAGTTAGGAGTGTACATGACACGAACAGCCAAATCACTTAACCTGTTTACTTTTGTTTCACTTAATTTATTACAAAAATGTCACAGAACGTGGAAAATAATAAAACCGATCTATTTTATGTATCGGCTTGTACATTTCATACTATTATGCCATTATTTTAAATAATATTTGAAGGAATACACATTTTTGTTGACAATTTCTACAAAACATGTTATTAAAGTTCTTGAGTAGGGTGTGCCAAATGTAATAACTAAAATTATGTTTATACTAGATTTAAACGATGGAAGTATTGTGAAATATATCTGGTAATTTGATACTTTTTACATATATAAAAATTATTATCACTACGTTTTAATATATACAAATTGACTTAAGTAATACAGGTATACAACAAAAGTATTTCACTAATACAATATGGCTGCACGCAATAACCGACCACCGTCAACTGTACTACTATTGCATCACTGAATAATATCAGAAAACTCCTGTTATATTCACACAGTAAGTTGTCACCACAGAATGAAACATACAAGTTATCTGATTTAGGGCATTCTTTTTGTAACTTCAAAATGTTCAATTTTTTCATGTGTTGCCATATATGACGTATGTGTATATTCACCAAAATGGTTGGCCAAGGTAAAATATAAATATGTTGAATAGTATTAATAAAAAATGAAGTATTGCGACTTACACACTGGCATAGTCAGTCGTTCATAAGTTTACATGCTATCAAAATGTATCCAGGAAGATAGTACAGAACTCAAAACCAAAAAGTCGACAGAAGTGGTACTAGATCACAAGATCCATACATGTGCACACACAAACACACAAACACACACACACACACACACAAAACACACACACATTATGTATAATTGATAGAAGTTTATAGATCACATTCGTAAGTGGTCTATAAAATTAACGTAATTATAATTTTAAATCTTAATACAACATCAATGTTTTTATCTGTGATGACCACAGATAAATTTATTTGAATAATATTATGTATAAGTAATATTTTAATTCTTACTATTGCTATAATTCTTATAATATTGCTATAAATACCTACTATTGCTTATTACTTTTTTAAATTTGTATTGCTTATTTTGTATACATTTTCAGATTCAAATAATAAGTAGATATATATTTTAAAATAGTAAATTATTTACCCGAAGCTAACAGGCATAAGATTGCATATTTTTGAAGTCAAACTTCGAGGATATAAGTAACATTAAGAGATAAACTAGTTGAGTTGTTAGGTGCAACCCCGTGTTATACTTTCTGAGTATTAAAGTACTGTTTGTTTTCACCGCTTTCTAAAGTTGCTTCTACGTTCAATAACTTTGAAAGAGATCTATAAATTTGTAAAATTATTTATATGTACTTTAAGGTTAATAAGTTTAAATGTATTTGTTTTTAGCAATATATAATGAAAAATAGCATTTACCGCAAGTTTCAAATAATTACGTGTAAAATTTAGTTGAATACAAATATACATTCCTTTATGGCATTCAAGTCCCTAAAACAATAAACATGGCCTATAGAGCGAACCGACATCCACAAAGTGATGTTTTTGGAACCAGACGTTGTTTAAAAAATTACGAGTTGGGTATTAGAGCAAGAGCCCGCGACGCCCAGGCATTCGTTATTTCATAAAAGCTGACAACTTGTCAGTATCAAACATAGTTCTAGAAGTGCTGGAAACTTGAAATTTGGCATGCAGGTACCTTTTGCAATATGACCCGGAGGAAAAGTCTGAAAACCGGACTTTTTTTACTTTTAAACCCCTCAAAATAAAAAAATTCGAGAAAATTCATGCATTCTTCACCCCTGCAGGCAATTTTTTTGTAAGCCCGATAGCGGGCGAACCGTTGGAGCTAGCTCGATCTTGACGAAAAATTCATAGTCAGGAATGAAGTGAACTACAAAAAAGGTCCAGTGACTTTTTTTACTCTATCTTCCATGGTTAAGCGACAAAACGCTCTAATATCTGACATTCCAGAGATTTTTTCGATAAAAATAATGTTTCGAGCCAGATAGCGGCCGAACCCCTAAAAACGAACGCCGCTACGTTTGGGCTATGTTTTTGGGTTGGTCGTAGCACAAATCTGATTGACCCATCAAATTAGCAAATTGCGCGATCTACAGAAAAGGTTTCAGAGACATTTTTGCCTATCTCCAATAGTTTGGCCGAAAAACGTAATTACGTGCAGTTTTTGTGTAATTTTTACGTGAAAATTTTGTTTTTGGGGTAGATAGCGGTGAAACCATTGGTCGGAGGTCAAAATAAAACTAAAGTTGGATTTAGGAAATAAGATGATCTACAAAACAGTTTTAGTGACTTTTTACTCTATCTCCATTAGTTTGACCGCAAAAACGCGATTAAGTGAAAATATTTGGAAATTTTCGCCTAAAAATTTACATTCCGGGCTTGATAGCGGCTAAACAATTTGTCGTAGCTCAAAACAAATTTTTAAAAAGGATTTATGAAATTGCGTGATCTACAAAAAATGTTCAGTAACATTTTGCCCTATCCTCAACGGTTTGGCCGCATAACGCGTTTTAAAGTATTGATTTTTTTTAAGTTTTTACATGATGTTTTTAAACTGCAAGTGTGCAGTCTTTTGTCCTAAGCTCTGTACTGTCTAAATTATAGGTTGTAGCTTAAATCTGATGGCATAATCGAAAGAGAAAATTACATTTTCGACAAGAAAGTTCCAGTAACTTTTTGTCGTATCTCTAACGGTTAAGCCACAAATTGCCTTTGAAGTCAAAAGTTTGAATTAATCTGGAAAATTCGATGAAATTGGTCAACTTTTCACTCCTAAACCAGTAATCTTAAGCTCGGACATAACATTTCCCCGGTAACATTAACCCCCCTGGGAATTTCCTGGCATAGCTATATTAACTCCCTGAGCAAATTAAACCTCGTAAATAACTTAAAAATACTGACTTAAGATCGTTATTTATTATATTTATACTAAAAAAATCACTATAGCTGACCAGTGCAGACTATCCTTCCATGCTCTGTACTGGCTAAACCAGACGTCGTGGCTCAGATCTGAGGCTAGAATCGAAATAAAATAAAATTTCCGACAAGAAAGGTTAGTGACTTTTTCTTGTATCTCTAACGGTTAAGCCACAAAACGCCCTCAAACTTAAAAGTTTGGTTAAAATTAAACACTCCATTTCCACTTCCACGCAAATCTAATCACGGACTGTAGTTATCACAAAAATCTTCATATCTCATAATTTTGCTAAAACATCATCAAATTAAATTTTTTCTACGAAATCCATTGATTATTTTATACATCACTCATAAATTGGCTGAGCGTTAGCAAAGCACCCGCAGATTCTCGAGAACGGATACAACTGTGAACATGAAACTTGGAAACCTCACGTCCGAATTTAACCAATCACCAAATCGGTCTTATCCCCTAATTTGGCAAACACCCAAAAAGGGGGCCTGGGGGCATAGCCCCCCAGCGAGCCCGAAGGCGAGTACGAGTACTATTACAGGTATAAACGTACCTCGAGTATGGAGCCTGGGTCGCGGTGGCTTCGACAGGTAACAGGTAGTAAAGAAGTTGCCGAATCATTTTATAACGGCCAGATGGAACGAAAACCAGCTGATATTACATTAGACCCTAGCTGAATTCCTTTTTAAGCGGTATCATTCTCGTATTTGTATATAGTCTAAGAGCCCCGCGACGCCCAGGCATTCGTTATTTCATAAAAGCTGACAACTTGTCAGTATACGAGTACTATACAGGTATAAACGTACCTCGAGTATGGAGCCTGGGTCGCGGTGGCTTCGGCAGGTAACAGGTAGTAAAGGTGAGTGAAATCACAGTTTAAAATTCGTAATAGTGTAAAGCTCAGTTTTTATAATTTCAACATTAAACAACGATAGAAAGCTGTATGTGCGATGCCGGACACTTAGTATAGTTCCAACCCCCTGCCAGACACCCTTAAAGTACGATTAATAAAAATAGTACTTTCGTCATATTATAAAACATGAAATTTATATATGTTATTAGGGGAACTATAAAAAGATGTTTTCTCCAGTTCCCAGACACACTTTCTATGGTTCCTTCATGCAGCCAGGCACCTCAAAATTTACTTTAGGTGCGAGCGAGAGAGAGATATACATACAAGCGGGTGCGAGTGAGATAGTACGTAATGTCCTACGGCGATCCTTTACTGCGCGTCAGCTGTCTTATACTCCGAACGTTTGTTTTGAATACATTGGTTTTTAGAACTGATTGGTTCGGATTTCAAATATTGCTTATTAAGCCCGGTGAATGTTTTTGTGGCATGTACGGTGATATCCTCCATCCGTATATTCTTTCGGCAAAATAACATTAGAATATTTGAGGCTATGTTTTTTTCGAACTTTCAAAACACTGTGACACTTTTGTTAATGTTTCTTCGGAAAATAGATTTATTTTTTCCGTCACTCTTGTCACATACAAAACAACGTAATTGAGCTCCTTCTACTTCCATGATAGTACTTTTTCACAAATGCACCACGAATTTAAAAACAATAAATTTCTTAAATAATAATACACTTATTATACGCATAACCGTTTCACACTACTATGTATCAAACAAACGTTCGGAGTATAAGACAGCCGATGCGCAGTAAAAGATCGCCGTAGACATTACGTACTATCTCACTCGCACCGCTTGTATGTACTGTATATCTCTCGCGCTCGCGCGCTATTTTTATTAAACGTACTTTAGGGGTGCCTGGCAGGGGGTTGGAACTATACTAAGTGTCCGGCATCGCACATGCAGCTTTCTATCGTTGTTTGATGTTGAAATGAAAAAACTGAGCTTTTACACTATTATGAATTTAAACTGTGATTTCACTCACCTTTACTACCTGTTACCTGTCGAAGCCACCGCGAACCAGGCTCCATACTCGAGGTACGTTTATACCTGTATAGTACTCGTATACTGACAAGTTGTCAGCTTTTATGAAATAACGAATGCCTGGGCGTCGCGGGCTCTTAGACTATATACAAATACGAGAATGATACCGCTTAAAAAGGAATTCAGTCTAATGTAATATCAGCTGGTTTTCGTTCCATCTGGCCGTTATAAAATGATTCGCGTTTTTTCCGTGAGTTATGTCAGTTGTATCAGATCTTTTTTATTTATAGTTATTGTAGTACAATTAAGCATACAGCATAATATAAAAAAGGCAAGCACACAAAAGAGTAATCGTTCTAATTCGTTTCCATGGTGTAGGGTCGGTAGTTTCTTGTAAATTTCAAATAGTATGTGTACATTGAGATAAGTCTGGTGTGTATCATAAAAATTATTTTAGCTTGATGAAACACAATAATTTTTAGGTACTTATTAAAATAATATAAAGTTTACATTAATATCTAATAAAAAGCTGACATGACTGAGAGCATTGCTAAAAAGTATGAGACGCTGCATTTTGAGAGAAACAACATCATTAAAATTTAATTTGAGATACGATTAAATAGAATACTACATACATAAAAATATACTTTTGTTATCCAAGTTTTCCAGTTAGTGAAGTATTGTAACATTACGTGACTCTCTGGAACTGTTATTAAACTTCTTTGCTTGCTTCAGGGCCAACATAAGTTCCAGAAGTTATTATTATGTCTGTCCTTATACAAGTACTAAAGCACTAAAAAGGTATAAACTTTTTTGCGGATAATTGGATAAAATAAAGCTAGACGAACACTATTACTTGTACTAATAACATGGAATTTTCGTCGTGCACAATCAACTGGCACGAATTTTGATCATCTTAATGCGCAACATTGCAATTCCTTACGGAACTGTTACATGAAGGAATTACAATGGGTTACTAGGAACTTATACACATCTTCCCATGACAATTGCCGTAGCTGATATGTTGTATTGGTTTTCTGTCCATCAATCCTGCTACATAAAACTAATTAATATTATTGGTAAATATAATCTCTTTCCTCACCCACTACGACCTCTTTTCTTGGTTTATTGCATTTATGTAGCTAGTAAAGACAAAATAACAGAACTTCATACAGCACGTTTCCATGCAGGTTCATACTTCGGCACATCTCGGGAAGCTCTTAAGGTCACAAATTTGCAAGGTCCGAGTTATCCAATAGCCAGAGTAAGAAATAGTCTAGTTGCTCCTAAAGTCTGTTTGGTTTCTGTTTCTGAAAAATTTAAATAAGCAAATAACTTTGTAAATGACAGCGTCTATCTACAACTACTTTCGTCAAAAATATCTGATGGAAAGCCCGGCCTTTTTGGTGCTCAGAAATCATAAATATTTGTGATATTGGTGATTTAACTAATCGCTAGCTAATGAAGGACACATTTTCTCGAATAGTTTCGTAGGCTAGAGATTCCGCAAAGATTCCAGAGTATCTATTGTCCAACAGGTGCCAGGAGACAAATTTAATCTTAACTGGATTCCAAAAATCACGTAAAATGTATTTTACCCTTTTAGGAAAACCATATAGTGCCAGAAATAGAGGACTCAGCCCCCGGTAGCCTTGAGTTTGAAATTATCTGCAGACTCGGAAGTCTTATAAGTTAAGGAGGCTGGACTCTCCACGAAAAGACCTCATTTCGCGGTAACTTTTAAATGAATTTCCTGAGGTTGGAGTCGTTTAATGGACATGACTTTAAAATTGTTTTCTTAGTTTATAAAGTGTTGAAAAAGCAACAAGAACAGTTACAAGACACATCCATTTATATGCGTTCAATAAAAACTGTGTGTTGTTAGGTAGATTTATAATCTGACTGTTGCAGTGTGTAAATGTAATATTCTTACGTCATTATAATTATGGCCCCAATTCTTAACGGATCTTAACGAAGTGAATTAAAAGGTTAACTTCGTTGCTGGGGTCAATCGGTAGAATGGGTTGGACCTTCAAGGTAAAAACCTTTTTATACACAACTACTATACACACATTGGTATTAGATGGATTTTAATCAAATGCTAATTTTCAGAGCATCCTTGTGGACGAGAGATTCTTACGGATGAAAACTACGATGAGATACGGCCTTTTAAAGATCTAGGTATGCTACAGGTCAAGGCCTGCTAGAGACTAAAAGGACCTGAGGCAAAGAGTGCCATAAAAGCTGAAGGATCCAAAAGGTAAGGCCTTCTAATAGACGTGACCTAAAGAGGTCAAGGCATGCTACACGCAGAGACCTGCTAAAAGTCTGTGCCTGCTTGAGGCCAATGTCCGCTACAGCCCAAAAACTAAACGTTTTGAGGGCTGTCTGAGACCAGAGCCTTCTGAAAGGAATTTTCGAGGAGATGAGAACTTCCGGAGACCGGAGCCTGCTAGAGGCTCTAAGGACCGAAGAGTTAAGTGGTGCCAGAAGCCGAGAGGTACCAGAGGCCGAGGCCTGCCGGAGATCAGGAGCTCCTACAAACTTAGAGAGCTTGGATCCTGAGAATTCGAAAGATTAGAGTGTTCCAAAGATAGTTTAATTTAAATTCTTGGTGCTTTAACGGAACGGGATGATTCAGTGGCGTACGTATCTCGTGTATAAAACACGAACTAAAAAGGAAACCATTCAACTCTTGTGGCTAGTGGAAATATGTATTTTTATTTACTAGACCTAATATTAACTGCAAATTGTATTTAGTGTACGGCTACAGAGTGGCTACAATAAAATGGTAATTTTATTGCTTTTGATCGAAGGAGTAACTCTTGCAAGTACACATTCGTATCCTTGTATTAATTTTCTTATTATTATTACTTTTTTTCCAAAATTAATTTAAGTTTGATATTTTTTATACTCAGGTTTTACTATGGAGCCATCACATTTTTCGATTGGTTCCATTGATTAATGGTTTCAGCTGTATCATATTTCCTTCTACACTATAACATAGTAAAACTCCAAAACTTCATATACGGTAATACATTTTATAATCATCGCAGTAGTAAGGTATCAATTAGTTTCTTAAAAGTGTATTTGTATTGAAAGGTATGATTACCTCTTTTCATATTTTGACATTTAATTAGTAATTACTAAATGAATACAATTTATCTAGTACTATTTAGCATCAATTTAACATTGTAAAAGATCAAAAAAGGATTTCGCTAATTCTTTACACGACGTACAATAGCTGCCTGGAAAGCGTGTGATCAGGCCTTCGGAGGAAGAATGCACAGCACGTAACAAAAGGCCTGCCATCAGTGAAATACTGTAAAAGCACAAAAGAACTAAGCGTCGCATTGGCGTTCGTTACTCCCTGAGGCTACCAGCCCGGTAATAAACTTTGTACACTCAATTGTTCTTCTCTAATATATAAAATAAATTCACAGCTTCACATGTATTTTCACCTTTATACATATAAAGCATATAAAGTTATACATTACTACGCAGAGCTTGGGGATTTGATTTATTCTTTCCGTCATTTATTTACAATTTGTATACCAATATTTGTGGCTGACCATTGCAAAAAGTCGTTCAGGATAGTTAAATGGAATTCAAAATTTCAGCTAGGATACATTTTGCATGGAAACTAAGAAGCTATGTTTATTTCAAATATGAATTATACATCTAGTCAACTATCAATACGGATGGCGTCAACAGCTAATCCACCAACGGATGGTTAGTCTATCTAGTCCAATATTAATTCACGTCACAGTTAAAAGGTTTCAGAAGACAATCTTAATTTATACATTTTCATGACTGTTACTTAAATGACCTAAATTAATTTAATTTATACTCCTACTTCTACGATTTGCTTCCATGTGCATGTTTTTAAAGTTTGAAACCATGTAACCAAAAACAAAAACACAAAAACCCAGCAAAACAACTTTTTTATTTTGAATTCACTGTTTTATTTTTTGTCCAATTTATCAGTTTTTGTGTACATTTATAATTATTATGTATGTTGGTTGTCATATTTTAATACGATTTTTTCCAGTTCAGAACTGAGGAATTCAAATTCGTCAATCATTGGGAATGAGTGATAACCAGCTATTACTACAGAGGATAACCTCTCGGGACTGTCTACGTCAAACACTTGACAAACTGGGGTACACCGGAGGGCTGAAGAGTCTTAGTTATACCACCACCGACTTGTACTTGTATATGCATGAATAATTAGCTGAAAACGCTCTTCCTTTATTGCGTGCAACTCTTCAATATCCATGAATTTTTTTAATTTTAATATATTTATTTTATATACTTTTTTCTTTCATGTGAAAAACTACTCCTATCAAGTTTCTTTTATAGATCAGATTTGATACGTTAACATTGCAGAATATTGTATGTAATATTGTCGTTTAAATTTCATAGTCATGCTAATTCGTCACATGTACATACCAGTACCGTATGTTAAAACCAGTAAATATATTATTTAACCAAACATTTCAATACCATTTCATTGGCTTTATGTTTTATTCTGAACATAGGGTTCAAGAATATATTCCTTTACGATTCTAAAAAAGGGATAGAAAGGTATGAGAGATAAAATGACCTTAATTGTTTGACTTACAAATAAATGGGCCACACATTTCAAATTGACTTTTCGAAATATAAATGAACACACCATTACATAAATAGGCTCAGTGCCAAAGGTTTCCTGTGGGTTGGTATTCAATGCTTCTAGACCAAACTAGTGCTTTGACCGGAAATGCTGTTTCTTGTAAAAGTCTCAGAACCAAATGCCCGTACAATTTTTTTTCATCCAGTTTTCACTTCAATATTCAAAATACTTATTTAGTTTTTTTAGTTAAAATATTCTATTCTTAAAATTGTTATGCTAAAGCACTATTCATAAATTTTAATTCAAGTTCTTAAAAAATAATAATAGCTAAGATACATGTTGTTATTATTTGCATGATTCCATTGGGTATTTGGGTAAGGCAATCTGAGCTCTCTAAAACAAATCTTACCATTTTACATTGGCGTCTCCTATATTACACTCCAATTACTGAGATAGTCTATTCAGTCATGGTGGTGTAGTTTAATCAGTTTTGAACAATTTGAACAGTTTTATGTCTATTACTAAATAGTTCATGGCGTTTAAAATATTGGAGGCCATCTTCTTCCGGTGTAAAAAGTTTTAATTAAAGCATAATAAAATATCACTAAAAAGTAATAAATATATCGTAATAAACTTTTCCAAGTCTAGTTTGACAACAGAACAAACCAATACAACGGAATGTCGAAGGAACAGACAGAACAGAACGAAAGAGCTACTACCCAATGGACAGATATATTAACGTACTACCTTGAGGCGACAAAATCAGTAGGATGTTTAATGGAAAAAAAGGAATTTAAGTACCATTTTTAAAGACTAGAGTATTTCTATCAAGAGGTTTCACACATAGGGGCAGACGAACGGACACCCATAGACAAAATTATAAGAAGGAAATTTAAGGTTCTGGAAGTTCAAAAATGCATGTATGCATCTGATGGTCCAAACTGATTATAACCATTGCGAGCTATGTCACTGCACAAACGAGCGCACTCAACAACACATCCCCACTCACTAGTGAAAGTGAGAGAATCTAGTCTCTATAATCCAAGCACACAAGGCTTTAACTCGTGTACATTTCGTTCTCTTTACCCAGTCACTAGGATATTAAAGGGCTCAATTTGTTACAAGAATTTTTATTTAAGTTTTCGAATGTATGTATTTGATTTCTTTCATAAAATTGTATTATTCGTAAAAGAGCTACTTAGTTAGTTATTGTGGCAAGAATACGGTTGAACTGAAGGCAATCTGTACAACATGCGCTGTTATGTCAGACTGTCTCTGGTTGCTGCTCAGTACCGCAGGAGAGCGACAATTTGCTGGTGCGGCTTATACATTAGCGAGCTGTCATGGACCTTCACAAAATTGCTCTCTTGAAAAGAACATTTTCTTGTTCAGTCAACGATTCAGTAAACGATTTCTTCCCGGAATATTATTCTGAGATATTGTTTTGTTACACCAAGGCCTCTTCATGTTAGCGGAGTCGCCAAATATATCAGTATTCTATTATGATGGAAGTTATCTGATATTTACATACCACTTGGAATTTAAAAAAAATATTGTTTTACTCATTCAGAAATCATTGTTACATGTCGGTGAGTATTTTGTAAATATCTTACAGGAAAAATCAATGTGATAAAAAAAGTCGAACGTATACATCACACATTTTGTAACAATTAGTAGTAAAGAGGTCTGTAATGTTTAAATTAGTTTGAAAACATTTTAATTTTAAAAAACTATTAGTCCTACAATGTTTCTATATATTTGATTACATATATTTGAATTTCCATACTCAAAAAAGATAGTTAATTTAGTAAGACATATGAAAATACTTTAAACGGCCGTTTGATAAGGGTATTAAAATGTTTGTTTTATAACACAATAGTTTTAACCCCACGAGTGTTTCTAATTTCATATGCATTTTGTCTTGTTAAGAGCCCTACTCCTTGAAGGTGGAAATGGTTGATGATTTAGTGAAACCAATTTCATAAACGGTCTATTTTAAAGATTAATTCTGTTTAATAGAAACAGATTTCACTTATTTTATTTTATTATACTGTATGATTCCGATAAAAGCATTTATTCATATAGGATGAGAATACAAACATTTTTATCCAGTACACATAGGGTCGCAAATGTTTCGTTTCAGAGGAAATTGAAAATTTGTTAAGTACCTCTTTGTAGGCAACACGTAGTGTATCCTTTTATATTTGGCCAGAAAAACACTAAGCTACTCATACTAAATGTGGTTTTTTCCCTAATTACAAATAAAAGAACCACTTAATACAAACAAAAATGTTAAATATATATTATTAAATAAAAATATAATTATGTAAAAAATATTAATAATTAAAAATAATAATAAAGTAAAAAATAATATTACTAAACAGCTGAAGTGGAAGAACACCCCTGAATCTTTAAAAACGTAAGCAGTCGATGTCACGAAGAGCTCAGCTTTGCATCGACAGACACGAGAAATGTTGAACATTTGCTATAATCTTTTTTTTACATTTTTGTTCACATTATGTGGTTCTTTTATGTGTTATTACAAAGGAAATAAAGTTTTGTTTCATCATCTTTGCGTTTTAGGCCGAATATTAAAGGGAACACTACGTTTTGCCTAAACGTAGTGTTCAGAAACAAACAGATACAAACAAATAACAAAAACAAATAAACAAATTCTCATTTTTTCGTAGTGTAAACAAATTCTTAATTTGTATAGGATGGTTCCAAAAATTCTCTATTTGCAACCACACGTGTACAGGACAATAATGTTTGTATTCTCATCCTCTACCAACCCTGACAAAATACGCATCAATCAGCCTATATGTTAAAATTTATTATACCAGCCCTTTATTATATCCGGAAATTAAGGAAGATTAATGTTGTCTTAAAACAAAAAAAGGAAGACTGTGAATACTATAAAAACTTGTAAGGGTTCTTTACATCTACACTATTTACTAAAGGCTGTATTGATTTGTATTATGTTGATGATGTTTTAATATGTATTACTTTTAATGCCTACTTAAATTAAAGATTTGCGTAAATTCCACGCCACTTAATAAAGGTTTTACTAGTAAGATAACTGGAAGGGTGATTAATTATCTACACAGTCGTTACTTAGAACAACCGATGACAGCAATTAAGTAGAACATTTGATTTGGATGAAGAAGAAATGTTCAAGCGAGAGATATCGCCAGCTTTATTTGCCAGAATATGGAATTAATTTAAATGTCTACTATTGTGGGAGTACTTCTAACACCGTTGCAGTATATAATACATGTTATAAGTTTATCAAAAAAAGAATAAAGTGTTCAAAAGTGTACTAAAGGTGTAATTATGTTTTATACTGTAAATAAATTCATTGTTTTATTGAGCGTTATCAAAGCTTATTATTGAAGGGGCTGGGAACAGGTTCATATATGACTGTATGTTCACATAATATATCGAGAACGTTCTAACCAATAGCCATCGAGTTTGATGATGGTTACTTCATGGGAGCTTGAGCAAACAATTTTACGGTGGCCCTTCGAGTAACCTAGGTAGCAACGAAAAATGTCAGAATAAATTGATTTACAATCAAATTGAGTAAACTCATATCACATTTTAACATGTTATACAAATAATTATACACAAGATATTTCTAGAATGATACCACTGTAGACATTAAATTTTGACCACTTCAATAAAATAAACAAGAATGATGTACTTGTTCGCCCATTATATTTGGCTGAGTGTAATTGAAGCCTACAACTTAGTAGTCCTTTTTAAGCTTTTTACCATGATTCTTTTCCTGGAACAGATGGCTATAGATGTGTTGAAATAACTGCAGAGCAATCACAACATTATTTTTTTCTAAATCATCGACGTAAACACGACAATTTGCGAAACACCGTCAGCAACTGGGTGATCTGTAACCATTTTCTTTTCATGTGTCAAATGTCTCGAGTGGATTTGATTCACATTACACTGTGTTCACCGTAGTTTAGAGTTAAGGATACAGCTTTCAGACTGTGGTGTCACTGGTTTGAGTTTCGAGAAAATCTAATTTAAAAATACGAGAATAACTAAATTTAAAAGTAATTGACGGCGATGACAGAGGGACTTAAAGTTGAGTTTAGATCAGAATTAATTACTTTCTTATCTTATTACATTTACTCACAAAACTTATTCTCTATTACTGGATTTTCCGACTTCAAGAATCCTGCAGCAAGAAAATAGTAAAACATTTTTTGCTTAATAATGAAAATAAATGTAACTATAAAAAATAACTAAAAGTCGTGATCTTTATTTCATGATACCGTAATTGTCATTTCAGCTATAAGTATATGGATGTATGCAATTAAAATGTTTTGCAATTGAAACTGTGTACCGTCACAAACGTGTTTACAAATTTGTGTGTGACTACTTCTATATAACTTTGGAAAATATGTGTCTCTACTGTACCTGACCTCCCAGCGGCAGGATCATAACTGCTGTGGCAAATCCGGCCAAATTGTGTTATTCTCTCCATGTATTCAGACCCCACACTCTGGTCCTGAAGCAAACAAAACTCGATGAAACTTTATAACATTTTGGAAGAGAGAAAGCAATTCACATGTATTTTGACTGCGAAGTAAGGTTTATTCATACCAATAACCACTAAATTCATTCAAACAAATAATAAAAAATGTTAATTATAAAAACCACCTTACCTTTATTACGTAGGGTAGGTTTGAAATTACGATGAAAACCTATAGGATATTTAAATCGCTAGTTACTATGGGAAGTTAGTGTTAGGTGGTTGTGCAGACTTATTGTGATCTGTACTCTTTAGTTTGGTTGAATTAATGAAAGAGAGCGCTTATTGATTGATTATATAATCGTTACTAAATAAGACTTAAATAAACCATTATATAATTAGTAATGACATTTATTACAACACAATATTACAAAAGATTGCAATCACAAGAACTGCGTATATACACTCAGCTGTCCAACAATGCTCAGCTGTGTATATATCTATCTCGATTCTACCAACATACCTCAGCCGTCCAAAAACTCTCAGTTATATATAAATATCTATCTAGATTCTGCCAACATACACTCAGCTGTCCAACAATGCTCAGCTGTGTATATATCTATCTCGATTCTACCAACATACCTCAGCCGTCCAAAAACTCTCAGTTATATATAAATATCTATCTAGATTCTGCCAACATACGCTCAGCTGTCCAAAAATGCTCAGCTGTGTATATATCTATCTCGATTCTACCAACATACCTCAGCCGTCCAAAAACTCTCAGTTGTATATAAATATCTATCTAGATTCTGCCAACATACGCTCAGCTGTCCAACAGTGCTCAAAGCTGCTTATATATCTATCTTGATTCTGCCAACATGCGGTATTTGAAAAACTTCTATAATTTGAAATTAAAATAAAACTTTCATTCTTTACTATCTATCCATATTTCTGACAGCACAACTATTTCAGGAAATTAATGTCTACTACTTCATTCGGCAATAAATAAATCAAAGCTACTTCTCATACTTCTAATGTTTTGATGCAATCTTTAATAATACGGTATATATTTTTACAACAGGATATAGTTCTTACCCATAATATTTATAAATCATCCCCCTTTTTCCGACAGGTTGTAACGTTCATATAAAAAGGTATGTCTGAAGTAAAAGCAGAGCTTTAGCTCACCGAGAATGACCTATGACCCGGATATCCGGTCGTTCCTCATTCCCCCTCCACTTCGCTTACCTAGCCACCCCTTCCGATTTGCTTCTTTAAGGCTTTTATTATTCATCTTGAGTTCTTACCACTGAGCTTACGTTATTAAGAAAAAGCATACGAGGAGCCTTTAAGTACTCATTTCAACAGTCTTTTAGTAATTAAAAGGTGTTTGCATTTCAACAGTATTATAATTTAAGGCCTAGCTAATACATTAAAAAGTATAAGAATTTTGGCTTCTCGGTTTTTCAAAACCAGTTAAAAACAGATGAGGTAATGAATCCGTAGTTAGTCCTGTGATTTGTTGTATAGCCATGCTGTATTTCTGATAAAATTTCTATCTTATTGATTTTGATGTATAATAATAATTTTTTATATATAACTGCCTCACATTTAATACTGTAAATTCGTTAAAAACAGTTTTAGTAGAATACCTATTGGGCGTTTGGTCAAAGCTAAAAATAACAGGTTAGTCAAAACTTTAATGGTGGCTAATTCCATTATTAGCAATTAATCAAACTGTAACTTTGCCGTGGTACGGTGTTCCGTGAAGGTAGGTACTTTGTCACCGTTATGTATGCGTGCGTCCTGGCTGCCTCTGTTCATTTTTTGTCACAAGTCAACCTTGAGAGTTCTGTCATAACTTATTGTTACTAATTAGGTTTGATTTTTTGAGGTTAATTTGGTTGGCTCCTCAATATGGGATGTTTCTTGTCACAGTAAATCTGCAAACAACTTTTTAATTTTTATTCGATTTAAATTATTTTGACATTATTTACATTTGATATAAAATCTAATAAACAATTTTATTCTTGTACTTCTTGATACAAAACTGCTGTTTTTAAAGTGATTTTTGGTAAAAAAGTTTTAATGGCCACCATTTTATAAGTATTAAAGTAACGCATCATGTTTGTAGTAACTGCTTTGTCACCTTAAAAGTTTTACCGAAATTGGTAGGATATAATGTATTATTTTTTAATAAATTAAATTTTTTACAAAAAAAACCCATACAGACAGACAGATTGGAAATTAAGAAACTGCGAGCCATTTTCATATGGTGGCATCTATTTGTTTTGACCTGGGCAAGAAGTGTTGTAATGTTAACTGTGTCCAGAGAGTTATGTTTATTCTGTATATACACTTAAGAGTACTCCAAAAATGAGTATTTATTGAGTATTACAAATTATCCGTGGTTGATAAATATCTTATGATCTGATGATATGGTTATTCACATTGAAAAAGCATGTGTGTGTTGTTGACTTAAAGGTACAAATCAACGATTGATATATTCTTTATATGTATCAAAGTAATTTATTCGTGGCCTCTAACGAGTTTGTATATAGTCTTCTAATACTTGTAAACATAATAGAGTTTATACTCTTCATTCCTTGTTTAGAAAGAGTAAATAGTCACTTATGCTGTGAATTAAATTAAAACAGGAAACTAAATTGATAACATAATATTTTTTCAGGCATGCCCATTGTAGTATGTTAAAAAATTAGTCTAAATTACCTTTTGTATCCTTTTTTATAAAAACTCACTAGCGTATTGTTGATTACCAGGCCGAACGGTGAAACTGGACACGCAACGAGCGCATGCGCACAAGTTACCTCACATTTTGTATTCCACACGGAAACAAAAACCAAAATCATTGCTGTTATTGCACTGTCCGATGGGTAGGGAAATGTAAATTTTCAAAAGCGTTGTTGCCATTCGAGTCTTGAGAAGAGTAGGTTATTTATAGGAGATTTTATAGATATTATTAGAACCGTGCTATCTTTATCGCATAATTCAACAGCGCAACGCTTCATGCTAAATCGTTCGGTCTGTAAGTTGGAGTCAATTAATAAACATGCATCAGCATTCCCGGTGGCCCGTTCTGCTCTGATTAAGACTCACGTCTTACGACTCACATTCTAATTACGTTCACCGGATGTGCTCGACAGAAAGAAATGTAAAGTGATATTTCCGACACAAATGCGGTTCAACACTAGTCATTTAGATACAAACTAGCAGATACCAGCGGCTCTGCACGCGATTTCCTATTGAATAACTGGTAAGTCACATTCTTTATGCGGTATTTCATTCTGGGAAATAAATTATGGTCACTGAAAGGTATTAAAAGATTCTAATCCATTCCAGACTAAGTTAACATTAAGTTTAAAGCTGTAATTTTTAGGCTCTAAAGTCGGAGAATGAAACATCTTTTAAGAGTACCTATGAAATATGCAAATTTCTCTGTATCATCCTATAATATTTAAAGGAAAATTTTGAATAAGAATTTGCCTTATTTTAGGTATATACTATTTCAGTGTTAGTTTTTCAAGCGATTAAATAATGCTATTTTTTCAGGCTTAGCTCGTGAAGAAGCATATCTCGTTCGATGCAATATTATTCAACACACCTTAATAGGGTTTCCTTGTGATCACGATTAGGAAAACTATAAATACTCGGTCTGAGAATCCTACCTTAACCAAAGCGTGTCTATATTCAGCATTTGTAATTTTCTAAGTTATACCCCGTGCCCTAGTAGCGTTTAATTTGTTGTCCTGATCAAGAAAATATCTACAAACATACGTAAGTCTGAAACATCTACATTAATCAAAAATCATCTACTTCCGGTCATTGCAAACTACTGTGGTCTGAACTATTTTCAATGCCTCAGTAGTACGTGCCTTGGTTTCGGGATGAAGAAAAAATATATTTTTCTATACACCTATTCAACACTAGTAAGTAGAAAAGCGTAATATAGACGACATATGAGACATTACATCATGTTACATTTTAGATTTAGTAAAAAAATGAATAGTCGTATTTAATAATTTTCTGTATTAACACCAATTTATGTTTAACACGACACCTATTCTCTAAATATTCATTAAACATTTTTATTGGATTGACCTATGCAATATTTGGCATTCACTGAATTATGATATATTGATTCTTGATTTTAGAAATTGGTCCAATCTTTTAAATATAATACCTTTTACCCTTTAATTATTGGTTTTGTAGCTAAGTTTTTATGTTATGAATGATGTACGACTATAACCTCAGTAAATTGTCTTAGTAACCCAGTTCATAACAATCACTCGAATACGCACCAAGGTAGTTTGGTTAAATAAACTTTGTTGACTACTTAGCAGATTTCAACCTTCATTTCAGACTAAGTAAGTAGATGGCAAGTCAGTTCTAGTGTAAAGTCGTTTACGTCTCGTGCATGGCCCGTGATACAAAACCTGTCACGGTGAATTCCCAGAAATAATGATTAACTATAGTAATAACTATAAAGCAATTACAACATAATAATGGATCTAGAATTACATAAATAAAAATAAGTTATCTACATAACTTATTTTTAAATAGATCGCAGTGATTTAATGACTATCAAATGTAATATTGCATATGTTTTATATCTTACTGTATTAGGGTGTAGATTTCTACTGAGAAAAAACAATTTACTGTTATAGTTTTCAGTTATAGTTTTAATGTTAAAAATACAGAAAGACAATAATCGAAGCGAAATAGATCATAGTTTTAGAGGATTATTTTGGTTTATTTTCACATATTGAACCATATCCCAAAATATTTCGTCAATTTATAAATCCCGTATATCTCGTAATAATCAAAAACTGCTGTAGTATACAAAACCTATTTCTAGATTGTCAGTTGAAACTCTAACTTACTATCAAAATACTTTCCACAAGTGAGTGGCGTGTTATGTCTGATGGAAGCAATCAAAGAAACATTTGTATAGTATTGAAGTTGTCTCATTAGGACCTTTCTTCTGAAGCCTTCATTAAAAGTTAGTGCCAGTTCCCACGCGAATTTGCTGATGGGATATTATATTAGCTTTTATTCAACAAAGAGTGGTTATAAATCCATATCCCTGCTAAGGTTAGTTTACTTCATATTAAAGTGCCTTATCGTTTGTTGCAGAAGACATCCATTTTTAAATCTACAGTGCCATTTTTTGTGTAGCTAAATCATCAAGTATTACAATTTT
Organism: Homalodisca vitripennis; assembly: GCF_021130785.1. Lineage (NCBI taxonomy): Eukaryota > Metazoa > Arthropoda > Insecta > Hemiptera > Cicadellidae > Homalodisca > Homalodisca vitripennis. The sequence goes on from NC_060209.1 coordinate 162,309,702, forward strand.
ATATTTATGATAAAAGCGTGATCATTTTAATCCGTTCTAAACCTAATGAAGGGAAAATGGATTGGCGCATCTAATACTGATTAATTCTTGAGCTTCAAATCGTTGAAATAAAAATATTCTTGCTTATAAAATCTTTTAGCTCATACAGTAGTTATTAGAGCCACTTTTTATAACTCGACATGGGTCTAACAGACGACCGAGTTGTAAATTGTTCTCATAATTACAACTACATAAATTTAAAATAGATTTACCAATAGTTCTATGACATCTTACTAACTCATAAACACTATCGAACTGTGATCAGAAAACCTAGACACGTACATTATAAGTTTAATTCAACTTATAAATTTTTATAAATGATATAAATACTAAATTCGGTCATAATTTTAAACTTTTCTATGGCATTCAACAATGTCATAGGGATACTGACAATACTTCGACTTCACACCTAATAACATAATATATATGTCTGTGACATACTATGTAAAAGTTATGCTCAAATCGATTACGTTATTTTATGAAACATACTAATTCAAGATGGAAAAGCCGGACTCTTATATTGAAGTAATTCTGATAGCTGAAAATTTGGTTATTCTTTGAAAAGAAACAGACATATTTTTATTGAGCAATTGTTTATTCTTACTAAATTACTGTCAAGAAAATCAACAGAATCACGTATTAGGTTGCAGAAATGGGTTTAGCGTTACTTAAAACTACGATACTGCCGTGAAGCCCTGAGCCCAGGGTGACTGCTTCAGGCCCAAGTGAAGATAATAGAGATAATATGAAAAGAGTGAGAGCAGTCAGTGGTGGATATTTCCCCGGCGTTATCTTCTTCGCCGACAACAGTATCGACTGATAATAAAGAGCCTTGTGGGACACCCTGCCAAACCAATATTGCCGACTCAATTTTCTTGTGACTTCCTTGTGCTTTCCCTTCTTACAGTTTATTATGCACTAATTTAAAGTTGGCTCCTATTATTTGATGATGGGTTTATCGATGAATAGTAACCGATGTAGCGAAACATCAAACAACCGTCCACATAATCCATGATTACATAGTGTCTGTTATTATCCAATCTCTCCAATCAACCAATTGTTCGTTCACTAATTGATACAATCTTGGCCGGACTAAAATGACCGCTTGGAGGAAGTTACAGCATTGGTATCCAATGATTACTTGCCTAACTATGCAGAATAGTTAGAATTATTTTTGCCAACAATATTAATTTCCTCATGTTTTATTTTGAACAGGAACCGGTACATCAAACCAACAGAATTGTTCCTGTAGAGATAGAACAAAAATCGTTGTATTTCAATTCTTTTTTTATCACTCAGTTTCTTTTAAAATAAAAAAAATAATTTTAATGGATGTAGCTAACTTATATAAATACTGTCAATGGTTTACAAATACTAATAGTTGTATTTTCTAATAACGGATGCACAACACTCATTGGACCGGGGTTGAAGTTGATCTGTTTATTGTTATATATTAATGAATAAATGATATTTATAAATTTTTGTTATAACTAAAAGTGGTGGTAGATGAAGATAAACCTCGTGGTAATGAACGAGGTGTATTTTGATTTCACACCATACACTTTACACCATATAGTATATACATAAATTATACAGTGTTTATGTTCTTACTAAACCATTATTGTGATCTTGCAAACATGTTAAATTTGTGAATTTGCCTTTGTTTTTTAGATGTTTGGAAATTTACATTAGCTAGATAGCTAGATTATTTAGCTAGATAGTCTTAAAGTAAATAAAAAGTTTTAATCGATTGTAACGTTAAACTCTTTTCAGATACTTTGACGAACGAAAACGCTTTTAATGTGAATAAACCTACATAATTGTGAAGAATTTTAATAATATCTAAAAAAAACAATTGAATAGTCGAAATTTAAAAAAATCTAATTTGCATTTTAAAATATTCAAATTGATCCCAATTTTAAAAAGGTGTTTACCCAATATTAGCTCAATGAGATTTTTATAAATCTTAAAATTACTTTTCAAATAAAAAATTATAATAAATTACTGCGTGTTCAAAAAGTAAAATCAATGTGACCGCCAAAATGGTGGTAGTTTTAAAAAGTTTGAATAGATGTTTAGCGACTATAGCAAAGTACATGTTATACAGTAAAACGTCTGTAAAAATGTAACGATTCCCTATATAAAGTATATTTATAGTTTTCAAATCAAAAGAACGGCTTCTTCAAAAAGACGCCGTATATACTTTGGGTTTATCTTTCAAGCTTTAAAATGGTTCCATTTATGATATACACAGTAAATATGTAAGTATGCAGTATTATTACTAGATACAAGTATCTATTGTTATTAATATGACTGTTTTTGAATGTGACTGATTTCACATTATTAGATTTACCATAATATTTTGTATAACCCTTCATTTAATCTGTCCATGTAATGAAACAACAGAGAAAATACCTAGTCCAGTCACTCACTTTGCTTGAATCTGCTCTGCATTGATTTCAAATCAAGTCAGATTCTGTTAACTTTGAAACAGGCGGGAGATTTGAGTATTGAGTCAGTTGAATGACGTGGAATTGAGAAAGTTATGAACTTAACTTTGAGTGAAATTGGAACACATCTAGGTATCTCGTATTCGACTGTGTAGGATACATTCTAGAATGTGGCTTTGTAGATACATCTGTATAAATATTTCAATTTAGTTAAATTTAATTCTGAAGGAACACTTTTACAAGGATATTCTACATGACTATAATAATACGGTTTTTAGGTCACTGTTTATAAAATCTCTTCTTGTTGTTGTTGTGATTAAATCCTCTGCTGAGTTGTCTGCATAGTGTGGCAGTATTAGGGCCCAGTGTACCCCTGCGAGCCGCTTGACGTTGTGTTTAACTTCATCTACCGTATTTTGTATAACTCGGTAGTGTTTTTAATCTCTTGGTTACTTAAAAGTAACTTATTTTATTGTTTATTTATTATTTATTGTAAAAATACAAAGTTAGCGTACCGCAGACTACCAGCATAAAACTATTGGAGGATAACAGGAGTGATGGCAGTCAAAATAACGAGGGGAGATTTTGTGGTGTTGATTTAGTGGTGGGAGAGAAGGACGAATTTAATGCTAATTTTGACGACATATAGCATTATAGGTGGAATTATTGTTATTTTGTAAAACAAAACAATAATAAAAGTAATAGAGTGAAATTGTTTGTCAAATAGCTACATATATTTTTTCATACTTTTACGTTACAATTCAACCTAAGTTTTTGATCTTTTATAAGATACGTCATATTAGTAATAGAATGATTGCATTTACATATTTATTATACATAAATTTATGTGTAAAACGTTATTTATTTGTTATATAAAACTCTCAAACAAGTAATTATTATAGCCTTTTTTAAGTAATACACATTTTTTCAATAAAAATGCAGCATTTAGAAAAATATTTGAGTTAAAAAAACTAAGAAACATATTTCAAATGCAATTTATTTATAACGTATATTTTTAATCCTTTTTTTAATTGGAGTCCAGTAAACCCCTGTGTGTGCCCATTGAAGTACAATGATATACATCACACAAACACACGCGTGCGTGTGTGTGTGTGTGTGTGTGTGTGTGTGTGTGTGTGTGTGTGTGTGTGTGTGTGTGTCCTTTGAAGGTTACTTTTCGTTGAACGATTTGCTGTCCCTAACTTGATGGAGAACAACCTTATGCGTTACGTGCTCTCTTCCTAACATCTAACTAGGAGACATAATAAGTTTCATACTAAAAAGTTTTAGGGGTAAGATAGAAAGCATCTATTTGATATATAATAAACATTTTGCTTTATATAGTATCAAATCCAAGAGAAAGTGAACAGAAACTGATTGTTCCGACTGGCTGCCCAGCAAGCTCTGGTGAAGCCAAATTTACCTGACAGCGCCAAACGAGCCTGAAGCGCCATTAACAAAGTCACTTTTGATACTGCTCAATACATGAAACAAAACTGTTTCTGTTAATTACCAAACTCACCAATTTCGTTCAGTCTGTTGAGTTCCGTAGAGGTGTTACTCATATCGTATTTTGCTATACATTAAGCAATTCTATAACTCTGCACGCTGGGTATGCACTGTGATGTAACAGTGAATGAATGAGTATGGATCGAGTGAGAAAATTTGTACAAGATGGATTCATCTCAAACGCAAAATGTCAACGTGATACAAAGTTTCAGTTTTAAAGAAACAACACTATAATATACTTACCTTGTGTTTGCTTAGTTTTAAGCATGTGTTTCCTGACAAAACGTTCCACTTACTGGTACTAGTGGTACGATTCCGGATATATTCGTATAGATTTCAAATGTAGATTTTCGTTCAAACTTTACTATCTTACTTTTTACCTTCAAATACAAATATAGTTCATAAATGTATTACGATTAACCAGAAAAAGTAGTTAGTGATGACAAATTTATACGTATGATGTAGGATCGATAAATTCGGGTTAATGAGTTTAGAAAATCAATTATAATAAAGATAAACTAATGTATTAAAAATGGATGAAAAATTATGTGTGTTAAATAATTATCTATTAACTAGTAGTTTACAGTTTGTTTCAGTCAGATTAAATTTTTTAATTCAAATATTTTAAAGTATACATTCTTTAACACACAATTTAAACAAATCTGCCAATTAACATTAACTTTGCAAATCTGTTTTAACTGGTCTTCGCAAAATATATTTTGTGCAAACACGTAACATTTTACCTTTAGAAATTCATCTTTTTTACTGTGCACTATTTCAGTACTTTTGACTTACCGTAGAGAAACGTGCTTTATTGGTATCTTTTGGACATTCTAAGGTGGAAGCTACAAATAATGAACTACTGCAACTATGGCAGCAGTATACTCCAGCAATTTCAATTAATATACTTAGAATTACTTGAACGCCGTGATACGTAAAGGGATGTATCTTGGAGGTTTTATATGCATGTAGAAGAAAGATCTATCTATTTAAACTTTGTAATGTAACTGAACTATTCATAAATTGTCACATAAACTCTCACGTTATGGATGTTTTTTTATATTCTTTCAGAAGCCTATAATCGAATCACGAAAATATATTTATGACAGAGATTATTAGACTTAAATTTTTTTCTATTAATAAATCAAATTGTTTGCCTCACGACGTCTTACAGAGGTTTAAATATTGTATGTACCTGAATGGTGAGAGGTTTCCACCTGTATATTTATCCCCCTCCACATCGTCTTCATATTTAATGCTTCCGTCATTAATTAATACTTTTACTTGAGACTAAGATATTTGTATGCGCTAAAATTTAATATATAATATTTATCATAATTCGAAATTTTCACCTCGGTTTGCTATCCCGCTCCACTGACCCAGGCCAGAAGATTGTGATTACTACCAGTCCCCTCCCATTACTAGGAAAAACATTAGTATCATATTTAAGTGAGATTTCCCATGAAATGGGTTTCGATATTTAATTAGACTTCTTTAAATAAATTGCCATTTGTTTGCCATTACTTTGACTCAAAGAGTGCAAGGATAAATTCTTCCCTGATACTCCCTGCTAAACAAGAATTAGAAATTAAATTATATAGTATTTTAAAACTTCAAGCCATCTTTCAAGATGGATACCATTAAAGAACACAATTTTTCAATTTAGAAACTACAATTAATCAAAATTTCAAGCAAATAGCTCAATTCAGTCTGAAGATAACACCCTGAGTAATACAATTCCCTAAGCCATATTGTATTGGATATGAGCCATCATTTAACTTATTTTTGCCTGTTTAATAGTAAATTTTTATACAAACTTTGAAATATATAGTAGAATCTTGCGGTATCCTGCGGAGAATTAGAACGCTAACGCTCTCATCTATCGCTAGTTCTCATCTAGAAACTGCAACACCATCAACCTCGATCTTTTCTGTGTAGAAATGCTTTCATCTAAAATTGCGAAGTCTATATTCTTGAGATATTCGCTTGAGTGATAAGATGCAAAGTTAGGTCACTCGAGAAAATATCATACAGGCCCATTCCCAACATCGGTCTTGATCTTTCATATATATAAATGAAGCTTCATAAAAAAAGGTTATACCACTACTCGTTTTCGAGACATCTTATTTGGACAGAAGTGACATTTTTCCAGCCCAAGAGTGATTGGTTTCGCTAATGCTCAGCCAAAAAGTTCGCTTAAGGTATAACTAAAGTTATAACGTTGCTTTTGTAAAATGAACAGCCACCTTAAAATTTCAAAAATTTGTAAAACGGTTTTATAGACACTCAAGTATCACAAGCAATCAAGTTCAGACTAACAACTGCCATGCTACGTGTTATGCCCTGGGGAATCAGTCCCTGCAATCAGCTAATTGAAATGGAAACCTGTTTACTGCTCCAGTATAGTAGAGCATTTACAGAATCGTATACGAGAGAGAACTCACTTCCTTTCATTGTATATAGTGAAACTAATTATAAGAGTGACAGTTAGAGAGGAACTTGTGTTAAAGAGATCAGAAGAGTGTTCTGAAGCAAATCTCTATTAAAATAAACTATATAGATTTAATAATGATATTCACATACGTACACTTGACACCATCATCTTGTTATTTCCATAGCGTAGCCATAATAGTTGAAAACTAAGATAAAGTTGAAAGAAAGGATAAAATCTTTCAATAATTATAATAATATCGATATGGATTCATTAATGATGGTTCTTATAATTTTTTTTTTTACGTTGCACTCTTTTATTTCGAGATTTATGGTTAGTAATGTGCCGCTCCTAGACATCCATTGGGTTGCACAGATTTAAATAACACATCGGTTTTGATGAACCCATCATATGTCCCCACATATACACACACGTATAAACTACCCATAAGTGCACCCTGTTGAGGTGAATGGTTATTTTTAAGAGGTTATAGTTAATTTTAACCATAAAAGACAAGTTTATAATATTGGGATCTATCCATAATATTCCAATCAACGGCCAACTCATATTTCATATAAGCCATTTAGCGGAAGAAGGAACAATCCCTTTTTACCTAAAAAAAGAGAAGGTCTTAAAATTGCATTTATAGCCAAATTTAACACAATAAATCATTTTATTTAAAATGTTTGAATGGGACACTATTTTTAATGACGGCTAGCAATAAAATCTAAACTTGCACAATTGTTTGGAAGAAGTGTCTACTTATTTTTTTGTAATATATTGTATCTTTTAAGTAAAACTGAAAAGTGAGCTGGCTCACTAATATCAATCACCCTGTATATAGAGTTAACCTAACATAATCGGAAATAACACATAATAATACAAACATAGCTTACATTAACTTTATTCAATACAATGTTTCACAATAACAACCAAATATACATATTTGGTCTCTGTTACAACAGAGACACTCAACAAAATAATAGATTACTATCAATAACTTACTGAAATTTAAATTGTAACTTTCTCTTGTATTTATATATTTACACAATTATCTTTGTTATCACAACCGTAGTATTTTTTAGTCTTGTTCCACAATCTAAATACAGTCTTACACTCAAAAATAAACTAAATATCACTTCCCATACTACATTCTTTAAAGCTCGATTTCTACTATGGCAACTTTCCTGACTTTTTAAGATCAGAGTTAAATTCAAAACGTTTTAAAATGGAGGTTACGGTATTTCCACTAGATTTCTGTACAGGACTATTTCATGGATCATGTTAGTTAATAATAAAATAAATTTAATTTTCGAATGTTTATTTTGACACATGTCTGTATTTATTTATATTTCATGGCAATAAATGAAGATATTTATATTAACTCGGAAGAAATGAAGGTTAATTCTGTTACAGTCAAATCCGCTAGGGAAAACGATACTCGGTCATGTTACGCTTGAAACTCCCTTTAACACTACGTGAGATCCTCCCACAATAACAACCACATCACCCTCCGCAGTAAACCACCCCTATCGAGCAGCCCTTTATACACCAATGTTCGACATCTGCGGTTACTGATGTGCTGCTCATGTACTCGTACATTTGGATTGGCTAACTGGGTAGGGGTGACAACTGTTTTTAACCCCACCAACTCTAACTTCTTCTGCAGTAGACTAGACCTGTCGAAATAACGTTGCACGCTTTTATTTAGAGATTTATGGTTTGTAATGTACCGCTCCTAGACATCCATTGGGTTGCTCAGATTTAAATAACACATCAGGTTTTGATGAGCCCATCATATGTCGCCACATATACATACACGTATAAACTAGCCATAAGTGAACCCTGTTGAGGTGAATTGTTATTTTTAAGAGACTAACCATAAAATACGCGTTATCCTTCAAAATGTCTTAGATATAATGCACAGAGATGGCGAGTTTGAAGAAGAGTCAATTAGCTGGATTCATATTACACAGCAGTCTCGAAAATCGTGCAGATTGTATCCAGAAACAGGCAATCTTCAGTCAATCTGTATACAGACTATATACAAAACCTCCAAGTGTAGTCAAGGCTTTAGTTGCTGCACACAGTTTGAATCACGGATAATATCGACTCATCCCTACACTGTGCTTAAGAATGTTCAGTTTCCGGTCAGCGCAACTCCTTTCCCCGCACCGCCAAACCAACCTATACGAGCCATTTCCCTCCATTCTGAAGGGAGGTACTACTAACAAAATGCTACACATCTGCTGAACTGGCTGAAAATCAGTGTAAGAACCAATTCAAATTGAGGCAGATTTTAGTTAATATTTAAAACTAAATTTTTCATATATTTGTAAAACGTATTTATACTCTATCTTCAAATAAATTGTTTAGGTTATATATTTCCAATCAGTCTGAACTTCGCACTGTGATAACATATAGGTTACATACGTAATATTTTACAATAATTTACTCACATATTTATTGCAACTGATTTTACGTTGCTTCGCTGACAAGATGAATTTGTATTATTACATTATTTGAAATATTGAACTTTATTTTCAAAACCGTAGAACATTTACTTGTTTCTTTTATATTTGATATTTATATAATGTTATAGCTTAAGTAAATAAGATAATACAAAACTTCACTGACTGAACTTAAAAATGATACATTTTTAAAGGACAGAGTACAGTGCCAGCATTATTTTGATTTAAAAATGTTTATAATTTTAATGTAGGGAAGTATAAATTTATCAAGTAAACTTTTCTTACACATTGTGTTCATAATTACTCAAAAATATTACAAAAGCGGATTATTTTAGTGAATTTTCTTTATTTTTGTAGCTTTGAGAGTAGCTTTGACTTCTAAATTAATTATTAAGTATAATGTCTAGTGATGTACAATTACTGCTTACCTTCACATTTCAGAGCAAAATTAGTTTGATCCACTTTAGCGTTAACGCATCACTGGAACTAATCTCATCTTCAATCCATTACACAGACCTGTCCTTTCCATCTGTATATTATACTGCTTATTGTGTTTTCTCATTGATCCCAACAGCATTACCTTACTGTGACCATGCCACTACTACAATGTAATCACATACACAAATTTATTTCATAGTTTATTCAAAGAGTCAAAAATTGTAAATTGTATTGTAAAAAAAAAAATAGGAATATTCAACCTTCTATTCATATATCTAATGTAAATGTTCAAACCTAAATGTGTTGAACATACTTGAGCAGTTTGGAAATTTTAACACTAATAGTTATTAAAACAACACGTCCAATATTGTTTTACAACTAGTTTTAAATCTAGTTTTATATTTCCGGATTGTTATAGTTTAGGAATAATCTAAATATAATTTTTGTATATAAGTATTTATAGATAAAACTTGAATATTTTAAATTTATATCTCAATAAAAGTATTTGATAAAGTACTGTACATTTATTACATGTTGATTAGCTATTTATTAAAACAAACTAAAAGTGTATTAAATCAAAAAGAAAATGATTATATCGACAGTTTATTAAACCTAAAATTAAAGCTGTTATTTACGTGTTAGCTAGCAGTTGGATTATTTTTTTACAAATAAGACTCATTGATTAACTCCCGAACATTCTACGTGTATTAAATATCGCCGTATTGTATTTGTTCATCTTTTTGGAAAAATTAGTTGAAGTTTTAATAAACTCGAATAGTAATTGCGAAGTAATAAATTGCAAATTGTGTACAGGGTGTACAAAAAGTCCCGCACGTGCTTGATAATTCTCGAACGATTACAGGTAAAGCAATAAAACTTGGTACATCGTTACTGCATCTATACTTTTTGAAGTAACTACCATATATTTGTCAGGTCAGGGGGATGATCCGCAAGGAGTCAGAAGTAAATAAACAAGAGTCAAGACAAGAATATTAAATCATCTTTCTATTTTAAATGTTTCAAACTTTATACAGCGTATTTTGTTTAAGAGTGTACCCTTTGTGGTCGGATTTGCTGCATTTTACTCTACTAGTAGATACCTTTAATTTGATCTACCATTCGACCTATGCTCTCATTATGATTCAACTCTCATTGTGACTTTTTACACACTGTAGATTCAGGTTGTAGAACGTAATGATCGTTAATTGATATATATATATATATATATATATATATATATATATATATATATATATATATTTATTTATTTATTTATTTATATATTACAATAAGAACTATTGTCACAACGCATTCGAATGGTAAATCTGCATTCCTAATGTTGAAATTAATGCACGTTATTTAGTTATGATATAAAAAAAAGAAAGAAACACTTCTTTATTGAGGCGAAATTAGGACCATATGGTTCTTTCTTACATTTAACCTCTTAAAAATATGTCTTAACAATGCAAATTAAGGCTAATTAACTATATGCTTAATATATAATCAAACACTCCAATAAATGAAAGATTTTTATTTTGTGAGGCCTTTCGTGCTCAAAGAGAACACATCGTCAGACCCACATAACTGAAATAAAAGTAAATTAATAATAAAAACAATTTAGATTTAAATAAAAACATATGTCTTGAAAAATACAAAGAGATAAGATTTTAAAGGCCAGGAAGCATGTCTACTGTATATATAAAAATTAATATTTAATTAGAAGCAGTGTCCAGTATGGAGTGCATGTCTTTCCTCTTGCTGATACTTCAGACATGCTTTATGTTCCTTTCTCTCTTTTTTATTTTCCTTTTTGTTTGGCCAATATATTTTAAATCACAGTTGTCACAATTAATTTGATAGATTCCAGATTTTTCTTCATCGTCTATTTTATTCTTTGGATTTCCTAATATGTTTTTTAGTTTTATTTTGGAATTTGAGGATACATTAATACTGGCATGTGTTTTAAAACTTTTAGCAATTTCTGTAGTTAAATTGTTGTAAGACACAGATATCCATTTTTCAGGTTCTTTGCATTTAGTTTGATAGAGAGTTGTTCTAGAATTCCTTTCAATAATTTTCTTTTTCCTTTTTATCATGTTGTCAATCATTTCAATTTGTAACCATTAAATAATGCAATTTCTCTAATTTTCTTTACTTCCTTTTTATAATTTTCAATTGATAGAGGGGTATGTAAGAGCCTGTGGATTAAACTGTAAAAAGCTGCTCTTTTTTGTGAAGGGGGATGAAATGAATCAAATGGGATAAATCTGTCGTTTTGTGTTGATTTTCTATATATATCAAATTCAAAATGGCCAGTTGTATTTTTTGTAATTAATAAATCTAGAAATGGGAGTTGATTGTTATGTTCTATTTCACAAGTAAATTTTATCGAGGGGTAAAATGAGTTAAGCGAAATAATAAAATCTTGAAGATTTTGTTTCTTGTCAAAAACAGCAAATATATCATCTACATATCTCTTCCAGATTCTTGGAAAATAATCCATTGTTTCTTTTGCATGGAATTATAATTAACTATAACTTACACTTACAGTATTCCATTCACTCTTCCACTCACACAGTCACGATTCAAAGAGTAGGACCGCCGCCCGCCCCAATCATCCGGTCCAGGTATTTTCGTCTCAGCTCCGCCACAAACCGTTTTCGGCTCTCAATTTGTTTGACAGGATCTGGTAAGGAGTTCCATAACCTACAGGCGGTAACGGTGAAGGATCGGTTATAGGTTTTGGTTCTGTGTATTGGAATTCTGAGACTTAGTGCACCAGACCGAGTTTCTCTTGCGCCACTCGCCGCCAAAAACTGAAAGTTTTCATATAAATATTTTGGTGAATCCGTATTAATAATAGATTACAACAATGACAAAATTCGAATCGATATACCTAATATCTCTAATGCAACCACTGAATAAGTCCACATAGGAATACATGAAAACAGTGATTTGATTAGAAATGTTACATTTACATTTAAATCATTTGTATTAATTGTTTTACATAATTTAATTCTTATCCGAATATTCGTGGAATGACTCATATTAAATGCATTTTTAATTTGCATATTAAGAGTGGAGTCTATTTGAAGTAAAAGATGAATATTTTAAAACTTTTACTAGTATTATAAATATCATAAAATTCAGGTCTTTAGGGTAATATCTATAAATACTTGACAATATATACTGTTTTATATTTAGACCATAAAGTTAGTATATTGTTCTTTATAACATTATTAAAGTTGGGTTATTTCCATGAACATGCATCATGTCCAGTGACTCCTGAACAGTTGAGCAATTTGGGGTAAAGTTCCCCTATAGGGGTTTTCCGTAATACTGAAACTGCTTCTTCCTTTATATTCCACTCTTCTGATTCTACATTCTTAACAGCATTAGTTACAGAGACGTTTCCCGAGCGTGTGGATCCCACGGTTCCTTTTAATATGTTTGTGTAAATAGCTGTTTTTCGTAAGTATTTATTGACTGCACCGAACTTTTGCACATAACGTTACAGTTTATTAGTTTTTTTAACACTTTCTACACTACTTAACGGTTCTTTGTTCGAAGAAGCATTAATCAATATATTTATAAAAACCCATCATTTATCATATAAAGAAAACAAGTCCTTACAAGTCTACGTAAGTAAAGGGAATGACGTTTATGAGAAGTAAGATGAATGGCAAATAGCAATGATGGCAAATAACTGCGAGCTACAAACAAATCTGTAAGGGTTAAAATAACAGTCAAATCTGAATCTGAAATCAACCAACTCATTTTAACTGCGTGTTTAGTAGCAGGGATCATCAGTTTGTTGTAAAACGAATTCATTCAGAAATAGCGATAGCTGGAAATAAATTAACTGTAACATTTCGAAATCAAACTCACAAGAACATTGGTTGCCAATATAGATTATAATGCAATTAACTTAGCCTTTCGATTCAGGCAATCCGGCATTTCTACCACTCCCTTACTCCACCTGGCTATCTTAATTTACTATCCACATTAATGCCCCCGTTACAAAAGTTATGGGGTTTTTTTAAATAAGTTTTAAATCATTAATATTGTATTTTCAATGAACTTAACTATATCGTTAATTTTGAACTTGATAGATATACTAAATGTGTTCGATAATTATTTTCAAAATGTATAACACCAATATACAACATGTAAGCTATACACTCGTATTATATTGTTCTTAGTGTGTATCTTTGTTCACACTGAACATGATTTCAACAACGTATCGCATCGTTTGAATTCTACTCCTGGTTCACATGGCCATCTCTAGAGAAGTACTGTATCACACGTTTACTTTGACAATATATGAGACGTCGCATCGTCTGAATACCGCCCACAGTTATCACTTGCGTTACTGTGGGAGTCATTTTAATAGTAACAATGATTCTGACTTCATGTCGCCTAGGTGCCAATTATGTAAATATAACTTCTTCAGTTTAACAATCTTCTCTCACGACTATAAATATTAATGGGAGTAGGATCGATTCCTACAAGCAGTAAATGATCACAGATTTGGTTACCAACAGACACGTACATCGTTTTATCGCTGTACTTTCCATTACAAAACTGTATTGGAATCAGGGGTAATAATAGAACGAATCTTCTTTCATTTGCGTTACAACTTTAACTGCCAATATTTGAAGTATACTTATTTTTTTAATATGCGCATTGAGCATTGCCCTCTTTATTGTCTACGGCATATTATATACACAATTCATAAGTAAATAAATGGTAGATGTGTGCTACAGGTGATGTTTACTACCAATAAAACTCTTTCTTAAACATACTTATTCTGGAAGAAATACCGTGTTAAATGCAGTATAACCAAGTTTGATTTAATTGGTTGCATGTTGTTCCTCTCTGCAATTGAAATTTCAAGCATTATAACACTCAAAACTATTATTCCACATTAATTTCAATTACTGAACTAGCGTTACGTTTTTACCAGTTTAGTGAGATTAAATACGGTAATAGAAAACTGTATTCATTGATCGTGTTTAACTGCTTGTATTAACAAGCCAGTAGGTTGTCTTTGTTCCAGCGAAGATACAATACACTTTATTGTTCTTGGTACTGCTACTTTGAAATCATTAGAAAAATTTATTGCACAGAATGTTCATATCAATTTCATGTAAAATTCGCATACTTTTAATGTGGCCCGGGTTGATTAGAATGGGTTGGATCAGGAACTTCATTATCATGGGTGCTTTCACCCTGTATCTACCATTACTGAAACATTCTCAGCGTATTTATAGATTTTGATCTACACCTATAAGAAGTTAAGAATAGATGTTGGGAAAATGCCTTTGTTTATGAAGTTGTCCAAAACCGTTCACAAAGGTAAAGTTTCTAGCCTAACACTTTGCAAAGTTCCTTAGCAAACACTTCTTGGTCCACTGAAATTCTATCCAAATGTTCATCAAAATATAATGCGTGTATAGTATGAGTATATAGAACTTATTTGATTCTGAAGTTCCTCATTTCTTTGGGGGAACGTATTCATTTTCCAATAATCTGTTAAGACAGCGCGCTTAGTTTTAATGTAAATCATGTATCGTTTATCTTCCCATTCCAAAGAAACTAACAATATATCACCGTAATATTAGAGTTACTCGACTACTAGTTTATTAATCTTTGTAATAATTATACATAAAATTAACTTAAAATAACTTGTCAGTTGTGTCATGTTGTAACCAAAAATGTACTTTAACTTTTTGAAAATATTTGGCATTTACAGAGAAAACAAGTTATTTAACTGAAATTTCTTATTGTAACTAATAAGAACGAATATTCCTATACACTTCCAAGAAAATTTCTTTAGTTGAAAAAGAATAAGTAAACATTGATAGAGGTATACACATTAACTTCATATTTTGTCCTGTCTGTGTTAACACATCATTTTTAAATGAACTCAAACAATAACTTATGGTATTAGCTTAGAAATATTAAATTATTTCTCCTAGTTAATCATGTTGTGTGTAATAAATCCTTTTTCATTATTGGATTAGCACAATCAACAAGTTAGTATTATGGGGGTAATACAGTATACATATTCCCTTCAGTCTGTTCCTGGAGATAAGGAAGATGCAGTGGGTTGTTAATTATCCACCTGGAGGGCTAGTGTCAGTTTCACTAATGAGGTAGCTTGTCCCATTCAACTCAAAGCCTAAATATTAACTTGTCTTAACATCCCAATTGTTCCATGGTTTAATTATGCTATTGTTATTGTCAAAATTTGATATTCTAAATGGATGTTGTTTAATTTATTTTGAAGTATGGTAAATGTTAAAATGGGATACAAATTTAAGGTTGAAATAACATTCCTAGATTTTAAATACACAAGATGAATCTTAATTTTATTCGTTAAGGAGGCCGGTACTCTTACTTGCTACCATTTTAGTGAATGAAATTTAAAATTGTACTGTAAATCACAATTTAAGCCCTTTAAAAATATTTTTAAGAAGAAAAAATAAATTTGTTATGAAAAATTGTTTTTTCCAGCATAACTAACTGTGTTTTTTATTTCCTTGGTAACTTGGCAAGCATTTGAGACAAACTCGAAAATTAAATTTTATTTTGATATTCAGTGCTACTCAAACAATTTAAACAATTTTAAAACATTTCAAAAATAAGTTTTTAAATCAATTTTAGAATTTTGAACTTAAATTGATTGAATGAATATTTAAATATATTGTAATAAATATACATTTGTATTTAACTTATCATGATGACTGTAGTTCATATTGCAGCTAAAATCATAACATAATAATAATCAATAACAGTTTTGAAGCTCTAGTTCTGATCATTTTTAATTTATGACGGAAATAGTAACTCAAATAAAGTTTAATTGATCAATTTTAAAGTTCTTTTTATACACAAAACGCGTCAGCTTTCAGTATATTTTTTAAAACCACTATGATTTGTTCAATGTTTAATCTAAAGATTTTGATTACATCGGACTATTAGCTGACATAATGGTTGCGAGCAACCGTACCGGCCATTTTAGTATTATCGAAGTTCGTTCGCAGAATACAAGTGCCTGAAGGATCATTTGACAGATACTGCTTAAAATAAACTACTGTGTGCAATTATAATGTTTGTCTTCCCAATTTTTTGGAGCAATTTCGGAATGCGAGGGTATCTTTGCTAATAGAAAGTTTTAGAAATGGTAATTGAACAGTAAAGATATGATTACATTGAACATCAGTCATAACGAACATCTATATGTCCGGTGGTAAATATCAAATGTCCACCAACATCCGTCAAACAGCTCAGTCTCGTATATTATATTTGCTTATACAATTTAATATCAATTACATTAGTAGATTTTTATACATCAAGTCTATAGCTTGTTTATCAAGAACAATATTTATACTTCAAACTCTTCAAATGCGCTTTAAATGTTCCTTGATGACAAACTGCTGAAAAACCCTTTCCGCTCTCTCGAAGTAAACCACGTGGAACCTAAACATGAGTATATCACCGTTCCACTACGCGACAAATCCTTTCCGAACTGCTGCTTCAGAGCTCTTGAATTCTCTCGCCACTACTGATACTGAAATAAGATCACTTTGAAAATCTCTTTTAAAAATGTAAACATAGAACCAATGTAAAAGTTTATTGGTATCGCAAGCACAATAACAATGCATATTGTCAAGTTGAATACTTGTGTCGTTTTGTTAAGCTTTGAAATTTAGAATGCAAGAATTCGTTTATTTCACAGTGGTGATAAGCGGTGATAGGCGGTGATACCTTTCTGTCTTAAAATATTTTAGTTAATATTATTAACTTATCTTTTCAATGAATTCATTAAATACGTTGCAGATTCAACTGCAAATACTTTTAAAAGAATTTTAGAACAGGCAGAATGTAAAATGTTGGAAGTTCTATAAATAGGCTAGATATGTAATTTTAATTATGAAGTAATGTAAGTTACAAAATCTTGTTCTATATTTATTGTCATGAAACATAACAGTAGTGTAAAAGTTATTCTAGAACTTCAAGCTAAACTAGTCAATCAAAGCTTAAATACTAAAATGATATCAAAACCTTTTTTTATTAAAAGAAAATAAAGTGGGTTGGCTCACTCAGTGTAAAGTTTTCAAAGTGAAAGTTAATCTACAAAGACGTTAATTTTTGCATATCTATTGTGTAAACTTGAAATAAAGGATTATTCCGAATTCTCCAACTTCGCTGGATATTATATGAACATACTCTTCAGTGCCAAAATCTTTATTACTTTTATTCTTTAGAGTTGTTTTCACAACTTGTGGGATACCCTGAGTATAAAATCTAGTTTTATTTCCAATATATAAGTATTCTATATCACGTGTAACGTAACAGGCTATGCTAAAGTAGTCTATATAGAAGTGAAGCTATGCGAAATTCAAGTCTATAGTTCATTTCGTGCTCGAGATATTGGGCACGAGACAGACAGACAGAAATGACACTAATCCAGCTTCTAGAGTGATAGGAATAATTAGTATAGATCTGCATAAGTTTGCCGATTTCGTGTTTTTTTATCAAACATTAATATATTAAATACAACATGTTATTTTTAAAATACATTATAATAGGGCAAAATCCTAATCTTAATAATATTATGAATCCAAAAGTACCTTTGTTTATTTGTTTTTTTTTCGGTTTTGTTCCATTATTTATTTTATTTTATTTTTTTTTTTTACTTGCCGCATATACCCTTATACTGATTGTACTGAACTTTACATGGACATTATAAGGATCTCTCAGGTGAATATAAGCCTATTATTATATACAAATTTCTTCCGGGCTGCATCACACTGGTCTCTAAAACAATAAAAAATAACATTTTGGTCTCTAAATTTGCGAAATATTTATTAAATGAGCCTGTTAAATGTAAGAAACTGCTTTCCATAAATATTGTATTATGGTAGTACGACTATACGTTTCATTAAACTATTTATTATTTTCGATTTTTTATACTTATAGAGTGAAAATATAACAAAATTTAAAAAAACTTCTTATTTCATACCATGGCAAAAAGGAAAACTAGTTAATTTATTATAAATGTTTCTTAACTAACTTGTGAATGTGTTCACAATAAATGTCAGGTCTTGAATTTTGTTTCCTTAGACATTGTGAAAAGACATATTTACACTAGCCGAAGGAACAAAAAATGGAGGGACTGAACATTAGCTTGATTCAACAAACCTTCACTCAGTGACTACGATTCCATGAACAAGCGAGCTCAATGAGTCCGTGGTTATAGCAAGTGGAATCACAAAGCAACACATGGGACAATAAATGCAATTTGTATAACGGAATATCGTACAGGAACATCACGTCCATTTCTCACTTATGAGATATACGATGCTGCTTAGGCATATAAATACTTATATAATTCCTCGACTGGACCGAGGATACAGCGAACATGGATTGCAATGCAAGATGTAATTTACTACAACTTGTATCATATTTACATATTCATGGCAACTGTCATAAGTATTATTGTTGTTTAATTTAGTTTATTTTTATTTTCAATGAACATATATTATCTATCTTATCAAAAAATTATATATATGTCTATATTCAGGTGTGCATTGTATCTCGGGGTAAATAGGCAAAATCCAATTTTAAAATAACAATACTATAAGAATAATACAATTTTGCTTAACCTCTGGACCTATTAATCATAAACATTGAAAAATATGTACTTGATACATGATATATAACTAATTCCACTTTTTTTTAAATATCATAGAACCCTATCGTACTACATCACAAGTGCATTCACAAAGATAGGTATGAACTTCAACTTTAGAGTTCCTTTAAAGCGGTATAAAATATTTAAAGTGTTACAAATATCGTGAGAGTTTTTAAATCAAATACACAGAATGTTACATAGAAATTCAGGCCAAAGCCACGGGTACTTGCTGGTATTATTATACATGCATAAGTTCCTTTGTTTGTTTGTTTTGCTTTCGTGCGTAACCTATTAAAACTAAGTGGGCTTCTTTGATCTGTGAGAAATATTCTCTTGATTGGGAAACAAGGAAAAATAAAGTATAGAACAAATCATACTAAGAACAAGTAAATTACATTGGACACAACTGTAAACTACTCGACGTATTTTCCTGATCATGGCAACAAGGCAAACTCCACATTGGCGTCGGAAATATAATTCACTCGAACCAAAGGTGTTCATACAACTCCAAAATTGCGTGCGAAGCGGCGGGTAACTGTTAGTACTTTATAATTACGGTGTTTATTTAATCTAAAGTATATAAATGAAGAAATAATAGCCAAGGGACGAGTAGAACAAGAGTTCTAACTGATTCATTCATAGAAGATTCAATTGTAGGGACGAAGTAAAACGACCACTCTGCTCTGATTACGTACAATACTTCTACTAATTGATAGGCTATCTTTGGATTCATGTTTAAAAATATCCAAGAGATTTATGTGATCTGCTTAACCTATTTCCCAATCCACTTTCCTTGCTATCAGTTCTGCCATAAACTTACCTCTTCTCCATGAGATGTAACATCACGATCTCATGTGGCACGCTACTCAGGTTAAGTAACGTATTGCTACTTCATTAGGGCTGATGTAACAAAGTCAGACTCACCATAACTGTCATTTTTTTCTACAAACACTGCAATATTTTTTTATTCTGTAAATAAAATGTTTTTTCGCAGGACACCATTTCGTTATTGTTGGGAAACGTTAATCATAGCTACATATTTTATTCCTACCCGAGTTATGTTCTATTCAGCTAGGAAGGCTTTTACTGGCTTCCCTCTTTCTGAGGGCTTAAGCGTAATTTGAATGAATTACTACTCTAACGATATCAAAGTGAAGAAACAGTGGCAGCACACTTTTTCGACGGAGAGGTTCACTATCTTTTGTTATACAAATAGACTAATATTCTTTCTGCCATACTAATCAATGCTTTGATTAAAACTTACTAAGCATGTTTTTGGTAAGAAGTTACTCATATTTTTAAAATCTAACGACTAACTACTATTATATGATATGATTTGTTCTTACTGATTAGAAAGTTAAAACTCACTTTTAAGCCAGTCGAGTGCTATGGAAAGTTATATGCTGTACACAATCTGTAGTTAAAGAAAGTTGTCACAAACCTTTAAGATACGAGTACGTTTACTGAAGAATATGGATTATTATTCAAATACGAGTTATTCGCTCTTGTATAAGAATTTATATTGAACCTAAACCCAAAAACTTAAATTCCCTTTTTAAATTTACGTATATTTTGTGGTTTAATTTATATATTCTTTTCAGAAAGTTTTATTTCTAGGAAAACCATAAACAGTAGAGGTACAAAGAAGATTTAATATTGATTCATATAAATTACAAATTAAATTTACAACCTATGCGTGTTGCATATGCTGTACTCAAATGTAATGAACAGGTTCCTGTGGTAAATACTCGTAGTTGGCAAACCTTAGTTATTTTTAAATATTTGTTTCGTATACGTAATACAGTTGTATATAAAATTCTAAAATTGAGTCATCCATACACATCGCGTACTCTGGGAAGACACGAGTTCATAAACTCCCGTACTGTTCTCCCAGTCCGGTTGTTATCTCTGTAGTCACGTAGTCTTGTACAACTGGAAGACTTAACCTGAAGCCAAGGCACATGTAGACATATAATATAGTAGTGTTTCTGAAATGCAGATACCAGGCAGAGTCAACAATTGCAACCTTATGAAAGCTTCGAGGTATTCTATACATGTGCACAAAGAGATACATAGAACAACAAGAGGAATAGTGCCATAAGCCTTTAATGCCACTAAATTAAAATGCTAATAGTAAAATATGCCAAAGTTTAGGTTTAGGCTTAACCTTGTTTCGGTATCTCCTTGTTCTCGTTGTACTTCAACTATGAAAGCATAGAGACTTGGATGTTTCTTTCCCATTAGCAACTGATGCATTTTGTGCCACCCTTCAGAGACATTATAGACATTATTATTTCTTGATTTCCCTTTCAGAACCGAGGTATAATGGTTCCATAAAGCAGGTCTTCTGGATTTGGACCATAATTTTGGGATTCCACATCACCGACTATTTTCACAACAATGTTTCCTTTATCATCTAGAGTAGAATTTGCATCTGCAGTATTTGTTTGCAGCCGATGATATATGTTTGATATAAATATACCCATTGTAACACAAATATGAAGTATTTCCTATAATTATAAGTTGCGCCATAATTCAAACCTATTTTGTAAGACCAGATTGAAATTTGTACACAACAAATGATTATTTGAGATCCCATGTGAACATTGTTTAAAATTATTACTTTATAGTTTTTGTAATTATTAGTTTCGGCGTTGATTAGATTTCTTAATTCATAATTTTTGAATTTTTATGATTGCTGATTGCTACTTTTAAATTGGCCTTAATCGAAAGGAAAACATACAAAATTCCAATCTCATTTACTCACTTAGGTCTCGAAATATCCTACGGAAAGTTAGACTTCGCTGACGGTATGTGCACAACTATCGAACTCGATTTTGCATGTATAGAAATAATGCTTCATATAAAATGTTGTCTGTAGTTCAATTAGCTCTTTTAACCAATAGTCGATAGTTTGGCTATCGATGAGCCAAACACACACACATGTAAATAACGATTGAAAATAAAGATGAATCTACAAAATATTCTAAGTATTCATAACAACATCAGTCATGTGATGCATAGATATGAATCCGTTATCAGTTATTTGTATGAAAAAGAATGGTAATAGAAAACCTTCGTATAGGTTAATTTTTTGTCAAAATTTTTGAAAGAACTAAATACTAACATAATACTGAGAATGTAGTGTACGTACAGCCACATGCTGTAGAGTGTGATCTTACACACAAGAGGATACAAGAGGATAACTTGCTCGTGAAATTGTTTTTTACAGTGTACAGGTGTTGTAGTTGTTGGGAGAGTTTAAAATTACTATGGATTCACTATGAAACTATTGGATACAACCTTGTAAGTGTCTTGAGAATAGTACATATTTAATCTGATTCTATTATTTTCTCTGAAAATATTACGTAATTTATAAAACTGCGACTAGTTTAATCTTATACGGTGCTTTCATGAGTCATTAATTTATTTTTCCACAGTAGAGCGATTAAATAAGTATTAATTTGTCATTTTGGGAAGCATTAACGATGGATAATTGTTTAATACTATATGTTCGTTAAAACATTTTATTAAGGTACAAAACGACAGTAGTATTTTAAAACCACCAACCGAAGCTTCATTGATTAAGTAGAGCTTGATTTTCCTCGTATGCATAATTTTACTGACCCACAACGGGAGTAAAACACACACACACACACACACACACACACACACACACACACACACACACACACATACACACACAGGTTGATCTTCGACTTAATTTAACTCATGTCGTTTTGAGATAAATATTAGCTATCTCCTGTATGTTTATGATCTATGGAATTTATATAAAATCCTGAAATAAGAGACTGACCTACCTTCCCTGGCATAAATCTTCTTATGATGCGTACTTATATGGAACAATAATGAAATGCTTTTGTATTTAAATGAGTAACTGATATTTCATGTGAAATTATTGTAGTGTAAACTGATTATTAAGTTGCTTATTCATTCGGACAATAATAGACTAATGATTATGATTATTTTATAGTTTTAGTGTATAAGTGCAGTAGTAAAAAAATATTTAAAGATCTTTATCTTATCGTAACTCTTTCATCATTTGAGTTTTAGTAAGAATCGCTGAAACTTATAAATACAAATCACGTGAAGGAATTATATACAAACTTTATCTTTGCGACTGGTTTGGTAGTTTATAGTTTCGAAAAGTCGTCAAGGTACAAAAGTAACAATTTTGAAATAAAAAATAATCTTTACTTAACCATAGCCGAAGAGCCATTTTGAACGTTGTCAGTGAGTTCGTAGAATTTTAGCATAGTGGGAAATCATTAAAATGTCAAAACTTTAAAATGTAGACGCAATAACTTCAATATAAGTTTCAAAACTCTAATAACTTTTTGTTTGAGATTGAACGGATTTCTACAGCTAGGAAAGAGGAAATAACGGAAATGTGAGAGGCAACCGACTTTCTAAGAGTGTGACTGTTTCTGGCATCTGTAAATAAAGTGAGTTCGTATCTCACGTAATCGAAAACACTTGAATGTCAAGTCGTCTGATGACTCTTTCCTGTTAAATATTGTCCAGAAGTATTATTTCCTAGAACCTTATTCAATACAAAGTACTATGAATTTTGTCTGACGTATTCATATTTTATTATACGAAAAGTTGTCTTTTCCGTGGAAACGTGATATTCACATACACATAAGAAATTATATTTCCAAATAAATAAGTAACGCTAATTAATTTTTAATATTTGAATACGGAAGCAAATGAATACTTTTTTCTGAAATATTGAAAAATAATGTACAAATAAGCTATGGACAATAAAGGGGGAGATAACTAGTTTTTATCGCACGATGGATTTTAACGCTTTTATTATGATTCAATGAGCTGGTAAGTTATTTTGAAATAAATATCTGTACTTACTTAGTTCACATCCATATTTGTATCATCACGATTGCGACGCACTTTTATGAAATAATGGATAGTCCTACTAACGTACATTTTAAACTATAATAGACATACAAAATTGTAATAGATACCGATATAATTAAACATTCATTAAAATAAAAGTACTTTACTTTAGATGTACTAATTATCCTTAAATTTGTATCTTTAAACACCACTATATTATATAGTTACAGTTAGTGGAGCTGAAACGACCCATCTGCTTTATTACAAAGTTAACCAGACCGAATAAGTGTTATACCTACATTCTCCGTAAATGAGGTGTCACAACAATAAGGTAAAGTTAGAGGCTCCTCTTGTTTTCCAACAGGCGTCCCCTGGCTCTCTCCAACTTTCTAGAGACATTCTCCTCTGTTGTAAAACCAGAGCTAATCTTATATTTTCATTAGTACATAATTAGTAATTATGTACTTCATTTACTTTTCCTCTGTAACCCTTGAACTACTATGAAAGTGATGTATATTAATGCTATCTTATCACACGCAGCATTGATCAAATGTAGTAAAAATATACTATCGTTTGAAAATTAACCATATAGTAATTAACAATATATAGGGCGGGACCTAACAGGGTAGACTATTCGGTGTTCTATTAAACATACTAATTAACTATTTTTTTTATTTAACACTATATTACTAACAGTATTATTGCCTGCCTGTCTGTAGAGTCTACGCAGGTCATCTAAATAATGAAACGAGCTATAGACACGAAATTCTACATGCGACTTTAGAGAAGCCTTTATGTGACACGTGGTCAATTGTATTATAGAAATTCTTATTCATTGTTAAATATATGGATATTTAATAAGTAATAAGAAGCACTAAAGAAGTGCAGGAAATAGTTATTGTGTAAACCAGGAAGATTGTATGTTTAAATACAAAATTAGTTGAAGGTCCTACGTTATTATGATTTTTAATCGTAAATTACAAAAGAGTGAATCGTGAACTAATCAAACAAAAACTAAATATAAAAAAATATACCCAACACTCTTTTAATACTACGCGCTCTGGTTATATGAAATAAAAATACGAATTTTGTTTTTTAGACTCCCGAAAATGCCTCAACTAAACATATTGATAACGTTTGCAGAAAGTTAGAGATATCATTAACAGAAGATACGTCCAAAATAATTTTTAAGAGAATTTTGCTCATTATACTGAACGAATCATACCTGTTTTTGATATTTAGGTTAGTCGATAAAGTAATTGTTTTTTATCACCTTATAACAGAGCTTTAAAAAATTACCTCGTGTACTATTAAAGTTTTTTCACTGCGCTAACCTGAAACTTTGTTATTGTTTTGGTAGAGGTAATTTCCACAGCTGCCTTTAAAGTTTTAACTTGACGTTACTAGTTCGTTGAGCTATTATGCGATAAGAAATAAATAAAACGAGCAAGTTTTTATTGTGTTTGACTTAAGATAAAAACAATTTTTCACCACATGGAGGAAAAGTGTGTTAATGCGTTTAATCATGTTTCTGACCTGGCCTCGCTTTTTTCGTAAAACACGATTGTGGACCAAAAACAACCACTTTTACTCCTAGTTATGAACACGACTATTTAATTTTAACATCGTCCAGATCTGTCAGAAGTAGTAAGATTTACAAAGATTGCAGAATAGAGGAAGTTTGATACAAAATTGTATATAATTTCAATGGTTTCAATTAATTAAATGGTTGATTAAAATATATTTTAAATCAGCTTAAAATTTAGTATGATTATATAATCAGAAACCTTTTAGTTGAAGATTGGATTAATACTGAAATGCTCCTTAGATCAAATAATGGGGTTAGATTGACGTATTGTTATCAAATAACCGTAATTCTACAAGGCCAACTCAATTATTGTGCTAATAACCCACTAACGTTATGATTAATAATCCGATTATCGCCGGCAGGAGTAACCGAATCAGATATCAATCGATCCATTGTCTAGCGACATTAACAACACGCTACATCATTGTGGCGAGTATGACTCGTATGAGAAAACTCGTTTGGTCTACCATCCGAGTGTATTACAAATTCATCTTTGTCTGACCTCATGTTTATACCCTTCTTAAATAAATAGTGTACGACTCCTTTCTATAGTATGGCACTACGTTTGTAGAATATGTATTGCCGATATAGCTGGCAGTATATAGATTCAATCAATGTATAAGTATTCTTTATACAAACTCAAGAGCATCTTCCACGCATACAAATGAAACTGATAGAGAGGTTTTGTTTATAGATTTGTATCATCATGCTGAATCGTATAGAGAGTAAAATGCTTCTAGTTTCACAGTGATACTCGTTGTGGTACACTCTATTTATTTCTTACTGTAAAAAAAGATAAAAACATTAATTATTTTTATATAAATGTCCATAGCTATTTAAATATGGGTATTATTAAATAGAAAAAAAATTCAACGGCAAACATAGCTTTTTAGGCTTTTTGTAGAGTGTGATAAGAAATACTTTAGTAATGACCAAAAAAGAAAATCATTTCAGTAAAGAATATAACGTAAAATTGTATAAAAGTTGGCAATCTACATGCAGAAGTCTTATTGATCGGTAGTTGGTCTAATCACAATAAAACCCTGGCCCTTCAACTTATCTATGCGATTGGCAGTTTCAGTTTCCCAACTGTTAACTGATGATTGCTCTCCATAGTGAGTTTCCTAATTTATAAAATTACCGTATTGTGTAACCAATGTTTTGACGCGTTTTGAGCTGGTTGGCTTTGATGTTAACTTCCATCTACTACGTGTTCGGTGTTACTGAGATGATGACTTCACAGCAGGCTTGGAGTACATTCATTTTTTATGGTCTTGTCTACTCTGTGAGTGAATAACAATACCTTCGACATACAGAGCCCATGCAGACGTCCTTATTGTAATACGTGGAAGGTAAAAAAATTAAGCGTACCCGTTTACCGCTTTGGTTGTTTGGACGAATCTATGTCCAATGATTTCGTAAATTTTATGGAGCTACACAAATTTAAAGGCTGAATTCATGATGAAGCAGGTTACTAGGGTAGTAAAGTAAAAAAATATCTGGTTTAAAAATTTTTATCTATAAAGAAGTCTGTTTTGTCTAGAGTCTGAGAGCTAACGATAATAATTGTAATAGAAAACTTAACTATGTCACTGAAAATTCTAATTTAAAGCAGACTCTAATTCTGCAATCTCAGATAACGGAAATATAATAGTGTTACATACACAGCAATAATAAAAAGAAAACAATAAAATTGTTATAATGCTGTTTTTAATAATCAGGTAATCTGTATTTTCCATTCATACTTTAAACTGAATATGTTACATGTTGCCAAAAACTTTAATACATTACCATTTTATTTGTTGAAAATGAAAAAGAAATAGTAAATAAAATATACTAGTACTGGAGTTTTGCTGGAGCTGAAACAGTTTCTAACTCAGCAAAAATAATTTGCTGACTCAGCGAAAATATTTAGCTGACGGTAGGGTTATTTGGAGGAAGTGAGATCAGTATGTAAATAAAATATACCAGCACTGGAGTTTTGCTGGAGCTGAAACAGTTTCTAACTCAGTAAAAATAATTTGCTGACTCAGCGAAAATATTTAGCTGACGGTAGGGTTATTTGGAGGAAGTGAGATCAGTATATTAATGATACTGATCAAAAAACAAAAAAAAACCTGGGTAAAGTTTTAAAACCTTCTTAGATATTAATTTTTGGATAGTAAGTTGAATATATATATTCTTGTTTTTAGTTTAAGGTCACATCGATTTATTAAACAAAACATGATCTTAAATGGAATATGTTGGGAGTACACCTTCTATTCAAAGTAGCGTTTTTTACCTTCATTTAAATTCATTGCACTGTTTATAATATAACATAGTTTACTAGATTCACTTAGTATATTTACAAAAACAGCTATTCATTACTTTGTAATTAAACTTTACGGAAAACAATCGGAGTACATAATTATATAAAAATAAGAAAATAATTCAAACCATTATTATTTAGCATGGTTTAAATACATTTGTTACATATAAATAAGTATATGCAAAACAATAAACAACTTTTTGTATATACATACGAGTATGAACAAATAATTATAATTACTATTACTTAATATTTAAAACTGATACTAAACTTGAAAACATTTATGATAGCAATAATTTAATCATTTCTATACAAGATCGATCTTAAAATGGTATCGTGATTGACATTGTACTGTCTTATACTGAAGATTCTTCTGCAAAGGAATGAGAAGTGTCAGTTTACAAGTTTGAAGAACTTAGAATGGGGACTTAAACCTCTCTTGATGAAGATTCATGATCAAATATTAGATCACACGACCTTTCAAACAATATATTTTTTCTTCAATATATTTTTGCTCTCTTGCTAATGTTTACTTTAATATTGCGAATCACTCGAAAAAATATTCAATCAGTTCTCTTTGAATACAAAATTATATATTTCATAAATACTATATATTTCATACCAAATTTGCTTAATGTATGTATAAGGGTTTTAAAGAAAAGTATTTGTGATAAAAATAAAAATAGCAACAATAGGAATAATACATAAAATAATATAAACGCTCTATTTTTATTTGGTCACATGCTTTGTATTTTTTACATTTATTAGGCAAATTAGGCATAAATGAAAGGTAAGAATGTAAGTAATGTTTTAGTCAAACCTCTCAAAATTCAATGTAAACGCCTATATTTTCTACCATTGTTGTAAAGGCCTTGGAATATCTTCTATGAACTGTAGAAGGAATAGGTTGAGGTACGTTTGTAAGCACTTGCTGAATCCTTTCTTCCAGTTCATCAAGATTTCTACGTTTTCTACGATAGACTTCCATCCTTTGATCATCCCCAGGGGAAAAAATCGCAAAACTACGAGTAGGGCATTCATGTGGTCCTCAACGATGCGAAGCGTGGTGAAGCCCTATCTTGTATAAATATTATGTTTTAAATATTATTAAACGCTAAAAAATTGTTAAAACTGTTTTTTAGAGCTTCTTGAAGTACCTGCTCTCCATCCATTATTTCTAAGAAGAGAATAGGATCAAATAACTTGATGTCATATCAAACAAAACGGAGACAGTGGAACGGTTTTATGATTCTCAGCCTAACTTTAGGGTCAAACTCGGCCTAGTAATTTGAACTGTAGCGATCAAAAAATCCTCCAACATGAAACATGAAAACCCGTTTCCTTAGTCTGGACAATGTTATCAAAAATCTCTGGCTAATTTGCATACAGTCTCCGTATTCAATCCCGCGATAAAACTTTCAGGAAATACTTCTTAGCATTAATGTGATTTCCAAGGACGAAAGCTGAGAGATTTCAAGACTGTCATATAATATTGACCTGTAGTTAAAAAATTAATAGGTTTATTGAGTAGAAGACAATGTCCAAATTCATCAACTTCATGCCTGATTACCTTCTGTAAGAAATATTAATAAATTGTCAGAATAAGATTACTTATAAATCCGGAATGTTACTTGTAAATCCACAGCACCACTCGCTGCTTAGTTTTAGTTTACATCCAACTGGCAGGGGTTATTCTTGATATTTCCTTAAATAAAAATGAGTAATTTTTATTCTTCTGAATGTTTAAATGAAACTATAATTGAGGTGCACAGTTTATGAAATACGAGAAAATTATTAAGTATAATAACGAATAAAAATAATTAAATAACTACATCATTTTTTGGAGCTTATACTCGAAGATTTATATCAATGGTATGAAAAGACAAAATGGCATAGTACCTATTACACATATGTACATGCTCTTCTACATACTGAAGTAAATATATTACGTCTTACCTTATACGTACCGCCCAACCTTTATCTGTGATTAACTTGATTATTCCCTATCCACATCTTAAAAATTAAACTTAGACCATTACAGTGGTGACGATTTAATAATAATAACTTATTTGCATGGGCATTATTGTCTATTTAGTCGCTAAACGCTAAGAATTTAATATTTACGAATATATCATCATTTTAGTTTGGTTAGCTCTGCACGCAAAACTTTTAAAAAAGAGAGTGTTAAATGCCAAGCGTGGAGTTGAATTAGTTTAATGTATAACGCGTGAACACGAGAACTAATATGAATATAATTTGTCGACCTACCTGCAGAGATTACCACTAAAACACACAAAATATTAATATTTTGGTTTAGGAACACCATTAAAATAATTAATGAAATGCACTATCATCGAACATTTGGCCGTGTGATATTCTGCATTACATTTCCGCGTCTCTAAGCAACGTCAATCAGTGCAAATACACAGACTTTTTTATACGATAAAAAAGTATGTTCACGGATCCTATTTCTTTAAATAAAACTATTTTAAATAAAAGTGAGCAAGAATTGAGTGCACTTATAAAGGAAAATCAATAAATTAAATGCACTACTTCTCAAAGTCATACTGCTACAAATTATTATAAAATAACAATTAACATGTTTGTACGAGGTCTGCAACTAGATAAGGCCAGTAGGTCGCTGCCCACTCTTGTATGTATTGACTATTTTCTACCACAGAAAGCTTATACAAATGCATGGGATAAGTCCACTCTGCCGATATAAAGGGTTTAACCGCCTGGACAAAGCCAAGCTCCCAACACATTCACGGTGGAAGAACCAATACACGGAAGTTTCTTCCGATTCTTGTTATCTCAAGTTTCCACGATTGCTGCCATGAATGTCATGTTATTACCAATGTTCAGAATCAAATTATACTAAAAAGACATGTAAAAATATATGAGTAATTGCTTTAAAAATCTTTAAATTCTTATGTTATTTTACATAAATCCTATAAAATATTATTTAATTAAAATAAGTTTTAAAAAACCTACACATAAATCCATATATTTACATGAAAAACATAAATGTGGCTTATTAAAACTGAAAAACTGACTGTAAAAAACCCATTTTTCAACATTTTAACCTTATCAAGAACATAGTCAAACAGTTTTTAACTTAATATCACGACAAATATTATTTTGCCTTAGAGTGAACTTGCTTTTTAAATATATCCTTTCCAATAATTAAGTCAACTTCAAGCATTTTGATAAAAATTTTTATTTATTTTAGTTTAATTCCTTGTCAATATTTTACTCTAAGGAATAGGAGGAGTGAAATTCATGGAAAATCACAAAAAGACACATTAGGAGTAAGAACATTTCGACCAAATTAACATTTTCTAGAATCAAAATTACACTTTCATAAAAACTTAACCGAAATGATAATAAACATTCTGTTGGTTAACTTTCAAATTGTATTCGCAAACGGCTTGGTGAGGGAAAGAAACAGAGTTAGAACGTCATAATTTAGCTGTTTATTGCAATGTAGGTATTAAAATTGATTGTAAGTCATAATATAACCATTTTCCTTCATTATTATACAATAGAATAAACTAGATAAAGATTAGTTTAAAATATGGCGTAAAAATAAACAAACACTCACACAAAATGATATGTATAAACTACTTTAAGACCAATAAGCGCATCCAATTTTCAGAGATTACACGATGTAATGTTATTCTCTAATAGTTGTATTTTTCTGGAAATATATACATAGATATACATACATATGCATATTCTATTATAAATACGTATTACTTAGTTATGTTCGTTGAGCTAAATACAGACATTGATTTGGATGAAATAGTAAAAGATTGTATCTAATTATAACGGGGGGTATAGAGAACTACTCCCTGATGGATGAAAATCGACCAGGTTGAGTCATATAATATATAACGCAGCAATATATAACGTTGTATTTAATTTTTATCCAAGTTGACCTTGGATTTTAAAGGTTTTATAAAACTAACTTGTCCTATAAAAGAGGATGAAAATACAAAAGAGAAGTTTACAAACGTCTGTGGGGACAAAAGATATCAGGAGTATCCCCAACTGTCAAGGTTTACGATGTGAACAGATCGAATCCTCGATTTCATCACATTAGTTAATTACTTCTCCCACGCCATACAGAACTCGCCGCTTGAACTGTGGAGAGCTGAGTATGAGTAATTGCTTAGCTCAGTTTGTGCTGTCATTTAGTATTAAATAGAGTAACAATTTTTAGTTTTTTTTACCTTAATTTGTTTTTGTAACACTCTGTGTACAACACATGGACTAATAAATAACATAAATTAGACTTTATAGTATACATTGCAAAACAATAACGTTCTAATGATACCTAAATAATATGATGAAATTATTAGGTAAATGTGTATTGTTTATAATAACCCTTATAAAATTTTGAGTAAGAATGGAAAATCCTTATTTATTTAATTTTCATGAAAATGTGTTTTATAAGTCATTAGGTAGCACTAACCATTCCAGTAGACGAGAAAAAACTATTCTTAATTTCTCTACTTAAATGGCTAAAAGAAACTAAACGCAAAAGGGATCTAAATGAGTTTAAAGCGTCTTTTACTATCCTATGTTTATAAACTAAACCTCCGTGACATCAGTTGGAGACCCGGAAATACGCACGAGAGCTAAATCTGTGGAGGATGATGTGAGATAGATTTTACTAGAAGTTTTGAATACTGTGATTGTCTTAACTCGATAAAATGTAGCCTGCTCAGTAACTTAACGTAAAATACCATTTAAGTCGAGTGATCTTGCAATAATAATTTTGTGGTAAGCAAAATACAATATATTTGAGTGATGAGGCTCTTTTTCATCTTAAAGGTTCGGTAAGATAAACAAAACATTCATTACTGAGACCTTAAAATGCCTGTAACCTTTTTGAAAACCTCTGTATTGAGTTGTATGGACATCGCTGAAAAATAGAATATTATAAATATTTATTTTCTTCTCTTGTTTGGAAGCTTCAAACTAATAACCTTAAATGTTTACATAGAAATGAATAAGATAGCTTAAGACATCTGTAAACATTTGTTTGCATTTCAAGTGTTTGAATGAGTGTTATGTATATATCCATAATCCATAATAATAACTTAACTTAATAGTCTTATTCCAACGTGGGAGCCAAGCTAAACCACCCATCGCGTTAGAGCTTTCTCTGAGGTTATATGCAAAATCTCAATTTTACAGCCACATGTGTTAACTAAATCCAATGTTAAAATAGCATACTAATAAAGTTATTTTGTTTACAAATATATTTACTATATAATTTTCACGTTGCCTTCATGATTTGTAATACCCTTAAAAGTAATAAAAATATTTTCCTAATGGCCATTTAAATCTAATGGAGTGATGTCCCATCATGTTTACAAAGAAATGAAGTTTTATGAAAATCCATGAGACAATTCACTCTCAAGATATCGAGTTGACAGATAGACAGGCGGACAGACAGAAATGTAATTTTCCAGCCCCTCGAATTATAAGCTTTTGTAATACTCGCGCAATAATTAGAAAATAAATAAGATTTCACGAAGTATAACAAATTGTAACTATAAATATTTGTTTCCAATTAGTTAGAACAATGTATTTAGAACATTGTTATTGTATTGGGAATTACAAATGCTTTTACATGTTTGTAATGGAATATGTAACACCTGGAACATTTTTATTCTAAATTTTTAGTTCTTTGTTGCAAGAAAAGTAATATAATATGTTAAAATCAAAATTTGCAATCTAGAGGGATTACATGGATGCATAGCATAAATGCGGTTTCACCTGTTCCAAAACTTCTACTCCACTTTCCGCGGTCTTAACTTGCAACTTGTGTAATTACACGGTTTAGGAGAGATGAATCTCCGTAGCTGCACTATGGATTATGTTTTACTGTAGATGCAAAAAAAATTTTAACTTTACCAATTTTCCATCTCAAAGTTGTTTTAACTTAATACCAAACAGTTATATAAAAATAGTATAAATTTTTAATACGCCTCATGTGGGTAAAGTCGCTATTAAATAATATAATGTCGTTTCTTACTAAAATTCCAAACCTCGTGCGTACAAGTAAGATATCACAGTTCAATAACAGTTAATATGGCAGTTCTGCACAATATATGTAAACTTTAAGATCTGGTGTACTGTAAATCGTGTCTTAATAATATAGAACTTTGCCAATGTCCACTTCTGACACCTCTGAGTTCAGTGATATCTAACCATTCAAATTAATATAGACTATTTTTTATATGGAGAAAAAGATGACAATAACTACTTAAATTAATGTCTAAAACGTAATACAAGGTAGTAATATCCCACAACACGGTTTACCTAACAGGCTTCGCTAAAGGTGTATATGCAAAATGTAAAGTCTATAACTCATTTCATTATTGGCATATCCGGCGGACAGACAGAGAATCATAAGGAACAGAAATTATTACTGCCCTCTGGCAGACAAGAGAAGGCATGTGCCAACGTAATAAATGATAGTATACGAAGACCATCAGACAAAGGCCAAGGATTGTGCGCCATCATTGAACTAATTATTTCGTATGTAGCATGCAGCATTTAAAGTCTACAGATAATATCTTTCTCGAGATATCTTGCTACATGATACATTTTCACGTCCAGACAGCAAGTAATAATAAATGTGTTGGATCACCAAGGCTGTGCCTATATGAGTCAAATTTAAATGTCTAGTGATCGTAATCAGTTTGGTTACAAATTTATTTATTCTGCTATTTTCTCGTTTCGATCATTGACTCATAAAGCATGTTCATATTTTAAAATGTGTGCTAACGTTCACCCACATCCCATGTAATTATATGAACAATCTTTGAACTTGGGATTAAAATATAGGAATAAAGATTGGTACATAATTTCATGTCTAAAGGTAAGTTTATTCTCGAGATATCGTGTGAAAATTTCAACGCATAGACGTAAAGAAATGATTTGTTTCTTACCTCATTAGTGATAGTTTCGCTAAAAATCAGCCAATAATGATCTATGACTATAGGCTAAGTATAAAAATAGTAAGAATTAAAGTATACGGTACCATGGTTACCGAATTGGGATTAAAAATAAAAAAATAAACCGGAAACTTTCATATAAACTCCTTAGTAAACTCTTTGAACATATGTTGGAATAATCCAGCTTTAATATTATAATATCGAAATTAAATTTGATTTATTTTATCTTTAAATTGTATGAATTATGAATTATACACATGAAGTTGGCTTCATTGGTGCAGCAATGAATCGTAAATAATTGATAAACAATAACTAAAGATAATGATAATATCATTTTTATTCGTTTAAGGTATCAAATAAATATAAGGTAACAAGGCCAAGTTAAACTACCTTGATTATTAGAAAGTGGGTTTTAATATTGTAATGTTTCTCGATTTTCCTACTGAGAAGAAATGTAAAACTGTTGTCGCCACCCAGTGGAAGTCCAACACTCATGAATTGATAACGAGACCACAGACCGTGTCTGAGCTGGACTGGGATGCTTGAGTAGTGAATATCTGACAGGGAATAAAACATGGCACTCTCGGATTACAGTTACTCTAATGTTGTTCGTATTACACAATATGTCCCTTACCATGTTATTCGTTAAAGCAACAGTATCATAAACAACAAGTGATATTTAAGTTAAAGCGACATTAATGGTAATAAGTTTTTAACAGTAAACAGAATGTTTCAGAACTATTCAGAACTATGTTTGCCGGATATTGTTTTGATAGACAGGGTGGTTGAAAAGAAACTCCCTACTTTTATTTGAATGAAAGTTTTGTCAGTTTCAGCCAAATACATTAAATCTGTTTTTCCCTCTTACATATTAAGAATTAAATAGAATTAAGAAAATGGCCACAGGACGATTTCACCTCAGGAGCAAGCGTAACTTTCCCTTACTAAGTCTGGCAGTCAGTAGTGGGAGGACTTCACAGGACCTCATGTCGTGTTGGATCCAAATACAATAAAATCTTAAAATTTAATTTAAATAGTACTAAATGTTAATACAATAATACATTTCCAATACTTTTCATGAAACCTTTGGTTTCGAAAGGCCTCGTCCAAAAACATTTAAATAGTATTGTTGACTAATGAATCAGTGAAGTACATTAGAAAACCTGGCCGCCCAACAAAATTCCAGATCAGAAGAAAATATTCACATCGTTCGCAAGAATTCTCGGAAAGTCGACTTGACAAGCAGCTCGTAAGAGTGTTTTACACGGTACATTGATATGACAGTCTTGAAATCTCTCAGCTTTCGTCCTTGGAAACCACATTAATGCTAAGAAGTATTTCCTGAAAGTTTTATCGCGGGATTGAATACGGAGACTGTATGCAAATTAGCCAGAGATTTTTGATAACATTGTCCAGACTAAGGAAACGGGTTTTCATGTTTCATGTTGGAGGTTTTTTTGATCGCTACAGTTCAAATTACTAGGCCGAGTTTGACCCTAAAGTTAGGCTGAGAATCATAAAACCGTTCCACTGTCTCCGTTTTGTTTGATATGACATCAAGTTATTTGATCCTATTCTCTTCATAGAAATAATGGATGGAGAGCAGGTACTTCAAGAAGCTCTAAAATACAGTTTTAACAATTTTTTAGCGTTTAATAATATTTAAAACATAATATTTATACAAGATAGGGCTTCACCACGCTTCGCATCGTTGAGGACCACATGAATGCCCTACTCGTAGTTTTGCGATTTTTTCCCCTGGGGATGATCAAAGGATGAAGTCTATCGTAGAAAACGTAGAACTCTTGATGAACTGGAAGAAAGGATTCAGCAAGTGCTTACAAATGTACCTCAACCTATTCCTTCTACAGTTCATAGAAGATATTCCAAGGCCTTTACAACAATGGTAGAAAATATAGGCGTTTACATTGAATTTTGAGAGGTTTGACTAAAACATTACTTACATTCTTACCTTTCATTTATGCCTAATTTGCCTAATAAATGTAAAAAATACAAAGCATGTGACCAAATAAAAATAGAGCGTTTATATTATTTTATGTATTATTCCTATTGTTGCTATTTGTATTTTTATCACAAATACTTTTCTTTAAAACCCTTATACATACATTAAGCAAATTTGGTATGAAATATATAGTATTTATGAAATATATAATTATGTATTCAAAGAGAACTGATTGAATATTTTTTTCGAGTGATTCGCAATATTAAAGTAAACAAACATTAGCAAGAGAGCAAAAATATATTGAAGAAAAAATATATTGTTTGAAAGGTCGTGTGATCTAATATTTGATCATGAATCTTCATCAAGAGAGGTTTAAGTCCCCATTCTAAGTTCTTCAAACTTGTAAACTGACACTTCTCATTCCTTTGCAGAAGAATCTTCAGTATAAGACAGTACAATGTCAATCACGATACCATTTGAAGATCGATCTTGTATAGAAATGATTAAATTATTGCTATCATAAATGTTTTCAAGTTTAGTAACAGTTTTAAATATTAAGTAATAGTAATTAATTATAATTATTTGTTCATACTCGTATGTATATACAAAAAGTTGTTTATTGTTTTGCATATACTTATTTATATGTAACAAATGTATTTAAACCATGCTAAATAATAATGGTTTGAATTATTTTCTTATTTTTATATAATTATGTACTCCGATTGTTTTCCGTAAAGTTTAATTACAAAGTAATGAATAGCTGTTTTTGTAAATATACTAAATGAATCTAGTAAACTATGTTTATAAATTACAAACAGTACAATGAATTTAAATGAAGGTAAAAAAAACGCTACTTTGAATAGAAGGTATACTCCCAACATATTCCATTTAAGATCATGTTTTGTTTAATAGATCGTTGTGACCTTAAACTAAAAACAAGAATATATATATATATATATTTATATATTCAACTTACTATCCAAAAATTAACATCTAAGAAGGTTTTAAAACTTTACCCAGGTTTTTTTTTGTTTTTTGATCAGTATCATTAATATACTGATCTCACTTCCTCCAAATAACCCTACCGTCAGCTAAATATTTTCGCTGAGTCAGCAAATTATTTTTGCTGAGTTAGAAACTGTTTCAGCTCCAGCAAAACTCCAGTACTGGTATATTTTATTTCCATACTTATCTCACTTCCTCCAAATAACCCTACCGTCAGCTAAATATTTTCGCTGAGTCAGCAAATTATTTTTGCTGAGTTAGAAACTGTTTCAGCTCCAGCAAAACTCCAGTACTGGTATATTTTATTTACTATTTCTTTTTCAACAAATAAAATGGTAATGTATTAAAGTTTTTGGCAACATGTAACATATTCAGTTTAAAGTATGAATGGAAAATACAGATTACCTGATTATTAAAAACAGCATTATAACAATTTTATTGTTTTCTTTTTATTATTGCTGTGCATGTAACACTATTATATTTCCGTTATCTGAGATAGCAGAATTAGAGTCTGCTTCAAATTAGACTTTTCAGTGACATAGTTAAGTTTTCTATTACAATTATTATCGTTAGCTCTCAGACTCTAGACAAAACAGACTTCTTTATAGATAAAAATTTTAAACCAGATATTTTTTTACTTTACTACCCTAGTAACCTGCTTCATCATGAATTCAGCCTTTAAATTTATGTAGCTCCATAAAATTTACGAAATCATTGGACATAGATTCGTCCAAACAACCAAAGCGGTAAACGGGTACGCTTAATTTTTATTATACCTTCCACGTATTACAATAAGGACGTCTGCATGGGCTCTGTATGTCGAAGGTATTGTTATTCACTCACAGAGTAGACAAGACCATAAAAAAGAATAGGTGTAAATCAATACTGGTCAAAATTATGGGATTACTTTACAATATAACAACATTTTGTTGATAGTATTATTAATTTTACAGCAAAATATCGAATGAATGTACTCCAAGCCTGCTGTGAAGTCATCATCTCAGTAACACCGAACACGTAGTAGATGGAAGTTAACATCAAAGCCAACCAGCTCAAAACGCGTCAAAACATTGGTTACACAATACGGTAATTTTATAAATTAGGAAACTCACTATGGAGAGCAATCATCAGTTAACAGTTGGGAAACTGAAACTGCCAATCGCATAGATAAGTTGCAGGGCCAGGGTTTTATTGTGATTAGACCAACTACCGATCAATAAGACTTCTGCATGTAGATTGCCAACTTTTATACAATTTTACGTTATATTCTTTACTGAAATGATTTTCTTTCTTGGTCATTACAAAAGTATCTCTTATCACACTCTACACAAAGCCTAAAAAGCTGTTTGCCGTTGAATATTTTTTCTATTTAATAATACCCCTATTTAAATAGCTATGGATATTTATATAAAAATAATTAATGTTTTTATCTTTTTTTACAGTAAGAAATAAATAGAGTGTACCACCACGAGTATCACTGTGAAACTAGAAGCATTTTACTCTTTATACGATTCAGCATGATGATACAAATCTATAAAAAAACCTCTCTATCAGTTTCATTTGTATGCGTGGAAGATGCTCTTGAGTTTGTATAAAGAATACTTATAAATTGACTGAATCTATATACTGCCAGCTATATCGGCAATACATATTCTACAAACGTAGTGCCATACTATAGAAAGGAGTCGTAGACTATTTATTTAAGAAGGGTATAAACATGAGGTCAGACAAAGATGAATTTGTAATACACTCGGATGGTAGACCAAACGAGTTTTCTCATACGAGTCATATTCGCCACAATGATGTAGCGCGTTGTTAATGTCGCTAGACAATGGATCGATTGATATCTGATTCGGTTACTCCTGCCGGAGATAATCGGATTATTAATCATAACGTTAGTGGGTTATTACCACAATAATTGAGTTGGCCTTGTAGAATTTCGGTTATTTGATAACAATACGTCAATCTAACCCCATTAATTGATCTAAGGAGCATTTCAGTATTACTCCAATCTTCAACTAAAAGGTTTCTGATATATAATCATACTAAATTTTAAGCTGATTTAAAATACATTTTAATCAACCATTTAATATTTAATTAATTGCAACCATTGAAATTATATACAATTTTGTATCAAACTTCCTGTATTCTGCAATCTTTGTAAATCTTCGTTAAAAATAAATAGTCGTGTTCATCACTAGGAGTAAAAGTGGTTGTTTTTGGTCCGTAATCGTGATTTACAAACAAAGCGAGGCCAGATCTGTAACATGACTAAACGCATTAACACACTTTTCCTCCATGTGGTGAAAAATTGTTTTTATCTTAAGTCAAACACAATAAAAACTTGCTCGTTTTATTTATTTCTTATTACATAATAGCTCAACGAACTAGTAACGTCAAGTTAAAACTTTAAAGGCAGCTGTGGAAATTACCTCTACCAAAACAATAACAAAGTTTCAGGTTAGCGCAGTGAAAAAATTTTAATTGTACATGAGGTAATTTTTTAAAGCTCTGTTATAAGGTGATAAAAAACAATTACCTTATCGACTAACCTAAGTATCAAAAACAGGTATGATTCGTTCAGTATAATGAGCAAAATTCTCTTAAAAATTATTTTGGACGTATCTTCTGTTAATGATATCTCTAACTTTCTGCAAGCGTTATCAATATGTTTAGTTGAGGCATTTTCGGGAGTCTAAAAAACAAAATTCGTATTTTTATTTCATATAACCAGAGCGCGTAGTATTAAAAGAGTGTTGGGTATATTTTTTATATTTAGTTTTTGTTTGATTTGTAATTTACGATCATAACGTAGGACCTTCAACTAATTTTGTATTTAAACATACAATCTTCCTTGTTTACACAATAACTATTTCCTGCACTTCTTTAGTGCTTCTTATT
The DNA here is from genome assembly GCF_021130785.1 of Homalodisca vitripennis. Taxonomy (NCBI): domain Eukaryota; kingdom Metazoa; phylum Arthropoda; class Insecta; order Hemiptera; family Cicadellidae; genus Homalodisca; species Homalodisca vitripennis. The sequence continues at coordinate 162,350,354 of NC_060209.1, forward strand.
ACTTATTAAATATCCATATATTTATCAATGAATAAGAATTTCTATAATACAATTGATAAAATATTTACACGATATATGCTTTCTCCACTTCTTGTCTTCTTACATTAGGAGAGTACTCACAGACCACGTGTCACATAAAGGCTTCCCTAAAGTCGCATGTAGAATTTCGTGTCTATAGCTCGTTTCATTATTTAGATGACCTGCGTAGACTCTACAGACAGGCAGGCAATAATACTGAAAATAAATGTCTACAACCCCCAGGGGAGAGAAATTTTGTTAGCATACTGCGTGACATGCTTCAATAACGCTCTACGAAATCCCATAGATAGACATGCACAACCACTATTAAACTCGTTTTTGCTATGAAAAACTTCTAATACTTGTATTAAAGCCAAAATAATCAATTCAGGTGATACATGTGGTATACAGGCATTATGGATAGTATAACTGCTCGTGAATTTGGTAAAAGTTATTAATAATTCTCTTCTTATAACCTCATCTAGTCATTTTATATATATATATAAAAACTAAACATTACTAAAGTAATTAAGTATGCCATATTTATTAATTTATTGGTACTTGTTTATACACACGCGGGGTCTTTTACCAGATGAAATTACAATTTAATATTATTTTTGGTTGTATACGTTTGTGTACGGTAACACTGAAATAATCTGAGCTTGAATTTAAGTACTATCTCGAAGGATATTTCTCTTTTTTCGCAATCATTAATGTCCCTTGCCAGAATTTCGGGAGGTGCCTCCGGCCATACACTGTAACACATTACGTGTGGTTAAAATGGTAATGAATAAATCATGTTATTTATAATTTTATTCAAGCCATGTAATACCAATGTTACTACACATAAATTAATTTAAAGGACTTGCAAAACAGTTAATCTTTGGATTTATTGATCATTTTTGTAGTTATCTACTTAATATTTGAAGTTAATTGTTGACTTCATATTGTTGGCTATTTCAAGACAAAAAATATTATTTAACTACTAATTTATTATCTGTGGTGTTTATTTTTTATGTGTTTGAGTGTGAATGTTATGAATGAATTAGCAAGGAATGTATTTAATTTTATATAAACTGTTGGGTATAGTTTGTGCAGTGGTATTTGTATGTATGTGTGTATATATATATATATATATATATATATATATATATATATATATATAAACTCGTTTAGGTTAAAAACACGTAAAAATTAAATAACAGTATGGTTGTCCACCAATTCATAGCACTAGTACTGCTACCCGCTACCTATCACTATAAGATCAACGTATAATTTTTTACAGTATCTATCTATCTATCTATCTATATATATATATATATATATATATATATATATATATATATATATATAGATAGATAGATACTGTAAAAAATTATACGTTGATCTTATAGTGATAGGTAGCGGGTAGCAGTACTAGTGCTATGAATTGGTGGACAACCATACTGTTATTTAATTTTTACGTGTTTTTAACCTAAACGAGTTTATTTAATGTTTTTAATGTTTTAGTCATTCATTTAGATGTTTGAAAGTATTGCGTCTTTTATTGTTAATGCATTCTAAATATATATGGTACATCTACCTATTATGGTTATGATTTTGGGTATTATACAATATTAAAGGATATTATAACGTTAATAATCTTTTACTGTTTTATAATTATGTATTTCATTATGTTTGCACGCGTTATATCAGTGCTCCAAATGTTATTAAGTTAATTAAATTTATTTCAGATATATAGTAGTGTTGATTAATTCCTTTAACTGCCACACTTATTAGTAATGTATTTGTAGTGCCTTCCCTCAACCTCCCGCTATAAGTTGTAAATATATATGATGATGCAACAATAATTAATTTATTATACAACAAAATTCACTCATGTAATTTTACTTATGTGTTATAAATGGACTTCACCGACAAACTTTTTCAACCTTCGTGGAGCCAAAACTTGCAAAATTATTGTTCAAATAAATTAAGTTGAACAATCCATTGATATTGTTATGTACTACTAAACGTTATTCCAAATAATAGCATAATTATGAAGAAAGTCATGAGATTTGCAAAGAAATCGAATTATTTTAAAAATTTAATTTCTAATATACATTTCATTCTACGATACAAGTGATTATATACATGCAAATCTACCTGTACCTATTTATATTTGTGTTTATGTAATTATTTTCATTCAACGAACTAATTGGTTTAACAGCATTTGTCATGCATTAGTAGTTTTTAAATGTTAGTATTTATTTCCTTGGATATACATATAAACCGTCTATTCTATGTTTCTTCATATTTTAGTGTAAGATAAAAAAGTACTAACAACTTGGTTGGAGAAGATAGGAAGGGTTGATAGATATGAGGTTGACTGATGGCCGGATTTTCCTCGCCATATGTTTAGGGGATAACATGGGAGAAGTTTCTTCTTTTATCCATAATTCAAAAGTTTATAAGAACGTCAAATGTTGTCTATTATAACAAGTATCATGCGTTCTTTCTTCGTACGCAACTAAGGAAAATATGTAGTAAATCGAAACTAAACTCCTTATTATACATTATCTGTTTGTTCATCTTTTTGTTATTAGCTCAAGGTTTAACACCACATAGTGGCAGTTGTAGAATTTTGTAATAATTAAATATAAAATATTTCAAATTTTATGTTTTTTAAAATTTTTTCTAGTGTTTTCAGAACCTTCAGAAAATTGTTGAATGCGTTTTATATTTTATATTTGTTTATATGAGTGGAATGTGTGTGGTAAAAAATTGGAATCGTTTGATATTAAAGATATATTTAAGCAGTTATTATCGTTATTATAATTAACTAAACAATGGTGATAGATGGACTGTTTTGTTTATTGTGTTTCTAATTGATCCAAACACACTGTTCCAATTGTCTTCGTTCGTATTATGCGATTTTAGTGTTAGGACTGCATTCTGAATAACCTGCAGACTATTCAGCAGTCGTTATTGATTAGAAATTGAATATTCAACAATTCCCCTCATGCATTTGATTCCCATAGTAATTTCGACTTCAATGCACACTGGTCTTGGTGGTGGACCAATAAACGGAATTAATTTATATACTGAATATAGTGTATATTCTTTTATTTAATTATTTTTATAAGACGATTCTTGAATATGTATTACTCGTATGTATAACTAGCATTTATTGTATTATATTATTTTGTTTTAAATGCATATTTATGTCATATAAGATATATTTCAATTTCTTAGTTGTTAGCTTAGAATTTCATCATATTCTTACGTTTTTAATCATTTTAAAGCATGATTGTAAATTAAAGCTTTGCCACAGGCCAATATAAAAATGTCAAGAATTTTGTAGGCTACTAATAAGGTAAAAAGAGATAAAATACCAGATGAAAAACGGTATAGCTCGGTCATCGTACACTGCAGGTGAGATAAATATTTACCAATATTGTTTTTGATCGAACCAAATAAGGCTTGTTTATAGTACGAGTACTAAGGTTTTCTAATGAGTGCTGAATAACATAAATAAATGCGTCTCTGATTTTACTAATACTGAAGATGATAAAAATCTTCGCTATGATTATTAGTGCAGCTATACATTTCACGAACTGAAAGGAAATATAAATATTGTTGTGTATTCATGTATTTAATTTAATGTTTTCTTTAAAATAATTATAGTATATATGTACTGGCGTTTTTCCAAGAACAGAACGAGTTAACGGGATAATAACTACAGTTTGTCCGGAACAACACAGAGCAAGGTTTCAAAATGGCGTGTTTTTGTGGCGCAACTTCAAACAATATAGGGTAATGATAAAGTACAAATTTGTTTAAGATATTTAGCCTCAAAAATGTGTCCATTATTTCAAGTAAACTATAAATTTTAAAATAAATGTAAGCCCCATTTTTTTTATTTAGCTTATAATGATAATTGCATAGATCTTTGAGTCTGTGTACACACCGGCATCACGCTGCCCTAAACAAGGATATCACGTTATAGTTTCATGTCTTGCTGAAATGCTCAATTATTTGTTTAGATCAACTAAAATTTAAATATTTGCATATCGAGTTACGATAGTCATTTTCTTAAAAATACTTCATGACTAGTAAACATTGGTTTAAGAACCTAATATCTTAACAATTTGCTCTCGATAAGCAACAAATGAGTTGACGAAGAGGGTTAAAACTTAGTGTGAAACTGTAGATGCAACTCGTACAATGGTACTGAAAAAGCAAGCATCAGTCTTTTGGAAGTCCTGATTTCTGAGAGTCATGAAGGCTACTACGGTTAACCACAAAAATTACAGATACAAGTATTAGTATTGTCCACAAACACCGATACCAATTTAAACATCAAAGTAAAATAATGTTAAGTCAGTAAGACAGTAGAGACCTGGCATCTCAGTTAAGTTAATTGCACCTCCTTGTTTGAGCATTCCGCGTAAGTAAACGTTTCACGTAATGATCCGCTTACCTAGGATACCAGAGCCGATTACCCTTGTCTTTATCCTATTACCGCTGCCACATTCTTATACTAAATTAGCTGCTATTTTTGTGATCCTCTAAATGTTATTAAAAACTGCAAACAAGCTCAAATGTTAAGTGATTTGTTTTATTTATTAGATAACATGAGAGCTTATTATTGTCAAGAATAATTTTAAAGCACAAATATTTCGTATTTATATGTTATACGGTAGGAGTACCTCACACCACGTCTCACGTTACAGAGATTCAATGCAAAACTTCAATCAGTTCATTTTAATAGTTACTGTACACCTGTTACTATGTTAAAATGTCACCTGGTTCCAATAAGTTTGTTTGAAAATTCATGTATTCTGATTTTTTCGCTCAGGCAAATTACACGTTTCCTTTGTAGAAATGAAACTAGATATATTTCAATTTATAGGCTAATTTTTTCACGAGTCTCTTAGCTATCTGTAAAGACTAGCTATTGTGGATACACAAACAGAGACGTATATTTCCAGCCTTTGAGTGATGGAGTTCGCTGATGTTCATTTGATAAAGCTCATAAACTAAATGTTGAGAACTTATTTCTCTTCACATAATTGTAAAAAACGTAAAGGTGGATTTATTAAGTAGGAAATAAAGAAATTTGAAGACATCAAATATTGTAATTCGCATTATTTTTATGGTAAGCAGAGACGTATTTATCCTAAATAGAAGTAATAATATCACAGTAATATTTAGATTTGTGGAATAACAGAATGCAAAGGAAATGAACATATCATTAAAACAATTTTGTATGGAATGATAACGAACATGTTTAAGGAAATATGAAATATGGATTTGAAAACTTTATCCGCTCTCACATTAAGTGTTTAGTTCTAGAATATTGTTACCCTACACTTGAAATGTGACAAAACGAAAAGACATCACGCTTGTCTGATTTAAACATAAAATACATTAATCATTTTGCACCACCACACAACAAGAAATGAAGCTTGTGTACGACATGGGTTAGGATACATACATTACGACAACCATAAGAAACACGTCATGTGTATTTTACCGTGTAACAAGAGCACGTTTCTCAATTTATAAATGTATTATGAAAGAAAGAGCTGCCAAGAAAGGCATAGCTTATTTTAAATATTTGTACCAAGTATAATTTATTTGAAGTAGTAGCTAACAATCAATTTCTCGTTACAAAAATAATTTTTTGTTGCACAATTTGTAACACATAAACGCACATTCTGTGCAATGGACTTTTATAGACGCACAGATGAATTTAATGAATCGTCAAAATGAAACGTAGAAAATAATGACGTGCTTGATCTTTATATAAGTTTCTTAAATTGTATAATTAGTAACGGAAATTTGTTTTTTATTCTAGGTTGCAAGAAAATACATATAACTAGGTTATATTTCTTTTATTCCATTATCTAGATGAACGTGTGTAATTAAATATTACTATAATGTTAAATAATTACGACATAATTACCACGATTTTGATAGGAATAACCAAAATTTAAGACAGAGTAAGAGGATCTAAACGTGTATTTTCATCGGAGCATAAAAGCTCCTTTTGCACCACTACATCGTGCATAGTAGATTACTTTTTCTTATTCACCATCAAAACTACATTAACTTACCTAGTAAACACGAGTTAGCTAATAATGTATGAGTTATGAGAGTAAGTTTAATATATCTCAAAATATTTTATATTTGGACTAAGGATTTATTTATGATGCGCAAAACAACTCACTATAATGTTATTGGACGCACATGAATCCGTTAGAAGTTAGTTCCTTTTGTTCGTATATAAAATCGGCTATTTTCAAATAAGTACAATACTCGAGAGCATTAATGAAACTGCACTGACCTTTCTGTTTACAAAATTATGCCTAACGGGAATGTACTGAAATATTTATAACTAGGTATTTATACAACACATTGTTTAGGAGAGTTGTATTACTTCTTAATTTCACAAATACATCAATAGTGGCGATAAAACTACCAAAGGAAGGAGATTATATGAAGTCATGCATTTTGCTTTATTTCTATGTATACTCTAAAAACAATCTTAAAGGTATGAATCGCTAGACTATTCCTATACATATTAAAACGGGTAACTTTTACAATCTTTAAAAAGGCTGTATCTACTAAGCGAGTATTTCTAAAAGGAAACTGCTAAAAGTAACACTTTTTTAATGTCATATGTGCAAATTTGGAAAAAGTTATGATGGGTCTTGCAAAGTTTTTAATTTTTAATTAATATTTATAATGTTACAGAATGGTAAAATATAATGGTTAAGTAGTTCCCTATTTAAACTTTCATGTAAATTTTGTAGTTTATTATATAAAAATGGTAGCACCGATCAAATGGATGTCATGTTTATCTAGTATTTACTAGGATATGAGGACTTAAGTCTCTTCAGTCCTCCCTTAGATCTACTATAGAGCTCTATTTCTTTATTTATTAACGTAAAATTCTATTTACTACTGATATAACGATTAGTTGTAACAATATTTGTGCTCATTAACCAAATACAGAAATAAACTAATGTGAAGCACCATGGTTTAGTGAAATAAACAATGATACAATACCGAGGCTAAAGTGATAGTGGTTCAATGGTGATGATACAATGGGACTGTAAACATAGCAAAACCAACAATTATTATACTGTAATACAACAACTCATAATCCATAATATAACGAAAACAACAAAGATAACAGTAATAAACAACAACAGAGATAACTGACAATAAAATAACTACAACTTTATAACAACATAAACATAACTACATGACAACAAAATACAATACTTAGAATATTTGGGGGCGAACATAAAATGGTGTAAGAAGCAGAAACGATAATATAAATAATAATAAATTTATGGGTGATACAGAATAATTAATAAATTAACAGAGAGATTCCGTTCCTGCTGAGATCCTGAAGGATTGTCTTGAACCTGCGCTTGAAACTGGTGCTGTTGTGGTTCCAGAATAAGTGGACATTGGCGGCGACACCTTTGTGTTGTTGTCCTGCGCGACTTCATAAGTCTTGGGATGGGAGCATGTTCTAGGGAGCACGGTTCGCTTGGTGAGACTGTTTAACGAAGGTCTTGATCTTGCTGAGCGTGATTTTGAAATCTATGATTGGGATACGCGAGCTCTAGCTGCGCTTTTAAGAAACCACTTTAAGAAAATTGAGAATTTTACTGTCATCTATTATTAAATAGCCTACATTAACACATTATCACGCGATAATTTGTGTCCATGTACTGTTATTGAGTGTTGATATCAAATTAATAAGAATAATTTACTTAATATTTCATTAATCATTGTACCTAATTTTTCAGTGTTCAGAGTCAAATAAATATAATATGGATTTAATGAAATTAGTTCAGTTAAAATAAAATTTCTAGCCCCAAGGTTTAGTCCTAGACCTTAGTGTCATAATGTGTGTGAAATGTTGAGTTATATATTTTGTAACATATAATGATTCCAAATGTCCGAATTCCTATTATTCTTTCAAACCTTCTATCACCATAAGATATCATACTATCATATCAATCGTCATATCATAACCGTCCACAACAAACTTTAAAAAAATAACAGTGGGTATTGTATTTATATTAGCATTAAATACATATTTAGTTGCATGATATTTATAGAACAATTCACAACAATAATAATATCAATTAAAATTTGTAAGTGTGGTTTATCCTTTCAACACAAAAATATAGAGAACCAATTGAGTATTAATTTTCTATGGACAATTTCTGTATTTTGTAATTTGTCCGTTCAATCCACATGTCATACTGTAGTTTACTATATGTAAAATTCTTCAAATAAATACTTGTTTCACATTAATAACTGTGGAAATGATTTACTCCAACTCAAGGCTAAGTGGCAACCGGATTTTGTGTACACGCCGGCATCACGCTGCCTTAAACAAGGATATCACGTTATAGTATTATGTCTCGCTGAAATGCTCAGCTATTTGTTTAGCTCAACAGCAATTTAAAGATTTGCGTATCGAGTTATGATAATTCTTCAAGATAAATAAACGTTGGTTTGTCAACCTAATATCGTAACTTCTTATATTCAATCCTTAATAAAGCATATGAAATATAAGCTATAAAATAAGTTATAACTATTTTTAAGCATTTAATGTGTGTTTATCCTTCAATATTATGTAGCCTATGTCTGTATTTAAACAATTACTACCCTAAGCTGCTGATTAACAAAATTTATTTCTGTCTGTCCTTACAGACGATAAGCAACAAACGAGGTGACGTAGAGGGTTAATGACCTGTGTGAAACTCAACATAAAACTCGTACAATGGTATTAAAATTAGCAAAAATCCATCTAAATTTCTGTGAGTCCAGAAGTTACCTTGCATAATTTTGGTTAGTCACGAATACCACAGATACAATTATTAATATGAAGGTCACATTGTGAAAGTTAATGATTGTAACATGTTCTAGGAACTTTCCAATACTTGCTATGAAGTTACATTTTTGCATTGCTCGGTTTTATACAAAGCTTGAGGATTTGGACTTTACACATTTACAGATGCAGACGCCACAGTCCGCGTTCTATGGTGTTATACTAGTTATGATACCTCAATACAGAGCCATAGTGAAAGTTGATGCACTCTTCAGTCATCTTCGTAGTGAAATAGACAAAAAAGAGTTTTGACTGCGTAATGTTGACCGGGATTATTCATGAAAAATTTAAACCCATTCATGTATACACGTCTTGTTTGGTTGGTACTCCAAACATTTTTATGAACTGTCTTCTGTATATATATATATATATACAAGTGGAATATATTGTCGATTTTAAAAAGTAAAGTAAATTAAACTAAGGATGTCTTATTTTATCAGGCGAAGTTAGGGTTAAGAAGCCCCCTCTACACTTAACCTGGGAACCAACGGCTTAAAGGTGACTTCCGAACCACAACCAACGGCCGGGCAGGCGGGCTGCTTGCAGGGTTTTGAGGGGAGTTTAAACCAACTCTCCTCAAAATAAAACAATATAACAAAACAGAACTGGATAGCAGTGCTATAATATGCAATTTACTATGTGATCATAGGAGTGTTTTGCTTATGCCTAGGATAGTGCCTTAAAAATAGAGAGAATACATTATTGCGACTTGAAAATCAATAGATATCTATAACTTGATAATGCATTTTTTATGCATTTGCACAGTTTTTCAGAGCCAAGTAAATCGTTTATGTCTATTTCTGAACTGAATATATTATGGAAATCATCATGTGTGCGCTTCAATCGTATTCATGCTAGTGCACAGTTTAATTATCAGAGCGATTGGCGCAGTCCCTTCCGCCAGTTGATGACAAAAGCAAATCTCTGGCTTTGTGTCTGTCCGTTTGTCCACATTATCATTTGCGAATGAGTTAGCTTAGAGGATGGAAATTTCACATGAAACTCCATCTTTATTTTATATATATATATATATATATATATATATATATATATATATATACATATATATATATATAAACAAAAACCCAATACAAAGTTTTTAATTACTAAAAAATTATTTATATGAAAAAATTTCCTAAATTACATACATATCTATCCGATCATATATATACCTCTCTGTCTCACGGAGAGGTTTAATTGTTTTATTTTATATTCCTTGGCCATTAATGCACCGAAAATATTCAAAACTTCAATACACAATTCATTAAATAGGTCTTTAAAATATTGTGTGAAAATTTCAGCTGTCTATCAATTGTTGAAACAATATGGTGGCATTTTGTCAAATTATACTTTAAATACAGTTCGATATTGCCATTTATATAAATTTAATTTATATAAATAAAACTCGTTTGACAGGTATTTGGTCTTCCGATCATATTTTTGTCTGGGTATTGAAACGCATATGTGACAGATACGACCAAATACAATATAATTGAATCGTAAAAAGTAAGGGCTCTGTGGTGTAATGGTAGCATATTTACCCGGCAAGTGAGAGATCCGGGTTCGAGTCCCGGCGGAGCAAGTACTTTTTGCGATTCAATGTTTATTGAAATTAAATAAGGCAATTGCCATTTATACAATTTAATGTATATAATTATATATATATATATATATATATATATATATATATATATATATATATATACATACACACAAGATAAAATGGATGCCAAAAAGATAATGATAATGATACTTTTGTGTCTGATATAATGGTAGATACAACATAGTTGGTTCTTCAATTTTACCTTAAGCTTTTAGAAAAAGATGAATTTATTTTATATCTAAGAATGTTGATGTTTGTTCCAGTTCACTTACCTCTTAGTGCAGCGTCTGAAATATGAAGCCATGTTCGTCTGAAGATATCGAAAAACGTCGAAGATGAAGAAGTTCAAAATCAATTTCAATTGTATCGATATTAACTCTTTAATAACAACATACAGTATAAAAACATAGTGTAATCCAGGTGAATTGGCATTACAAATCTATTCTTAAAGCAGGTGAAATTGAAGAACCAACTTTGTGTTATCCACCATTATATCAGAAGACAAACAACGATGAGGGGATTGTTGCGTGACAAACCATTGCCACTGATTCTACTCTACATACAAAAACACTCTCCTACAAATGGCACTAGCTGTATTTTACACGCTTAATATAATCTTCGTTGCACACGCACCACAACCTATTTAACTTATCGACTTTGAAGGAAATTACTCGGTTATTATGAGTACGGGAAACATAATTAATCTAATTGTCTGCTATCCAGTGTCCTGTATAAGTATGAGTATTGGAAACTTTAATAAATATACTGCTTTTGGATAAATAACTTATACGATCCAACTCTCTAATTGTTCTACTGATCCCTGTTATGATTAAGCCTTCAACTTTAGCTGTTAAACGAAACTGTTACTAGTTTTCATAGAAATTTATTTATTTTTGTAAACAGGACTATCTTGTAATCATTTACATATTAAAAGACGTATATTGACGGATGTTCTCGATTGTCATACGGGTATACAGTATTAGAATTTTAGAGTAACAAAAACAATATACGATTTCCTGCCGTAGTTAAAGGACCAACATGTCTTCTTAAAATCGTGTCACTTTATGTCCACTCTTGCGATAGTTTTTGATAAAACAGGCCCTAAGGACTGAAAACTTAGTAGAGGTTTATAGGACTGGAACATGATTCGCGGAAGATCTCTATTGGTTTTGAGGTCCAAAAGTCATAATAATAGTAAAAAGAGATTTGTAACCACATTGTAAACACATTTGTAACCAAGTTCTCTTGGTTACAAATGTGTTCCATTCACCTAATGGCGATTCGATTGCTGTTTTATCAGTGACAGCTACAAATTTATACATACTGCAAAATTAGGTAGGAACGTAACGGTTTATTGATATGGAATCCCGGGGCTTCTTGAAAGATTATGGAGTGATTTAAAACCTACACTTATTTTGAAATGATGTTGGGTAATACTAACTTCAAGATATAGGCTATAACATCTTGATGATGGACAAGTTTAATGTCTCGCGTTATTAACGGGATAATTGCTGTATCTACGCGGATTTAGTATTATTACGACTAACATAGTTCTTCTTTTAATGTTTAGGAAAATTCATAATGTTTCATAACTCCACTGAAGACAGATGTCATAAATTCATCCTTAAACACTACGTTCAATTTGTACACTGACATGTTGCATTGCACACGTTCTGTACCTTATGACATATTCAAATAAGGAATTATTTATATGAAAAAATCTCCAAAATTACTCATTTATATCGATTTAGATATAATTTGATTTTTCACTGCCTCATTTCATATTACAACTGGTTTAGTAATCTTCTTTTTTAGAATACATTTAAGTCATAATTAAATCAAAGACATATGTATTTATTCTTTCAGAATATTATAACATAAGTTACAATAAACTACATTATTTAAAAATTTGTCATTAAATTAACTAACTTTATATCTTAAATATGAACAAGTTTATTTAAAACTAAACGTAATGGTCTATGAGAAAATTGATTACTGAATATGAGAATTTTACTGATTGTGAGAATTCATTACACGAACTCACTGATTATTATGTCTACGAAGGATAACTTATCTATAAACAGGAGGTAATATTTCTGAAGCATTAATTATTTAATCTGTAATTTGACAGCTTTGGTTTGGTGGAATTATGTAGTTAGGAATAGTTTAAGCGGTCAAAATTAAGAGAAGGTACGTAAAATTATACTGAGTTGTTGCAGGAGTTGTAATTCTATAGATATTGAAAGTGATTTGCATTTTAGACACTGTTGATCATATATCATAGTCTAAAAATAAATCGTTTAGTTTTTAGGTATTAATGGAGTAAATTAGCATTAAAAACGTGGTCTGAGAATTTTAAATTTTTTGTAAATTTATCTATTAGTGTGTGGTAATTAATTCAGTTGGAGGTACAGCAATCCTCTGAAATCGGAGAGTCACTATAAGGACCGGTATAGATATAAAGCAAGCTTCATCTGACACATGTTGGGTACCTGATCGCTCGTAGAAGCCTAGCCTCTTCAGACTAGATACGATTAGAGTTGTGTTATTATATAGTCCGGACAACGGACGGATTGGAAGAGCTCACGTATTGAATCGGGCATTGATTCCTTTTTAGGATGAAATATAACTAACAACTACAATCATGACACTGAGCGTAGACAAAACTTGTTGTGATAGTTACTTTCACTTTTATTACTAGTATTTATTTTATTTTTATGAGTTTGATGGCAATACGGCCAAGAATGGGCTTGTGGGCTTCATGAATTTTTTTTTCTCATACATTCCATTCTGGCCTTCTCTAAACAAACAAATTAAAAAGTATATAAGATATTTCGTTCTCGAGATATCGTGCGGACAGGCAGACAGTAATAACAATTTCTCCAGCCGCTCGGGTGATGTCTTGACTAACACACAGCAATTACAAAGTGTATAAGATATTTCGTTCTCGAGATATCGTGCGGACTGACAGACAGTAATAACAATTTCTCCAGCCCCTCGGGTGAAGGCTTGACTAACACACAGCAATTACAAAGTGTATAAGATATTTTTTCTCGAGATATCGTGCGGACTGGCAGACAGTAATAACAATTTCTCCAGCCCCTCGGGTGAAGGCTTGACTAACACACAGTAATTACAAAGTGTATAAGATATTTCGTCCTCGAGATATCGTGCGGACAGGCAGACAGTAATAACAATTTCTCCAGCCCCTCGGGTGAAGGCTTGACTAACACACAGTAATTACAAAGTGTATAAGATATTTTTTCTCGAGATATCGTGCGGACTGGCAGACAGTAATAACAATTTCTCCAGCCCCTCGGGTGAAGGCTTGACTAACACACAGTAATTACAAAGTGTATAAGATATTTCGTTCTCGAGATATCGTGCGGACAGGCAGACAGTAATAACAATTTCTCCAGCCCCTCGGGTGAAGGCTTGACTAACACACAGTAATTACAAAGTGTATAAGATATTTCGTTCTCGAGATATCGTGCGGATAGGCAGACAGTAATAACAATTTCTCCAGCCCCTCGGGTGAAGGCTTGACTAACACACAGCAATTACAAAGTGTATAAGATATTTCGTTCTCGAGATATCGTGCGGACAGGCAGACAGTAATAACAATTTCTCCAGCCCCTCGGGTGAAGGCTTGACTAACACACAGTAATTACAAAGTGTATAAGATATTTCGTTCTCGAGATATCGTGCGGATAGGCAGACAGTAATAACAATTTCTCCAGCCCCTCGGGTGAAGGCTTGACTAACACACAGTAATTACAAAGTGTATAAGATATTTCGTTCTCGAGATATCGTGCGGATAGGCAGACAGTAATAACAATTTCTCCAGCCCCTCGGGTGAAGGCTTGACTAACACACAGTAATTACAAAGTGTATAAGATATTTCGTTCTCGAGATATCGTGCGGATAGGCAGACAGTAATAACAATTTCTCCAGCCCCTCGGGTGAAGGCTTGACTAACACACAGTAATTACAAAGTGTATAAGATATTTCGTTCTCGAGATATCGTGCGGATAGGCAGACAGTAATAACAATTTCTCCAGCCCCTCGGGTGAAGGCTTGACTAACACACAGCAATTACAAAGTGTATAAGATATTTTGTTCTCGAGATATCGTGCGGACTGGCAGACAGTAATAACAATTTCTCCAGCCCCTCGGGTGAAGGCTTGACTAACACACAGTAATTACAAAGTGTATAAGATATTTTTTCTCGAGATATCGTGCGGACTGGCAGACAGTAATAACAATTTCTCCAGCCCCTCGGGTGAAGGCTTGACTAACACACAGTAATTACAAAGTGTATAAGATATTTCGTTCTCGAGATATCGTGCGGATAGGCAGACAGTAATAACAATTTCTCCAGCCCCTCGGGTGAAGGCTTGACTAACACACAGTAATTACAAAGTGTATAAGATATTTCGTTCTCGAGATATCGTGCGGACAGGCAGACAGTAATAACAATTTCTCCAGCCCCTCGGGTGAAGGCTTGACTAACACACAGTAATTACAAAGTGTATAAGATATTTCGTTCTCGAGATATCGTGCGGACTGGCAGACAGTAATAACAATTTCTCCAGCCCCTCGGGTGAAGGCTTGACTAACACACAGCAATTACAAAGTGTATAAGATATTTCGTTCTCGAGATATCATGCGGACAGGCAGACAGTAACAACAATTTCTCCAGCCCCTCGGGTGAAGGCTTGACTAACACACAGCAATTACAAAGTGTATAAGATATTTCGTTCTCGAGATATCATGCGGACAGGCAGACAGTAACAACAATTTCTCCAGCCCCTCGGGTGAAGGCTTGACTAACACACAGCAATTACAAAGTGTATAAGATATTTTTTCTCGAGATATCGTGCGGACTGGCAGACAGTAATAACAATTTCTCCAGCCCCTCGGGTGAAGGCTTGACTAACACACAGTAATTACAAAGTGTATAAGATATTTTTTCTCGAGATATCGTGCGGACTGGCAGACAGTAATAACAATTTCTCCAGCCCCTCGTGTGAAGGCTTGACTAACACACTATAATTACAAAGTGTATAAGATATTTCGTTCTCGAGATATCATGCGGACAGGCAGACAGTAATAACAATTTCTCCAGCCCCTCGGGTGAAGGCTTGACTAACACACAGCAATTACAAAGTGTATAAGATATTTCGTTCTCGAGATATCATGCGGACAGGCAGACAGTAACAACAATTTCTCCAGCCCCTCGGGTGAAGGCTTGACTAACACACAGCAATTACAAAGTGTATAAGATATTTCGTTCTCGAGATATCATGCGGACAGGCAGACAGTAACATCAATTTCTCCAGCCCCTCGGGTGAAGGCTTGACTAACACACAGCAATTACAAAGTGACTTTTTGTGTAACTTTACAGGGTGTGTTGAGTGAATATATAATATGTTACCCATTTACACTAAACCGTGTCATTACAAATCTTAAAACCAAAAAATAACAACTAAAAGAAAGAATTCAATTTTTTAGACTTACTTATCATCAAACTGGCATTATTCAGTGTCTCGTACTGATACATCGATACATTTACAGTTATTAAAAAAATACAATGTAATGTGTAAATATTACAAGCTCTGATCAAACTCACGTTACTTCCCAATCAGTCAAACAATACTTTTTAATCTATTCAAATCGGTTCTCTGTGGGTTTGATTATTTTCCAATGGAACAAATCTGTCAGTGTATGAAACAAATCATTTTAATTCATAAAATTTCCTCATTACTGTGTTTTTATAACAATAAACAATCAGTGTGTGTACGTTTTATTTAATCTCAATGTATAGGCAATTAATTCGATGTTTACTCAATACAAAACATAGGCGAAAATGTAACATATCCTATATTTATATCCAAATATATTTACATGAACTATGTTTTGATGGTAAAACAATTCATTTAAAATCTAACCTTATTTATCAAATTAGAGAAATGAATTTTTTGAAATCAACTATCAACACTATACGTTTTTTCTGACTTGTTTTAAATAGTTTAACAATTTAATTCAACTTAAATTTAATTTAATCAAAATTAGTGTATTATTAATTAACCATGAATCTTTAAGTATAGCAATTAAAATAAAAGATACAATAGAAGATTATAAATCTAAAATTAACAGTAAAAACAAAGAACTATTTAGTTACAAAAATAAAATCAAACATTCAACTTGATATCATGCAAACAATATACTTACGATTACGTCCCTTCCAAACTTCAAGGTAAGGTGGTAATTCACTCAGGTGGCAACGTTTGTAAACTTACCTGAAACGTAGAATATTTTTCAATTATATTATTCAAAATATATTTCAAATCCTATAACAGTGGTGCGTTATTCTTCCGTAATAACAACAACAAATACCTTAACAGAAGTATTATTATAAAGTAAGGGTTCTGAATAACATTATTATACAATATTTACCGTTTAATGCCACTTTCAGTTTAATCATACGAATCTTAATACGGCAGACTACATACCGCGTATCTTGCTTCGTTGAAGATTCATGGAAAATTTAAAATGTAAAAATGAAATCTTTCTTAAGATATCTTGATAATAGTTTCGCTACACAAATACGCAGACGAATCTTATAGAGAGGCTCATAATGAAACATGATGATTCCTTTGTAGAAATGCAAAATTTAAAAAGCATATTTCATTCTTTTCTTGATATATTCAGGGAAAAGTACAAACTGGAGATATACAGGCTAAAGAGGAATCTTTCCAGAACATATCGTAATGGATAAGCAATATACAACCTTTCAAATTTTTTGTTTGAAGGTTATTTTTGACGATGGAAGGATTGTGAAGGAACAGGATTTTTCCGGACATTTGCCATCGTTCAGTGAAACAGAAATCAGTAACACTACGTTTCGAGATCTGCAATCTGACCTCTTCTTCAGGTAAAGAACTAACCTAATACATAATTACAAACTAGGTTAAAATAGTTCACTTTTTCACTGAATGATTTCAAATTTATAGTTCATATTAACTCTCAATATATCCTTCTGAGTAATATGCTTACCTTACACTCAGCCAAATATTACGGGACAATATTCACCATAATAGAATTATTTCTCGTCTATATACATAAAGACCCATACATCGGAGTATCGAAGGAACCGTCAGAACGTGACAAGTCGTACCGAACGATCTAACAAAGTAATTTCTTAAACTTGACACGTGTTAAAATTTAAAATTAATCTATTCAAATTTTTTGTTGACCAATTTAAATAAACTACGATTTTATTGTTGCTATTACAGGTACCATAAATACCCACATATTAAAGTTTGAAAAGTACGCCATAACGTTCCATCAATAAGTGTTATTTTTCAAAACATTATTTTCATCTGCTGCAATAAAGGATACAATTGATACCATTGTGTTAACTTAACCTATCTCTGGAGGGACTTGAAAAAAATCATTCCGTCTGTAGGTCTGCCTGCACGATCTATCGAGAACTATAGACTTGATATTTTTCATGAAGCTTAAATTTAACGTATGCAACATCGAGTTCAATTATGGTGCATGTTACTCCATGGGAATTGGATTGGATTTTACATTGGTCTTATAAATAACTACGACGGCAACGAGATAATTTATGAACAAATAAAGTGGTAAACAACCCGAGTACGATCATGTGACTGTTTAACATTTATACAGTAATAACATATATAGACTAACCATATACAGAGCTATAAACATGAATTGTTCTATGCATCCTCGTCTCGTCGCGTGGTGTGGTGTAGTTCTCTAACCTTGTATTTAATACCCTATGAATATACCCAGGTAATAAAAAGTTTTAATCTGGCAGGTATACGCGTCTGTATACCCCTTAATATTAAAACAATATTTTCTAGGTTATTTCACTATGTAAGTAGTTAATAATAAACACTTTCTAGCATGGTAAACTTATATACTTTTACATTTTTGAACAAACTCTAATTCAAAAGAAAATTTGTTGTAAAACCCTTCATATTTTGAAAACACTGACGTCTTCACAACTGGTTAAGGTTGTGTAGGATTCCACATGGTAGAGCGTATAATGTGACAAACAATATTATAATGTTCAATTATTAAATATTTATACAAAATCAAGCCAGGGATATCCTGTTACATTATTACAGTACATTACACCTGCCAACTCATTCAGTATTATTTAACTTCATATTTAAGAGTGAGTCATAAATATGTGAGTTCTAAATTTCATGGTATTTTTTAGGAAAAATATACGTAATCATTGCCTTCTTAACAACATATGGTGTAGAGAGTTACACGTCATTCGAACAGGTTTCAATGGCTTTACATGTGTGTGTGATTTGTGTCTGTGGTTTTGTGTCTATTGTCTGTCCATCGCTAAATAAGTAATCATAGTAAGTACGTTTGTTAACATAAAAGCGGCCTCTTGGACCTAACTTGGTTTAGCATGTATTCAACTGTAAAACGAATAAAAAACCTTTCCAAATATATCTTTGTAAACTTGTTTTTTCAGTCATAAACGATTCGACTCACCGTCACTTCCAATCGAATTCTTCATACGAACTTGAAACTACTGCAACTTTTCTCTAAAGCAACACTCACAACTTTTCTCTTAGCTTCTCGTGAGAAAATAAGGTGAAATATATTTCTACACGTCATTTCCTGTTAAAGTAAGTTTGGATTTCATGTAACAACCTACCAGTATATATGAAAGACGCTGATCTTACTTTTAGCTGTTCCAGATTTTAACTTCAATATCGAAACTACTCTTTTGGTTATTTTATAAAGTAATTCGTCTAGTTTTATACATCGGTTAATGTTAAAATCTTAGAAACAAAATCTGAGAAGTTACTGTAATTCAGATGTATTAAAAATATACACATTTTTATTTATTGTCAAATATTACAGAAACGTTAATAGAATGATCATGTCATTTAGGAATCTGAAAAGAGCTTAAAAAACAGGTTGGTATATATCTATATGGATAAGAAAATACTGATCTTATAAAATTTACATCTCATCTTCTTTTCTTTTCAGAAATACTGCTGAGTCCTTTTTATACTTTACTAACAGTGAGCTGGCTTCACATTCAATTCAATTTTTTTTACAGGGACACCATTAGCATATTGTTTTTGAATGTCATTCCAAACAGTTCTGACTCCCTTATGATATTCCAGACTCTGAAAGATATTCCAGACTCTTTATCCATTTTAGATGTAAGTTTAAAGTACAGCTTTTTTGGAAATGGGGAGATTGAAACTGTTATGCATGTGTGTTTTTACGTTTTAGTCTACCACGTAAAAACTACTCGACCGATTGTACTAAAATTTAATACTAATATTCTTAGGGTCTCTGGTTAACATAAAGGCCTACTCTTATTTTAAAAATTCCTTCGGGCTACGCCCCCACTGGTCTTTAAAACTCCATTTTGGCTTAACCAGCTTATAATTAGTGTATTTTTATTAACCTATCAAGTCTTAAAGGGATAATAAGTACTAGCAGTTACCCCGTCTTCGCACGCAAGTTCGTGATTGGAAAACAGGGACACCATTGGCATGTTTAAAAAAATGACATTCTTAACCCTCATTAAAGTAATAAGTGATAGTTACTGGAAGATATTTAAATATCCTGACCCACTTTAAATTTAAGTTAAAAGACTAGTGTTTTGGGACCCATAAATATGTATATGTATGGTCATTTTAATTTACTCCAGTCTTTTTATTTTTTCCAAAGCTGATTTTGCCTCTCTCTCTATCAAGAAAATATATATACATACATAGCTATGAGAAGCCCACATTTGTCAAAAGATAACATAGATAGGTTTCATAACAGTCTTTAAATGCATAATAAAAGTTAGGCTATATAGTCTCTTATATCTGCATTGCTAGCAGTTACTCTTGTACGTAATTTAGTAGGCGTTGCACGTTTATGACCACAGCTGGTTCGAGTGACTTATATTTTCCACGCTAATTTTAAATGTTTCTTATTGCCACGGTTAAGAAGTCCAGAGAAAGTCCATCTAGCATATTGATTGTCAAGTGCTTCAAAGGGGGTCTTAGGAGTCAAATTTTCACCTTCTTATGTTTTAGGATATTTTGTAAGTTATATATAATCACTTACCTCACTTACTAATCACTTACATAATCACTGAAATCTAAAACGTTGTTAAAATAATAGTAACTTAGTACAGTATTTACTCACTATAAATGTAAAAGAACTGAAAGTAATAAGCAATGTTTACACAGAACAGTTCAATAATATTTGACTGGTCCATTCAATTAATATTACACAACTTTAGAGACCAAGGTGGGATTTTTCGTTACTTTAAAGACCGGTGAGGCATAGCCCGGAGAGATTTTTGAAATAACAAATACTCGTATATTCATCCCAGGAACTGCAAGAATCTCCATGTAAACTTTCAGTACAATTGGTTAAGTAGTTTACGCTTGAAAACAAAACCAAAAAGGCACTTTTACATTTATAATATTATTAGATTGTTTGTTTATTAATTTAAGAATTTAAAAAATGTACAGCCTTTTTAGAAATTGTATAAATTATAACTTTTGTCAGGTTTAATTAGATCAATTCTACTTGTAACCTACAGGTCAATTTTAGTGTTAGTAACGAACGTGGCAGTACCATCTGCTAAAACTACTGTAATATATTATATACAGTGTGTGGAGATGAATGAATGTCAATGTTAATATTCCAATTTGCAACAAAACCGTAGATTAGTTTTACGAACGGATGTTATTACGGACAGACTTGCTTTGTAGTCTCAAACCTGTAACGACAGGACACAGCGGGCTATCACATAGCAATCACGGAAGCATTCATTATATCTGGACTCTGTTATCATCC
Source organism: Homalodisca vitripennis (assembly GCF_021130785.1). Taxonomy (NCBI): domain Eukaryota; kingdom Metazoa; phylum Arthropoda; class Insecta; order Hemiptera; family Cicadellidae; genus Homalodisca; species Homalodisca vitripennis. Next base: position 162,371,755 of record NC_060209.1, read on the forward strand.
AGCCCTTTCAATCGGCCAGTTGTCAGTTGACCTAAATAAAGCCTACCAGTCTAAAATTAGCCACTATGGATACTGCAGACCTACATTCTGGAATTAAATGTTTACTTTGGCATCGCTTGTAACGGTTTTTTATAAATAAATCAAAATTATAGAGAAACCCCGCTCTTTGTTAAAATGTCTAGTGTAGTGAATACTATGTGAGCATTCAGTTAACAATATAATTTATCACGAAGTCAATTTTTTAGACTATTGTTCACAGTCGGACTTCCTTCATTCTATACTTCTTTTATAAGAATTAAAGATTATGTTTTGTTAAAATTGATCACAGTAGATAATTTAAAAAAATACATGATACAATCATGTATATATGACAAAGAGAGTGGAATAAGAAAGAAATTTAGGTTATCTTAATGTAGCGTCGCAGAATATAGCCTCGTGTTGAATGAGGACTGTTATGTCTGTTACTGATGGAACAAACCTTGACTTCAATATGTTCTGTCGATTCAGCGTTGGCTGATACGATCTTTATTTAGTTTGCAATAATGTGCTTTTGTACTCACTTCCCAGAGCTATAAATACACTTACGTTTGCTTTTCTTGAAGGTAATTTATTTCACGTGTGTGTGTAGATGTGTGTGTGCGTGTGCGTGTGTGTGTGTGCGCGCGCGCGTGTGTGTGTGTGTGTGTTCAAGTTCAAGTTCAAATCATCTTTATTCAGGAATAACATGGAATACATTTTTCTATTGTTCCCATGTAACTCATAGGTTGCGCGTGGGATTGAAGTAATTATTATTCATGTACTATATAAACTATTAATTTATACAATGTCCTTACGACAGTAATTACGTGATTTATAACAGCTATAGCAAGATATACAAATAATTATTATATGATATAAAATATATAGCATGGTAACAGCAAATTATCAACTTCATAATCGATAGCAAATAACAATAAGGTTTAACAACAAATATATATTTATCAATAGTGCAACAAATAACAACAACAACAATAAACTTCCTCAAGTAGCCTACACAAAAATAAATATTATATACTCCATAAATATATCTATAATAAATAACAGCATAACAAATAACAAGGCCAAAGTGAACAACTCGATCAATGCAACAACTTTGACTAGAAACCACGAACATGCAAAGAAAATAAGTCACATAAGTTTAAAAACAAAAAACAAATTTGCCCTCAAAAAACCCATATTCATATAATTAAATGTTGTTTACTAAAAAAGATATTACTTTCATCTTCACCTTAGGCTTAGCTTCAAATATTATGCTGTTTCCATAATACTGCACTATTGAATTAAACATTGTAGGTCCCTGATAACATAGTTGTTTTCTACAAACCTCCTTTACAAAAAATGGTGTTTCAAGAAACATGTATTTTGTGTGAAACGTGTGTGTGTGTGTGTGTGTGTGTGTGTGTGTGTGTGTGTGTGTGTGTGTGTGTGTGTAGATTTTAGAAACCAACGTACATTTTAAAGCTTTTTCTTTCTGTCTACGGAAAATTGAATCAATATGACTGCTTTTTTACCACGATTGAAGAAAGATACACATATGTAAGCTTCAAACGACTACTACGATTTAACAGCATCTACTTCTGCACTTGTACTTTCGGTGTAAGGTGAATAGTGATAACCCCTTAAAAGTAAGATAAACTTTTAAAAATATTCGTTTATAATACGAATTGCGTGATAGAATCCGTTAGAATATAACTGTATTATGTTTTTTATGCTGGTGAAGAAGGCGCGGAGGTAAGTCCACGGATATCTAACTGAGAGGTCGACGATATAATCAATGTTTAAATCACTATGTTATTATGTTGCTGTAGTAAGACTCTATCAACTAATATTAAACCACGATTAATGTAAATATAATGTATTCTTTCTTCTTCTTATTGAGTATCAGCAATTCTTCACTATCCCTTAATATTCTTAAACTATCAAAATACTAAACTTCAATAAATAATTAAGAACCTTTAAAATATACATGTTTACCCAATTTGAAAATTAATATTGGTATCGAACAAAATTTCGAAATCTACCTCTTTGTATCATTGGTATTCTTAAAATAAAAGACTAATAAAAAAACTCAGAGTAGATATAAAATAAAGTGGTGTGATAAAGCAGAAAATCAGACTGGGGACTACAAGACGCTCCCAACCCACCACCTTTCTAAGTAGGATTGAAGGACTCTTGTGAACTAAAGTGGTTCAAGGACTGAATTTAAAACCCTCCGTAAGAGATATAATCTGTCGTATAAACCGTGAGACTTGGTCGTAAAGAGACGGTGGATTTACCTGGAGATACAATCCAACTGACTCAGTTGACTTAGTAATGTACATGTGTACTAATCCTAAGTGTTGAATTATTTTTTAAACTTAAATATTTAGAATATCCTAATAAAACGTAATAATTAAGAAACTTGAATTACATTTTAAGCTTATTTACTACTTACTGAATGATAATACAAATTTATTAGCTATGTACTGTTTACGTTATTATAAAATCTTTAAATATAGAGGTACTTTGATTCTGAATCTTCATAAATTATACAGAAACTTTTTTAACGCGATGCATTTTTTATTTAATTTTTAATAATGATTATTATGCCATAAGTTTATAATAAACGTGTACCCTTAAGATATAAGTGAAAACGCACATATCATAACTAAAACGTAAGTGTATTTGTGTTATGCAAAACCAATAATAACACAAATATATTTGTAAGTGATTAGATCTCGATTATTGGAATTCTTGTTTTAGTAATATTATCTTGGTAAAATCTTATAATTTTATAAGGTAAAATTTCGGGTTGATATAATTTTCTGAAAATTAGCATCTTGAATAAATCCTGATGACTACAAGGAAGTAACAAATTAGGCTCCCCAGAGTGAGTGTCTTCACCTCAAATTTCTCAACGCGGTTAACAAAGGGAAAGTTTATTAATTACCTCTGCCAGCGAACAAGTATAAACTTTTCCGCTTTTATCATGCTCAATTCCCTCAGGGAAGCAAAAGGTTGGGGAGGGGTCTGGGAGAAATCAATTATCATAAACATATACTATATTATATTAAGTATTAAGTATTGTATTAAGTTTAATCTGATCCTAATAAAACGAGTACTCAGAATGTAATAGATGTCTTTTTCAAAATACATTTAAATGTTTCCACAGCACTGAATTGTATTCTGCAATATTAATATTATGGAGATTATAAATATTCAAACTTGGACACCCAGCTAACTTTGCAATTAAAACTACGAATAAGAAACTGTGTTAATTTATTTTTATATTTTCAAAAAATTAGCAATTAAAAAGAAATTACTTTGGATATTATAAAAAGCGAGAAAGTAAGTTTTATATAACTTATTATAATAAGTTTGCAGGTAATCAATCGACATTTGATTTAGTAAATTGCAGCTCTACCTCGTTTATGTTACCAAGGACACAGTGACCATTGAACAGTATAATTAAAGGTTATCCAGTGACAAATTAAAAGAAAATATTGGTATTATTAGACTTTACGTGTATTATTGCATTTCCAACACAAAAATTAAACTTTTCTATTTTCCCCCGATAAACAATACCTATAGACCTACATAGAGTTTTGTAATGAGGTTGGATTAAAAACAGTACAGTTTTCTAAATTGTATGGATAAAGATATTATTATTCAAAATTAAAAACAACGACGATAATACTTGCATTATGGCAATTGTCATCCATATGTAATGATAATATATGATACGGTAAAGTACATTTTCTTGTTTCCAATTATATGTTTGCTGTATCATACTATTTTCTATGTCCATTCTAGAAATTATATCAGTATGTATATGCCTAAACAGTATTGGATACTTCATCAGAGATAAATGGGCGTGATGTTCCATGGATAATTTCTGTCATAAACATTGCATTTAGTGTTTCGTGTATTGCTTTGTGATTCCACTTATAATCACAGGCTCACTGCACTGGATTGTTTCCTGGAATTGTAGTCACGGAGCGAACGGTTTGTTGAACCATGCTAATGCCCAGTCCTTCCGTTGTTTTTCCTTTAGCTATTGTAAATATGCGTTCCCACAATGTCTAAGGAAACCAAACTCAATACATGACATGTATAGAATACATTCACTATTTAGTTCATAAAGTAAAATCAAAATTAACTGGTTTGCCTTGATGCCACAGTGTTAAAATAAGAAATGAATTACTTTTGCTATTTTTTCACTGAATAAATGTGCGAAAAGTGAAATCAGTGGTTTAATTATTCAAACATATGTTCGTGATATTATAACACAATGTTTATACATAAAGGTTAATGAGATTTAAACAGGATCTTTCAAGTAATATTTCGCAACGTTTTAGAGACTATTTAACTGGTTTAGATACCAGTAGGGTGTAGTTATGTCCATGTAAATTTTCAGTTCAATCAGTTGAATAGTGTATTCGTGGAAGTTAATATATATATAAAACTACACAATTCTCCAAAACAACGAAAGTAATTGTGTACGTAAAATACTGTACCATTTCATATCTAAGCTTGTAAAAGTAAAAATTTACAAATTCTCTTTGTAAAAGAATCTAATAATATAATTTGAACTTTATCTTTTATAATGTTTTTTGGAAATTAAATTAAATATTTATATAACATATATCGCATTTAGCCTGAACTTTGATATTCAGAAAGATTTGAAAATCATAACTTAATTGAGATTACTGTTTATAATACACAATTTTTATATATCTTGTACACGTAACAATAATGCAAGAGAAAAATATTTAGAGAGTTATATGTTGAAAACTATGAATACATTGGAACATCTATATCAAACGATCCCATAATATTACTACCAAATCTTCTCATGTTGTTTTTTACTCCAGTTTTTATTCCATTGTTTATTGAAGTGAAAACTTCTTTAGGCGCGTTGAGCGTTTTGGTAGAGGGTAAAATCCTCGGTTCGCGTCACCGACATGCTAAAATGGTTTCCATGGAAACGTTAATAATCTTTGGAAAATTTGTTTATTCTATTTTAGTCACTTTGTGCTATTTATGATATATTAAACGCCTAATACTAAATCTACGCAATGTAATATGCTAATGATAATAGTATATCTATAGCTATGGAGAGCCAGACTAGCGCACGCGCAGTAGCCTGTGTACACGTATACACTAATACATCGACTATTTCTGACTGTATTATGTGCGCGTTGGACGCTTTTTGGATAAGTATAATTTTGTGAGTCACGTCAACAATACGTTATAGTAGCAGTACATCTGTAATTGTAAATGTGACGCGTTGTACATTAAGTATTAGAGTGTAGAATACATAAGTAAAGTTAAATTGACCACGTGGGAAGTTCAACTTGTGTGTACTGGATTTTGTTTATTTAAGTGAATTTTTAATTTGACTATTATTGTAATTATTTAATTGAAGGATTACTGTTTATTTATTGAATTTAAATTCATTGACTTCAGTATAAAAGTGAGTATGAAACATATTAATATTTTTATACAGATAAATGAATAATGAAAACAACGAATATATTTTTAAACATTGATATTAAGCGGAGACTTTAATATTAACTTCGCAGATGACAAAAATTTATCATTAATTGAATTTTTGAATGAAACATTAGGTTTGACTATGTCTAATGATCGAAAAGTCAGTACAACAAAGTATAAGACGACTATCGATGCTGTTTTTATACGATATTTAGATAAATTTCAATCAAACATTTTTATTTTTTATTTCAGTTACCATAAACCTATTGTATCTTTTTTAGAATACAATGAAATGATTGAACGAACAGATAATCTAAGTATTGTCGAAATTAATGATGACCATGATGTAAATAATGTTCAAACTTGAATTCATTGAAATTCGTGTAAATATAAATACTATGTATAATTAAGATAATTGTATATTAATTATTTTTTCAACCACTTTGTATTTATATTTTGTTCATGATTTGTTTAACCCATCATATGTAACTAATAAATAAAACATAAAAAATTTCATATAATTTTTGCATATAGTTTTAATTACTCTCAACTTAATAGTTCCGTTTTCACTTCTATCGGCAGTCCCACGACTGCTATTTTATTAAATATTTAAAATTTATATTCTGTTACGTATTAAGAAATGGATAATCAAGATATCGTGCTGCCAGACATAAAAAATAGGCAAACAGACAAATGAAATTCAGGTCGCTAACGCTCAACAGTAATATAATATAGGCTATAATATCTAAATATTTCCCCCTATTAATGCTTTAAATACTAATATATTATTTAAAAGAGCACTTCTTTTGTTTCATGTGATTCTTGTTTACAATAGCTTTCGTTCTTAAAGAATGTGCACTATCAATATCATATACTTCATCAGGCTAGGACCTCTAGATTAGATAATTTCTTGGCTCTCGAGAAGTTGTATTTATTATTATATATGATAATATATATATAATAATAATAGAAAGCAATATAGGAATATCAAAAATAATTAAATTTTTGGTCCGAAATGTTCCTATTTTTAGTACTCAGCCAAGTAAGAGCTGTTATAAAGGATTTTTTACTAGCACAGTTAAGAAAAATGCCATTTCGTATTACACACATTGCATATGTCATTAGCAATCATATTCATTCATTTCATCATTCATTTCGGCTGCCAATACAGGGTTTTCATAAATGAATGGTGCAATTTAAACATAAAATAAAAAGAGAACCGTACGAAGTACATTAAAAAATATTTATTTCATTAGAACCCTCGTTAAAAACAATTTTATACTGATACATTTAGTACATTTCAATGTGTCCACCACCGATAGCTCTGCAGACATCTAATCTATGGTCGATCTCGGCCCATACACTGTGCAGCATGTCTCTTGTAACCGATGATACTGCCTCATAAATCCTTTCCTTTAAATGAGCTAAATCACGGATATTCTGAGAATAAACAATGTTTTACACGTATCCCCACAAAAGAAATCGCATGGAGTCAAATCCGGGCTTCTAGGAGGCCATGCTATTGGGCCACCTCGACCTATCCATCTTTGTCCAAACTTGTCATTCAAAGCATCACGAACAAAGTCCTTATAATGGGATGGCGCACCATCTTGTTGAAGAATTTTTGTTTTCCTCAAATTGACGAGTTTTATAATGTCAATAAAACTCGTCAATTTGAGGAAAACAAAAATTCTTTAGCATGTCCAGATACACATTACCATTAAGACTTTTCTCGGCAAAGAAAAAAGGTCCAATTACTTTGTTTTTAGTCAGTCTACACCAGACGTTTACTTTTGGTGTGTCTCGGATTATTTCTATGATCTCATGAGGATGTTCAGAACTCCAAATTCGAACGTTGTGTCTATTAACACACCCGTTAACATGAAAAGTTGCCTCATCTGTAAACATAACATCATTTAAAAATGATTCATTTTCTTCAATCTGATTTAAGATGTAAGTTGCATACTCCACACGTTTATTTTTATCATTCGGTTTGATCCCATGCAACAGTTGAACTTTATAGGCATGAAAATGCAGCCTTTTATGCAAAATTTTATGCAGAGTTGTCACTGGGATTCCAAGCTCCAGACTCCGACGTGGAAGAGATTTTTGTGGACATCTAAGACAAGATTCTCTAACGTTTTGAATTGTTACCTCTGATACAGTCGGTCTCCCAGAAGACTTCCGTTTTTGTACCGATCCAGTTTCTTCGAATTGTTTACTCCAACGCGTAATGTTGTTTCTATGAGGTGGATCTTTGTTAAATAATCTTCTAAAAGCCCTTTGCACTAAAACAGAAGACCTTAATTCACTAAACAATAGCACACACTTGGCTTTTTCTTGATCAGAAAACATGTTTCTAGATCAGAATCAAATGTTTGAAGTTATTGCACAATTTAACCAACAACAATGAAACAGCTGTTTTCTAACACAGAGCAATAAAACTAATTGAGCTGAAGAATTCAGAGGTGCCAACCATATTTTTCTACCTTGCATAGCAAATTGTTTATAAGCATTCAAAATTGCACCATTCATTTATGAAAACCCTGTACTATAACCTATTTCAATCTTTCAAACCTCTATATTCCTCTCTTTGTGTTTTATATAGCATACACAACATTCCTGCACAACGTTCTTATTTAATTTTTTTTTTACTTTTCTTATTATACAGGTATTGTTTCAATTTTAATTAAATAAGAACCTTGCACAGATTGAATTTAAAACCTAAAAATACGTATAGCTTAAACAATGCATTCTAAAAAGAGTAGGAATTACCTTCTGAATGAAATTGAGCTTACTGTCAAACATAAAGTCACTTGTTATCAAGTTTAAATTGGAAATCGCCTTTGAAGAGAATTTCAGAGAACTGATGGCTCTTGGAAAGAGAGTTCATTAACGGACAAAGTGAATGTAAACAAGTGCTCTCGTAAAACAAATAACGATTGTGCTTTAATGACGGCCGGCAGTGATCACTTGAGCGGAGACTGATCTTCTGCACCAATGGAAATGAGGTGAATTATTATGTGTTGAATAAACAAGTTGTAGCTCATATCAGCCAGAGCTCTCACGAGATCTCATCGTATTCTTGAGTCAAGTTTACTGTATGCCCAGAACTTTTAACTGTGTGTACTGTACTTCAAAACTTACAATACAGAATAATGGCATGTAGTTAAGTTTGGCATATAACAAGCTGTACAGTTAGTGTATTTCTTATTCAATGTTCCTAGCAACTTGGTTATATTTAAATTGTAGCCAATATTATTATTTTCCTGTTTATTTTCAAGTAAATTTTCTCTCTATATATTGCGCTGTGCACGTGTGAAACATTTATTACGTATTATGAAATTACACCCATTGTCCTTGAACAAGCGGCATGGTTTTTTACAACTTTAAGTTTATAGTAGAGGCCTATGTGGCGAGCTCCATTACCAGCTTAGACGTTGTACGCTTATATGAGCTTTAATTAACATAGAATGGAACATGAAATGTTTTATGATAAAAGCGGAATTGAAGACTCTTGGAACAATTGCACATAACACAAAACCAATTAATAATGCTTGAGAATTATTTCACATGAATATAAATGAATAAAAATTAAGTAATAGGGAATAAAATCCTAGTGTAAATCCATTCTAAGTTTTTATTTTTTTATTTACACAAATAGTATTTAAATTTTATTTGTATCCAAAATTACATAAACCTTTATTGTGGAGTTGCTTAAATTTTAATCTTTGGTTTCGAAAGTATTCCCCAAAATTAAAAATAATATTGGAAGAGAGGTTTTGTTACTGACTAGAATTAGTTTAAAATGAATAAGGCATAAAACCTTTGCTTCTAAGACTGCGCAGATCCTTAAGAGGTCAATGCCGTGCATCCAATGCCACACAGACAGACAATAGCTCTTTATACAAAATCATCGATATCGATAGCAAAACTTACTGAAGCGATTGCGTAGTCATTGAACACTGCAGTACCAGCTAACATATTCAAGTTTTGGCACAATAGCTACCCCTAGTGGTCAGCTAGTGGTCAACCTTACCCAAATTCCATCCTCTCTAACACAGGGCACAGCGTGTATTAGCAATTTCCAATATATGAGAAATAACCTAATCGATTCATGAAATCGATACAGAAAATTAAAAAGGGAACTACTTTATTTTAAAATTTAATTCCTGAAGTAAACAAAGGCTTATTTAGGGCCAGGTTAAGTTAGGGCTAGGAAGGGCTCACTAACACAGTGGGTCGGTTTACAAATAGCTTTTATTGTAAATAATTTAATACTTATATTTTTATTCATTTATTATTAACTATAAATGTTTCACTGTCCGTTTATGACCAATATATTGCTTAGCTTGGGGTATTTAAAACCAACCACCAGACACGCAAAATATAGTTACATCAGCGTCAGCCAACAAATTATAGGTAGTATAAGTCATCATAAATTTTCTTTAACTCATTGTTGACACTGATGTAACCATAATTTCACTGACCAACAATTGATTCTAATCATGTCCAACGGACAATATAACCTGTGGAAAAATCTATATTTTATTTTTTTACTCAATTGAAAATGTTTTCGTTTTGATCTCTACAACGTGCGCAGCTGACGATTGATTAACGCTTCATTGAAGCAAACTTCTCTTTCACAAAAGGCTAAGACATGCTTTCCCTTCACTTATACTTTTCGAGAAGCTAAACTTTTTTATAACAAAACTCATTGGGCCTTTTCTTAAGTTTCTGGACGTAATTTGCTATCGTATTATATATTTCACATAATGACAAAACAGAGCATTGAAAGATGTTTTGTTCCTACCTACTGCTGTAATAGAAATTAAAGTTATCCAACTTGTGCTAAGTCTTTTTACACGATCGATTTATAGAGTCAAGACAGACGAAATAAAACTTAACTGTAATATGGAGCAAGGGATTGACTACGGTAGGTAAACCTGTAAGTTATTTCCGTGATACGTTTCTTATGGATTTGGGAACTTGGAACACAGGGTTTTATTGGCTTCAACTTACTACTTCTTGTAAATAATGATACTATCAGTCAAGACAGCGCAGCTAAATTTCAAATTAGTCGTTTGATATTCTTCACCCAAATTGTGAGGGGCTATTGTCTGAACATGCAAGTCAACATAACCTAAATCATTTCTAGAATTTCCTAAACATTTTATCATTTAAGACCAAATACTGAACTTCATTTTAAATCCAATCAATGCAAAGCAAATTTTAAAATGTGGAAAACCAGGCGGACTAACAATAAGATGAATCTATCATCATCCTTAAAAAAAATTAAATTAAAAAAACAGCGGATGGTAAATTTGTTATTCACGGTATTTATTTGTTTATTACTATCGGTTACTTAATTTGTAGATTTTGAGTTCTGTTCCTTTTCTTGTTGGGCAGAAAATGACGTTAGTAAGCGCTAGTTCTCCTATAATTAAGGAAATTAGACTAGGCAAATTTTTCATATGCTATTTGGAACAATGTACAAACTCCCAATGAAAATTCCACCATCTTGAAATTTATGTGTCCACAATAGCGCATTTACCTACGAAAAACCCGTACGGTACCGATACTGTTTAATATAACTTTAAAATGTGTCGAGTTAATTGAATGAAACGAATTAATTTTTCTTTTATAAATCGCCATTGTGTCAACCCAGCCACCAGCTGTAAGAATTGTAAAATCCTTGCGTGCTTGTCAGTGTGCTTGTTCATTCTCATGTCTTGCTAGGAAATCTTGATACGCTGTTCAAATTTATGTCGCCGAGCTGTGTTGGCGTGTCCTCTGTCTGTTGTTCATAATTTGTCTCTGATTACTGGATGCATGCCGAGGACGGGTCGCTCTCTGAATGTAACGTGACAGACTCACGTGATTTAGAGTTAAGTTATGGAAGTAATGCATGTGTACATGCAGCTGCAAGTAACCCCACATGCATTCTCAGTAGGAGCCCGGCGTCTTTTTATGACGTCAGAATGAACACTGCTTAATAATAAGAATGCAATAATAAAGTCTTAAATGAGAACTATTCCACTTCCGTTAGTAACGAAACGAATAAATCCTCATAACAACACAATAGCGGATCGAAGACATGACAAATAAAACAAGATTTTATAAATTAACAGTATTTTACGGACTCTTCTCAACATATCCTGTCAAAATGATACTACTGAAAAGCTCATTTCAATTCCACACCACTATACAGAGTGTGAAATAAATTTGGGCTGGGTATGTGTTTTCTGAATTTTAGTATGATTCTAAGCTAAAAATGAAGGATATTTTTTTACCTCCAACTTCGTTTACCCGCTAGCCACCATTTTTATTTTTTATTAAAAAATTATTATTTCTAAAACTATTAAGTTAAAGAAACCAAATTGGGCACATAGTCGTGAATATGTAAGAGAAAAATAAAATAATAATTGTGTTATTTTCTTTAATATTAAAAAAATTGTGTATGTTGAAAATATGTTAAGTAAAAGAAGAAATACCAGTATAGTTATAAAACATCTACTAGACACTAACTATTTGGAGAATTTTATTACAATTCCAACAGTACTAGTTTTAACGAAATTCGTCAAGGCATAATCCGGCGAGCACGATCACTTTAAGGTACGTTTGCACAAGCTGTGAATAATAAACTTTTTGTTTTTTGATAGGTACCAGCTGTTTTAAATTGGTTATACAAATTTTAAAAAATATGATTTCTGCTTCGCGTTAGATTTTTCTCACTTCTAGTTCTCCACGATTCTTTTGGGCTACAAACCTTTGCGTTCTAATGTCTGAAGTTAATGTCTAGGCTAGTGTACCGACTTCGTAGTTTTCAGTGTACGTTTTCTTTTAGTGGAAGTCAATTTTAGCGTATTAATAACAACTAATTATCGTAAGAAATATTACAAATTACATTGGAACCACTATTCCTAGCCCCAAATACCATTTATGTTTAATTCTAATTTAGTTTGACAGCTAGGTGATAAGTTTATTTATTTATGTAAGACCAAGAATTAGTGCGTGTAAGTTTTGTTTCCACAATTAAACTTGCACGTAAACTTTTCCCCCTAGTGTTACTTCCATTCGGTAAAAGTGAAACGTGGCACTATTTTATAATTCATTTTTAAGCCAGCTGAAAGAGATTATGCAGAAGGAAAGAATTGCTTACATAAGGAAAGTAATGTGTCAAAGAAGGAAACTCAGCTGACTTTGCTACGAGGAAAATCTATGACTTTTGCAGATCTCAGCTGTATTGGAAAGCGCATTACCTCACGGAGTGATGAAAAATATAAACTCGTCTGTTATTTCATGTAATATAAACATGATTTTATTTTGAAAATAAACAATTTTCTTTTATAGAGGCCGTGAGGAGATAAATGTAATCCTGGCTACTTTGCTGGAGAAAGAAGCCTTGGCATAATTACGTTAAATGCCTTTAATTCCGCTCGTCTCCACAGGAATCTAACAGCGGTAATGGTATTTGAATTACGATTTTGACATTCATCAGTTGTAGTTTTCACTAACAGGAGAAAATGTGGTTGTTTTCGGTGAGCAATCGAGTTTTATGAACGACGCAAAGGCGGGGTTGGAAACACGATTAAGGCAAAATTTGCTCCGTGTGGTGAGCAACAAAGCATCAAAATAGACAGTTGTTTACTTCTAATGAAATAAAAATATCGGGGGTTTGTCCACTAACCTAAATAGTTAAAAACTTACATTGTGAAAAAGCTAATTTTTCAGACCCTTTTTGAAATATAATGGAAACCAATTACTTATAAAAATTGAAAATGTTTAGTATTTTTTCTATTATCAGTGTACATACTCCTTTTGGAATACTCATTTTGGAATTTTGTCTGCTAATGTTTACCAGATTGTAAACAGACTAAAAATACAACAGATACTATAGAGTTTCCTAATCTTGTTTATGGAATGTGAAACAATAATTATCTTAAGGTAATTGTAATCCTTACCCAAGCTTTTAAGGGACTAGGCTGCTTTATGTGGTTAAAATTATTGATATTTAAATGTTTGTATTTTTTGTGTTTTGTGGACTTTTTCCTTTTGTAACCATACATTTTTTGAGATGTAATAAGGTATTAACATTTTCGTAGTGACAAGCACTGTCGATTTATTATCTTCTGCAATAAGGCACAAACAGCTGCACTCATTTTCCTGAAATTATTATTATTATGTTCAAGTTGTTTTCAAATAACTTTTAATTTCTATTTGAAACCAACTATACATGACTTAAACACAATGAGAAAGCTTTTTAAGCCTTAAAACTGTAAAACATATAAAATGCTGCATTTTTTTAATTGTCTGCTCAAGTTGTTTAAAACGTTCCAAATTTAATATTTAATATTTTTAATGCTTTTTGATAAAATGGTACATATAAAGTTGTTAATTAAGAAATGGGGAAGATATGACAATCCCATTTCTCTAAAATTACTATACAACTTGCTCCACCTAAAAGTTAGGCAGGGACTTACTTGCAGCAATACAGAAAAACAAACAATGACTTCCTAAGACAAGGTAAGCTGCACCATTTCACAGGCTTTGTTGAGGTTTAATAGAAATTAAAAAAATTTTAAGATAATCCTGTAGATAGACAAAAGAAAGTTGTGCAAGTCTACTGAGTGGTTGATTCAATCAAAACCTATGTATGACTATCTTGCAGATGGTTAGGTTGCACATTTTACTATATTACATGTCAAATGTCATAACTGTATTAATTTTGTTTACAAATGTATTTGTTCTGCAATATTACTAGTTGCCACCGTCGTTGCCCGTAAGGAATTTCTAAAACTTTCGCTAACGCTCGGTCAAGTTAAAACAATGGCAGTTACCATGATTATGTACTTGATAAAAGTTCCTTTATAGTAACGAAGCTTCACGCAAAAGTTCAAGTTATAGGTTAATTTGTTCTCGCGATATCCTGCGTACAAACAGAGATAGGCAGAAACAAAACTTTCCACCCCCTCGAGCTACCAATAAAGCTACATTGAATATCTTAGCTTGAATTCTTCTCGCAAATCGATAACAAAAGACATCACGTAACTTTTTGTTCCTTGAATGTGTTCTCTATAAGTAGCCAAAAAATATGCTAAAACAAACTGATGTTATTTACTACATATTTATAAATTTGAACCAATTTAAGAAGTAGTGTTTGACACCATTTAAAATCTACTTTCGAATATCCATTATAACCTAGATACTCAATGATTTAAAATATTTTGTCGTAATTTTACTTATTTTAACTAAGAAAATTAGTTATGAATGGCTTCAGAGTATTTCTATTATCTAATAAGCATGTGTAAGTTAGAAATAAAGGATCTCTTCAGAGTTTTTCCATGAGTATAGAGAACCTAAGCAGTCCATCGGAGCTCAAGAAATAAACCACATGGAAGTTAAAATATGTGAGCTCACCCAACCAGGTAACAAATTCTTTCCGAACTGTTACACAACGCTTTAGTATATTTGCCTCAAATAAACAAACAGCTCACTATCCAAATATATAAATAATAAAATCGTATTGTTTTACTTATTTAATGAGTAGTAACGACGGTGATGTTGTTATATATTATAGGGATGTAATGCAATCAATAAGCCATATATATGAAATTGTATTAAATACATTTTTTGACAAGTTTTACCAGTGTAATCAAAAAGTAATATTATTAATATCCTGAATTTTACATTAATTCCATAGAGATAATATATAATTCGGATAACATTCTAAAAAAATTAGAGTAATGCAAAAGAGATCTACAATTTCAATAACTTGCTTTTCTACGAAAATTAAATAATTATATTATTTATTCTGGGAATGTTAATATATAAATATATTCAGGTAACTCATTAATATCATAATTGTTGACTATATAAGATTAATTTAATGATGAGTTTTTTTATAAACGCAATAATAATAAATACCTTATTTTACTATCTAACAAATCTATCAACGTAAATAAATTATAAAAAATATTTCCTTCAACCGCCGTGCTGGTACGGAAAGATTGCGTGCCGTACATGTCTACTGGTTGATACCCGATCGTTAGTGTGATGTGAAAGTGTACCCAAGGGAATAACGTAATATTCTCAGCCTTTCCTTCATCTTTCCATCCTCAGACTTATGTACTAATATACACCCACTACTATTCAGTTGCATCTGACGGTACTGGTACAGTACGGAAATATTATATGCTGTGCAATGTTGTATGCTGCTGATTAATTCGTGATCGTTAGTGTGATGTGAAAGTGTAGCCAAGGGAATAATTTGGCACTTCATCGTGTTATCCTCTGTCCGAACCTCTAATATAGACCCTTCACTTCGTTATTGATGGCACTGATACAAAACGTTAAGGATGCGTGCTATTAAATGTGTACTCCTGTCCATTAGTACGTGATCGTTAATCTCGTGTGATAGTAGTATACCTAAAGGAATCATTTATCATTCTGAGTTTTCCTTCATCTTACCATCCTCTGATTTATCCTCTAATTTACAACCACCACAATTACCTTGTCATTGACAGTACTAGTACAGTACGAAAAGGTTGCATGTTTTATAGTGTTTAATCCTTTTCATTAAAACCTGATTATTAGTCTCATTTAAAAGTGTACCTATTTCATATCAAAAGATATTTATTTTGAATAAATTTTGCTTTACCCTATTATTTAACTGTTTGTAAATATTGATATACATATGACCTAATATAATAATTCATCCCAAATTAATTGAAACAGCGAATGTGTAGTATAACAACTGATACAATGGGAACGCGTTATTAAAGAAAGTTAAATATTGTTGTAACACTGTGCACGTATGTGTTTATTTACCCTACACTTAATCTTTCCTAAGCAAGTAAAAACGTCGTGGCCTGAGGGCTCTTGTGATTACTATAGCTGCTCAGAGAGAAATATAGTTAAAGCCGAATTCTAAGGCGGGGTTGACTCCCGCTAGAATGTCTTACAAGATATTATACTAGTCAGCGTCGATGTGTATTTAAACTGATCTCACCAACTTTTTTTACAAAATATAAAAACCAAACTAGTCTTATGCAGCAATATAATTTAAACTACTAAAAGTTTTTAAAACAGATACATAAACATTTCTATAAGTAAAATGCTAAGTACTCACTCTTCTGCGTGTCGCTATATCACATAGAACTTAATGAAATAGTATACAATAAATCGTGAAAAAGTCAGCAATAATATACAATTTACCAGAGGTTAAATATAGCAGGAAACCTGTGGCTGAAATATCTAGTAGCTGTGTTACACACACAGCATCAAACTATAAGAAAACTTCTGTTCACAATACACTATATTGTAACATTAAAACAAATTTAAAGTAGATTTCTGTAATAATAGAGCAAAGTATTTTGTACATTTATAAACTTTGTAATGGAAATTTTAAATACCTAGATCAGCGCTATGACACAAGATGTGGATATGATCAATTACTCAATGACTACATTTAACATATATTATGGTATTTCTGGAAGAATTGAAGAAATAGATCATTCAGGCGTATGTTTAGACACGGGTCAGAAGGGAAAGAACAACGTTACGCACTCAAAGTTTTAATTCCTTCCGGTTGTCTTGGTGCTCATCATTACGATTGTCAGGAAGCTATTAATAAACCACCACAATGCAACAGGAGGTCTTTCAGGCACACAGTGTGAGTTCAGGAGAAGCAAATTAGCTTAATTTGTATTAATTGTCCTCTTTAGTAAAGTGTATTCGGACAATATAATCTGATGAAACCATAATAGGAAGCTCAACATATGTAGTATTACCTTCATATAGCAGCAGCTCAATGTCTCGTTTTACTTTTAGTTTCCTGTTTACACAGTTACTAAACATTGCTTACAAAATGTCATTCTTGCTTACACAAATGAACCACTATTAGATGGTCAAGCTTTTGTCATGACAGAGCTCCGTCTCTTTCAACTCACATATAAGACGGACGAGTATTAGTGGTGGTTTTTGTTTGTCATCTGTATCAAAAAGGTCTCTTTACAGTGAGGCCGAAATAATTAAATAAATTATTTATCCAAGAAATTTTTTACACCGGAACCTGAAACGTGGATGGTAGGTGTGTGATTTACCCCGTAAGCCCAATACTTAAGGTGTTATAAAACCATACATAAGACGGGTTACGTGTTTACATACGTTCTTGACGGTAACTTCGCTGACATTGCAACATGCCATGTTTGAAGTTACTGAAGTAAGAATCAGAAGGATTCATAGACCATAGTTCGAGAAAACAAGTAAGCGCAGCGAGCAGAATTTCATTGCAAAGGTCATAGAAAAAAGACACTAGAGGCATACTTCAATTTTTTTATGGCCAAGGGCACCATCAAGTGTAATAAACCTGTGACAGTGATGTAGCTATATGATACTGATCAGACAATTATATTCTGCTAATGAACATGAAGGATTTAATATTATTATATGAGCATTCTTTAATTTTCCTTTACCCTACCATCACTGAATTGTTCTTCAAATATTAATATACATATAACCTAATAATTTAATGACACAGCTATTGTGTAGTGTAACAAGTGATACGGTGGGACGCGTTTTATTTTACTTACTCTTAATCTGTCCTAAACAAGTAATAACATGCCCTAACCTGAGGGCTCCTGTGACTACTGTAGCTGCACTAAGACCAATGAAGATTAAGGAAAATGCCTAGGTGGTTTTGAAACTCGCTGGGCTGTCATAAAGATATTATATAATAGTCAACGACGATATGTATTTAAACTAATGTAACTCTTTTAGAAAATATAAAAAAAAATTACTAATTCACATTAATAAAATGAAAACTAATTATATTTTAAAACAGATACAAAAGCAAATAGAAAACACACAATTCACCCATATATTCAAATAATGTATAAATACATGATAAATTAAATTTTATAAATTATTAATTAATTTTAAAGACTTATCTAAAATATGACAGCAAACCTGTGGCTGAAAACTTTTGTAATAGTGCTACTAACGCAACATAAAGCCACAATATAAACTCGTTTAACAATACAGTACTGTTAAACTCTTTTTATTTACACTATTTTTCCGCAGTAATTGAAAATTATTTTTTATTACATTTTCTGCAAGTTAAGAAAACACCAAATCCAGATATGAATTCTACGACACCAGTTGTGGAGATGATAAATTCCGTAAAAGTTATCTTTAACAGTTTCAACAACTAAGATAGTAATAGGGCAGCCTTATTAATAAGTCTTCATTCCTTCCGGTTCTCTCGGTGCTCATTATAAAGATTGTCAGGTTGTATTAGTAGGGCACCTCAAAGTAATTTGTGGTCTTCAGCCACACAATGTGGGTTCAGGAGAAGCAAATTAGCTTCATTTGCATTAATTGACTTTATCAGTGAAGTGTGTTGGGACAATAAAACCTGAGGAAGCCTTAACAGGAAGCTCTACAGTCGTGGTATTAGCTTCTCGCTTTGTCAATACGACGTTTTATTTTTTAAGATACAAAAAATAGTGATACAAACGATATTTCACCTATAATCAGTTAGTTGAGTCTGTAATTAAGCATTGTCAACAGAATCCGGTAATTATTGTTTTACAACGATCAAATCCTGTCCAAGTAATGTTTCTACCATAATTAAATGACATAATTTGATAAATTCCAATAATGTACAACGGACTTTTGTTAGGGGAGAGTGGGGTAATTCTGCGCAGTGGGGTAATAGTGCGCATCACTGTTTGAGACAAAACGGACATAGTAATCCGATGTCTGATAAGTGCTGCACCTAGCGGTTGCTATGCGAACTACTAGACAACAACACCCGGCGCGCCACTGGCAGTTGTTAATGATGTTGAGAGTGAAAGAAGTGTTTATCGTGATTTTCTTATAATTTTCTCTCATCAGGAAATAAGAAGGTAAGCCTACATTCATTTCTCCAATCTAAATAATCTGTAACATAGTCTTAAAACTACGTTAATTTACGCGTGTTTCGGTATATGATTGGTCTTTAGATTAGTTCAGTTGCATATTTTAGGTTAGGTTTATTCGCACATGGTCGCAGTCGGGTAAATGGTACGCGTTTGCGCGCATGATTCCCCCTCACACGCTTAAATACAAAGGTTTGCCTAATCTTTGTTTTTTCGTGGTTTTGTTCTCAGATGCCGAGAAATTTACATTCGAAAGGGTGATCGCCTAAAGTACTCGCCAGATGACCTAAAAAAATGCTTTGCGGGCTGTCAAAGAAGAGAAAAGGAAAATCAGAGAAGTCGGAAGAAGTTTCAACATTCCAGAGGCGACCTTTACGAAAATACCTTGCCGTTCAGGAAACCAATAGGCCTAAGAGACGTCAATCTTCGATTAGGTCGGAAAACTATTTTCCCGGCAGAGACGGAAGCTGAACTTAGTGAATTTGTTTTGCTGCTAAGTAGTCTTTTTTATGGTTTAACACCCAAAGAGCTTCGCCGAATTGCCTACAGATTTGCTGAAGACAATGGTCTTAAGCACTCTTTCAACAAAGAAACTTGTCTGGCAGGCAAAGACTGGTTATATAGCTACTTGAAACGCAACACAAACCTGAAGTTACGCCAGCCTGAAAACACAAGTCTTAACAGAATTTCAGCGTTCAATGAGCAAGAGGTTAAGATTTTTTTTGATTAACTTGAAAGCAGTGATACATAAATTTGAAATAGACCCCCACCGTACGTACAATCAGGACGAAACCGGTATAACAACCGTCCAAAAGAAGTGCCCAAAAGTGTTGGCACTAAAGGGTGCTAAAAGAGTAGGTGGGGCTACTTCAGGGGAAAGGGGAAGAACAATCACAGCAGTTTTTTTGTGTAAGTGCTGGTGGCCACTACATCCCACCAATGCTGATATATCCACGCAAAAGAATGACCCCCCAACTTCAAGGTGAATGGACCACATGGTGCACTTTTACTGCCTCTCTAACAACGGCTGGACAAACTCGGAGCTGTTTTTGGAGTGGCTAGCTCACTTTAAAAAACACTCACACCCTACACCCGAGGATCTGTTTCTTCTAATCCTGGACAATCACAACAGTCATCATATCCATACCGGCCTACAAGTTTTGCAAAGACAGCAACATTTCATATGATATCTTTGCCCCCTCACACGTCCCATCGGCTTCAGCCACTGGACCTGACTTTTTTTCGGTCCATTGAAAAAACGCCTTGTATAGAGAATATGATCTTCATCTAATGCGATCCGGTCATGAGAAGATAACCGAGTATGATGTTGCCGGACTCCTTAATCAAGCTTTTATAAAGGTAGCTACCCATGTCTAATGCTGCGTCAGGCTTCCGTTCTGCTGGGATTTTCCCTTTCAAACCCTGATAAGTTTTTTGACAACGGAATGGCTGAAATGCGCGACTTGCCTATCCCTCCAGTAGAAGGAGTTCCAGAGCATGAAATGCCTACACCAACTAGGATCACTGTTTGTCCAGAAAAAACACTCACTCCCTTTCCACAAGTCAAGTGTCAACACCATCAACTTTCGGAAGTCCTCAGTCAACTGCAATTGCACCAAGTCTTTTTGATGATCCGTTACCGTGCACATCGACCAAAGCTTCCAACTCCTTTCTGGCATACGCTCCTTTCTTGAGTTCAAATAAGAAGGTTTATAAGCCTGCAAATCAGAAAAAAAAACCCAGGGAAAAACAACATTCAGAAATTCTAACTAGCACTCCAGTTAAAATAAAACTAGAAGCTAATGCAGAAAAGAAAAAACCTAAAAGAAGAACTGAAAAAAAAGAGACTGACCAAAAAAAAACCAGAAAGTTGTTCAAAGTTTAGCTTTGTCTCCTAAAACTTAATAAAAGCAATGGGCCTACTGCCAGTAAGGTAAAAAAGACCAAAGTTAGGCCTTATCACAAACTAGAGAAAAGCGTTTGGGGACCACATCAGATGAATCAGACATAGACCCTTCAGCCATCTGCAATGATGACGAGTTTGACGATGTAGACAGAAGTGTAATCGATCTAGACGCAGTTGAGGGGGCGCCCAATGAGTTGTGTGGTTTTTGTGGAGATCATGGGAAAAAAAGACAGGGAACTGTGGTACAGATGTATATTGTGCGGAAAGTGGTATCACGCAGCATGCACAATGAAAGAATCAGCTAAAGACTTTATTTGCGAATTCTGTAAATACTAAAATAATTTTTATCCTCTTTGTTTAAAAAATTATCTCTTTCATATTAAAAATATCTCTTTGTAACCAAAAACATTTTATATAACCATTTTATACTTTATTCACTATAATGTTTTACTTACACACTGTATAATAAAGTGTTTACTATAAATGGTGACTTTTATTCCACATTCCGATATGTGCTCAAAACGCGCACCATTACCCAACCCACTGCGTACCATTACCCTACGTTCGGGCAATTGTGCGCTCTTGCATACTCTTAGAAAAATAAATGTACATAGTTTGCCTTAGGGTATTTTATTTTCAAAAAAACACCAGTGTATAGTATGATAAACCACTTCAACTTTTGGTGTAACGGATGACACAAAATAAGCCATTAAAAAATATGAAAAATATTTTCCCTTAGGTGCGCACAATTCCCCCACTCTCCCCTATACATGTTATACATGTCTACAGCAGTAAAAATTTAAATTTAAGCTAAATATAATCGACGAAATTGCTTACGTATTTAAGTAGGTAGTTGATACTGACTTCTCTGACAATTCATTGTAGCAGTTTGAAGTATGGTTGCTGAGGTAAAAGCAAACAAGCGAGCACAAGTTCTTTGTAATATATAAATTGTTTAGTATTTATTTGCTATTTTAATAATAAAAGAGTCTGAAGGATTGAATATTATCTACTTATACTCTCAATTTATATTTTAAATGTTTAAACTCCTCTTATATTTTATAGAGCACATAGTGGAAATGGAAGCTACCGCTTCCTTGTGCGTGCATTATTTAACTGATGCCACGCCGGAGTTTGGCAGGTGAGCGTTTAGTCAATAATTTACTCGCTGCGTCTGCTAGTGTCTACTGTTTTAGTGCGATACATCAGTGGATGTTGAGCTAATTATAGTGTATAATTTTAACAGGTTAATTAATTCAGCTTAGTTTATTACAGATCATAAACAGCATGTGTTCTAAGTTAGATTATGTTTTCCCCTATAATTGGTTATAAAAATATGTACCTATTTAAAAATAATCTCATAATAATGCAATAGAATTTAAAATAAATTAATATACAGATAAAAAGGAGTATCAAAGAATCGAACTGAACACAACGGCATAGATATTGGACAAGCGGTCTCGAGGCCCTTCTATGGAGTTTTATTGCAGGGGCATAGTGACAGATAGAAAGACTGTATTTTGAAAATTGGATCCCAAAATTAGTAGACCATGAAAAACCTAAATACAACTCTGCAAGACAGGCAAAAAAGTATTCACATAAAACCCATAAATTTTCCTGCTTAAGTAGGAAACTAAATCTTCATCTATGTTAAAAACTGGTAGATTTTTCTAAGTGTTACAAAACATAAATCTAGCAATACTGATTTTAAAATTATAATTCTAAATTTTTGAATGACAACTACAATTCATTTATAAATTGTGGAAAATATCAATTACTATGAACTAGAATTTTTACCTATATTCGCCAAATATAATAATCCTCTAATCGAAAATTGGGACTGACCCTCTACCCCAGGGACTGATTGAATTGGTATCTTCTACTCCACAGAGCCCAAATTGAAAATTGAACTTATTCAATATACCGCCAGTAAATATTTAAGATTAGTATATATTAAAAACCGAAAACTGGTTAAACATACAGAAATAGCGAGTCTTGATGTAATTATCTTCCAATAGGAATTTATCTCATGAGCAAGTGGTATGTAATTCGCTGAGGGTTAGCGAAGCCTATATCAATTGTGGCTTGAAACATTTCTTGGAGATGCATAAATTTTCCCATTCCAAGATCCTTCATTTGATTTGATTCAGAAACGTGTGCAAAGACTTTGTCGAAAGATCACGTACTCCTAATTCTACAGCATAAAAGTGAAATTTATAGCCAATTTGTGTTGTTGGTATTGGGATGCCAATTTGCATGTTCAAATGATCTCATTGGTGTCCCAAGTTACATTAATGTTTACCAAACACACGTTTTAGCCTAGCCGACATTACTGACAAATCAGGACAGAAAGATGTTGTAATATTACATGGTATCCAATTATTCTAGAGGAATATGCTACACTGTTAAATTATAACTCTTGTACAAAATAAACATAACTTGGCAATACATAAAGTGTTTAATCTTGAATTACTATTTTAATAGCAATACAGACTGGTGGATTGAATATCATCTACTTATACTCTCAATTTATCTTTTAATTGGAAAACAACTCCTAACATCAGGAATTAACCTTAATCGGGTAATTAATTGCAATGCATCAATCACTACGTACTAGAGCTTTTAATTATAATCGCCAAACATAATAATCCCCTAATCGAAATTGCCCACTCCAGGGACTGATTAAATGGATATATTCTATTCCACAGAGCTCGAATTGAGGTGGGAATTATTTAAAGCCTATTGCACACACATATGCTGTTAAAAAGATTTGCCATCAGTATACAGTTATTATAATCGAGTATATAATTAAAAAGTATTGTAGCTATAAGGTATTGTAAAGAGTTCAGTTTTACATTTCAGAAATATGCACAACACCTCCACGCGATCACAGTAACAATAATACTGTGTTCATACAGTTATGTTCATTGTCCGATGTAATAACTGTATTACAACCTCGGCCAATTGTTCATGTTGTTCTATTGCTTAGTGCAAGTGTAAAGGGAAACATTCAATAGTGTTTTGTTACTTTATGCAATGGCTTGATAAATAGGCAAACAAATAATTGAACTTATTCATTATATTGCCGGTAAATATTTAAGGCAAAGTAAATAAATGATGCCAAATATACAAACAACAAACGAAGTTGTAGTTTACTCTATTCGCTAGAAATTATATTTCGCCGATCCTACAATAGTGAAGAGTGAAAAGTATAAATTCGAAAGTCTGTATTTCTCCATTCTTAACTGGTTTTTAATGGTCTGTTTCGTGCATTACCTACGATTAAATTTAAGGGCTTTTAACCAACCGTAAAAATTTCACTATCAAACAGCTAATTGAAAAGACTTCGCAACTAAATCGACCTTAAATAATTAAATGAAATAATGTCAATTTTTTCAAATGACAGGGTGTCTCAAAAATAGAGGGTTCCATGATCGAATCTCAAAATCTTCAAGTATAATAATCATTCGTTTGTTGTACACCATTATGAAGGTATTTGCCTTTTTAAATATTTTAGTTAAAAAAATATAATATCTGCCTTTGTCTCAAAATGGCGATCTGACGTGTATAGTAAATAGCGTTTTTTTTTTTTTTTTTTTTTTTTTTTTATTTTATTACCACTCATTTAATCTGAACCCAAACCAAAACTAAATGGGTTCTATATATAATGACACAATCTTTCAAATGTTTCCATGCATTGATGTTTTTATTCAAAAGTCTTCTACTACTATAAAATTTAATTTTATAAAATACGTATAAAAATGCCTATAACCCAAAACTTTTAATTAATAAGGTGATTTTCTGCCAAGGGAAATTAAATTCCCTACAAAACTGAATAACTTTATTTAAAGTTCTTTAGCCATTATAGAGTTATGGCAAAAACTGTATTTTTGGGCACCAAGTGGGCATTGTATCTTGCCAGGTAAGAAGGAAAAAAATGAAATATTTGAAAAGCTTTCTTTACAAATTCAACCATACTTTCAAAAATGACGTGGGAAGTGCATGCCATTGTTTTCCAGGCTTAGCTGGATCCTGTTGTTTTATCCATGGCTATTTTGTGGATTTAACAGTTTAAATAGTGGGGTTATAATGCAAAACAAATCAAGGATTTCCCAGAAATTTAAGTGAAATTAAAAAATATCTTCATAAATAAAAATATTATGAACTTTCCAAAGTAAAACAATTACAATTAAAACATTCCCAACTGAACAAAATTACGTACGTTAAAAAAATTCTAACATACATATTTTGTTTAAAACTATGAGAAAAAACACAAGCCATGCGACTGTACAAAACTACTGTAGAATAAATTCACTACACAAACTACGCTAACACATCAAAAGTCGGAAAATTCCGTAATAAGTGAAATATCAGGAACAATAGACTGGGATATGTTGCTTTAGCGGAGAGGAAGCATTTAGCGAGCATTATCTGTGATTATTTTATTGATTCTAAAGTCTTAGTGTGTTCACAAGTAGATATTACATAATATAAAATGTTTTTGTAGCCTGAGAAATAGGTTAGACCACATTCCCGAAACGTAGTGCTTTATTCGTATAACGTAGAACGGTAAATATGTCCTTAATTCTATTACATTTTTTAGCCTCACTGTCTGAAAACTCATGTGAGCACCATAGGCCATAGTATAATATTTATAAGTCTGTTTCTTTATAGTATAAAATATAATTTTACTGTTGTATTTTTATACACAATCCTTAATGGCGTGCCTGCACATGGAAGCAGACGATGATGTAGAATCAGAGATGATTGCTACTGGTCAATGCATTGGACCAAACCCCTCTAGATGGTGTTGATATCACGTGACCTCGGACAGCGACGCTTCTCCTCGGTCTGGCATTCATAAATGTGAGACATGTGTAAGTAAACTTCTATTGTTGAAGCTTGATCTGGGCCGAGCACATGTCGCCGTTGCCCTTTTCCCTTCTTTAGGATTATATAATCTTAGTCACCCAAAACGCCAGAGTAATTTCTAGTATCCCCTTGATCCACTTTAACTATTAAATGCCCCTTTCCCGTGTAATAGACCATCACCCTCGAAGCCGAGTAACTCTGAGTGTGAACTCTTTCTTTTAAAAACATTCTTTTAAGAAGTAAAAACATTCCTGAACTAAGCCGTGCTGTGTGTGACAAATGAAGACAACTTCAGTGAGTGGCATCATCTTTTTTAAACTTTTTTCTATATGTAAAACTCTATTTCCTATCTACAAAAGGAATTAACTTAATTACAAAATTTCATTAAATTAGCTTTTCTACCTAAAAATCCATTTAAATCATAAGTTGCAAAAAATTAATTATTTTGTAATTATCCTAAAAAACCGGTTAACATCCTGTATAGCTGATAGGAAATTATTAAATTAGCTTGATTAGCTCCATGTTAATACAATTTGCTATTAATCAAGTGCATGTTATAAATAAAGGAATTCTTTAACTCCATTATAACCTAACCCTAGATATTCAGTGATTTAAAATATTTGACGTAATCGTTGTTATTATATAAGAAAATTACTGATGAATAGTATCAGGTTATTTATATTATCTAATAAGCAAATGTAAGTTATAGATAAAGAAACTCTTCAGGGTTTTTCCCATGAGTATAGACAACCTGAAAAGTCCAACGGAGCTCAAGAAATAAACCACATGGAAATCAAAATATGTGAGCTCACTCAACCAGGTAACAAGTTCATTCCAAACTGTTAAACAACGCTTGAGTTTATTTGCCTCGAATAACCAAAACAGCTCGCAATGCAAATATATAAATAATAAAATAGTATCGCTTTACTTTATTAATGAGAAGCAACGAGGTTTTGGTTGTTGTAGATGGGGACTTAATCCACTCAATAAGCCATACATATTAAATTTTATTAAATGTATTGTGTGACAATATTTTCCAATGTAAAAAACGTAATATTATTAATATTTTACATCATTTACAATTTTACATTAATTCCATAGAGATAATATATAATTCAGGTAACATTGTACAAAACTAGAGTAATGCAAAATAGAACTATAATTTAAATAGTTTCTGCTTAAATTAAATAATTATCGTTTATTGTGGAAAACTTAACGGACAAATATATTCAGGTATGTCATTAAGCTCATAAATGTTTATCGTCAAAAATTTATTTTATGATGATTTTTGAGATGATTGATAATGCAGATAAAATTTTAATAGAACTATGAGAGTAAAGCAAAAGAGATTTATAATTTTAACAACTAACTTACCTGGTTAAATTATATAATTGTTGTTTATTCTTCAGATATAACTAGATAAATATGTTTATTTAAATAATTACTACCGTAGTTGCTGATTATAACAGATTTATTTTGTATTGAGTTTTATCAAATGCACTAATAATGATTAACTTAGTTTAACTTATATTAATGTAAAGAGATTATATTTATTATTATAAAGAGATTAAAATATTTTCTTCATTCACGGTTCTGGTACGGAAAGATTGCGTGCCGTACATGTCTGCTGGTTGATACCCGATCGTTAGTGTGATGTGAAAGTGTACCCAAGGGAATAACGTAATATTCTTAGCCTTTCCTTCATCTTACCATCCTCAGACTTATGTACTAATATACACCCACTACTAGTAAGTTGCATCTGACGGTACTGGTACAGTACGGAAATATTATATGCTGTGCAATGTTGTACGCTACTGATTAATGTATAATCGATAGTGCGATATTAAAATGTAGCCAAGGAAATAATTTTGAACTCTCATATTGTCCTTCAACGCATTGTTCTATACATAACCTTTAATATAGACCCTTCACTTTGCTATTACTGGCACAGATACAGTACGTTAAGGATGAGTGATATTTAATAATGTGTACTCCTTTCCGACATTATAATGTGTACTTGATTATTAATCTCATATGATAGTATACCTATGGGAATTATTTAGGACTCTGCGATTTTCCTTCGTATTATCATCCTCTGACTTAATACTTTAATTTACACCCGTCGTAATTAACTTGTCATTGACAGTAATGGTATAGTATGAAAGGTTGCATGTTCTGTAATGTGTATTCCTTTTGATTGAAACCAGTTTGTTAAATTTTTAAAATTTCCTTTTACCCTACCATCATTAGTTTAATTGTTGTTCTAATATTAATATACATATGACCTAATAACTTACCCAAGATTTAATGGCACAGCTTTTTTGAAGTATAAAAACCGATAAGATGGCACGTGTTTTTAAAGGACGATAAATATTGTCGTTACACTATGCACGGACATGTTTATTTTCCTTACACTTAATCTGTCCTAAAGATCCCTAGCCTGAGGGCTCTTGTGATTACTGTAGCTACGCTAAGGGCAATGTAGATTAATGCAAAATGCTAAGATGGTGTTGAACTTCGCTGGGCTGTCATACAAGATATGTTATAATGGCCAACGTAGATTTTTTTGGAACTAATCTCGATACTTTTATAAATATTAAATTAATATTATATAGCAATAAAATAATAATTACTTGTACTGTAAATATTGGATACAGAAACAAAGAGAAACCCATATCGTTTACATGTACTTTCAAATAACGTACAAATTCATGGTATGATATAAACGTACATTTAAATTTTAGAAGCTATCAATTCATTTTCAAGTCATCTCTCTATATACCTAAAATGCAAAGCACTCATTAACTCACTTACTCACTCTCGCATTCATCATTCGTTTTCCAACTGCTCTAAATCTCTTGGTAACGATATAGAAAGCAAACTAAACTTAACGATATAGTACAAAATAAATTGTGGAAAAGTCAGCAATAATATCAAATAGTAACATATATAATATAAAGCAGGAAATCGGTGGCTGAAATATCTTGCAGCTGTACTACCAACACATCTTCAAGCTACAATATAAGTTATGTTCATAATATACAGTATTTTGAATTTTTTTTTATTAAAAAAAAGGTTTCTGGAATATCTGTATAAATTATTTTGTACATTCCTAAAATTATGAAAGAAAATATCAAATCCTGAGATCAGCGCTGACACAATATGTGAAGATGATAAATTACGCAATGGTTACTTTTAACAGTTTCAGTAACTTAGATATTACTGTATTTCAGAATGAACTGGAAAAAGAATTCTATGCATATATTTTGACACGGAAAAGGAGGAAGAGAACAAGTTTTTATTCCTTATGGTTGGCTTGTTGCTTATTATAAAAATTGTCAGGCTGCTATTACTAGACCAGCGCAAAATAACGGGAGGTCTCTCAAGCACACAATGTGGGTTCAGGAGAAGAAATTAGCTTAATTTGCATTAATTGACTTTGCCAGTGAGTGTATTAGGACAATAACAGCTGATGAGACCATAATAGGAAGCTCTACATACTAGTAATAACTTATTGCTGTCTCAATACGCCTTTTTAGTTTTCTAAGAATTACGACACCAACGATACTTCACATATCAATTAGTGAGTTAACTGTGCCATTATATATTGTTAATAGATTCACGTAATTATTTTTCCATTGGGATTAAAGCTTGTCTATTGTTTACACCACTAATAAATGACCATAATTACGTATATATTTCCAGAAACGTCATTTATATTATTTAATGATACCACTTCGATGATCAAACACGTGAAATTTGATTTTTAATTTAAAACATACATTTTATTACACAATACAGCTTAAACGTTATTTATTTGGAAATATATCTACTCAAACATTCTAACCTATGATAACCTTTCAGCTCATTACGGTTGGAAATTAATTCACTATCCTAATGCCTGAATCTTAAGCAGTTGAGGTTAGGACAGAAATCCAGTTATAGATTTTTGTAACATATAGCGTTGACGTAATACTGCTGTACTTTCTAAAAATCTAGATTTTTCCTGTTGACACCAGCTCAAATCATTGCTTACAAAATTACATTCTTGGTTACACAAATAAAAAATGGTTCTTTGGTCATGCTTTAACCAATCACGACAAAGTCCGTCCATGCATTGTTTGGTTTCTTCTGTGGTTCAGTCCCTGGATTCTGGCTTGAAAAGTACTGGGATCTTTTTCGACTTGTCAAAAGCATTTGACATGATTGATCATGACATCCTGTTACGTAGGCTGTCTTGTCTTGGACTAAGGGGTGTCGCTCATTCGTGGATTTCTAGCTATCTTGGTGGAAGAGGTCAATTGGTTCAAGTACCTTATGTGGATGGCAGTGGCTGTCTAACATCGGTTCAGTCGTCACAGGCATTGGTCTCTAGGGGAGTTCCCCAGGGGTCGGTGCTTGGTCCCATTCTCTTCCTTCTTTTTGTGAATGAGCTACCCAAACAGGTCACTAGAGGAAAAGTCTGCCTTTTTGCAGACGACACTACCTTTTCAATTTCAGCTCGGCATCACAATGAACTTGAGGTTGCTATTTATGAGGAGACAGGTGCTTTAATGCAGTGGTTTCAGGAGAACCGCTTACTCTTAAACAGTAAAAAAACTAAAGTCGTTGATTTTAAGATTGCGGGCTCTGTCAGTGATGATAACAGAATGTTTCAAATTGGGGATGATACAATGTCTTAACATTAAAACCATGTCTTAACATTAAGTTTCTTGGGATCATCGTTGACAGAAATCTTAATTTTGCTCAGCAAGTTGATGCGGTCTGTAAAAGGATTAGCTCGGGAATCTTTGTGTTGAGGCGCCTGTCTGCTTTCGCTGGTACCGATGTCTTACTAGCTGCTTATTATGGCATTGTGTATCCTTCTTTATCATATGCCATTGAAATTTGGGGCTTTGAGTGCACAAGGACCAAAGTATTATTCAAGCTTCAAAAGAAAGCAATTAGAATAATATTTGGGAAATCATGGCGTTCTTCTTGCAAACCTCTTTTTACTGACAACAACATATTAACTTTTCCATCCATTTACATTCTACATGTTGTCAAGTATGTCCATAGAAACTTACCTTTGTTTAAGTCTGACACTCTTCCACACATCTACGATCTCCGGGAATCGGGAAAAATCTCTGTTCCTAGGCATAAAACTGCTTTTTATGAACACCACCTTAAATATAATGGGATCAGGCTTTACAATGCACTACCGGGGGAGCTCAAGTCAGAGAATAATTTCAATTCTTTCGGAAACGGGGTAAAGAAAATTCTATTACAGCGGTGTTGTTACAGCATCGGGGATTTCTTGTCCTGATGACGAATTGAATGTAAATAGGTATGGGAACGAGCTAGTTGTAGATAGCTCTTTTCTTATTGTAACCCATAGAAATGTGCAATGTGATAATCATATGTAATTACTGTTGTACTGGATTACTTCGTTTATTTTTGGTTGACACTATTGTATGGTTGAAAAACTGTAAAAATAAAGATTTTTGAGTTGAGTTGAGTTGAGCGTCCTTTCAACTCATTTGTAAGACGGATGAGCATCAATGGTGGGTTCGGCTTAAAATCTATGTGCTAAATATTTCTAAAGGAAAACTAAATGTTTCCTACAATGAAGTCAACAAATTTCAATAATTTAATTATCTAAGTGATGTTTTAACGCCGGAACCGGGAACAAGGATATGAGATTGACCGCTTAAGCCCAATACCTAAGATTGTTATTAAACCATAAATAATCGACAAGTCGGGTAAAGTATTAACGTAAGTTCTCATGTTGAAGTCACTACAGTAAGAAGCAGAGAGATGGGATCTATAGCCAATAGTTAGAGGAAACAAGCGAGCGCAGTGTACGTAACTTTGTTGCAAATGTCATAGGAATAAGGCACTATATTCTAAGAAGTCATATTCACATTTTCAAGGTCACCATCAAGTGTATTAAGCTTGTGACCTGGAACCTGTGTATCGTATCAGGTATACTATAATGATTGAATAATTTTACACTTTATTGATATGATTCTGCTGATGGATTTAAAGGATTTATGTGAGCACAAGCAGAGATCTTATATTGCATTTTATCAAAAAAATATATAGGTTTTGTAAATATGATACCGTAATGTAAAATTATTGTTGTTTAAATGAAATTTCTTTTTTTGTTTTAAGTCTCAGCATGAGCTATTCTGGGTCCGAAGTACACTTTTTTATCATGTCTATACATGGATTGGACCTTCCCGGAATTTGAACCCGTGATCTATCAGTTGGAGAGCCGAGACCATATTCATTGGTCTACGGAAGAGGGCAATATCCTATATTTACTTATTAAACATTAGAAAAATCGTATTATGTTACGCAAAGACTATTATTAAATACTACGTTATAATTCAATCTGAAGTTTAAAAACTTAAATGATATCTCCATTTAACATGCCTATTTAAGTTATAAAATATTTCAGGGCTTTATCTTACTTCATTATTTTTCATCTTAAATAAAGAGCTAGAAAATAAAGCACTCCGTTTTAATGTAAATAATAATTAAATACAAACAGCTGAAATTTACAACCTATTTAACTAAGTAACGAAGAATATTACATCAAAATGGCGGTAAAATATTCTCATTGCTATCCATGGTAATTGTTTTGCTCTCCAAAGGTGCTCCCTAAATTTAAATCACATTGTCTAAAATTGGATTAGAATATCTAAAAATCATCCTATAAGAATTATTATCTGAACGGTACGTTGTATTTAATTCGCTGAGCGTTAGCCAACCCCATGTCAATTGAGTGTCTGAAAAACGTTCTTGAGGAGGTAGATTTTTCCCAGTCCAAGATCCTTCAGAAAATTGTGCAAAGACTTTGAAGAAAGATCACGTAATCCGACATTTACTGCATAGAATATGACATTTATAGCCATTGTTTATGACGAGTATATCAAGCGTGTTTTCTACGGTTTTATTCATGGTGATTTTGGATATTGGTGTCCCAAGTTACATTCAGTTCAAGCAAACACATATTTTAGGTTAGTCGACATTGTTGCCAAATTAGGGCACAGAGATGTTGTAATATTACATGGTTTCCTATTTTTCTAAAGGAATATACTACAATGTTTAATTTTAACACTCGTACGAAAGATCATGACATTGTAATATATAAATCATTAAATCTTGATTTACTATGTTAATAACAAGACCGACTGGTGGATAGAATATCGTATACTTATGCTCTCAATTTATATTTTAAATGTTTAAACTCCTCTTATATTGTATAGAGCACATAGTGGAAATGGAAGCTACCACTTCAGGGTGCGTGCATTATTTAACTGATGTCACGCCGGAGTTTGGCAGGTGAGCGTTTAGTCAATAATTTGCTCGATGGGCCTGCTAGTGTCTACTGTTTTAGTGCGATACTTCAGTAGATCCAAATTCCAACAGTACTTTTTTCAATGAAATCCGTCTAAGCGAGCTCGGCAAAAACTTTAACTCGGCTTGCACGCCCCTTTAAAGATACGTTTGTACCCCACTTTAGAGAGACGCTTGCCCAAGCAGAATCAACAAACAACTAATACCTCTCAACTGTGACATGTTTGATGTTTCTGGCATGTGCATGCGTATCTTTAACCCTCCGACTGCCCTTAGTATTTTCCTTAAACCACAAGCCACGTTCCCCAGTTTTGCTAGCTTCCTTCTAAAATCTGTAAAAAATAGTTTTACTCCAACCAAACGTACTTGGTATCATTTTTTCCACAATGATACTAAGTTACTGGGGTAAATATTTTCATTGTTTTTTATGGTGAATGGGGAATAATTGTTTTTGTATGTAAAAAAGGGGGAGGTTTGTGCCTGGAAAATAAAAGTTTAGAGTATTAATTCCAAATTCCAAGATAGCCTAAATTTCCAAGAAGGTTGCAAATTTAGTTTCAAACTTTCATAGTTTATTATGAGCCTTTAGATAAATAAATTAGTTTTCGCGCATAAACCAAAAGTAGTACAAGAAGTATAGGTTTCGAGATCAAAAACACATAAATGTCTAAAAGTGTTATCATAAACTTTAAACATAAATATATTTGGTATTATTTTATATACAATAAACTATAGAAAAGTATAATATTTCGACCTTACAATCCCAAAATCAATAGACAAAGTGGGACCTAAACTTATCTAAAGTTTCTAACTCTCTAGAATACGTCAAAAATGTTATTTACACCAAAACCGTAAGATTTCTCACGTAAGTATCGAACTTCATCTTTGTTTACGTTGAAGAATAGTTGATAAAGTTTTCGAAGAGTTATAAAAAATAAGTAAAGCAATATTAAATTTGAGATTATAATTATAAATTTGTGAATAACAGGTACAACTTATTGTTAAGGTTTATAAAGAATTGTAACGTATAAATTTGTCAAATGTCCGCAGTCATGTTAATGTATCAATTAATTGATTTATCGTAGTAGACTTCAAAGAATCAAAAGTTATTTACTTGACCATTAGCATTTACATTTTTGAGTATCATTAGCAAAAAAGTAATCAGTATGATATTTGGATACTTTAGTTAAAATGTATGAAACAGAATGTGCCAGTACGTATACGAATTAATTTTAATTAATTAATAATTTTAATTAATTGGTTCATCTTTTATTTCAGCTGGTAAAGTTAAGTTGATAAGAAACCACGTGGCTCGGGGGAAACAGTTACACAATAACACCAAGAATTTATCTGGCATGGTTAATTAATTGCAATGTATCAATCACTACAAACTAGGGCCTTTAATTATATTTGCCAAACGTAATAATCTCTTAATCGAAATTGACTACCATGGGAATGACGATTACAGAACGCAAATTAAAGCGGGAAGTATTTGAAGATTATTGCACACATAAATGCTGTTTAAAAATATATTTTATTCGTAATATTATATCCAAATATAGCATTAAAAAGTATTGTAATTATAAAGTGTTGTAAAAAGATTCGATTTAACATTTCACGGATGTATTACTACACTACTACAATAACAGTAACAATAGAACAATTGTCTGATGAAATTACTCTATACAACCTCGGCCAATTGTTCATGTTGTTCCATTACTTAGTGCAAGTGTAAAAGCAAACATTCAAAAGTGTTTTGTTTCCTCATACAATGGCTTGATATATAGGAAAACAGATAATTAAGTTTATTCCCAATATTACCGGTAAGTATTTACGTCAAAGTAAATAAATAGTGCCAAATATACAAACAACAAACGAAGTTGACCTATTCGCTAGGAATTATATTTCACCGATACTAAAGTAGTGGATATTGATGAAAAGTATAAGTTAATAAAAGATCATTTGCGACTCAATTATTAATTGATTTGTATTATGAAATGTAAATATGCATGTTTTAATTTGTGGTTTCTTTAACCATCCGTTTAAATGTCCAACGGATTGCAGGGATCTAATTTAAACGGATTCCCCGCTAAGTACAACCTAATTTCTCTATCATTCAAATGTATACACACGTCATGTAGTACACCATTTTAAAGGTCTTTGCATTCTGAACATTTTGGCGAAGAAGAAAAGTAAAACCCTTATTCGTTTCTTAATGGTGGTCTGACGTGAAGTACATTTCTCTTTTTGTTTTTTTTTTTACAACTCTTGTGACATGAACCATCATCGAAATAATATTTGTTTTAGACCAAGCTTTCAAACAATACGATGCATTGGTGTATTTTTGACTAAATCTTTCTACCACGGTAAAATGTAAAAAACAATACCACTTTTTTAATATTAAAATGCATATAAATAAAACATTTTAATGATAAGGGGTGTTTGCGCTAAATTAAATTTTAGACCATACAGAACTGAATAACTTTTATAACGTTCTTTTCTACCTCTTACACTAATACTACTGCGGCAAATAAACTATATTTATGGGTATTATTTAAGCGTTAACATTGTCTCTTTACAAGTAGTTATAAGGTCTTAAAATGAAATAAATATTCAGGAAGCTGTATCTACTACGTTAATAAATATGCACAGCTTAATAATGTTGTATAATCCACGAACAGACCGTAATACGTCTGAGAGTTTAATATTTTATAGTTGGGTTTAACGCCACATAATTCAAGGGTTTAAGAATTGTGAGTTACTTTTCGTTCTTACCAACATAAGAGTCTACAGAAAATTTCCAGTAGCCACTCCATTTATAAGTTGGAGGTTTTAAGATAAATAGTGGAAGTAAAATTACTCCGCTTTCTAAGTTAAATAACGAAGAAATTATTCTAACATTATATAAAATCTATAAAAATAATCATAATGTGTTGATAAAAATATGAGTTGTGTTGAAAAGTCATTTTTATGGTTAATGCTATCCTAATCCTACCCACCTTTGTAGGACTTCTAGGCACACAATCACGTTAAATCTTGTTAGACAGCTTACCTACTGGTGATTGCTCGTTTAGTGGTCAACGCATTTGACTGAACCCCTCTAGATGGTATTGATATCACGTAACCTCGGGCAGCAACAATTCTCCTGACCCGGCATTCTTGAATGTGAATCATGCGTGAGTAGATCTCAATCACGTAGCTCGTTTTGGGCCAAGCACATATCACCGTTGCACTTTTCTTTTCTTTAAGACTGTACAATTTTAGTCACCTAGAATACCAGGTCATTTCTAGCGCATCGTCTTGATGCGCTTTAAATATTGAATGTCGTTGTCCCGTGTAATAGACCATCGCCCTCGAAACCTAGTGACTCTGAACGTGAGCTGTCTTTGTATTTCATCTCTGCACTCATCTGAAAATGTGCCTGTGGACTGTGTTGACCCTGTGATAGTCCTTTGGGAGTATGATACATTTCTGAAGTGTGCCGTGCTATCTGTGGCAAGTTAAGATATTTTTATAAACATTATCCCTATATGACCCCGTTTAATATCTACAAAAGGATTTAATTTGATTATTAAATTAAACTTAATAGTCTCATCTCTCTATGAATCAGTTTAAATCAAAGTTACTAAAAGTTCAGTAAGCTAAAAGTCATTGTCCTAAAAAGCCGTTTATCCTCCGTATCGTTCAGCTGAGTAAATTTAATTTAATCTTTCTACAAAGAAATGTGCAACAAGTAATAGCTGACATTAAGGACGAACAAAAGCATCAACCATTGATGAAAGACTTTACCATTGACCGAATGTATGCACTGAGTCGTGCTTCACTCGTTTATTAGTGTAGTTCGCTGCTTGCAACTCAGTGACAGTTTACTCGGCGGTCAAAGACAACATAGACCGAAATACTTAATCGCGTCGATAGGAATTACTTAACAATTAAAGCGTACCTTATTATCCAAGAATATTTAAAATACCACTTGATTATCGAAGGTTTGTTTAACTCATTTATAATTAATTCCTTAAAGAATTCTTTAAAAGGTTTATTCTTCAAAGGATATAATATTAGTTATCTTAATTTATTAATTTTTATTTATTGTTAACATTTTTAATCAACATTCAATTGTACACAATAACACGTAAATACCAATTTTGTTTTATATTTTACTGTCCTATTTAAGTGAGAAGGAAAATTAGGGGAAAACTTTGAACTCAGCTTTATATTAAATATTGTAATTTTTCGTTTATGCCCCAGTGCTTATGAAAATCGTTAATTTCATAAAATTCACATAATTATACGGGGAAAAGATATCATACATTACATTTTGTGATCTTACATTTGTACCTTAAATTCCAAAACGTCACAAATAAACTGATTTTCTTTCAATGAATCATTGAATAATCATTCAAACGTATTTTTATTGGAAACCTTTAATTTAAGCATCATTAAAAAGATTATAGAAAAGAGCAATGTTTATTTAGTGGAAAAACATAAATGTTAAACTTGTAACTTTTATTCAGAGTGAACAAATGCAATGCTGAGTCAGGGTTCATAACCTCGTGACAAGAAGAATGTTGTACATAACCCTTTGTTTCAGTTATATCGGTGTTTTCCTCTGTTCGCGGCGGAATAAAATGCATGGAAGCACCATTTTCTATGTTTCTGTTTTGTTTCAACACTTTATTTTGTATTTTAAATTTATTCTGTTTCATCGTTAAATGGATAAATCTCTTATTCCTCAACATTTTAGTAGAAATTTTTCTTTAATAAATAACAATACCATTTTAAATGGTGTACTGTGCAGACAATGTAAATTCAACAAGTCACAATATATCCACTACGCAAATTATCTGTTTTACGGAAAATATGGTGTAGATGTTTATAATTTAAAATTTATTACATGGATTAACTGAATAATGTAACCATAATCGTCCATTATATTAAATAAATAAAAACTAATAAATGTGCTTATATATCAGAGTCAATGAAAAAGATGACTATGTTCTTTTCGTGAACTTTCTATAATACTATTATTATGTTATCTAGTAACTGTATACATAAATATGGTTTGTCGGTATTGTACGTAGAAATTATGTAGAATGCGTTTTAAGATATGATGTTGGACTACAATTTAGTAAATA
This sequence comes from Homalodisca vitripennis, assembly GCF_021130785.1. Lineage (NCBI taxonomy): Eukaryota > Metazoa > Arthropoda > Insecta > Hemiptera > Cicadellidae > Homalodisca > Homalodisca vitripennis. The sequence goes on from NC_060209.1 coordinate 162,410,448, forward strand.
AAATAATATTATGTAGTATGGAATTGTTAAAAACCAAAAGTTATATCGGAAAACCGATGCGCTCAACAGAAATAATTTAATTATGATAGTTATCCTAATAGTTTGCTTGACTTATTGTTCTATAATCAATCATTGTTAATCTTAATTGGATTTATTTGTCAACTATATCCTATATTCATAAATCTATTGTTTCGTTTGATGTTTTTTTACTAATGAAAAAACCGGTGGACTGTTAATAATTTAATGTTTTAATTCTGATATACTCTTTATCAACGTTAACTTTTTTTACATAAAGTCAATTATTAATGAAGTGCATTTAATGTACTAACAGAATTGGAGCCATTTAAAAATATTTATGTGTTAAAAACACTAAGTCATGAAAAATGGCAATGTTCTTTAGGTGCTAAATAACTTAGGTTGGAACTTCCAAATATATAAAAAACTATTCTTTACTAATAAAAGGATATGACCTGACTGACTAACGCCCATCAAAAACCATGAAATATTAAAATTGGTACATAGCCTTATCTTGTGCCCTAATGGTGCTCTAAGGAAGAATTTTTGTCCCTGATTTTAGGACTCCGCTACGTAGGTGAAGGTATAAATTCCAATGTTAAATGTATTGTTTAAAACACATGTTATTAATGAACAGAGTCTACTTAACGGAATGAAATAGGTTATGTAAACACTGTAATTTGATAAAAAAATCAGATATTTAATTCATTTAACAAGCATTAAAGTAATCGCGCTTCTTATTTCAACCTTTTCTGTAATTATTGTTTAGTACAGAGTTTATCCAGATAAGAATATTGAAAGTTTTAATAAAAATATGCTGAACAGTAAATTTTAGAAAGTATTCACGATACAGTGATTGGTTAGTACTTTTATGAAGCTATTCAAGGCGAAGTTACTATCTAGATTTTATTACAGATTTAAAGATTGTTGTACAACATTCCTTAGTTTCCTTTTGACTGCAATAAGTCATCTGTACATACGAATATATTGCCCACGAGTATATTGTTAAATTACGCATAATACTACAGGATCTGCTATGAATGAATTAAAATAGTTTGGTATTTAAAAAGTTTAAAAGTTTTTCAATTATTTTAAAAGATAAAAAACATCAACGTATAAAAATGTATGTAACATTATTTTTTTAAATATTATTATTGGAAAAGGAAAAATACGGAAAATAATAAACCTATACGTTTAATATGGTCATGTTTATGATAAACACGTTGCTATATTTTGATTCTCGATTTGCTGGAAAATAAATCAAATATCTTTACCATTACATAAAGGTTGACATCTGTGTTCTTCATAGAAAAATTAAATCTTAGGACCCTTTTTCAACCTTTTTTACATTATTCATGGGCATTAAGATTCAAAGACCTTTACTTTTGATTCTTATACTCCGGTAGTAAAATCCTCCTTTGCGCCGGAACCAAAAGTTTGGATCCCAATAGTAGTATTTTGATGTGCTTGCTTTTGTATCAAATTTCCACAAGCATTCCTATGATTGGTTATAGTTATTAGTATTAAACTCACTTCAAGGTATAATTCAGTCGTATCAGTTTTATACTAAAATTCGGTTAAAGAATTTTCTGTTTATTATGCAATATACAACACCAAAGTATAAGGGACTTTTATAAAACATCTGTCTCCACTTTTTACTTTTTATAGAAACTGAGTGCACAACTAAAATATTATTAATTAACAAACTACATTATACAAAATAAGACATGCAAATTGATCGGTCCCAGTGTTAAACTACTGATGGGTGTTTTAATAGAGTAAAAAATATTGAATGCCAGTTTTACCAAAATTTAACATTTTTAGTTTTTTTTAAACTCAATGAAACTGACAGACATTACACTATAAAGAAAGAACATACTTAAAAAATAAAGTAAATAATAAGTAAATAATACTTAAAAAAGTAAAGTAAAAAATAAAGTAAACAAAGTATAAAGTATTTATTTTTATATCACAGTTAACCACAATGAAGAAGCACGTTCGACAAAATTGATGAATTTTACGGATCAGTTTCGCATTATAATTGAAGCCAGTTAGATAGATGATGTCCTCAATGGCAGCATGTTGGTTGATCAGTAGTGTAACATTCACTTGTGACCTCTCCCACAGAAGGATTCTGGTACCACACTTATCTGTAGATAGGCTTAGATCCGAGCTTCTACGAGTATTTCGATAAGGGGCCCTAACAATCTTTCTCATTTATTTTTGGAACGAGAGCTCTCTAAATTAACCCTTTAACTGTCATAAATAACGTTAAACCATTCCAGATAAATTACACGATAAAACGTGTTGTACACATATTGCTTTTGCATATTTATTTTGCTTTTGCTTTTGCATATTGCAAGAAATAATTAAAAATGCAAAAGGTTTTTGAAAGTTGTATGAAATATATTTCAAACGATGTAGTTTTATTGCTCTTGTATTGTCTTTTAACTTTTCTTGAGATTATTAATAAAAATTGTAATTCAAACTTCTAATTTCACTCGTCCTAAAATAGTCCATTATGAACTCTTTCGCAGTACTAAAATGTATACTGTAAAAAAACATCCGTGCTAAATACAATGCCAACCCATAGCTTCCATTAAACTTTTGTATTGTTCTTATTTCTCTTCAAACATAATTAAAAATATTATTTTAGAAAATCCTATACTACATAATTTGATTCATTGCGTGTACAATACTTCCAAACATTCAGCGCACGTGTAAGTCAATAGTAAGCGCTACATTGTTAGCCCAACCCGCAATTTGTAATAACTAACAAAATTGAAAGCGGTTTCTTCCTCTTGGTACTGTTAGCTCCAAATACTCATCAGATTTCTTTCGTTAAATCCATCCAAAACAACGCAAATCTGAGATTGGCATACTCAAATTTGTGGATTACAAGTAAACATTCATGAATCCCAGGTTTTATATATTATTGCTGTAATAGTAAGTTTCAAAACACCACCATTTTAATTAAGAAGAATAAATTACCTTTTACCACTTTTATGGTTTTTATTTCCACTATGTATATTTCAGATTCAAAGAATCCATCTTCAGCTACAACTGTAGGTTCATGGTACATAGCAAAAATGTACATTTTACAAATAAATCTTTAAAAGTTTTAAAAACGAAACTTGAACTAACCATTTTTGGTCTCTACATTACTAATACCTCCATTTTTCTTTTAGATAAATTTTAAAAGTGTTATTGTAAAACGTTCACATAAAATTCATAAAATGTTGGTACCCAAAATTGTTGGAATGAAGAATTATGACAATTGCAGATGAATTGGCAATTTGATAGCATTGTCAATAGCGTAGTGAAGCGGGTACAACGGTTATCGCAAAATAACCGGATCAAGCAACGTCGAGCGTGACTGTTGCTTGGATGGGTGACCGCTTAGCGATCCTGTCCTTGCAAGCAGACCGCCGGCCCGGCCATTGGTGGTGGTTCGGAAGTCACATTTAAGCCGTTGGTCTCCAGGTTACGTGTTAGAGAGGGCTTCTTAGCCCTAACTTCGCCTGGTAAAATAAGACATCTTTACTTTACTACTATTCTAAACATGGATATGTTATACAAATAATTTAAAGTAATTTTAATACGATCATATAATAATCCTATTGGACTACTAATGTAGTTACCTCAATCATTAAGGTCAGTTGGAAGTGTAATAGTTTGTTATCATGGTTGCATGCCAAATACCATTTCACAAACGTAGTACAAACAGTAATAGTCCATTGATAATGGCCAACATAACCACAGACCGTGCAAGTACCTCTCACTAAACTTTGCACGTAATCTGTGTCTATGACTACACTTCACAGTAGTGTAAGTTTTACACATTATTATATATATATAATACAACATTTAAAACTATGTCAACTAATGTTAAATTACCTAACTGGGATATTGTAGAGTTGTTAAAAATACTTTGCATTAATTCCATTGTCAAAAATAGCTCAATAACTTATCTATTCGCTGGGAAAATCATGTTATAATAATGAAATTAAAAATAATAGAACGATTTTAAATACATTTTTCATACCTATGTAAATAACATGTGTATAAAGGTAATTTTGAATGTTTCATATAATGGTATTCAAAGAGTTGAACTATTAATTATTTTTATTATAAAGAATATAATAAATATAAAGGGTCTCTAAACTGGCTCAGTAATTTGGATTTAGCTTTGTGACGGGAGATCTTAATATTATTTTTAATTTATAACTCAAGAACTTTGTTCTTACGTACTTTTTAATAATTGTAATTTTTAATTTATTTATTTATGGATAGCTGCCTTTGTCCCCCATACGAGATATATATATAAAGAAAACTCTATCTCCCTCAGATCCATCCTTCAAACGTATCCACAGAGATTGAGATAAAATGAAGGAACCAGTACAAATATTGCATATAAATAGACGTCGTACAATCTTGGCTTCCCAGAACAGGAAAGATTGGAATGAATGCTGGGGGCAACGTAGGTCTGATATCAGGTAAAACATTTGCAAAATTTCGGTGAGCAGACATTATTTTGTGAAAATAAAATCAACATACCAACTGTACAATTCTCCCATCAAATTAAAAAATAAAAGCCGTATACGCAACTCGTAATAGGACTGTGCTGGAATTAATTTTGCAAATACAACGTTATTTAATGGTTAATTACAGATAAGTAACTAAAGATTTATTCCCTTAATTTTTATAAACATTGTGTCATATCATAAGTTAATCAGTAAAAGTGAGTTAATCCATTATCTATGAGTCCTATATGTTTTTTGAATAAATAACATATTATAACAGTTTAAATAACTTCCGTTCATGTATTCATTCTGTCACTCACTGTGTGAATGTTGCTACTGTTATTTTAATACGTATTATACACAACCAGACCAAATTACTTACTGCCCACGGTGATGTTCAAAACAAGCGGTGTAGGATAGAGAAAGCAGAACTTTATGATACATCTTGCTATTTTGTAGAAAACAATTCGTAGAAGAATTCCAGTTTATTTATCTCAAGTTTGTGGAACAGGCATATTTCCATCTTTCATAAACTTAACATCGGATATCTTGACTATGAAAATGTATGAAAAATTAGATCACGTACCAAAAAAGTTCTTTAACGACTTGGCTCGGGATAATTTCAATTGACCTTATAATTTCTAAACGGCCATGCTGAAATTAAAAAGAAAAAGCTAATGTAATATATAAATAATTTAAAATTACATTTCACATCTAAAGTACAAGCAAAAATTGAAATTAAATTTGATCTCATCAAAGTATAAGAATAACGGGACCTGGACGTACAATGTAAAACACTCCAGTGCGCAAAACGATCATGTATAATAAATCACTTCATATTGAAATATCACTTCGATAGGTTAGCAATATATTACTATAATACGATTTGCAAACGTTGCCGTTAGTTTACCAGATAGATTAAACATTCACAGACGCCAACAGGGTTTTGATAGGTTGGTTACAACTGTAGAAACACATTAGTACAGTACAAAAATAGTAACTTAATGCTCATTGTATCTAAATTTGATTTAATAAAACTAAATATTCACTTTGTATTCACAGACTTCCCGAAGAATGTATACGCAAATTACACTATTGTTACACGTAAGTACGAACACAAACCATAGTGACTTGTTAAACCACAATCGTACTTGAAGCCAAATAAAACAAATGAATTAAGTCAGTGCATTAATCTTTTGGCACAAGAGGTATTTATTTTCCAACAAAACATAGTCTTAAAATAAGCATGTATAAAAATTTTACAATGAGGTAGAAAAACGTACACCTAAAAATAATACACTTTTCATAAACAAAATGCGTGTTTCGTATTACTGAAGTTTTTGTATGAAAAGACCAGATTTAATAGAGTACGGTAACAATTTGCATGGTAAAAATGTTACCGGACAGGCTGGTTGGACCAATAAATGACCACCGCACTCAAAGCAAAGTGGTATATTTTCCATTAAAATACTTTGATGTGTTGTATTTATCAGGAGCTGAAGGTCCTTGATTTCCACAATTAAGTGTTAAACATATAGTGTATATATTTGTACAGGCTACGTCATTTGATTTTAATCTCTTTAAATATAATTGTATGAAAACTATTTAAAAGTTATGTTCTAGACTTATTCATTTACAGATGTAGCTTCTTCCTACTTTGTAGTTCGTGTAGCAAGAAATACGAGTATTTTGGTTTCAAAATTTACGCTTATTAGGCAATTTGAAATGTTTTGAAAGATTCTGTCCAATGTTTTTATAGTCCTTCCTACTCATTAAAAGATTGAGGTAGGTATTTTGAAACTAAAATAGTATTAATTGTTCTCTTAGGATATTTCTAAAGCAGATAATATACAAATATTGCCGTGTTGGGAGCCAATAAAGTTTAATAGTCGGTTCTTGTTTGACTGGGATAGAAGTGTTTCGTTTATAGAAGTAGCGCAACAGGAAATAAGACCGAAATTGCTAATGCAGCATAGTATTTTTCTTACGTGTTTATATTCTAAAATCCAGTATTAGATAAAACTCCACTAAAAATGCAGTTCTGTAATGAAAATTATTGTATGTCTAATTAATTTTACAACCATAAATAAAGTTAATTTGCCGCAATAAAGAAGTACCGATAGATGTAAGCTTCCGCTGTAACAAAAGTCAATCACTCATACTTCAACATAATGTCCAGCTTTGTCTCAATATTTCAAACTATTCCAACAACTTTTTTTATTTTGTGTTAATCAGTATTAATCTGTTCAATGTTTCAGTCTTTTTAATTAGTATTAGGGTGATATGTATAATACTGGCTACAGTATCAAGAAAAATAGATTGTATAGCCGTAAGGAAAATATATACTGAGCTAGGAGTTATAAAAATTAATAACTCAAATGGGTAAACGAATTTGTGAATGGTATTCCCATTTAAGTGTATATCAGTCCAAACGCTATCATAAGAACTGCTATAGAGAGAATATAAATTCATCATAAAGGTATAAACCTATTAAATTAGTGATTTTCATACTTTACTCATGGGAATATCAATAACAGTATTGATAATATTATCAACTCTATGTTGAATTAAATTATAGGACGTAGTTAATTAATTTCTGTTATTGCCTGTAAAACCTATTCTAAGTACAGAAACTTAACTAATAAAAATTCACAAGATGTAGAGGTAAAGGGCTACCTTATTCCATAGGATAAGTTTGTTCTGGAGAACAATGAATGGAAGTTCTCTAAGTTTTTTTTTTAATTTTAGTAATCCTAAACGTGAGGAAGACTTGGCCTAATTGAAGCTCAGTGCTAGAAGCCGGAATGAAGTCTGACCTTCCAAGGCTGCAATATCTGATAATGCACTCACTGCCAATTTATGATGGCTATACCATAGAATCCCGACTTAGCGTCCCGTAGCGAACCCAATCCTCCACAAATACCCATCCTGAATATCCTGTAACTCCAAAAGCCGTGCATAACACCTTATTGATTTAAATACTGTAAGGTTTTCCTCAGTTTCATCCTTTGTGAATAATATTATTTCTTTAATAGCTGATAGTTTCGCTGTTTTTCGCAATATTTAACTGAAATATTTCTATTAAATTCAGCTACACCCATGCAAGAATATCTAATCAGAAGAGTGTTAAGAAAGGTTACTATATAGAACTCCTCCAAACATTACAAAAAATCATAGGTAAACAGTAAGTATGTAATATAACAATTGGTAACAATTGGTCATAAAAAAGAATACCTAAACCAGTTGTGTATTATTTTAGTAAAATGGGGTCTAATTTTATAATATATTAAATACTCGAATATTAATTTTCAAGAAAATTGCTCAAACTGTCCCCTTGTTCTAAGATTATTGATTAATGGACCTGCATGCTACATTTATGCTACAAGACAAAACGAAGTCGAACAAAAAATAAGGACTCTTTACTTATACAAACATACAGAAGGTCAAGCAAACTATTCAATATATTCCACTGCATATTGATAAGTGCAGTCAATGACATCCCGACAGTCATATATACAAATATACAGAAAACAGATAAAGAATTGGTTCTAATGCGGCATATAGATCGGTCTACTATACTACATTCAGTAAATTCTAATTCTAAAAGTAATCATTTATTGCCAAATATAGAAAAACACGTAACGCTAAAAAAAATTAATTTAAAAAACCACAAATCCATTAACAACTGGCTACTTCACTGCATTATAGTCCATAAGGAGTGATATAAATAGTCTACATTAAAAAAACGCTATTTAACTGGTAAAAAATAAACGATAATAGAAACTCGAAATGTGAAGCCATTTTATCACGTGTGGGGAGAAATATTGAAACATATCATATTACCTCTTTAGTAGATACTTCGAAAAAGGAATTTGCAACCACATTTCACGTAAAACCTTAGGGTTCAGCAATCATCGGGCTTCATATAAATGCTTGCATTATTTCTGGCGGAGGCTAAATCAGTCATTTGATGTACCACGTAGATTTACTTCCTTTTCCTTATTTGATGAAAATCGGGCCCTAGACTTTGGAATCAATCAATAAAATGAAAATGTCAGGTTTCTAGCAAAGCCCACAGAACAATTTTGCTGAGAATGACTTCAACTTTAGGTTCTGCTCACTTGACTACTAACGTGTTAGTTATCAATCCTCGTTAGCGCTCACAACCCTCACAATGTTTTGTGACACAATTCTTTACAGGTACAAGGCCTCATGCATTCTATCACTAAAAGAATATCGGCGCCAAGAACTGCCACTACCCCTCACCATGTTTTGCCACACAATTTTTGTACGGGTGCAAGGCCTCGTGCATTCTATCACTATCGGAATATCGGCGCTCAGAACTGCTACTATCCCTCACAATGTAGTACCATACAGACCTCGTATATGTGAATGGTCTGTTCTCTGGCGTGTGAATCCAAAACGCTGATTTCCGTCAAGGCCAATTGGAAAGATCCTGAAATCCAATTTTCATTGGTTTTCTCGACGTTAATGAGTGAAAATGTATACGTATATTCATACTGCTGATCGTGTCTCGATTTCGACACACAGGCTACATGTGGAGATCATTTCATGTATGTATGTATATATATATATATATATATATATATGTGTGTGTGTGTGTGTGTGTGTGTGTGTGTGTGTGTGTGTGTGTGTGTGTGTGTGTGTGTGTGTGTGTGTGTGTGTGTGTGTGTGTGTGTTGTGATCTGTGCTTCTATGAGTAAATAAATATTTAGTCCTTCATTCATTCAAAATATTGGTCGTCCTATATAAACATATTGGCTTTGAATCAATTTAGCATGCAGATATAATTGAAAAATATAAAAATATATTTTTTTTAGTTTTTACATTTTGTTTCTCATAGTTTTGGCTCTAATTTTAAATTGTGTTATATCAGTACACTAATTATATTGAAATTTGATTTTCACTAAGGTTTAAGTACAAGAATATCTTTAAAAAAAGTATACATCAAAGTCTTGTTGATATTACCATTTTTATAACCCGAATAAACCATGAATTTCGCTTCAACATAGTTTTTGGACAGAAATTCTTTTATTTATAAAACACAAAATTATATAAAATTGACTTTTTTCAATTATTATCAAACATTATGATATGGAGGCGAACAAGTGATTTACTATTGCTATCTGAAAGAGAGAGTTTGGGTTCCCAGACCAGTTAATTACTCTCCTTGTTTGAACATTTTCGTGGTTTAAAGTTTCACTTAATGATAACGGAGATAAGTTGCTTCCTCTCTCACTAATCATGATACACTTGGGGACTATTTCAGTATTCTTCACTTTATTTTTCTACGTGGTACATGAAAAAATGTAGAAACTTAATAAATATTTTTAAATTGGTTATTAAGGAAAAGTTTCAAATTAGGCTATGTCCAATTCGCTTTGTTAGTAAGTTTCAGCTACACAACTTCAATTTTGTATCGGAATATTGCGAAAAACATTAAAGAGGGGAGATAAGGGTTCCCACCTCCGATCTTAAAATCAAATAAAACAGATTTTAGTGTTTTTTATTATATTTTTTTAAGTGACTACTTCTTTTAGCGGGCTATACATGTATGTTAGCACGAAAAAAGTTTCTTTTCGCATCCTGGAACATCTCGCATCACCCATGTTCGTTCTGTAGCCGCTCTGTATCGCGGTCATTTTTGTCAGTGCGTTTCTCTGTTCAGTGGCTATCCAGGCGCACCAGTGAGAGCTTAATGTCGCTCCTTGTTGAAGTGACTGCTTTTTTTGGTGGGCTAAGGATGTATGTTTGCACGGGGAAAAACTTTTGTTTCACGTCACGGAACGTCACCCATGTTTAGTTTTTCAGATGCTTTTGAATTAAAATTACAGCTTTACCGAAAAGTAAACAACCGTAATATAAACATGTAATCTGAACTCACATGAGTTGACGTTAATGAAAGATCTGTTGGGAGAGATTAAAAAGGAAATATAAACCACAGTATAATACAAAATTATATACGTTATGGAACATAATGAGACACTTCTATTGTAGTGTTTTATAATATTATTTTCTAACTGTCCGATAAGTTTACCTATATTAATATTGACTTAAATGTTGTCCGAAATATTGCATCGTCTAGATCTATCCCTGCTTCTGCAGACTTTCCTCGGTTATTTAGAATAGAATGACAATGGAAATGAAGTAACTATTTCGAAAATACAAGATTGTAATGAAAATTAAACTGTCAAAATTATAGAAACCAATATAATTGATAATAATGAAAATATATAATTATTTATTACTTTAGTGTTTATAATTCAGTGATAATTAAAAATAAAATTGTTTATGTTAAAGAATTTAGTGTTTTATATTATTAGCGTAAACAATAACCATTTAATAATTAGGAAACGCACTTTTGAAGACATATTTTCACAGCTCGTAGAAATAAAAGAAGTAATCACTTCTGTCCGTCAGTCCCACGAGTGCCTTTCAATGTTTTAAAAACCCCATATTAACATATTGAAGTTGTAAAAGAAACATTTTGAAATTTTGAAATCACTTTGTTAGTTTAGAAATGGACAAATATCAATGTGGACAAATATAAATTATACAAAAACTGATGAATTAAATTAAGGTTTAAATTATACACGAGTGAATCGACCTTAATTTTTAAATTAACGAACGGTAATTTAAATCATTTCAAAGCAAAATTACGCTTTTATGAATATGATAATGAGAAAAGCAACTTTCCATTTCAGTAATGCTGCATAACTACAGGATTATTCTATGAGTATTTAATTTACTTAGAGATGATAAAGTCATGGATAGCAGGATAAAGGAATAGTAGTTATGTCCGATGATGATACTGAATATCCGGATATCCGAGTCCGGATATGACGTGCTGGATGTGTGTAGACAATGCCGGTTCAAGCAGGAAACTATATCCATATACATGGGCTCATTACTGTTAACTACTCTTACCTGTAAGTTACTTATAGACACAGATCTTTAAATGCCATGAATGAAGAAGTTAAAGACTACGCTTTCATAACAAAATAAATGTAATATTATCAAATTTTGTTTTGTTTTTTGTTGTCTGCGGAGGACGCATCGTACTTGTGGCAATTGTTCAGATTTAACAATTTAAAATTATAGGACTTATGTATACACGTGAATGAATGACGGAATAAATTTTATTTTACCCAAAAAACCTTTTACTTTCATATTACAATTTTTACAAATACAGTTATAACCGTAAAATTAATCGTAAAGTTGCTGCTACTTACAGAAAAATAAAAACACCTCAAAATGCAGTTCTGAAAGTGTGTTGTTCACATAAAACTTTTAAAATACCAAATTTAAAATCTGAGTAACACTATTTATATGAAACTCCTGATAATTTCGAAGTGTTAACTGAGTCAAATATTAGTTTTCACCTCTATATCGTGTTATATGCAGTTGTATTTGAAAAATACCAGAAATCCGTTGATACCTGATCCTAATTCTTTATTCCAAAAATCCTCAAGACTCTACTGTATAAAAAAATACTTTTAACATGTACAAAAGTTAGTTGATATAAGGTGGTTTTATTGGAAGAAAAGTATACGTATTAGAAATTTTCTCTAATATTTAATTTATAAGGTTAGAGATATTGTTAGCCACCACCAAAGGTATGGCCATTTCTGTGTAATCAGATTCTAATCATCGAGGTAACAGGTCGTATAAAACAAATCGTATTAGATATAACCCTCGGTCTCGGAAATTATACTGCATCTCCAAATATATCGGCTACTCAAAAGAAACGTTGTGGTATGACTTAGGAGGGTTTATGTAGTACAGACAGTTCGACTTAAGCAAAGAAACATTTAAGGCGTATTCATAATCACGTATGAGTTTTATTTAATATGGTATACAATACATGATTGTTTAAACCAAATTGCAGTCTTATACGAAGTTTGATCTCATTGTATGAGCGTTACCGAAGCTTATCACTCGAGGGGCTGAAAAAATGTCAGTTTTTCTGTCTTTCCGCACGAAATCTAGTAAAAACAAACTTACCTATGTTCTCTAATTTTTTTTCTTATGTAAGCAACATAACGTTCAATAATGGTGTATATCACTCTGTGAGTCTGGCTGATCGTACTTGGAAACCCATTTAATTGTGCGGCACGCGAACATTATTGTTTTTTTATTATTATTATTGACTCCAGAAAATGAGTGGACCTCAAGAAATTGGCAATACAGTGGACCATCCTCAATCTGTCCCTCCGGCGAATAAAAGGAAGGCTGCTGCTCCTCTTTCTGAACCTCCTCGCTGTTCTCCTAGTCCCGCCTCATCCTGGATTTTGTCCACTGAGAGGGACACGAAGCCTCCTACCCAACCCATGATCCTGCCATTTTACATTGACCACATTCCAGACTTTCATGCCCAGACTTTTATTATCTTTGTTCCAGAAACTGACCTTTCTCCTCGAAATTCCTTTACCATTCCAAATTATGTAGTTTATCATACAGATAGGCCAATTCAACCTGGTGCTCTTCCAACTGGTGTTACTCCTATTCTCCTATCCATCGTTGAGTTTCGCAACGCCAAGTCACCCATCTTCCTCCTTCACGTATCACTCCCGCATGTTGATTCGGGCTGCAACCTTACAAACTCAGCCGGTCGTTGAATTCACTCCTATGTTCAACGAAGATTTGTATAATCTTACAAAAGGTGACATCAAGGGTTCCAGGGCGAAACTGATGTATTAATAATAATAATACTTTGAGGCCGTACAGAGAGATAAAAAACACCATTCTTAAATATTTTATTAAGTAAAATGTAGATGAAGTTGAATTTAAATTTATATACACTTGTTATGGAGTTTGTAAGTGGTTACGTAAATTTTGAGCCAGCTATGTTTTGAAGCATATTTTATGAAAACATATCAATCCCTTTTGTATCTTTGATAACACAAATTTGCGATTATTAAAGAAAGAATGTGCACAGGACAATGAATGACGAGTTGAATTTCATTCGTTTATTTGAAGTCTAGCTGTACTTTTCATGTTTCTCACAAAGCAACAAAACTTCGCTTGAAAAGCCTTTCATTTTTTATTTAAAATATAATTCTCATATTAACATTTAATGAATATACAACTATGTCACGTTTAAAATACCTTCTTTTCAAAACATGAACTCATGAAACATTAAAAACTTTACATTTTCTACTTCATAAGAGTAGTTAATAATAGATATTATAAATATGCACAAGTATGAAACATTGTGCTATGGCGCCGCTTCGTACATAATTTCTGCCACAATCTCGTGTATTACACATCTGAATTATTGATAGCCTTGTCGTATATACAACACTATATCTTTATTACATGATTAAAATTGCATTCACTCTTCAATAAAAAAGTGTTTAAATATAAAACTTTAACATTCTACATTGCTTAACTTGTTCCTTTATTTGCTTAGCTACTATAGTTGTTACTTCTAAAGTTTTTAATAGATTAATTATTATTTTTGGGGCAATATAGTTTTAATTGTTTTAATCTATGTCTAGCATAAATCCATCCAAAAATAAATTGCTCACAATTTGATCATTTTAACCAAATGGCTGCCATTACTTATTATATATTATAGTATATTGCAGTGTACGAAAGTTAACATATATGAGATAGTTGCAACTGGACCTGAGTGAGGGTCATTTCTGCGTAACTAATTCTGGGTGCGGGTAAGTCTGGGTAATGTACTGAGTAATAAACAAAATTAATTACATTGTAGATATGATATATGAGTACTGTTATCTGTGACAACTAAATAAAAGTAGGATAAACCTACCAATTGATACAAATGTGTGCTCTGGTGTACGTTTAGATTAATAATCTAAAAGCTAAAATCCAATTCGCATTATGCACGGACACAAACTGGTTTTTCTTGTATTAAAAAGAAATAGTAAGGTATCGGAAGGTTTAAAAATATTCAACTATAGTTTTTTATCAGATCATAATCTCTTGACACAAATCAACCAACCGATAAACGCTTCAATAAAAGTTACATAAGCAAAAACTAATTATAAACTGGCCGACTCTGCCCGGAATACTTTCAGGCCCGTTACCTAATAGCTTTACAGCATTAACATTCATAAGTCTAACCATCGGTTTTATTTGGAATAAAAACTAAAAACAATGTTATCTTAGAAAAAGTACAATACGGTATTTTAAACTCTTTTGGTCACTTCCAATTTCGACGTCCACCAACATTATTGCGACTGGTGAACAATTTCTGTTTGATGAAAACTTTCCCCTTGATTTTATAAATTTCTGTAATATTTTAAAATACATCATTTAAATATGCGTTTGACTCCTACGATATATTAATAGTATGGATTTGATAAGCTATGAAGAGTAGCATGAGGTTTAAGATGTTTTTTGGAGTATACTGTGTGACTGTTTTTTAACCAGACAATATTGTTATTATTATAAAAAAAAAACATATCAATGTCTGAAAATAACTATTTATTTGTAAATTTCCATAAAATTCCACTAATAATCAAATTTAGTCTTGCTACTTGTGTTAATGTAGGGTTGGACCCCATACCCTTGAAATTATATTTAAATAAACTGAAATTTTAGTGGTTCAAGAACATTTTTTTTTTTTTAAGAAATCGACTCGTGACTATCACATTTTTGTTTTCGGAAATTTTCGTGGAGGAACCAAATATGCTATCTGTTACTAATTTAGTAGGGAAGTAATCATGACTTGTGAAGCATCATAGACAAACCGATATTCATTTAATGTAGTAACAACTTGGAGTAAAACCCTGTTTGTTTAAACCTATATTAATTCCATTTTTGTTGTCCAAAACTAATGAACATGTTTCAATAATCAGAATCGATATACTTACTACAGATAATAAGAAGGGATTTGAGGTAAAACCCTTGCATGTATTTAAATACTACAACAGTAATAAATCATTTATATATTTTAACATACATTAAACTAAAGATCGATCATTTTTGGATTTTTAATATAGGATCAATATATCCAAATCCATTATTTATATAGAACAGTAATAAAACGACAAAAACATATCAAGAATAAAAGAAATGTTCCATATAAATACAACTTGTAATAGATTTAGTTATGTAGTCCTTTATGTAAATGTTAGAAAGCTTTAGAGGCTTTTATCAAAATTATTCATTTAGATTCATTTTCTTTTAATTTCAGTTTGAAGTGATAAACGTTTTATTTGAAGTAAATTATGTCCATCATAAATAATAAAATTTTTTTTAAACTAACTAACTTGAAAAACATACTGTAGTAACTATAACAGTTAATTTTTATTTTTAGGCAAAAAAGCTATTAAAACAAAACAAAATATTTTGGTTATATTTTGGCTGTACATATCCATATTTCAAAGAAATCTTGGAGGAGCGTTATCAGCTCTATGTTATATATTCTGTGTTGACCGCTAGACTCTATCATGACGTTCATTGTGTTTCTGACATAACTAAATACTTGTTCTAGATACCACAGGACTATAACTAGTATATTAATATGGGAGTTTACACTCTTTACACATATAAAGCATATATATTTTTGTATAATTCAGAAGTCATTATTTCAGTTGCAGTTTAATATAGCACTTTTAGTGCATACTTTTACTGTTCGTGTAACACACGAGATTCCCTCCTTAGGTTCTGGGTCTTTCTATGGCACACAAGGTCCTGCCCATTACTATCGCGCAGTGCCTTTTCCCTAAACTCATATAACCTAGTACGAGTACTGCTGCACCAAATGGTAGTCGTTGCTTCCATGTTTCTCCCATCCCAAACCCGTATATTATGGTCCGATCCTCATACTGCCAGTGTTCTGTAGTGTCTGTGTTTAAATCTCCCTGCATACTCAACATCGTAACTTCCTTAAATAACAATTTGAGCTTGTTTCTAGGCGAAGGACCCCACACAAAACAATTCATATAATTTTACACTATATCCACCATTCTTACGTCACGTGTTGCAGACCTAATAATCCGCTTGGGTCTTCCACATGTATATGAAACCATGAACCCCTATTCAAACCTCTGTGAAAAAATCTACATTTTCAAACTAATTGCGGCTGAAGGGACAGATAATTGTTTCACACGAACGCACCACCACATTCACGAGCTCAGAGGGTTGGTGGTTGGAACGTAATACATTAAGTCATTCCTTTGTGTAAATCTTAAAATTATATTGAGATATAACATCTACTACAACAATTTGAGTTATTCACTCACAAGGTATAAATATTCGTTGCTTTGTATTACTAAAGCAGGCCAACAATCAATAAATGCAAAACCAATCACTAGCATTGCTGTTATTAGACACCTAATGAGAGCTGTACTGTATGTGTCAGCAGGTCCACTAGAGTACAAAACACTTGCATACTTAACGAGTTGATTTGCAGCGATACTCTCATGCACTAAGTGATCAGCTACTGCATTGTATTGTGTGGTATTTTCCCATTAAACACAATGGCTCATTGGAGGGTATAACTAACCGGGTAATAACCATCGTGAGTGCTTTCATTGTGTTTTAACTTGAAAATTATCGACTTGTGCTTTAATCTAGTTTTTTACTAACAAACACTAAACTGCTTCAAATTTTGAATGTAGTTTACTTATAAACTGCATACGTTTTATTAATTCACTATAGTAAATTTGATACTATAACATTTTTAGTGGTTTTATATTTGCTTTATATATTTAATAATATAGTTTATTTCATTAAAATTTTAAATAAAGTTTGGAAAACTCCAGAGATTGACTTAGGAGCTTTTAGTATTTTAGGACGTTTGATTGCAAGAATTAGTATTTTTCTATATAGAACTCATTTAATATGTCTAGAAGTAAAGCGGTTTGGGTTCAGATATAATCATACACTCCTTCGGCTCGCTGGGGGCTACCCCCCCAGGCCCCTAAGTGGGGTGTTAGCAAATTCGATGAAAAGCGTATTTCGGGAATAGGTTAAGTCCGAGCATTCGATGAGGAGTCTGGGTGAGCTTTTAAAAGAAATAATAACCTTGCCGGCATTTTATGCCTTAATTATTTTTTATACGATTATGTCTAGTTATCTTGGGAATAAGTAACTTGTAAAATTTCATTTCCACAGGTCAATCAGTTCTCGAGATATCGTGCGGGCACTTATTTTCAAGGGTTAATACTGATTAAGGCAATAAAGGGAATTATATATAAAGTCAAAATTATGTTATTATTATTTTGATTTTTTATTTGTTTACCATGACCATTTTTACAATCAAGTTTGCAACACATCAAGTTAGGGTGATACAAACTTTAAATCCACTGACAAGGGAGCTACAACGTTGGTTTAACAGTTA
The DNA here is from genome assembly GCF_021130785.1 of Homalodisca vitripennis. NCBI lineage: Eukaryota > Metazoa > Arthropoda > Insecta > Hemiptera > Cicadellidae > Homalodisca > Homalodisca vitripennis. The sequence goes on from NC_060209.1 coordinate 162,428,325, forward strand.
CACTTTGTGAAATTTACGTATCAGTTCAACTTAGTTTAATTATTCGAGTGTAGATCTTAGTTTACTTGCCATTTGCTATCACGAAGTTGAACTTATTCGGAGTTCCAGATTCCTATTAAGTTTGTCGAGTCCCTCATTTTAAGCCGGAAACTTTATTAAGCGTTTTACTTCAGGATTGTTCTTTTAACCTTTCACTTTTAAACATGTTGGAATAGATTTTGAAACGTTTCCAAGGCTTATCCCATGTTATTTATTGTGGGTGGATGATCCGTAATTTTATTGAGGCCTATACAAGTAAGTTGGCAAATTATCTCAACAATGAAGTGAGCTATATATTTTGAATTTTGAACGCAATGAAGCCTGTTACACTACACACCTACATTCACTTTAATAAAAAATAATTTTCGAACAATAATTTTTAAAAGCAATTAAAGGCAAATAATGTAAAAGCAACTAAAAGCATATGTGATCAGCATACCAAATAAATCGACTCGGTAATCCTAGTATGTGCTGCTGTTGTTATAGCAGAACACAATTGAATACTTAATACAGATTTGTTTTATTTACTTATTTATTATAAATCAATTACGAATTCAATGCAGCGATATCTGTAAAAATGGCTTTCTACTCCATTATAAAGTGTAGTAATATTAGTTGATCAGAAGGTTTATACTAGTGAATAATATAAAAAAGTAAAATAATGTAAATTTGCTGAGTTGAGAGATAATGCTACTAACTTTATAGATTGAAAGCTTGTTTGTTACATTTTATTCACATTCAAATGACCAATCGCATGGGTCTACAATAAAAAACATGGAATAGGAACCATGAGGATTTCGGTTTGCTGAAATCAATTCCACAACATACTAACGCCAAGTTATCCTGGGCGCACGAAAATAAAATGTATAAGGGCTCTCACAGTTATTAAGTAGGTTTCTATATGCAGCCTTTACAAGTTTAGGCAGGTGTTAGGTGCTAAAGGTTGTATTTGCTATTTTGTTAACACCTGATAAAACTGTTTATATCACTTCCTGTGATTTGACTTTCTTTTTTATACTACTAAAAAATATAACAATTTTGGTAACGATTTCTTGTCAGCCCATTTTGTTCCAAATTTGTTTTATCTTACTTTTGTTAATGCCACTATATGTATATAACACTTTTTGTAATTCAATGTTTATTGAAATTAAATTCGTCTATTGCCATTTATACAAAGTTAACGAATATATATATATATATATATATATATATATATATATATATAAAACTATTCTATGTTGTCATTGTAAATATATTGTTAGGCCCTTTATATTTTATTAATAATTTTGATGCATTATTTGATTTGTTATTAAATTTAGTTTTACACAACCACTGTTTGGAAAACCCCAGAGATTGACTTAGGAGCTTTTAGTATTTTAGGACGTTTGATTGCAAGAATTAGTATTTTTCTATATAGAACTCATTTAATATGTCTAGAAGTAAAGCGGTTTAGGTTCAGATATAATCATACTCGCCTTCGGCTCGCTGGGGGTTAAATATAGCTAGGGTTAAAATGTAGTTAGTCGTGTAGTCAGTTTTTTATATACTGTATCTGAACTATACAGTTAATACATTTATTCCAACAATGCCAACCGTTGGAATAAATAAATAAAATGGAAATGCGGTTTTAATAAAGTCATGACGTGAACTGTACTCAAAAGTCTACGCCAACAATCCTATTTAAAGAGCGATTGTCAAAGATATCCGTCTGTGTACGCGTGTGGTTGTTTATCCAGACAATCTCAAGATACCACACGGACTGCTCGAATTTGACTAGGCTGGTAAACCAAATTGTTTATTGTTACTTTCTGATTAATGAAATAAAATATGCAGAGATTCGGTTAGGTCGATCACACTGTCCATACAGGATACAGTGTAGTAACACTTGTGTTCACTCTCTGCCTTACAACGCTCGCAATCTTCAAAACCAGCCATTGCGTTTTCAAGATGTGTCTTCTACCTACTACTGTGGATAATGCACAGCCATAAATTCCAATAGTAATTTCAGCATTATTTAACGAGACTAATGACGATTTCTTTTTTCTGATTAAATGTATTAAACAATTAAACCCAAAATATTTATATCCGTTTCATTTGAGCAGAACCAAAACTGGCGTGGCCGATAATCGAGTACTTTCTCAGAGCAAATCCCACCACCAATTTCACTGAAAATAGGCTGTGTTCTTACAAAAAAAATGCAAGAAGCCCTTACCTCCTAGACTAATATAAATTTGGACAACAGATTGTTGCAGAGGCTAATAAATATTCAATTGTTGTGTGATTTAAAGAATTCGGTATGAGTATAATTTACGGTGTATCTAAATATTTCTCATCTCAGAAGGGATAAGAGGGAAAAAGTGGTACTGCCAGATTCTTCCATGTATTTGCGTTGTCTTGCAACTAATTCCTGGTATAACTTATTACTCAAGCAACTAGTTCTTTACTTTCACTTATGACTCAGAAGAGTTAGCTGAGGGGAAACTACATAAGTATAAGAATAACTCAAATGTACAACTCAGTTCGCTACATTCATTCAAAATTGATGAGGAACTGTTCCGATCTCTAGGTCGTAGTGCAGTTCTGGTGGTTCTAAGGTTTAAAAACTAAACCTCTTCAATTACTCTCTAACACAAAACATACGATATTTATGTTTATTGAGATATTCGTACTAAAACATTGGTGTGATTGCGACTTTACGGCTTCACCTCCCTTAGTCTTAAGTTATAAACCACTGTAATCTAAGATAATAATAAAACAAATGCTAAGTACACAAGAGAAGACTCGTAATGTTACTGCGAAGTTGTTCTCAGTAAATAAATAGTGTTCTCCGTTTACAGACCTCTAACCCCTTTGATCATATTAAGATCTTAATATATAAGCAGTAAGTAGCTTTTGCTGAAATCCTACATACATTTACGCAAGGACAATTTAATTGAATATGCGCCAATGTTATTTATGAATTGTTTATTAAGAGATGACTTTGATCTTGTGTTTAATGATCTTTACACTGATCTTCGATGATTTACACTTTGTTCAGAAGTTCAGGACGTCTTTAAAAGGTTATCTTATATATCACTATATATGTTTGCGTTCGTTGTGAAGCGATTTAAAAAGCATACAGCATAATAAAAAAGGTTAAATTCGTAAATCCACAGTATACCCCTCTTAATTCCCTCTTAATACATGATATATGTTAGAGCTTTGTACATCACACTCGGACAAGGCCGTACTAACTGTATTTGCATCTCATTAATTTCGCGGAACTTTGAACAAAGCAGTTGTTGAATAATCTAGTATTGCAGGTTAGGTTTGTGCGTTCATTTAGTGTAATGTAAGTTTCATAACGTAACTGTTTTGAAACCTTTCTAAACAGTATTCATATTCAATTAATTAAAGGCAATTTAATGAATCCATCACATAATTTTCTCTCTCCCTCCCCTAGCCCACTTCTTTTGCATTTGCTCTCTCTCACTCTCTCTCTCTCTCACACGCTCTGAAAGAAGAGAATGAAAATTGTCAGAATAAGGTAAGAGAATGATAAGCATACCCACTCTTATGACTGTTTTATGCGGGTCCAGGTGTCAAAGGCGGTTTGACTTTCGGGTCAAGGTCACAGAATGGTGCAAAGCCTATTGGCCGAAAGCTTCTACGAACTAGAACCTTAAATTTCTTACATGTAATTACCATAACGATAACATATATTACTCTAAGAATATATCATATATACCAGACTTCGGTATCGTATATTACCTGTCTTCAATAATCTACAGGGAGATGTGAGTTTAATAGTGTATGACAAATATTTAAACTACAGAGTCTCTATAATCTACAGATAGATGTGAGTTATAATAGTGTTTGAAAACAGTTTAAAGTAATTTTATTGTACAAGCTACATAGCTGGTAAGATAAACATTTCTCAATTGAATGTTTCTAGTTGATACAAATGTGTTAATAAAGATAGACAATGATAGAAGAAACCAAGAAGAAGCACGAAGGTTTGAGATAGAAGAGAGGATAGATGTGAGAAGGAAGTAATAGTAAAACTATTAGGGGGTGAGAAAGAGAGAGGGGGGAACGAGGTTTGAAAAGGAATTTCGTCAATGAATGTTTGTTAGAAAGACATCTCATTTTGACTATAAGAGAGGACGACTTAGAGACATTGATCAATTATTGAGGCTTTCAAGCGATGTTTTGGTTCGATAAGTATACGAGTAAATTATAAAAAAAATGATATCAGGTAATACAATAAATAATTATTTTTATAACAAACTAATCATATGCATGAAATGATTGTGTTGCAAGTAAAGAGTTAAAAACATTGGTAACTTTGCCAGTTTAGCAAGAGTATTAATGACAAATTGTAAAATTATACAAAAGAGTATCGAAGAACTAGCCAGAACATAACTAAAGTCTTTACCAAACTGGCTGAATAATATTCCCCGGGTTATTTAAACTTTTCTGGCCTTTGATCTTTAGCCTCTAAAGCCAATAGAGTTCTTCCAAAGAAAAAAAAATGAACATAAGTACCAAGTTTAAAGTTTCTAGTACTTTCATACCAAGAGTTATTGCACGAACGTACAGTAAACCACACGATTTTAAAAAGGCCTTTGGGTCCTTAATAACTAAATAACGTTTAACTGTCTGTATGTCAGTGTACTCGCCGACAGCCAATATAATATTCAATGTTTACTTTATAGAGTAGTTCTGTTTTTTATTTACAATTAATCGTATAGTACAAAACATTTATAATAAAATGTTTTTCTACTTAATTATAAATATTTAATAGATTATTTATAAATTAAGAGGAAGTACAATTGATTAGTTTTATTCACCATGGACTGTTTCAGTATTGTATGGATTTCCTCATACAGAGTTTATGTTTAGTCCCGGTTAGGTTTCTCATTCATTCCGTATTTCCTCCGCCACTACTGAGTATTTTCATAATTGAATATTAATATGATATTAAACAAAGCTGATTTTCAATGGGCACAAAGAACGGTTATAACAAAGACTGCCAATAAAGGAATCCTTTTGTGAACTAATCATCTGTATCTTTAAGTATATAGGTTTTCCAATCAGGCGGAATGTCTAAATAGCATAAAGCAGTTATAAGTAAAGGGGCTTATAACTAAAGCTTATAACGACAAGCTAAACATCAAATTGTGTACTAATGAAACCTATAGCCTGTTCATTAATTTTGCTGATTTACTGTAGGTTACTTCATTTATGTTAGACGTTTATACTCTATGCAGAAGACAGTGGCTTCTGAAGTATTACAGACTTTCGTTGACTTTATAGTACTAGGAAATAGAGAAAGTAGCTTTTTACTAATACTATAATGCTCTCACGTCGACCAACTATGATGATTATACAATTTTCTATTCTTATATTCTTCTAGCAGTTACCCGCAACTTCGCACACAATGTCGTGTTGAAAAACAGAGACACCACAAGCCCATTATTTTGAAAGGACATTCTAAACACTCCAGATATAAGTGTTAGTCACTGGAAGATATTCTAATATCCTGATCCATTTTAGGTTTAAAGAACAATGTTTTGGGACCATGAAGTCGGAGAGTCAAACAGTTGTTATAAGTTCCCATGAAATAACTAAATTTTCTATCCAATATTCCACGAAATGTTATTGAATAGCTCCAACGATTTCAATAATATGTCTATTAAAGACCAATGTGGGTGAATTTGATGTCAAAGTACTTAGCTTTTTAGTTAACTTACTTCTAATATAATAAATGATGGGAATATATGTAGTTTTGAAACGGAAATAGGCATATTTTAGGTATTTGTTATTTGAGTGTTCACGGTTAACAGCTTTAGATGTTAAACGCTATTGCTAATGGTTATTATTTTAGGCTTTGCATGTGTATGAGCACTTTTGGTACAAGTGAACTATCTTTTCAACGCCAATGATTTTGTTTTATTGCTACAATCAAGAAAATATGCCAAAACGTGTATATTTATAGCATTGCCTGGATGAACTCTGTGATTAACAGCGTTCCAAGAAAAGATTTAAATAAGAAGTTTTGTTACTATCAATTTTGCTTTCAGGGCTATAATTGTAGACATATTTACAATAACAGTTAAAACATTTTTTGCTGCATTATACTTTTTATCAGATTTTTCAACTTTAGAGACCATTGGGGCGTAGCCCGAAGAATTTGTCAAATATTAATAGTCTTAAATTTTAACCAGTGACCCAGTTTATGAATTCTATTTCAACTATCTACTCGTACAACTTCGAATATGGCCCGTTTTACAAAGATCACATTAGTTTAAAGAGTACATTTTATTTACTTAAAAAGATTTAAATTAAAACTAAAACTATAATACTAAAACTATAGTAAACACAAAACAGCAATGTTATAAACAAAAAAAAAACAGAGTTTGTTTTATTACAGTGTACATTAAATGGACATAAAACATATGCAGAATAACCTACTTATACCAAGTACTGTAATATTTGAACCTACTAGAGTCAAACCTTTCCATGAAATTCGTAATGTCATGTTATCTCCATATGTGCTATCTGAAACCGCTTCATTCTCCATATTCACAAATTTACTACACCGTCTACTAACCATTTAGTAAAATTTCAGTGACCACATAACCAAATACCACTTTGCAAATACTCATGCCGCTGCATAGTGGTAAGGCCTGTGGTCTAGGAATTTACGGTTAGACTGAAACAAATACGATTAAATTTTGCTGTAGTGGTTATAGAAATAGGACACAGGCAATTTTTCTTTATTTATATCATAGGTACTTGGTATACATTATAAAAATTTATTTCGTTAACACCATTGTTTTATTGAGAGAAACTTTTTAAGAATGTAAGGTTACAGCTAGTAGCCCATTCAAATATTGGAAAATTTCAGCGTTTCTGAAATGTGGGAACCATATATTTCACTTTTCAATAACTCATTGCAAACTTATTGCAAAAATGTGTCATATGTAACCTACCTCTAAAAGTATATAAATAATGTTCCGAAAGATACCAATTCAATGATTAAGTACGTTCAATTGATCGAGGTACCACTTTACATTTATTTCACATTTCCTTAATCAAAATATTCTCTTTGATTTCGAGTATGACAGCTTAACTATAATTAGCTCATAAAATTTGTTTGTGGTAAAATTCTGTATATCATATACGATCTTTGATCAAATCTCTAGATGTTTGTTTTCTGTGGATCGTATAAATAAAAAATAACGAAAATGTTGCGTTTTCCTTATTTTTGGAATGAATGGCAATTTGTGTATTCTATAAGTAATGGGGTCAAATAAAAGTATGATTATCCAACATGTTGTGTGGAATTATGTGGAAAGTTATTTCATCTTTGATGTAACAGCTCCTTTACAAACAAGTGTGTTCATGTTGTAAACTTTCACTTTCCACTTTAAAGGAAAACTTTAGAGGAAACTTCTGTGGCAACTAAAATGTCCACGTGAGGAATCTGAGACACGTCGGCAACGAAGAGACCCGAGGGCATCACTGTATTTGCAATCATAGCATTTCCCGGTGTTTCTTTTCATAACTTTTTCATTACTGTATCTAACTGGCATTTTTTTATAAAATACAGTACTTCCTTTTCGTTATCTTCATCCAAATTTTCTGGTAAATTTTAAGCCTCATATTGAACCTGAGTATACCAATATTAACATTGAATATGCAAACTTTGTATCTAACACAGACTCACATACCTTTACGTGTTACGGCCAAAAATGTATACGTATAACGCCAATTACTAGCAATTTTAACTTAAATATACGCATAATAAATCAAAACGTTTGGATATAAATCAAACTTGTATTTGTGATTTTGGATGTCATATTGAACTCTTTGTATGAGTCAACTACATAATAATGTATTGAACTTATACAAGACACCACCCAACACAGTATTATCCAACCCAATCTCACGGTTCGAATTGTATCACTTGGGCTAATATCCTGTAACTGCTGATCGTTACTGCCTCCCAACGACGAATAGTCGAAATACCTAAATTACTTACTGGAATACTTATCATCCAAGATTATACAGTCCATTTACCTAGATATTGTGAACGAAGAATCATATGACAAGAAGGCTGCAGATATAACAACTTTTCACTTTCTAAAAATCTAACGTCTTTATATATAACTCATATTTCCACGGTGTTTTTTTAAAGATAGTAAATACTTTCATTGCCCTTAATTTGCGAAATAGAAACACTGAACAGATTTATGTGAAAACCTATCTGCGGATCACCTTGTCTGGTCTCAAACCTACACGGAGGGTTCCTTGCTGAAGAATGTGAGATAAAATATCTGTCGCAGCGATTACAATAACCGAATTGTTAATTCCTACTCCCAATAACCATTATTGGAAATATGAATCACTAGGAATCTCGCCATCCAAATTAATGCGACCGGTGATTCCCTAAGTGCATTGCTTGCCCTTATGTCAGTCCAAGTGCATACGTGCTTAGTACATGATGATATAGGTTGCAGATATTGAAATTCCCCCAGTGGTCATAGCTGACCTCGTGGTTAGGTTGCTGACCTCCATACCTTGCTGTCTACGCAACAGTGAGGATCGAATTTGCTTACATTTATCGAGATGATATTTTTTGTTGATACATCTCGAAATATCTGGATATATGAAGGAAACAGGATTTTTCCGGACATTTGCCATCGTTCAGTGAAACAAGAAATCAGTAACACTGCTTTTCTTTGTATCTATCTTTATTAAGTGCATGGTTATAGAGTTAGTGGCGTTGACAAACAACATGGTGGTTGTGATTCCTGACCTAGGCGTGCCACAACGCTTTGGTAAGATTTGTTTATTTTGACCTAGTTTGTAATTATGTATTAGGTTAGTTCTTTACCTGAAGAAGAGATCAGATTGTAGATCTCGAAACGTAGTGTTACCGATTTCTTGTTTCACTGAACGATGGCAAATGTCCGGAAAAACCTGTTTCCTTCACAATCCTTCCATCGTCAAAAATAACCTTCAAACAAAGAATCTGGATATATTTATATAAATATCATTGGAGATATCACGAAATTAAGTAGATTCTCTAAAGATATCTTTTTATAAGAACATACATAAAATAAACAGAATATGCACATGGTATCATGTACAGTTAATTTTTAGATTTAAACCTTTGTAATAAAACAATTTGTAAAGCTGATGTAGATTTATTATTTTAATTTATTTTATTTAACTATATTGCTACACAGTATGATATATAATATAATAGAAATTTATTTTCTTACTTAAATATTTGTTCCCTGGAACTTAAAATTTAATTTTGTCATTATTTAAAATACGTATACATAGCTTATGTTAGATTAGTGCAGGAATCTTTTATTTTAAATACACTTTCTTAACTTTTATGTTAAGAGATAAAATATGAACGCAATTCAAAAATAACATAACTGTTAAGATAAATAACTGTTTGTTTTAACCATTCCCTCCAGATAAAACGCTTGTAATGATCCATCAATAAAAATGTGTTATGAATATTCATACAAATCGGTACAAAAATACCCCACACCGCTTAATCGTTTTTCAGCTTTCTTTACGTTCGTTGTATTTATTTCTTATTATAAGGGAGACAACAAAAGAACAATGAGTAGCTATAGATACGGCAATGTTTACAACGCCCAGTGAATCGTTTTGAAAGCGACGGAATTATATGATTGCTACCTCGACAGCTTCCTGACCTTTTCACTTCGTCCGCCCCCATTCGCAACCCAATTCTCAACTGAAACACCTTTTACATAATTCCCGCCTGTTCCCCCGCTCGCAATAAATGTCCTAAGTATTCTAATGGAATTCTTCGTTCCCACTTTTCTATTATTTTCTGAATAAATTTATCTACAGATAATCTACATCTTCTATTCGGCATGTCATCCGTATCCTCAACCGCTTAGTACTCTCAGGACACACTGTTTGTGATATTCTACTTTACACGTACACCTCCTATCCACTCTCAATATTAGCCTATTTAAAAATATTACATAATTACATTATTTTAAAATTACATGTTACTCAAATTTTTCTTTACGTATCCTTTTTAAGTATTACAGTACAAAATTGTAATATTTCGCAGCCACAACAATGTAAGAGCAACACCACGTGTTGCGTTAAAGGCTTCGCTGAGGTGGTATTAAAAAAGTGTATAGCTCATTTCATTCTGATAGTTAGGCTATAGGTGTGTCATTTAGTTTGGTTCCGTTGTTTTCAAATTTAGTTATTTTCGTTGCCATCATGATTACCCGTATGGCCGATGCTATTTTCGCAAACGCTTCGAAAATGTTCACTAACGCTCAACCACACTGCGTTGAATAACATTTACCATCAATGAAATCCATGTTGCGTCTTTGACATGAAGCTCATTCAACATTTCAGTTCAGTTTATTGTGTTTCTTTTATTAACCGCATGCTCTGGGGTAACATCATGTTTATTATGATTCCTGACTTAAGCGTTCCACAACGGTTTGGTATGATTTGTTTATTTTAACTTAAATTGTAAAAATACATTAAGTTTTTTATTCACCTGACGAAATCAGTTGAAGATCTTGAAAAGTGTCCTTAATACATTTATATCACTAAACTATGTAAAAATTTATAAATCACTTAAATTGTTATGTATACAACACATTCCTAATCGTTTACCATTTTAGTCGATTATACTGTGGATGTTGACTGTTACAGTCGATGCAGCTACCTTAATCGGGGTTTCAAAGCTTAACATAACGGAGTATAGCTTTCCCGACCCAATATAACAAATAACAGGTGGAACAGAGTTAACCTTTCTTTATAGATGACATGACTGAGATAGGGCCTGGTATCCTCCTCGTGGGTTGTAGACAAGAGGTGGCTTCTAACTCCTAACCTACCTATCTTTAATATTAAATTCAATGAGTGTTTTCCTTATCTTATTCAAAATAAAGAAACAAACCAGGATAATAAAAGTATTATTTTGCTAAATAAAGAAATACCTTTATGTTTTCAGTGTAATATTTGTAGTACTTTAAGCTTTAACATTTTTTTAAACTTTTGGAGTATTTTATTACGTGTTAAACTTATTAAAGATTGCATAATAACGAAAAAACTAAATTTTTAAAATGCAATGAACGTAATGAAAGTAAGTTTTAATATATTTCACTGTTTTACGTAACAAATATAGAAAAGTAAAATCACCTTGTCATACAATTTAGTGACGTAATTAAAATGATGATTGCTGGTTGATATCGTTAGTCGTTTCCATTTAAGGTCACTTCGACGGATTCGTGCTCGAGATGGATTGATTGAGTGCGTAAACGGAACAATAACTGCGCCCGCGCCGGGTGGTGTGTAAGCCAGCTGTATGCCGACACAGCTCGACGCCACGTCAGCTACTATTCTCGCTTTTCTCGACCTACAATCAATAACATCGTTTCCCTCCTTCCCTCGTCTGTGTGCGAGAAGTTCAAACTTACACAATTGGTTGCTTAGTTTCACAAAAACACCACACAACACCAAATTTTGTAACACCAAAATATATTATGTAGAGGCAATTTCAAATCTGTATTATATTACAATTACTTTATTGGCTCAACCGATGAATCAAAAGGTGCATACTATCCTTAAAAAATCTGCCGATGATAAACTGTATGTATAATGTGTACAATTATTTTAAACTAATGAACTATTTAAAAAAAAGAGAATGATATTGTAATCATTCAGTATCTTCTCTAATCATTCTTGATTCGTTGTAAATAATAAATTAAAAACTTACAGTATATTTTTGGGTGAACAGTGCCAACTTTATGACATATTAACATAACTTATCCCCCTCCTTGAAGGGAGACAAACATAACTTAAAATTTAAGTTTAAATCTTAGATAACATTTAAAAAGTTTCCCTTTATTTTGTTAATCTTCTTAATTACATATTTAAAAATAGATTTGAGATGATTTATATGGAGCAGTAATTTTTATATTACTTTTAAAAATTTCGTCTTGACATAAAAACTCTCTTTTGCTAATAAACAGTAATTATATAAATACTAACTGTATATCAGAAAAAGAGAGTTTTTATGTCAAGACGAAATGTATATATAATATATAAGCATTATTACTATAAGCATAGATTAACTTTTAGTGCTGTAGTATATAGTATATATATATATAAGACACTACAGCACTAAAAGTTAGTCTATGCTTATAATAATAATGTTTTTAAGTTTTTTCCTAATTGCTTCTTATTGAGAGAATGTCAAAATTATGTATTTTGGTAACAATGAGAGCATGTGGAATCTTGGATGCCAGTTTTATTACATATTAAAAGTTATTGAACATGAAAATTAAGGCCCATTTGTTCCAATGTCATTTGTACTTTTAGAGTTAGAAAGTATGTTAAACTTTATGATTTATTTCAATTGTTTAAATAAATGTACAGTATATTACGATGTAATCAGTATACTTAAATATTGTTACTATTAAATGACAAAATTAGGTATACATTTCTGAACAAGTATAAAATAAAATGAATGCCTGTCTAAATAAATTTAAAACGACATACATAATATAACTTTAACAAGACTATTTCTAAGGTTATGTGACATTAGAAGAAAGGAAACTGAATTAGCTATGGACTGTCGGTCGCTTGTACACTGCAGGTTTATGTCGATAACCATCCCACTCAATGGATTAATACAAAACTTTCACACAAGAGATTCACACAGGTTGGAAATGTACCTTACTTTTTAACACATTGTTGTATAGCAATGAGAATTCCTGACTCAGAGTTGAGTGTCAGTTGCGTGTCACCTGTCCAATTTAAAATCTATTTTGAAAATTGTTTGTGCATATTGTTGTCAAATGTGAACAAAGCATTGAAAGTTAAAAAAGGTTTAGTTTTACCGTTTCTAACTGATATTTATAAAATATATTGTGCACATTTATTACGCATACTATGCATGTAAAACATATTTTAATGTTATATTCCTTAATGATTGATATTTTTTTATCCTTTAACAACTTACGGTTGTATATTTTGCTACGGTAAATTAACTTAACGACTATACAATACTTTTATCAAATACTTTTTTCTTATTCTATTTATAAGATTGGAGAATATTACTTTCAGGCACTGCTACTACGCCCTTTAATAAATATAGTTAATTTATACAAATGTCTAATAACGGTGACACTGTGCATTGTGGTGGCCAAGGGTTGGAAATAGTCAGGTAACAACACTAGATGGGTACCAAATGTTGAAATAAACTATATACAAAGGTCCTCCTTCTTCAACTATAGCATTAGACTGACCTTAAAGTTAATTGTTAAATTTTGTGAAATATTTTAAATTTTTGTTTATGTATTAAAGTAAAATCTGGAAAATATTTATATAGTCCATCTGACCCATTGGAAGAAGGAAGTTATATATTTAAATAAATATTATTAATTTATTCTCATGAGATATTTCTAAAGCAGAGATATAAAAGTACTGTTCTGTCGGGAACATGTGAACTTCAACAGTTAGTTTTTACTGGACTGGAATTGGAATTTTCATTTATAGAAGTAGCGCAACAGGAAATAAAACCCGACATTGCTAATGCAACATAGTACGTTTCATACGTGTTTCTATTATAGATTCCAATATCAGACTAACACACATTAGCAATGTAATTCTGTATTAAGAAAAATACTTTATCCGTAATAAATCAAGTAAGTACCATCCAAAGTTCATTTGCCGGAACAGAGACGCACTGATGGATGTAATTTCCGCTGTAACAAAAGCCAATCACTCATACCTCGACGTGATGTCCGGCTTTGTCTCAATATTTCAAATGTTTCCAACAACTTTGAAACGGAGATTAACTATATTATAATGGACTGAAAATACACAACTTACATCTTTATTTACATATAATTTTTAATCATTATTAACCCATTCAGTGCTTCAGTATGTTTTATTAGTTATACGATGGTATGTACAATACTATCTACATTACCAAAGAAATCTAGATTGTATAGCTGTAAGAAAATACATACTTTGCTAGGAGTTAATAGTTCGAATAGGTAAATGAAGTTTTGAATGGTATTTCCATTTAATAAACGTATATAAGTTCACGTGCTATTGTAAGAACCACTTTACTGACAGAATAAAAATTCGGCATAAACGGATAAACTTATTAATTGGATAGCTTTACAGATGTTCATACTTTACCTAAAAACCTAAAATGTATTACCTAACTGTATTTGAATTCAAATTCATGATGCAATACAATATTTATATGTGATTATTGACATTCCTAACTATTTCAGTTGTTTAAACTTATATCTATTTGAATTTATGCCTACAGTTCAGATTGGTTAAAAGTACTATTGTTCAGAACAGTAGTAAAGTGTTAATTTTGTTGAATTACATGACAATAGCTTCAATACGCTACATCCGTAGTAGTAAAATAATACAATTTTGCAAAACAAGATATTTGCACATTACAAATGTTGTTTACCAACTAGATATCTCAGACTAGGTATTTAGAAACAAAGAGATGTTGCAAACAACTGTTATCGGTTAAATAGCAAGTATCAATAAGTGGGCGTACGCTCTGGAATCGCAAAATAGTCTAAACGAAGAATACAAGAATTTGTCACTTGTTTGAAATTAAATCATTAATGAATGCCCTTAATCTATCCATTCACATATACGTATTGTAGACAGCCCAGTGTGTTAATAGTACCAACTCTGTGATGAGTCTTAAATTAAAGAGTGTCTATAACTTATTTTTTGTTATGCCTTTAAAACATACTCTGGGTATAGAAAAGACACATTTTGACACTCACATGTTCTGAGCAACATAATTGATGTTCAAAAGAAGCACATTACTAACCAAAAATGTTTTTTTTTTTGAAAATTTATGGTAAAATAAATGGGATTTCCTAAATGTTAAAGGTTTTAGTAATCCTAAATATGAAAGAGAATCCACCATTGCTTACTTGAAGCTGAGTGCTAGAAGCTGGAATGAAATCTAACCAAGGCTGCAATATTTGATATATCGCAACTACCAATTCATGATGGCTATGCCGTAGAATCCCGACATGTAGCGACCTCAATCCCACACAAATACCCATCCTGAATGTCCTATAACTCCAGAAGCCATGTATAAACCCTTATTGGCTTAAGTATAGTATGGATTTCCTCAATTTAAGTCCATTGTGAATAATATTATTGTTTTAATAGCTGATAATTTTGCATTATTTGGTTATATTTAATATAAATTTTAATATTAGATTCATCCATGTAAGAATATCTAACTAGAAGAGTGTAAAGAAAAATTACTACGCGAGATTCTCTTTCAAACATTCTTAAATAATCATGGTTAAACAGTAAGTATGTAATGCATAATTAAATTTAAAAGTACGTTGAATAAAAAAATACCTAAACCAGTGTTTTTGTCCAATTTTAGGAAAAAACGTGTCTCAATTATGCGACTATCCTCAAATTTCCCTCCCCTCCCCGTGTATTACGTTGGTTGTATAATAAGCCTACATGCTGCACTTTTGCTATAATGAAAAATTGGCTAGAAATCGTTCAGAAAATAAGGACTTTTCACTAAGTACATACAGACAGATGGACGAGCAAACTTTGGTATATTTCCGCTGCATATCACAAGTGACGTCACACGCACGTTCACGTGCATTCATCCTGACAGTCATATATACACATTTACAGAAAAGCAGATAAACAATTCGTTTCTTCTAAACACTACATTCAATGAATTCGATTAACAAATTTTGAATAATAATAACTTTATGGATGAATGTAAATAAAATTATTATCGCTAAACATGAATGAATTTTAAGGCTACTATTCAATTTACAAATGATTTAATACAACATTTCTTTACTGCATTATAGTCCCTAATTCACAATAGTTAGTCATCAGGAGTGCTACAGATAGGTTACAATAAAAAATAACGCTATTTACCTCGTTAAACATAACCGATACAGTAGTAATGTAAACTTTCTTTTATAATCTATTTGGTATTAAATGCAAAGATTTTACATTACGACTATTTTTGTGAACACAATAACCCAAAAAAATCCATAAGTATGATTTAATGCAAATTCAGAGTTATAAAGCTATGTTATCATGTAGTGGTGAGAGATATAGAAAAATATCGTATGATCACATTAGTAGATAAAACATTTCGAAACAGGAAATTACAACCAGATTTTTGGTAAACGCTCAGGTTCGTGCACAATCGGGCTTCTATAAAAGCTTATATCTTTTTATGTGGAGCCTATAACATAAAACGCAACAATTCTATCTAAGTCTTCAACCCCGTTGACTGAGTTTGATAAAAATCGGGCTCAAGACACTATGAAAACCTAACGTAGCTAATCAATAAAAGGACTATGTTAGGTTTTCAAAGAGACTAATTCTTTAGGAAGGCTATGGATGTATGTTTTCAGGGGGAAAATTTCCTATTTCGTCACGAAAAGTCAAGAATCACGCATATTCGCTCTGTGGCCGCTAGAGGCGTACGTGTAGCTGACATTTTGACGTCGTGCGTTTCTCCGTTCGTGGCTATCCAGCAATGCTAGTAAAAGGTTGTTGATTCTCCTTGTTGAAGTGACTACTTCTCTTGCTGGGATATGGATGTATGTTTTGCACAGGGAAAATTTCCAATTTAAAAGCTTTCAATATTTCCAAAACCAATTCATACTCTGCCATTAGTAGCTATATTGATTTTAACATGCTAAAAAACTTCCAACGCTGAACAATCGTTGCAAAGATACTAAAATATATAGTAAAATACTGGTTTAAACAAACCTACAAACTACTATTTTTTTTTTTTTTTTTTTTTTTTATTATTGAATCCAACAAAAACTGATTGACTTACTACATCATTAAATAGCAGTATTTAAAGCTCTACAGATTCTAAATTATATTTCAGCACTGTTGATAAAAATTCCTATTCCAGCTCACTACTAGTTTCGTCCTGAAGGGATATAGAAAAGGATTAAAAATATATTGTTAAATTTTTTCTAGCTAATAATGCCGTAGTATAATTTGATCCTGGAAGAAAATTACTATTAGAAAATTTTAATTATAATATTTCTTTTTATCACAATTATAATCTTTAGTCAATTACGTTGGGACTTAACTTATATTAACTTACAAAATAAATTACTTAAAAACAGATTTTACTGAAGAAAAATCAAACCCATTAATCAACTTTTTAAAACGTAAATTGAATTTAACAATATCAAACTATAAAAACTTAAGTACAACGAGATAAGGACAACAATAGATGCTGAGTTTAAAAAATATTTAGCAAGAATTTATTCCTAAATTTTTATTTCTTATTTCAGTTATTATAAACCTATAACTTCATTATGGGAATGTTTACGAATGACAATGAAAATGAAATAATTATATCGGTAGTTTAAGACTACAGTGAAAAAGGTATTGACCGAGTTAAAGAAACTAATATAACGATGATAGTGAAAATGTATAAAAATTGATTTTTTAATATTTATTTGTGATAATTCATTAATTTTTTTTAATATATAAAATGTAAAAAATATTACTAAAATATTTATATAGTTAATAGAAAATATAAATCTTTACTGTGTTAAAGAATGTAGTGGCTCACATTATTTAAAAATATAAAAATTTACCATTTAATAGTTAGGAAACGTACTTTTACTAAATATATAGAACTAGTCACTTCTGTCGGTCAGTCTCACGACCGTCTTTCCAATTTTTTGTAATTACTGTTCTCAGACAAAGGTCTCAGAGCAGTGTTGAGTATTGACTTCACCTTTGGGCTCTGCCCCCTTGGCTACACATATACTTTTCAAGCCAAATTTTAAAAGTATCCTTCAAATCCAGACCAGTCACTTTATTCACTGCTTCCATCCAAGCGCTTCACCCCCTTTAATCACATTAGATTGAAATCAGAACACATTCTTGGGATCAGTTTATAAAATCAATATGCTGCCTTCCGTTAAGATGGCTTGGATTTACGACCCATTATATGATAAATAGTGAATTTCGTTTTTGACAATCCATAATTCTGAATTCTAGGCCAATTGGTAAGATGCTGAAATCCAATTTCCAATGCCTGACCATGCGTTCAGAAGTGCATGCATTGGCTGTCCAAACAAATCGAACAAATCGGTTTTGACAATTTGGCATGCAGCTGTTTATAGAAAATACACAAGTACTTTTTTTTAAAGATTTTTTTCTTACGGTTTTGTTCTAATTTTCATTTTTGTTACATCAATAGACTATATTATAATGAAATTCCTTTTTTAATTTTTAAGTCTATGCATATATTTTTAAAACCTATGTTTTAAAGTCATTTACATACTACCATTTTCTTTGAATCAATAAACCGGGAATTTCTCCTCACCATAGTTTTTGGACTCAAAAGAAAGTTTAATTTAAGGCTATGACTATATTATTTCTTTAACCATCTATAACTATGCAAAGATTAGAATAGCCCACTAATATAAATGAATGTTATATAGTCCTTTTTTTAATTTAGAGTTATTTTCAAATGCCAAATGTCCCATTGTACTATGCACTTTTCCACAAATATCTGGTAGAATTAAAACGATCATATACAGTAATTCTTTTAAAGAAAAAATATTTTTAATAATAACCTATATTTATTTTATTCATTAAACACCAAAATTACATAGAATTGACTGAATATTTATTTTCACAGATAATGATATGAAGGCAAACGAGTGATCTACTGTTAATGTCTGAAAGAGGGAGGGTTTGGGTTCCCAGGCCAGTTAATTACTCTCCTTGTTTGAACATTTTCGTGGTTTAAAGTTTCACTTAATGATAATAGAGATAAGTTGTTTCCTCTCTCACTAATTATGATACACTCGGAGGCTATTTTAGTATTTTTATCTTATATTTACAACATCAAGAAATGTAGATACTTAATAAAGTCTTATAAACATTATTTGGACATAAACTTATGTAAAATTAAAGGAAAGTTTTAAATAAGTTTATGTCCAAATAATGTTTTTACTTGATTCCGCCCAAAAACTTCAATATTGTAACAAAAGATTTCAAGCAATATTAAAAGGGTTTCCCCATCGGTCTGGAAATAAGATAAAGCCGGTTTTAGTGTTATTGTTTTTGTAGGTAATTTATATCTAACCCAGTCCATATATACATACCTCTGATCAAATGTTTCTAATTCCTAACTCAACTGTACTTAACATACATACTTACAATAAACTGTCCAAATATAGATGCCCTTATACAAATAGGGTATTAAATCAGCCGGTAGTTTTACGCAGTCTGAAATATAACTCTTAATTTTACAATCAATCCATAAAAGGTTTTAAAATACTTCGTTTTACAATAAATTAACGGCTTGTGTTCATTTCTTGGATAACAGAAAATTTTTGTTTTCAATCCCAGTAGATTGATTTGATTCAGTAATTGAAAAATCTTTGATTTTTAAACTTCCTCAATTGTTCAGGAAAAATATTCAGAAAAACGGTTTTAATGAATTCAATTTTTGATTCAAGGAAGCAAATATAGTACCGGTATGTGGAGTCTTCATAAAGCGAGTTTAGAATTTTTTCTAATCCAGTTCATATATAGAACCTGCTTCTGTTCAAGTGTTTTCAATTCTTAACTCAACTGTACTTAACACGCCAAAACTTGTTGTATACAAATATGCCCTTATACAACAGGATAATAAACTCAGCCGATAGTTTACATCTAAAACCAATAAATCTATACAACGGAGTATCGTAGAAGTCGACAGAACTTAACAAAGAGTTATACCGTAGACGGACACCCATACGGGGAGACATACAGACGGATTACCGTTTAGGACCAAATCAATACAGTTCTTTCTTCGACTAAGAGAAACCTACGTACTAATTTTCAAATTTGTAGGACATTTACACCAAGAGTTATCGAGCAAGCGGACGGACTGCTGTTTGATCTTAGACGAAATTTTTAATCACAAACTCAAGGTTTTAAAGTCTTGAGAGGTTTTTCAAATGCTAGATATCTTTTATTAAGTGTATAAAAGGTACATTAGAGTTATGCAGTGTAGTATAATCTCACAAAAGGTAAGACCAAAATCCTAGGGTATTCCTAATAATACTTTGAGACCTTAAAAATAAAGAAAAAACACCATTCATAAACATTTTCTATGGTAAAATGCTATTAATTTTGTAGTAGAAAACCTATAATTATAGAATACGTACAATTGATTCATATTATATGAAAACAGATGCAGTCCTCTTGTGTCTTATATAAAGCGTTATTTACGATCAAATAATATTAAACAAGCAACGGCTTTAATGTCCTGTGTACAGCACAATGATGAGTTGAAATTCATTCGTTTATATGAAATCACGATTTACTTTTTACATTCCTGATAAAAGCTATGAAATTTCGCTTCTCTTTCTGTACACTATAATCCTCATATTAAAATTGAATGAATAACAACTAAAGTCATGCTTAAAATGCATTCTATTCAAACTATGAACTGAATACTTTTCTGGTTCACAACAGTAATAAATATTGTAAATATTCACAAGTATGAAACATTGCGTTGTGGCTCTGCTTCGTACATAATTTCTGCCACAATCTCGTGTATTACACATCTGAATTATTGAT
The DNA here is from genome assembly GCF_021130785.1 of Homalodisca vitripennis. Classification (NCBI taxonomy): domain Eukaryota; kingdom Metazoa; phylum Arthropoda; class Insecta; order Hemiptera; family Cicadellidae; genus Homalodisca; species Homalodisca vitripennis. The sequence continues at coordinate 162,449,037 of NC_060209.1, forward strand.
AGCTTTCTCCTAGATACCGCACTATATCTCGATTATCTGTTGAAAATGGTTTGAATATAAAAATTTCTTTTTCACATTGCTTACCTTGTTACTTTTTTAGCTTAACTAAATTGTTATTTTTAAAGTTTTTTTGATTATTTGTTATTTATGTAGCATTATTTTTTAAATTTAATAATCTATGTCAAACATAAATATATCCAAAACTAAATTGTACTCATTCTAACAGAATGACTGCTATTACTTTGCATATTACTGTGTATATACTTGGCCTAAACCACCTACTTTATTTAACCAAGTAAATTTTTTCGTAATGGAAATATACTAAAAAGTTAACATGTATAAAATGAAGTGAGTAATAAATAAAGTAATTAAATTGTGTTTAGTTTTATCTGTGACAAACAATCCAACCAAATAACGCAGGATAATCCAATTTATTAATAAAAAAAGTTTAGTCTTGTGTACATTTAGATTAATAATAAAAAAAAAGTTAAGACAATGTGATTCTACACGTCCACAAACTGATTTTTTTTTTAAGTCGGAATAAGAAGTTCAATTGAGAATGAAATTGATCGCCATTCACGCTATTTCGTGAAGATTGAAATAGTATGGTATGGTATATATATAGTTTTTTAAAAGAATATATTTTCTAGTCACAAATTACCGAACAGTTAAACACTTCAAAAGTTGTACAACCCAAAATTAGTTATAGACTGGCCGACTCTACCCAAAGGGCTTTCAGACACGTTACCTTATTGTTTTACGGTATAGTAACTATTATTAATAAGCCTAAACATAGTAGTATAGATTTGATACTAGATAAGCCATAACGATTGATACATGTCTTAATATGTTTTCTGGAACACGCCGTGTGAGCTAACAACATTATTTTTATGATCAATCAGATCACGAAAATCACTTTAAAGAACGATTTATTTGTAAATTTATACAAAATTCAACTCCATAATCAAATGAACTCATGTTTCTTTTGTTGTGTTAGGGTTTGAGACTATACTTTTGAACTTATTTTTATTTAAGAAATCGAATAGTAAGCATCACATTTTGAGTTTCGGAAAGTTTTCAGGAGAAACCAAATACACTATTTGTCACTAATTTGTTAGGGAAGTATTGCTGACTTGTTACCAATCATAGACTAACCGATATTCAAAACATGTTATAGTATAAACACATAACTTTATGGATCTTTTACAAGGAAAGAGTTAAATAATACTGAAATTTTTGGATTATTATGAGAAATAGTTGAGAAAATAGGATTCAAAACCTGTTTGTTAGACCTATATCAATTCCATTTTTCCAAAACTAATGAATGTGTCTATTTTTATATAGTACTTACTGAATAGTCAGTCAGTATCGATACTGCTTCCTTAGGATATAACAAGAAGGCGTCTCAAACATTTATTTAGATTCAGTTGTTTTTAATTTGACAAAACACTCCGCCATAAGTATAATAATTTTTTTAAATAAAAAGGAAGAAAAAAAGAAAGAAAAAAAAACGCTACATTATCAAACACTAATCGCCTCTCACACGCACCCACACACTCATGAGCTCAAAGGGTTGGTAGTTTAGAAGTAATACATTGAATTATTCCTTTGTGTAATTGTTTGAGAGAGTGCTTAATTCAAAAATACAGATATAAAGATTAAACACCTAGTGTCACTGATTGGGTTATTAACTAACCTTTTAGATATACGTCGTTATGTATCAATTTTCTCTTCTAAACTTAAAGTGTTATAGGTAATTTTTCTGTAATTTAGTTTTATAATCACTGGTAAGCTATAGAAATTCGTTGTTTTTTTATCTTTTTAGATTAGATGACCATTGACCAGCATTGCTGTTATCATACACCTAATGAGATCGGTAATGTATGTGTCAGAAGGTCCGCTAGAGTAAAAAACACTTGCATACTTAAAGAGTTGATTTGCAGTGATAAATACTCTCATGCACTAAGTGATCAGCTACTGCATTGCATTGTGTGATATTTGTCCATTAAACACAATGGCTCAATGGAGGTTATAACTTACTAACCGTGTAATAACAATCGTGAGTGCTTTCATTGTGTTTTAACTGTACTGTACTGTAATAATATAAGATATTTTAGTCCTATGACCTTTTGTTTTTAGTATTTAGTAATCTAATTAATTTAATTAAAGTTATAGATCAAGTTTGAAAAACTCAAAGATTGCAGCAAAGAATTTTATTACATTTTAAGTTTAATTAGTTTTTATATTTAGAACTCATTCAATAAGTTTTGAGGTAAAGAGTTTGGGTTCAAAAAAATATATATATTTCTAGTTTTATCACCTACCATCATTTTTATGAATTTTATCCTTAAATGTACGTTATAAAAACGCTGATGTTATGATTTTGTATTTTTTTACTAATTTACCGTGACCATTTTCACAATTCAAGTTTGCAACACATCAAGTTAGAGTGAGACAAACCTTAAATCCACTGACAAGGGAGTTGAAATGTGGGTTTAACAGTTAAACTTTGTGACATTTACTTATCAGTTCAACTTAGTTTAATTATTCGAGATCTTTGTTTACTTGACATTTGTTATCAGGAAGTTGAGCTTATGCGGAGATCCAGATTTCTATTAAATTTGTCGAGTTCTCTCATTTTAAGTCTGAAGCTTTATTAATTGTTTGTCTTTAGGATTGGCCTTTTAACCTATAACTTTTAAACACTTTAGAATAGATTTGGAAACGTTTCCAGGTATTATCCAACCACTCACTGTTATTTATTAGGATGGATGATCCCAAGTTCTAACCAGGACCTTATATATTAGGAGTGTTCTTAAGTGTCCATTATTTTAATCAAAGCTCCTTGTTTCAGAGAAAACTGACCAAACCCATTTGCAAATTGTATGGGCTTCCCCGAGAATCGACCCCATGACCTCTTGTTTTGGGGCATCTTCCTTATTATATGCTGATAGTCTATTAATACGTCAATAATATCTTTTATATTACAGTTATTATAAAATTATGTAACTGTGTAACATACAATAGGTTATTGTCACTCGAGAGGCTGGCAAAATGTAATTACTGTCTGTCGGTTCACTCGATATCTCGAGTACTGTAGACTTGGAGTTTTATAATTAGCTTTATTTATATATCAAAAAGTCTTGTCTGATTTTTTTACAATATAGCCTAACTATCTGTCCGATATTTCGATAATTACTTCATCAGTAGGCTTCAAATTTTACATGTAAAAAAATGTTTGTTTTTGACTACGGGGATAAGAATAAGTTCCATTGGTGCATGTCAATCGATGGGATTATGCTGAGTGCAATTGAGGCATGCAGGTGAGTTGGCAGAACATCTCAAGACTAGAATGAGCTATATACTTTAAATTAGTCACGCAATCTCAATAAAGGCTGTCACGCGACACGTAGAATACTCCTAAAGTTTAACAATAACAAAAATGGCCGAACAATAATTTATGTAAAATAACTCATAAGCTCTGGGTCCATCATACCAAAGAAAGCGAACTGTGTATGTACTGATGTTGTCATAGCAGAAGACACAAACGATGACTTTTTATTTTTTTATTTAATACAAATCAATGGTGAAGCCTTTTTCAACGAAATCTAGAAAACGTGGTTTTCTATTCCATTATAGAGTTTGGTATTATCCATTGATTAGATAGTTCATAATTAAGTCGAGTACTATTAATCCACTGCGTTGAGAGAAAATACTATTTACTTTTTAAAATGGCTGTTGGTTTGTTTCATTTAATTCGTTTTCAAATAACCAATCTTATGAGTTAAAATCATTACGTAAAAATGGAATAATTAGGACTTAGATCTGCTGAAATAAAATGTTACTGAGATAGTATTACTAACAATAAATTCCACCACATAAAACTCTAAGTTGTTCTCTGCACATTAACAAAATAAAATTTGAAATGAGTTGGTGTTTTCTCAGTTAGTGATTGTGTATTTTATCTTCATGCAGTCCTTACAGGCTTACGCAGATGATTACCGGTATTAAGGACTAAAGATTGCATTTGCTATTTAATTTACACCCGATAAGACTGCATATCACCCTGTCAATACAGGATGCAGTGTTGTAACTCTTTGTGATCAGTTTTAAATTACCTATAGTCCAACCTCTCTCCTGTACAACGCTCGCAACATTCACATCCAGCCATCACTATCACAAGGTGATACATTACTTTAATGTAGTTTAATATAGAGGCATAAATTCAAATAGTTATTTCAACCTTATTAACAAGACTAACAGACTAAAAATGAAAATTTATTTTCGGATTAAGTATAATTGTTTATTGAAATCAAAAGATTCATATCCCTTCCGTTTCAGCATCATCAAAACAAGCGTGGCCGATAATTAATCGATTCTCGGAAATAATCCCACAAAAAAGGCTGTGTTCTTACATAAGAATGCTAGAGGCTCTTACCTTCTAGACTAATATCTAATCACACAAAACTGTTTGCTACTGAGGCTTATAAGTATTCAACTTGTGTGTGGTTTTAAGTATCTAGTAAGAGTAGGCTATAGTTTACGGTGTATCTAAATCGTTCTCATCTCAAAAGGGATAAGAAGGAAAAGTTGGTACTATCAGGTCCCTCCACGTATTGGAGTTGTCCTGCAACTAAAACCTGATATAACTTACTTAATCAAACTACTAATTGTTTACTTTCATTCAGTACTCAGAAGAGCTATCGTAAGGGCAAACTACATTTGTATAAGAGTACCTAGAATTTACAACTCAATTCGTACACTCAATCACAATTAATGTGAAACTATACTGATCTCTTGCTCATACTCAGGTTCATTATGTTCCCTTAATTTAAAAACTAAACCTCATTAATTACTCTATAACACAAAATTCACTTTATTTATGTTGATTCAGATATTTGCACTAAAACAATGATGTAACAAAAAATGCTTGAAAATTCTTGTAATGTTCTTGCGTCGTTAATCTCAGTAAATAAATAGTGTTCTCCAGATCTCTAACCCCAATAAGATAAAATCAAGATCTTAAAATACAAGCAAAAAGTGGCTTTTGCTGAAATCCTACATATCATTTAGGCAAGTACAATTTAATTGCATATGCGTTAATGTTATTTATGAATTTTTATCTCGAGATGCCTTTGAACTTGTATTTACTACGCTTCACAAATTTATCTTCGATTATGTAGATTTTTCTCAGAAGCTGAGGATGTCTCTTTAAGATTATCCCATATATCTTTGCTTTCATTGCGAAGCAATTCAAAAACCATAGAGCATAAGAAATAAGGGAAATTCGTAAATCCACTGTATTCGTCATTTTTTAATTTTTATAATTGAATTTATAATAACATATTAAATAGTTAGAAAAAAGTTATTGTGTATTTTTAAAGAACTTATTTTAATGATAAAAAATAAATCATTCTGGTATCTCTTGATATATGATCTGTTGTTGAGCTTTGTACATCGCACTCAGATAAAGCCGCACTAACTGTATTTGCATCTTATTAATTTCGCGGAACTCTGGACAAAGCAGTTGTTGAATAATGTAATATTGTAGGTTAGCTTTGTGCTTTCATTCAGTGTAACGTACGTTTCATAGTTTATCTTTCTTGTACCCTTTGTACAAATTATGCATATTTAATTAATTAAGAAAATTTTAATGTGTCCTCTCATATAATTATTTTGCCTCTTCTTCTGTACTTCCTCTCTCTCACGTTCTGAAAATAGAAATTCGAAAATCTCATAGAGAAAAAAAGCATAGCCACTCTTTTATGCGGGTCCAGGTGTCAAAGACGTTTTGACTTCCGGGTCAAGGTCACAGGAAGTTGCTCAGCCTATTAGGCGAATGCTCCCACGAACTAGAACATCAACATTCTTTCATGTAGTTACCATAACCGTAGCATATATTCCTTAATGTTACATTAACATAATATGCGTTGGTATCGTGTATTAACTGTCTTTAGTCATTAGAGTCTCAATAAACTACAGGTAGATGTGATTCATAATAGTGTATGAGACAAGAGTTATCTGTACAATATACATAGTTGGAGAGTTACAAATTTGTCAATTGAGTTTTTCAGTAGATAAAGTTCTGTTAATAAAAAAATGCAATGATGGAGGGGGGAGAGAGAGAGAGAGAGAGAGAGAGAGAGAGAGAGAGAGAGAGAGAGAGAGAGAGAGAGAGAGAGAAATACCTTAGGATAAAATTCAAACCCATTTACTGACATAAATAAGGTCATTTCAACGGATTCGTGCTCGAGGTGGATTGATTGAGTGCGTAAACGGAACAATAACGCCGCCCGCGCAGGGTGGTGTGTAAGGGTACGTCCAAGATGCACGCTGGTTTTCTGAGTCAGGCGATCAGCGCCGATCAGCGCCGAGTCGGCGTGCGTAAAATTCCACGTTGTTAAGCAGGAGTGGCCACACTGCACCTGCGCGCTGACTTTCTGCGCACTGGCAGTCTGACTCCGATTTTTACCGGAATGATTTGTTCATTCTGGTTTCAGACGACCTGCTAGTCGGAAAGTGATTTTCGTGTGTGTATTGAGTGTTGTTTGTTTTTTTTTACGATGGATATCGACGATTTAGTATCAAAAGTGCAATTTAATCCTCCGATATGGGATAAGCGCCTTAAAGAAGATTCCAATAGGAACATCGTTGATGCCTGTTGGCGGAAGATTTAAAGATATTAAGGTTGTTTTAAAGAGGATCACGGATTAAAATAAACGGTACCAAGAACTGGCACATACTTTGTCACAATGTTCTAAAACGTGTTTTATAGGCCATGGTCGATATAGGTAGTTTCATTTGCTGGTGCCTACATAAGGGTTGCTTCAATTACTAGAATTATTAGAAGTTTGTTAGTTAATCAGCTGATCTTTTCAGGTCAGTTTCAATGTTTAGTAAACAACGTATGTTGTAAAAGACATTCTGTAAAACCACTTTTTTTGGGTTCAGAGGACCCCAAAGCGTTAAGGTCCGTCAAAAAACCAACATCGAATTTGTGCGATCACTATACTTTCTCTATACAATTATAAAAACTGTGTTAACGTACCTTAATGTGACAACCAGTCTCTCTTCCGCTTGAATAGGGCTTGTGTGGTAATTCGCCCAGTTCTTAGTCAGCCTGTGTTCAATTTTTGACAAAATAAAATAAAAGGTATCCGGGATCATTCTGAAATATTTAAAAAATCGGTTTTCGTCGGCAAGTAATTGCGGAAATAGGTGTTTGTACTCCCCGTAAACAGATCTTAATTTATTAATTGGATGTATTTCACTTCTCATAGGTTTTAACTTGGTTGCAATATTGTCACTAAGCTGCAGCCTGTTCGCCTGTAAGTTCCATTGTACACTGATATCTTTTTGGTGGCAGCTCTTTCTGCGCTGACAACCTGCTTACATAATGGCCACATCAGCCTACCGCTCAGAGTCAGACAGTCGGCGCTGAGAATTCTGACTCTGTCTACCTGCTTTTATCAGCGTGCATCTTGGACGTACCCTAAGCCAGCTGTATGCCGACACAGCTCGGCGCCACGTCAGCTACTATTCTCGTTTTTCTCGACCTAAATTTAATAACATCGTTTCTCTCCTTCTCTCGTCTGTGTGAGAGTAGTTCAAAGTTGCACGTTGCTTAATTTTATGTACCACCAAAATATATTATTTTGGGACAATTTTAAAACGGTATTCCACTATATGTAGGACCTAAGTATTTAAAAAGTATACTATTTTTGGCAAACTTGAGTGATGATAAAATGTCTTTGTTCCTTATTCTTTATGGTTGTGGATAAAAACTTTAAATGAAGGAAATATATGTAGGTAGACAGTTCCCACTTTATGACAAATTAATAATTCCTAGGTATTATCCTCAGAAGGAGATTTAATGTATCTTTTTCCAATACACCGTTGTGGAATACGTTTTTACAATTATTTTCACTTTAATTCTAGAGACATTTAAAATATTTCTGAAACAATATTAAATGTTTCATTTCATTTGATTAATTTTAGCCTTTTATCACTTCATTTACATTAGATTTGTGTTTATTTACTTGGAGTAGCATTTTTATATTAGTTTTAAGGATTTCCTCTTGACACGTAAACTCTCTTTTGGGGTTAACAGGGTATACCCTGTGTTTTTAGCCTAAAATATAGTATTAGTTTACACTACTTAACAACCAAGGAATAGAAAAGGATATACGTACTTTTTGTATTGCAATATGATATCAGTAATATTGGTTTATGAAACATTTCTTTTAATAAATCTTGAGAAATCAAGTCCTTGATAAGCTTTCCTCTTAAAAATAATGAGATTTAATGAAAAGACAATATTTTCCCTCTGAGGACTCTGGACATAGTCTTAACAGGTCTTTTACGCCTCCTTAAGTGTTAAATTATAAGGTTGGTATATATTAGTATTTTTGATTACAAATGACTATGTAATTATTAATACAGCATATTACTACCCTATAGTACTACATTTTCTACGATTAATACTGTTCTCAGTACAATAAAATATATACGATGAGAGTAATAAAAATATTGTATAAATTAAAGCATAAACTGTACAGTGAGTTAAGGGTCCATTATTAATTAATCAATCAATTGTACACTCAGTATATTTAATTGCGTATACATAGATTTTAATTTATAAAGACTGTTTCAATGTTTATTTTTTTAAACCTTTTTTGCAACGATCAATGTTTTAAATAAATAAACTTGTGGGTCTTTAAAATTGATTTTGATACGATTCTTGAATAGCGAGTATTGTGTGTCTGTGTACAAACAGGTCCATACTTGTTGGTAATGTACCTTACGTTTTAACACAGTGTTGTATAACGATTCTACGATTAATACTCTTCTTAGTAAAATAAAATATATATGATGAGAGTTATAACAAGATTTTATAAATGAAACCATAAATTTTATATTTTCAATGACACAGCATAAAATACTACCTTACTTCGCTCGCGTAGCTATATTATCCATTCAAATATGTATATAAGTAGGGCACTGCGCTGGTTGGCTTGGAGAATACATGGACTAGGAGATTATATTGAGCAAGTATCGAAATAATTGGGTTAGACAAGTTTCAAGTCTGTTAAGATCTTGTGGTGATTACGAAGGTTTACTAGAGCGTTTAAACTGACTAATAGGTTGTAATGGCTAGTGGTTTCCTTTGAATAGATTATTAATTTAAATTAAACGACGTCACATAGATACAGTAACCACTGGAAAGATTAAAGGTTAAGTTTATCCTCGCCAGAGTTTTTTACTGACCAGTGAGTTACAAAGGATTTCCAGGTCCATTTTTAACTAATCAATTAATGGTAGGTAGTCTCAGTATATTAAATTCACTATACATAGATTTTAAATTATAAATATTATTGGAGTTTTTATTATAAATCTTTTTGGTTACGATCATGATTTAAATAAAAACACTTGTGTGTTTTAAAAATTCATTTTGAATGATTCTTGAGTATTGTGTGTATGTCGTACAAAGAAGTCCATATTGGTTGGTAATGTACTTTACGTTTTAACACAGTTTTACACAACAGTGAGAATTCCTGACTCAGAGAGGAGTGTCAGTTGTGTGTCACCTGTCCAATTTAAAATCTACTTTGAAAATTGTTTGTGCACCAAAATTGCAGTAACTCCTCCTGATTGTAATCTGAATGAAGCTCTGAGAGTTAGAAAAGGCTACTTTTTAATGTTACAAACTGGTACTTATAAAAAATATCGTACATATTTATTACATATACTATGTGCGTGGAAAATATTTAATATTTAATTCCATTGCTTAAAGAATGACATTTTTATCCTATAACAACATACAGCTAATAAATGAACGGTTTAATATCTGTACAGTTTAATAAATGAACGTAACGAATGCACAATACATATACATGCATTCGTAACAATATATATACACAACACAATACATATATACACGCCTTCGTCCTCTTTCTATTTATGGAATGTGGAAAACTTTCTTACAGGTACTTCTGCCATGCCCTCTAATAAAGCTAATTAATTTAGACAATGGTCTAATGTATTACCATGAGGACAAATAATTATATCGGAATGAAATTTAGACTATTATCTAATAATAGAGTCATAGGTTATGATGCTGGTCGAGGATTGGCGGAAATAGCCAGATAGCAACACCAAAAGGGTACGTAGTGTTCAAATAAATTACATATCATGACTTTTTCCTTCTTCTATTTAACGAATCAAAGAAACTGGCTTCCAGACTCTACTACCATCTAATGACGATAGTTACAATAATCAGTTCTTGTTGGACTGGGATTTAAATTATTCATTTAAAGAAGTAGCGCGCCAAGAACAAACCCCGGCATTGCTAATGCAGCATAGTATGCTAAAAACGTGTTTATATTCTAAATTTCAATGTGAGATAAACATCCATTAAATGTCAATTCTATAAAAAGAATTATTTGCATGTGCAATTATTTGTGTAACCATAAATCAAGTTCCCTCTAAATTTCATTTGCCGGAACAAAGACGCACTGATGGATGTAATTTCCGCTTTAACAAAAGCCAATCACTCATACCTCGACGTGATGTCCGGCTTTGTCTCAATATTTTAAAGGTTTCCAACAACTTTGAAACGGAGATTAACTATAGTATAATGGACTGAAAATACACAACGCCCATCCTGTATTTATATATCATTTTTATCAGTATTATTCCATTAAATGCTTTTGTAATTTCAACTATTACTAGGATGATACATGTAATACTGATTACAGTATCCAGAAAATTTAGATTTTATAAGTGTAAAAAATACGATTGCAATTATTTATACTTATATTTGTTTAACTTTCACAGTTCAGGTTGGTTACAAGTGATATTGATGTGAATGGTACTAACTTATTAGTCGTGTGGAATCACTTGACTATATATTCAATACACTACATTGGTAACAGTAAATATTTAAATTCTGGATGATAAGCTATTTGCGCGTTAAAAATTTCTTTGTCAACCTGAGATTCTAGACGGTATATCGGTTTGAGAAGTGAAGAGATTTTGAAATCAGCTGTTATCAGTTAAGTGGCAAGTATCTATTGACTGGCATTCACTCTGGAATTGCAAAATAGTCGAAACAAAAACAAACACAGTTAAAACTTGTCTGAAACTAAATCATTAATTGCTTAAACTTATCCATTCAAAAATGCGTTCTGTAGACAGGCCGGTGTGATAATAGTATCAACTCTGTGATTAAACTTAAATTAGAGATGTCATTAATTTATATCTTGTAATGGCTTTAGGACCTACTCTGGGTATAGAAAAATACAAATTTTGTCACTCACGTGTTCTGAGCAACCCAATTTATGTTCAAAAGTTAGTACATTACTAACCACAAATGACGAGATATAGGGTTACAAGGTTAAATTAATCCATATGGACTAGTTGTTGTGGAGAATGAATGTTTGAAGTGAATGGGGTTTCCTAAACGTTAAGGTTTTAGTAATCCTAAACATGAAGGAGAACCACTTTTTTCCACTTAAAGCTGAGTTTTAGAAACTGCAATGTTTAAAGGTTTAAATGATCCTGATATCTGATAAAGCGGCCTCTACCAATTCATGATGGCTACGACATAGAATCCCGACATGTAGTGACCTCAATCCCCCACAAATACCCATCCTGAATATCCTGTTACATCAACTTATTGGTTTGAGAACAGAACGGATTCTCTCAGCTTCGTGTCGTTGTGAATAGTAATATTACTTTAATAGCTGATAGTTTCGCAGTTTTTGGTCATATTTTATTTAAATATTTTCATTAATTTCATCTAGATTCACCCATATCAGATTTTTTGACCAGAAAAGTTTTAGGAAACATTACAACGTAGGACTCTCCTCTAAAAATTATCAATCAATCCTGCGTAAGCTGTATTTAATATCTATCTAAATTTAAACAATCGGTTGAATAGAATAGATCTTTCTGTATTATGAGATTTTATCGACCGCTATAGTGGCTTCTGTCATATTTTAGTAAAATTGGGTCTTAATTTTGTAATATATTAACTACTCGAATATGAATTTTCATTGAAATTGCTTAAAAACGCCATTAATTGAAAATCACTCAAACTGTCCTAAAAGGCAAATCAGGACAGAAATCTAAAAATGACTCTTTACTATGTACAAACAGACATAGAGACGAGCAAGCTTCCACTGCATATTGATAAGTGCAGTCAATGACATCCCGATGGTCATATATACAAATATACAGAAAACAGACAAACAATTCGTTGTAATTCGGCACATAGATCGTTCGTATAAAAAACTACAGCCCTTAACATGCTAACACTATCACCATATCGGCGCTTTGAACTGCCACTAACCCTCACAATGTTTCGCCACGCAGTCCTCTTATAGTTGCAAGGTTTATTCTCTAATATTTTCATTTCTGAGAATGCAAAACGTTTATTTACGTCTAAGCCAATTGGTAATATGCTTAAATCCAATTTCCAATTCCTGCCCATTTGTGAGTGCATGCATTGGCTGTCCGAAACAAACAAATCGGTTTAGAATTAATGTAGCATGCAGCTGTTTTTGGGAAGTACACAATTACCTCTTTAAAGATTTTGTTAATAGTTTTGCTCTACTTTTAATTTTCGTTACGTCAATAGACTATATTACAAGAACAAAACACTGCCCCAAAAGATTTTTGGTAGGATGAAAACGACAATAAACTATAACCGTTGTAAATAAACTATATTTATTTCAATTATAAACACCGAAATTATACAGATTTTTTCTTATTTTTCCCCATTATTTTCACAGATATTGATATGAAGATGAAGTGTTCTACTATTACTGTAGGAAAGAGAGAGGGTTTGGGTTTCCAGCCTAGCTAATTACTCTCCTTGTTTGAACATTTTCATGGTTTAAAGTTTCACCTAATGATAACAGAGATAAGTTGTTTCCTTTCTCACTAATTATGATACACTTGGGGGCTATTTCAGTATTATTATTTTATTTTTACATAGTGGTACATAAAGAAATGTAAAAAATGAATTACTTCTTTGTTATAAGAGACGAAGGAAAAGTTTCAAATGAGTCTATGTTCGAATTGCTTTGTTGGTAAGTTGTGCCATATAACATCGTATCGAATAGTTCGGGCAAGAATAAATTTTAAAATTAGAAGCCCCCCTTCTGATATGAAAATAAGATAAACCAGATTTTAGTGTTCTATTTTGAATAAATTTTGAAGTTGAAGAATACACATTTAAAATGTTGTATCATTTTGTTAGTTTAGAAATAAATGGACATCAATGGATTTGTAGAAAAGCTAAGGAAGTTAATGAAGGGGTAAATTATAAACGAGTGAATCAATCTTCATTTAATACTATCTAAATGCCTCGTATAACGAATGGGAATTTAAAATATTTCAAAGCAAAATTACGCTTTTATGAATATGATAATAAGAAAAGCGTATTTCCATTACGAGCAGTCTCATACAACTACATAGCTGTTTTATAAGTATTTTATTTACTTAGAAGGGATAATGTCATGGATTGCAGGATAAAGAGATGGTAGTTAGGTCCGATGATGGTACTGAGTATCCGGATATCCGAGTCCGGATATGAAGCACTGGATATGTAGACAATACAGCTTCAAGCAGGAAACTGTATTCATATACATGGGCTCATTACTGTTAAGTACCCTTACCAGTAAATTACTTATAGACATATATTTTTAAATGCCATGAATGAAGAATTTAAAGACTCATATACACTTTCATAACAAAATCAATCGGATTTAATCAAATTTCTTCTTTTTAAAATGTTTTTAGTAGTTTTTTTAACCCATTGACTGAGGAGGACTTACTTTACTCCGACCGTCCTAAAGTCGGTACATGAACGGTGTGGCAGTTAAGGTGTTAATAATTATGTAATTGTCCAACCGATTTAATGATTCAAAAATAAATTACTTTTTTTAATAAACATAAATGATTACCCAAAAAACTTTTTACTTAAAAAAGATTTCTTCAAACATAGTTATAACTTTTTAATTGAAGTTGTTGAACTCTTTCATCTTCAAGAGCATAACTAAGATGACTAAGATGAAAAGCTTCAGATAAAAGGGTTATCCTTTAACTTCTCCATTCTGTTGGTTATTTATATACATCCTAAATTGTTTCTATAAAATAAAATTACTCTCCTTTATACTATAAAAAATATCTCGCACAAGTAACAGCGCCTGCAGACGACATACACTAATAAACAATAAATTAAAGACACGCAACAATTTTGTATTTTAATACTTAGTTTAAAAATTGGTCGCACTTGCTTAACATGTACAGTAATAAAGTTACAAAAAATAGTCATAAATATAGGTACAAACAAACCTTCGAATATACTTTTTATCCCTGGCAATTGATTTTGGCTTTTTCCAAAACTTTTAAGTCACTATAAAAATACTGTGACTTATATATATATATATATATATACATATATATATATATATATGTCACTTATATATATATATATATAATATAATATTATATATGTATAATATGTAATATATATATATATATATATATATATATTACATATTATATTATATACAATACCTGTAAAAATACCAATAAAAAATTTGCAAATTTTCAGAAATAACTATTAAATTATAATTTCTTTTCTTATTATGATGGACTATAAAATTATTTTGTTAACCATCTATAACTCATTAGATGTATGGGAAATTATGAATTTTAGTTTTTAGATTGCATACACAGCAAACAACGGGGTATTTTATAAACCCACGTTTTACATGCATAACGTACGTGTTTTAGCAAAAACGTTCTATATGAAGGACACCATTATTTTTATGAAGCTCCTAACTATTTCCTACAAGTGTTACTCTTAATCACCATTTATTTTCACCAATGTCTCACGCTATATAGTTTTGTGTGGAAATACACCATCAATCCGTTTCTATGTTATTCTGATTCCATATTCCCCAAATCCACAATACTTTACTGTATAGCAAAATAATAATTAATCATAATATAATAATAAATAATTATTACCATAAAAGTATATGTCTTAGTAATCGTCTCTGATATTTAATTTGTCATGATAAAAAATACGTTGGGAACCACCACCAAAGTTTGGTTATTTATGAGCTGTCAGATTCTAATTATCAGGGTAACAGGTACGCTTTATTTTCTTCAATCGGTTCTTTAACTGAAATACTGTGCCTCAAACATTGATATAGGACAAATAGTATTAGATATAAATCTCGGTGTCGGAAATTATATTGCATTCCAAAATATGTTGGCTACTAAAACTAATAATAATTGTTGGGAGAGTTAGAAAACAATATAGTGTGATTTGTTAGGGTTTATGTACAACAGGTAGTTCGACTTTAGCATATGAATATTTAAGGTATATTCGTATTCACTTATGAATTTTATTTAATCTGACATGCAATACACGAGTGTTTAAACTTAATTGCAGTTTTAGATGAACTTTTATCTCATTGCTGCAGCATTACCGAAGATTATCACTCCGGGGGCTTCACAAATTTCATTTCTGTCTGTCTTTCCACAAGATGTCTCGAAAACAAACTGACATTTGCACTTGAAACATATAAATGACATGGCGTTCAATGATGGTGCATATCACTCTGTAGGATTTGGCTGAGCGTACAAAACCATATGTCTACTTTGGTCTTATATGTAACCGTGATAGCAACAAAAATATTACAGACAACGAATATTTAAACAAACTGAGTGCAATAATATGAGATTATATGATGTGACAGATTAACTTATGCAGCCTAATTATCCCAACATATGAACATCATTTTTGGGAAACCTTATTATTTAAATACAACTATGTAAACCAACTTGAAGAAAAATATGAAGTACCAAGATATTTCGAAAAACATTTCATCTGTAAACTTAAAACTTTGCATAAAACTTTACTTCAATAGAGTGAATTCTTAATGGTTCATGTCTATCCTCAGTAGGCTAATCCAATTTATGTGGTCTGCCAGAGGATGTAAAAGTATCTGTCTATAATTATTTCACTCTTTTCAAGCCTGTATTTTCTATAAATAATTGCATTTTTAGGTCTGTAAAACAAAACTTGCCTTTTTCGAATTCCAATGGTATATACGCATTCTGCAATAAAACAGTTAATTTGTAATTTCATTCAAAAAGGTTTTAAAATGTTTAAAGTTGTATGTATTTACTTCCTGGACGCTGGTTAACTGTGAATTTAGGGTTTTTCAACACAATAAGTTTCATCCAATTCAGTAATAAACAAATATTGTATTTATTATCTTGCGTGACTGTTCAGATGAATTTTTTGTGCGTCTGTTTTATTTTTAAATAAAGCTAAATTTCAACGCATGTTCTACAAATCTGTTTAAGAAACAAATGACCTTTATTTAACATTTATGGAAGTAATCTTACGTTAAACACAAAAATGTGTTATTTCTTTGCACCAATTCTTGTGTTTTACGTAAGATATCTCTGAAAGTATTGCATTTACAGCTCTGGGACGAATTTTAATAAATTTTTCAGATATAAAAACATAAAAAACAATCGTATTTGTATCTTTGTAACTACCTTTACCATTTTTATACGGCCTGACTTCACCAAGGGTTCTGAAATCCGGGCGAAATCTTTCGCTAGGCGTAACTCGCTAACGAAGCGTTTCCGGGCATATGGTTATATGAACTTTTTTACTTGTTTTTAGCTATAGAATAGGCTCTCGAGAGATTGCCGTTTAGTTTTGAATCACCCTGTATATACGATTTATAATTTAATATATTCTATCTTCGAGTCAAGGATGAAAATATAATACCGGTTTGCGGAGTCTACCTAAAGCGAGATTAGAATTTTATCTAACGCACTCTACATCAACAGCTTGCTTCTGTTCAAGTGTTTTTTAATTCTTCGTTGAACTATACTTAAATAGCAACAAACTTTGTGTCCAAAAATGTGTCCTTAGTTTTAATCTATAATTAACAAACCGATACTACGGAGTTCCAAAGAACGTGACAGAATTTCCGAAAGAGTTATCGCATAGCCTGAAAGCCACATGGTTAGACATACTGAGAGAGTGCCGTTTGATACCAAATCAATACAGTTCTTCCTTCCATTAAGAGAAACTTACATACTAAGTTTCAAGTCTGTAGCACATGTCTATCAAGAGTCATGGCGCGCAGGCGGACGAACTGCTGTCTGATCTTTTGATCCCAAAACCAATATTCCAATTATTAAAATTAAACAAATATCCTAATATCCCTAAACCAATTAGTCCTCAGACTAAAACAACCAATTCACAATGTTTTAATTCTCTAGGAATACAAACAGTCGCACTAGCGGACAGACAACAATAAGATTTAAGATGGCCCTGTAAAGTCCTTAATAGTTCAAGGGTAAATAATAAACACGTGGTTGTAAAGTCATGGGATCTTATATAATTGCTAGAGCTTCATAAATTAAGCCTCTTCAGTATACGTCACGTATCTCCGTGGAAGTATTTACCCTTTTATTATTAAATGACTGCAATAAAGGTAGCGCAGAATTATATAATGTTGGTTCTGGGTGAAACTGGTGTATTCCTAATACTTTTAGAACGTAAAAAGAGAGAAAAAACTATTCATAAACATTTTGTTTGGTAAAAAAGTAGTTGAAGTTTCAATTTATGTGCATGTTTTATGGCATTTGTAAGTTTGTGTGCAGGTGCCAGCCATGTTGTACTATTCAATCTCCTGTTTACACAAAACGTAGGTACATTAGAGTCTGTTTTAGAAAACATATAATTAAGTACACTTGATGCATGTTTTATTAAAAAATATTAATTCGTCTGAATTAATTCGTCGAAGATTAATAACAAATTATTTGCTATTATCAAATAAACAATGGCTTTAATGTCCTGTGTACAACTCAATGAATGGCGAGTTGAATTTCATTCGTTTACTGGAAGTCACGCTTTACTTTTCACATTCCTCACAAAAGCTATGCAATTTTGCTTTAAAAGCCTTTTATTTCTTTCTCTACTCTATAATCGTCACATTAAATGTAATGAATATAACAACATAACAAGTGGTATCACGTTTAAAATTCCTTATATTCAATCATGCATCACTAAGCACGTAGTTACATTATCTGCTTCATAAGAGTAGTTAGTAATGAATATTTTAAATATTCACAAGTATGAAACATTGTGTTGTGGCGCCGCTTCATAAATAATGTCTGCCACAATCTCGCATATTACAGATCTGAAACATTGATACCTTTGTCATAGACACAACACAATATCTTGATTGACTGATGAGAACTGCAATCACTCTACATTAAAATGGTTTTTAAACTGGCGGACTCTACCTAAAGAAATTTTAGGTTCGTTACCCAATTGTTTCACGGTATTGCTACTACTATTTCAAAAGTTTGACTGTACTGTTCAGCGCGACTGGTTAACGATTTCTGTCTGAGAAAAAATTCCTCTCTCGATTTCAGAATTTTATGTACTTTTTCAAAATATACAAACATATACAGTTTACATTGGTTTTTGGCTCCTACAGTAATATATTAGTAAAGATTTGATAACGGATGAGCTACGAAGAGTGATACAAGGATAAGATGTTTTCTGGAATAATCAATAAATACAAAAACAATGACCAGCATTTCTGTCATCAGAAACCTAATAAGAGCTGTACTGTATGTGTCAGCAGGTCCGCTAGAGTACAAAACACTTGCATACTTAATGAGTTGATTTGCAGCGATACATACTCTCATGCACTAAGTGATCGGCTACTGCAGTACTGCATTGTACTGTGTGGTATTTGTCCATTAAACACAATGGCTCATTGGAGGGTATAACTAACCAGCTAATAACCATCCTGAGTGCTTTCATTATGCTTTAAATTGGAAATTGTCCATTTTTAGTTTAATCTAGTCCTTTACTAACATATACCAAACTCTTTCATTTTTTAACGTAGTTTGCCTCCAAACTGTTTATTGTTAAATACATAGGCTTCATATATTTATTCTAGTAAATATAATACTATAAGACATGTTAATGGTTTGACCTTTTGTTTTAATTATTAAGTAATTTAATTTAATTAGTTAAATGAAATAAACCAAGTTTGTAAAAAAGTTTTTAATAAGAAATTTTATTATTTTAGAATGTTCATTTACAAGAATTTATATTTGTTTTTTGTATTTATTTATATTTATATCTCACTCAATATGTCTCGAGATAAAGCAATTTGGGTTCAAAAACAATTTTTTTTATACCGTTATTACCTATCCTGCACAGCACCCTGATTTTTATGAATATTATCCTTAAATGTACGTTATTAAAAATGCTGACGTTAACATTTTTATTTTTTACTTATTCACCATGAACATTTTCACAATCCAAGTTTGCAACACATCAAGTAACAGTGAGACAAACTTTAAACCCACTGACAAGGGAGTTGAAATGTGGGTTTAACAGTTAAACTTAGTGACATCATTACAACTTAGTTTAATTATTCGATCGCAGATCTTTGTTTACTTGACATTTGTTATCACGTTGAACTTATGCGGAGATCCAGATTGCTATTAAACTTAAAATGAGTCCTCTCATTTTAAGGCTAAAGCTTTATTACGTATTTGTCTTCAGGTTTGGCCTTTAACTTTTAAAGTGTTGGAATACACTTGGAAACGTTTTATTCAACCTCTCACTGTTATTTATTGTGGGTGGATGATCCCAAGTTCTAACCCGGAGCCTTATATTTCAGCAGTGTTTTCTGTAAGTTTGAGACATTTTAGTCAATTATTCTAAACGTTTTACAAGAAAATGGTCCTAACCCATTCGCAAATTGTATTAACTTCCCCAAAAAATTTATCCAATGATCTCTCGATTAAACAATAACAGCTTCCGTTCACGCTACGATGAAGGTATATTAACTACATCAATATTAAATTTTATATTATGTTACAATTACTATAAAATTACTTCTGTGTAAAAAAAATGATAATTATCACTCGAGCGTTTAACAAAATATAATTTCTATCTGCTCGCACGATTTTTTAAAACCTATAGACGTACTATTTTTACTTAGATGTTTTTCTACATAAACAACGTCATATTTGATTATGGGCATATATATGTGGGGAATTTTGGAGGTTTTTCATAAAGCCTAACTATCTGCAGGATATCTCTAGAATTTGCATATCACTAGACTTGAAATTTTGCATGAAACTAGATTTTTGTTCTTATCTACGTGGACAAGAATACGTTCTATGGTGGTGCAGGTCATTCCATGGAATTTCTTTTTAGTATAAATGAGGCCTATAAATAAGTTGGCAGAACATCTCTAGAACGAAATAAGCTATTGACATGCACGTATACTCAATGAGACCTGACATGCGAGACTTGACATACTCGTAACGTTTCTTTACCAACAACAAAATGGCAGAACAATAATTTATGTAAAAGCGGTTAAAAGCATCACCGATCAGCATACCAAAGAAATCGACACAGTATATGGACTGATTTTGTCTCTCTTTTATCTTTCTTTTATTTCAAAAGAAAACGTTCCCCTTTCTAACAGAAGACACTTTTATACTTAATAAAGAATTTTTTGTTAGTCTACAAATCAACGTCTAAGTTTATTGAGGTGAAATCTCTAAAAGTGGTTTACTACTTATTTATAAAGTATATAGAATAAATCATTTGAATATTGTAAATCTGCCGAGTTGAGTTAAAATGCTATTACTTTTAAGATTGAATGTTTTTTGCACGTAATTCATATTCAAATAAGCAGTTGCACTAGTCTAAAATCATTACGTGGAATCATGAGTATTTCGGTCTGCTGAAATGAAGAAATTACTAGTAATAAATTCCTCAATATAATAACCTCAAGTTGTCCAGGACACATTAAAAAAATAAATTCATAAAGAGTTAGTGCTTTCTCAGTTAGTTATTCAAAAGTCTTTACAAGCTTACACAGATAACCAAATAATAGTAAGTACCAAAGATTGTATCTGCTATTTGATGTACACACGATAAAACTACACGTTTCACTGTTGAGTTTTCCTTAATTTTGTCTGTTATCAACAAAGTTATAGACTTTTGTTATTTTTTTTAGTTAGCCCATTTACTCTTAAATTTATGAATTGTTAGTTTGTAATGCTACTCTATGTATTTTTATTATTATATGCCATTATTGCTTTTAAAAAATATATTGTTCTGTCCTTCATAATTTATTAATAATATCAATGTGGTCCTTGCGGTTTTTCTACTAAGCAAAGTTTTACATAACCACAGTTAGTAATATAACCAGGGTTAAGATTGACTTACTCTTCACATTATAATATTAAAAACTACATCTACACTGTATGTCAACCGTTTGAATAAATAATTAAAATGAAATCCTGATATCAACACAAGCATAACCTAAACCGTTCATAAAGCTCTACACTCCAAAGCAACTAATACCATA
Source organism: Homalodisca vitripennis (assembly GCF_021130785.1). Taxonomy (NCBI): domain Eukaryota; kingdom Metazoa; phylum Arthropoda; class Insecta; order Hemiptera; family Cicadellidae; genus Homalodisca; species Homalodisca vitripennis. The sequence goes on from NC_060209.1 coordinate 162,470,501, forward strand.
TTAAAGAGTGATTGTCAGAAAACAACCGTCTGTATACGAGTGAGCTCGCTCATCCATGCAATCTTAAGATACCACACAAACTGTTCGATTTTGCTACAGCCACAAATTCCATTTCTTCACTAATAGTCTTCTTCACATTTGCCTTGTTATGAATACATTTTAAATTATTACAGTCTTTATTTTGCAAACTTAGCCTACACAACCAAAATTGTTCAATGTTAGTTGTTGATTAATTAAATGAAATATGCAAAGCTGCGTTTATATTTATTAACACGTTCATACAAGATACAGTGATGCAACTCTTGTGTTCTCTACTATGAAAATCTTAATTACCTGTTTTCAAACCTGTCTGGAGTACAACGCTTGCAACATTAACATGAATCTATTGGGTTAACAAGATGTTTCTGTCACAAATTAAGGTGTCTAATGGACGTTCATAAGTTCAAATTGTTATTTCAGCCTTACTTAAGAACATTAAGGGATTGAAAAATGACGAATCTGTTTTGAGATTAATTATATTAAACAATTTAACTCAAAAAGATTTATATCACTTCCGTTTGAGCATCACCAAAACTAGCTTAGCCGATAATCGATTACTTAATCCCATTTTTAAATTTCAAGATAAATAAACTGTGTTCTTACAAATACAAATACAAAAGGCTCTTACCTCCTTGATTACTATCAAATGAAACAAAACTGTTCATTACTGAGAGTAATGAGTATTAAATTTTGTTGCGATTTTAAATATCTAATTAATTATACTTTACTATGTATCTAAATAGTTCTCATTTCAAAAAGGATAAGAGGGAAAAGGTGGCACCAACAGGTCCTTCCACGTATTGGTGTGGTCCTTCTACTAAATACTGATATTACTTAATTAACTAAATGACTAATTTAATTAATTAATCTTCACTTCCACTCATTATTTCAGAGTAGAATAATAACTAGAATGTACAATTTAATTCGCTCATAGTCTGGTTATACTGATCCTTTTGTTTAAAAACTAAACTTCATCAATTACTCTCTGACACTAAAACATTGGTGTCATTGCAACTTTGCGGCTTTACTTCCGTTACTCTTAAGTTATAAACCACTGCAATCTAAGATAATACTAAAAACACTTGTCATTACATTTACATAACATAACATTTTACTGCGGAGTTGTTCAGTAAGTAATTAATGTTCTACGTTTACATATCTCTAATTCCTTTGAGATAAAATCAACACCTTAAAATATAATCAATACGAAGCGTTGGCTGAAGTCTTACATACCATTTAAGCAAATATAATTTAATTGCATATGCACAGTTGTTATTTATAAAATATTCATCACAAGATAACTTTGATCTTGTTTTTACAAGTCTTTACACTTTACGATTTATCGTAAAGACTATCTCATACATCCCTTCATCTGTTCCTTTCGTTGTGATGAGATTTAAAAAGCATACATCATAGAAAAAATATGAAAATACGTAAATCCACTGTATTTGTCATTTGTTAATTGTGATAGCTAAATTTATAACATTAAACGGTTAAAAAATGTTATTGTGTATTTTTAAGGAACTTACTTTTGTAATACATTACTTTACGTAATGGCAACGTATTCTGTCATCTATACTCTGTTTATATATATTCACTTTTCGAGCTCTGTACATCACACTCTGACAAGGCCGCACTAACAGTATTTGCATCTTATTAATTTCGCGGAACTTTGAACAAAGCAGTTGTTGAATAATGTAATGCTGTAGGTTAGCTTTGTGCGTTCATTTTGTTTAATTGACGTTTCATAATTAACCTCTTTTGTACGCTTACAAAGTATGCATATTTAATATTATCTAAGAAAATTTCAATGTTTCCTATTATTATTCTCTCTCCACCTCCCCCCTCTACTTTTCTGCTCTTCCTCTCTCTCACACTCTGAAAGTAGGGATTCGAAATTGTCCAGGTTTCAAAGACGTGTTGACTTTCTGGTCAAGGTCACAGAAAGGTGCGGGATCTATTGAGCAAAAGCTCCTATGAACTAGAGCCTAAAACCTCTTATATATAAGTACCATAGCATATATTACCCTAATGTTACACAATATAAAGCATAATTCGGTATCGAGTATTACATGTCTCTATTTATTAGAGTCTCCTTAATGTTCAGGCAGATGTGAGTTATAATAGTGTATGACAACAGTTTAACCTACATTATCCTACTGGTACATATATAGGACACCACGGTATCGTATATTAACTGTCATTAGCATTAGAGTGTCGATAAAATTCATGCATGTGTAAGTTAAAATATTTTACTAATTCGTTTTTTAATATTGTATGAAGACATATTTACCGACATTATATTAATGGTACATATACTCGGTATCGTGTTTTAACTGTCTTTGGTCATTAGAGTCTCAATAATCTATAAGTTTAAAGCAATGGTAGTTTACATTATACGTAGTTGGGCAGTTGAAAATTTGTGAGTTGAGTGTTAGTGTTGTAGTTGATAAAAATATGTTGAAAAAAACATAAAATAATAGAAGAAACTAAGATGCAAAAAAAAACTTTGAGATAGAATAAACGACAGCTGTGAGAAGGAGGTAATAGGAAAACCCCTAGAGACAGAGTGAGTGAGAGAAAGAAAAACAAGATTTGGAAAGGAACTCTGTGAACTGTAGTTTGTTGGAAAAACATCTTCTATTGATTATAAGCGAATACAACTTAGACACATGGAAGCAATTATTGAGAATTTTAAGCAATTAATTAGTTAGATATAAGTAAGATATAAATAATTAAGACAAAATATAAATGAATTCGCCTCATACAACAAGATAGTATGATAATACCAAACTAATCATACGTAATGATTGTGTTGCAAGTAAAGATTAATGTTGCTGTTGAATAAATTACAGGATATTTCGTTGTGCAGAAATAAATAAATACAAGGAGTATGAAAAGGAGAAGAATTTTGGGGAGAAATCAGCTTGAACAAATTGAAGTATAAATGGTCGTGCAGACAAGCGGCATTATTCAGTAGGGATGTCAAATCTCTGAAAGAGCTGCATTGAGTTAATTAATTTTTTACTGATAATCGAAAAAATCCTAGCAAGGAAATAAATAGAACAAGACAACACAGAACAGAACATATAATAGAACAGAAGTATATTTAAGTATTATTGTTATTTTTTAGTGTTAATGTTAAATTTAGAGTTCTATAATTTATATATATATATATATATATATATATATTTTTTGTTGTTGTTGTACTGTTTTGCTACAGTTATTACAGTTTGTTACTTATCTTTGTTGTTTCTGTTACATTATTATTATTTATTTTTATATGCAACGTAGTCTTTCAATATTTTATTCAGTTTACCATATTGATAGTTGTCGTAAGTACGATTTAAATTATTCTATTGTAGGTTGTTGGTGTTATGAGATCTATAGTATTTATTTTCTTTTTCGTTACTTGTTGTTGCAGTTGTTACTATTTTGTTTTGTTTTGTAAACTGGTACTTTTATAACATATTTATCAGCTTTGTATGTGCCTATACGCTACTATTAATTATTTATTTACATTGTATTATTTGCCATTTAATTTGCACATTATTGTAAATTGGTCTATACCGTTGGAATCAATAAATAAGACAGTCAGGCATTAAATGTGCAGATAGTATATGTTAGTTATATGCGTATGAAAAGAATAAAATGCTGGAAGAATGATGTCAGACATTAACTCATATTTTTAGTGTTAAAAAGTATTATTAATTTTCAATATACTATCTCAGACAGTTAAAAATTGCTTAGGGATAGATATATAAGTGATATAGTTCAAATACAATTTGCTCTATCTCACTTCCTAAATGCCCATTCCTCATTAACCTTTCCCGAATTAAAACAATGAAATTATGATTTACGACCTAATTCATAAAGTACGTTATTGTTTATCAATTACTACTTGTTTATCATTATATTTAATTTACTTACGTAATTACATTAAGTATTTCTAATAACAGTACAGCCCCTCAATCAGCAGAACACAATACCAGCAGATATTATGATTAAGTCATTTAGCCATTGTTTTTACGGCTTGAAATCTGATTTCAGCAACTGTTTTAACGTTAACCATGATTTATATTTTATTTCCAAATTTTGAAACCGATCAGTCATGATTTTCAACACGACATAAAAGTGGAAAAACCTACGATTGTCCTATTGCAACATATTTAGTGTTGCTTAATATTATTTTGATAAAATCTCATTCAACCAACAATTAATACAACGAATTAGTATGTTAATACCAAACTAATATGAGCACGAAACGATTGTGTTACAAGTAAAGTTGTTTAATTTATTTAATTGTGTTTCGATTAAATAAGCATATAAATGCATATGGACTAAGCCGTGTTACCTTTGACAGTTTAGGGAGAGTATAGATAACAATTGTAAAATTATACAAGAGAATATCGATGAACCAGCCAGAACATAACCAAAGTCTTTACCACACTCGCTTAATGATATTACCCATATTATTTCAACTTTTCTGGCCTTTGATCCTTTGACCTTAAAACCAATAGGGTTTTTTTATATGCAAAGTTAACCTACGTACGAAGTTTAAATCTTTAGTACATTTCTATCAAGTGAAGCACGAACGGACAGAAAACCATACGATTTTAAGAAGATTCTTTTGGTTCTTTAATAATTAAATAATATCTAAGTATGTCTGTATATCAGCGTACTCACCAACGGCCAATATAATATTCAATGTTTACTTTACAGAGTAGGCCCGTTATTAATTTGTGATGTATTTTACATTACAAAATATTTATAAGAAAATGTATTTCAACTTAAGCATAAATGTTTTATAGCTTGTTTAATAATTTAGAGAGAGTATAATTGATTAGTTTTATTCACTTTGGACTGTTTCAGTTCGTATGGATTTCTCATAGAGTTTATTTGTAATTCCGGTTAGGTTTCTCATTCATTCTGTTTTAATTCCTCCACCATTATTGAGCTTTACCATAATTGAATATTAGTATGACATTAAATAAAGCTGCTTTCCAATGAACACCAAAGACGTCTATAACAAAGACTACCAATAAAGGAATCCTTTTGTAAAATATATCAGTACCTTTAAGTACATTGGTTTTCCAATCAGGCGGAATGTCTAATTAGCATAAAGCAGTTATAAGTAGAGAGGCTTATAATAATTATAAGCCCATTAATTATTAATGGGTGTACGACAAACTAAACATCAAATTGTGTGCTAATGAAACCTATAGCCTGCTCATTAATCTTGCTGATTTACTGTAGGTTACTTCATTTATGTTTTATATTTTTATTCTATGCAAAATCCCGTGACATCTGAAGTATTACGGATTCTCGCTGACTTTATAGTTCTAGGAAGTAGGGACCGGCTCAACAATCAAACACTGATTTTTATTTGTAATATTTATGTAAATAGTATGTAAAATTTTTAAACACCATAACGAGAAACTTTAAACCAAACGAAGCTTATTACATGAACAGTCGCTTACTCATGACTCTGACTTAATAAAGATGTTGCAGGTCTGGCCACAACCCTCTGTACCCGTGTAAGGGTATATTGAGGGTATATACCTTAAATTATTCTTGTTTAGCATTACATGTTTTATATATATTTGGCCATAAAGTTATGAATTGTTTATCACTTTTCTGTATATTTGTGTTAATGACTGTCGGAATGATCATTTACTGCACGTATCAATATGCAGTGGAATATATCAAAGTTTGCTCGTCCATCTGCCTGTTTGTACATAGTAAAGAGTCCTTAATTTCTGTTTGATTTTGTTCTGTTTTGCCTTGTAGTATAAATGCAGCATATAGGCTCATTATACAATCAACTTATCACAGGGGGCAGCGTGAGCAATTTTAATGAAAATTTACATTCGAATAAGTAATAAATTGCAAAATTAAGAACCACTTATCTAAAATATGACAGAATACACTATAGACGTCGATAAAATCTCTTAATATAGACATTGGTGTGGGTATTTCTTTTCTATTTAACCGACTGTTTAAATTTAAATAGATATTACATGCTTACTGTTTACCCATGAATGATTAATAAAGTTTGGAGAAGAGTTTTGCGTAGTAATATTTCTTAAAAGCATATGTGGTAAGAACTTTTGTATGGGTACACTCCATAAATCCCATAGGTTGAAACTAATGCAAATATTTCTATCAAATACTAGAAAAAACTACGAAACTACCAGCGTAAAGCAATGATATTACTCATAATAACACGAAGCTGAGATCCGTTCTATACTTAAACCAATAAGGTTTTATGCACGGCTTCTGGAGTAACAGGATATTCAGGATGGGTATTTGTGGGGGATTGAGGTCGCTACATGTCGGGATTCTATGTCATAGCCATTATGAATTGGTAGAGGCCGCTTTATCAGATATCAGGATCATTTAAACCTTTAATCATTGCAGTTTCTAGAACTCAGCTTTAAGTGGAAAAAGGTGGGTTCTCCTTCATGATTAGGATTACTAAAACCTTAACATTTAGGTAAACCCATTCATTCTCCACAACAACTAGTCTTATGGATTAATTTAACCCTATATCCCGTCATTTTTGGTAAGTAATGTACTATTTTTTGGACATAAATTAGATTGCTTAGAACACGTGAATGACAAAATTAGTCTTTTTCTGTACCCATAGTAGGTTCTAAATGCATTACGAGGTATAAATTAATGAAATTATCTAGTTTAAGTCTCATCACAGAGTTGATACTATTAACACACATTGATGCCATCACCACTAAAGCCTCTCGTAATCTGGGATTTCTGATCAGAACTTCAAGAAGCGGACTGAGTGTTGCAGCTATGAAGTTTATCTTTACTGCTCTGGTGAGGTCAGTGCTTGAATATGGCAGCGTTGTCTGGTCGCCCTATCAGGTTGGTCATATCCAGCAGCTCCAAAGTGTCCAGGATCGCTTCTTGCGGGTGGTTAGAGTCAGATGTGGATTTGAATGCAGAACTGTGCCATTGGAGGATTTGGGGATTTCTTTGGGTTTGAACTCGCTTGTGAAGCGTAGACAACTTTTAGATGTGGTTTTTTCTCCATAAACTAATTAACGGAGACGTGAATTGTCCAGAACTGCTCAGGCGGATCGACTTCCGAGTGCCTCATCAGACCAGGTCCCTTCACACTTTCTGCCGTCGTGTCTACTCAACCAGTTATGTACATCACAGCACTATCTCGAGACTTCACAGACTTGGAAACCTCGTCTCCTCCCGGCATGACTTTTGCAGTGATAGTGTTATGCACCTGAAAAAACATTTTCTTTTGATGTAGACATTGACACCTGGCTCATTGTAATATGTGTATATATTTCTTTCTTTCTTTCTATTTTTTCCTCTACTCTTTTCTACATGTATACATTTGATTCTTTTTTTTCCTTTTCATTGTTATAAATTATTCCTACGTAGTATATGTGTGAGTGCAGATGGATGTATATTTGATCGTATAATTACTGTTACTATTTATTATTGTTGCTATGTTATTGTTATTTTCTATATAGTCTATTTTATATGTTATTGTTATGTTGTAGCAGTTTACTTTGGCATTGTTATTAATTTATAATGTGGATCATTTTTATTGGCTCATTGTTGAATATAAGAATATCTTATTGTTTTTTTTTACATGTACTAATGGTGTTACCGTAGATAAATAAATAAATAAATAAACACACCGGCCTGTCTACAGTACGCACTTGTGAATGGATAAATTTAAGGAATTAATTATTTAATTTCAGACAAGTTTCAACTGCGTTTGTTTTTCGTTTAGACTATTTTGGAGTTCCAGAGCGTATGCCTATTTATTGATACTTGCTACTTAACTGATAACAGCTGATTTCAACATCACTTAATTTATTTCCAAACCGATATATTGTCCGGGATCTCAGATTGAAAAAGAAATTTTCTATAATAGCTTAACATCCAGAGTTTAAATGTTTGTTGTTACCAATGAAGTGTATTGAATATATAATCAAGTGATTCCACACGACTAATAAGTTAGTACAATTCTTATCAGTAGCACTTGTAACCAACCTGAACTGTGATACTTAAGTGTAAATAATTGCAATAGTATTTTTAGAGCTATATAATCTAAATGTCCTTGGTAGTGTAATCAGTATTACATGTATCATAGAAGTGCTAAAATAAAAAAGCATTGAATGGATTAATGCTGATTAAAACTATAGTCTATGTAAATAAAAGATGTGCGTTGTGTATTTTCAGTCCATTATACCATAGTTGATCTCCGTTTCAAAGTTGTTGGGAACGTTTGAAATATTGAGACAAAGCCGGACATCACGTCGAGGTATGAGTGATTGGCTTTTGTTAAAGCGGAAATTACATCCATCAGTGCGTCTTTGTTCCGGCAAATGAAATTTAGAGGGCACTTGATGTATAGTTGCACAAATAATTAAACATGCAAGTAGCCTTTGTTACGAACTAAATTTTTAATGAATGTTTATCTAATATTGGAATTTAGAATATAAACACGTCTTATGTGTACCGTCTTGCATTAGCAATGACGGGGTTTGTTTTTTCCGCTACTTCTATAATCATTTAGTGTACAATCCAACAAGAACTGACTATTGTAACTATTTTTATTAGAGGCCTTGTAGCAGTGCCTGGAATCCAGTTTCTCCAGTCCTATAAATAGAAGAATAAATAATTGTTTATGTATAATTTATTTATTATTGTGTTATAACCTGGCTATTACTGCCAATCCTCGACCAGCATCATACACCATGCGTCCTTTATTAGACAATTGTCTAAACGAACTAGTTTTTTAAGTGGGCAATGCAGAAGTGCCTGGAAGTAAGGTACTTCAATCCGATAAATAGAAGAAGGACGAAGTTTTCTATAGGTATATAGATATTGTATATTTGTTTGTTTTAATTTTCCAAAGCCAAAAATACAGCTGTACGTTGTAATGCGGTTAATAATATCGTTCATTAAGGAATGGAAAATTAAATATGCGTGGAACACGTGCTTGGTATACGTAATAAATATGTATGATATTTTTTTATGAATACCAGTTAGTAACGCTAAAAAGAAACCTTTTCTAAATCTCGGTGTTACAATCCCTCAAAGTAGAACAATTTTCATAATAGATTTTAAATTAGACAAGTGACACGCAACTGACACTCCTCTCTGAGTCAGGAATTCTCACTGTTATACAACACTGTGTTAAAAAGTAAGATACATTACCCACCAGTATGGACCTGTTTGTACGACGGACACAATACTCGCTATTCAAGAATCGTATCAAAATCTATTTTAAAGACACTCAAGTTTATTTATTTAAAACGTTGATCGTAACAAAAGAGGTTTACAATAAACATTGAAATAGTCTTTATAAATTAAAATCTATGTATACGCAATTAAATATACTGAGGCTACAATTGATTAGAAATGGACCGGAGGATCCTTTGTAACTCTCTGTAAAGTTTCGGGCTTTATTTTGTAACATTTTTTTATTACTTTCATCATATATATTTTAATGTACTGAGAATAGTATTAATAGTAGAAAATGTGGTACACTACCTTAGTAATATGTTGTATTAATAATTACATAGTCATTTTTAAACGAAAATACTAATATATACCGACCATATAATATAAACCCTTCAGGAGGCGTAAAAGCCCTTTGTAAAGGGTCCTCAGAAGGAAAATTCTCTTTTTTATAAAATATGATAATTTTTTAAGAATAAGGCGGAGCAAGGTATTTGATTTCTCGAGATTACTTAAAAAAAGGTTTATTACAAAAACGACCACCAAAACTCTTCATTGTTACCAATATACATTAATTTTAACATTTTGGAAATATGGAACGATTAGAAAACGAAATAAAAACAGAACTTGAAAAAGTTTTCTTATTAATGTAGATGAACTCTTAATATAATTGTAGCTCATGAAATGTAGCCGATACTTGTTTGGGAGAGACCTAATTAAGTGAAAGTTAAATGCAAGTACATGGCAGAACCAAAAAAGGATGTTAGAGAAACTGCTCTGAGATTGGCAGATCCATCAAAGTGCATAATAAAAATAAACCACTTATATCGGCTCTCCAGATCTATTAGCCTATTTCTTAGTCGACAGAGGAAAAGGCCAACGAGAAAAGGAGGGTGGACGGAATTTTAAAACAGAAAGAAAAAAAGTTGACTTCCCAAAAGTTTTCAGCTTAAAAACACAGGGTATTTTTTGTTAATCCAAAAGAGGGGTTTACATATCAACAGGAAATCCTTAAACTAATATAAAATGCTGCTCCTAGTAAATAAACAAAAATATAATTTCAAATAATTTATTGATAAAAGGTTAAGTTTAATTTAATTCAATAAATTGTTTATATGATTTCACAAACCTGTCAAATATCTCTAGGATTAAATCTAAAAAATTCTAAAGTATTCCACACCGGTGTATTGCAAAAAAGATACAATTTAAAGAATCTTCAGTAATGTTCTTTCCCCCTTGTGAGGATAATGTTTATGAATTACTAACAAAGTTGGTACTGTTAACCTAAAAATAGTCCCTTAAATTAAACCTTTTTTATCCACAACCATCAAGAATAAGGATTAAAGATACTTGTTTACTTCACTCTAGTTTACCAAAAATATTATACCTTTTAAATACAATTAGAAAGTCACCTACATCTAGTGTACACCTTTGGTTTTAACGGTTGATGCAATGAAATAAATTTTATAGAATACAGATTTGAAGATGTCTCTAAATAATATATTTTGGTGGGACATGAAACTAAGCAACCAATTGTGCAAGTTTGAACTTTTCGCACACAGATGAGGGAAGGAGGGAAACGATGTTATTGAATGTAGGTCAAGAAAAGCGAGAATAGTGGCTGACGTGGCGTCGAGCTGTCTCGGCATACAGCTGGCTTACACACCACCCGGCGCGGGCGGCGTTATTGTTCCGTTTACGCACTCAATCAATCCACCTCGAGCACGAATCCGTTGAAGTGACCTTTAATGGAAACGACCAATGATATAAAAGAGCAATCTTCATTTTATTTACGTCACTAAATTGGTTCTAAATGTATGCCAAGGTGATTTTACTTTCATATATTCACATTGATTATTTAAACATTTACTGGCTTTCTATGTAATGTACAAAAATAGAGTTAAGTTGCTTCATTATTAAACCACAGTCCTAAATCCTAATGACTTGCTTTTAAACTTATATTGCTACTTAAACTTTAACACAACTTAAATTACATCCTTAAATTACACTCAAATTTAATTGTATATGTTATTATGTAATTTTATTAAATTTAGCACAAAATAAAGTACCTTTGCGCTGCTTCCAAGGTGATAAGGATAGGTAAGGTTGGGGCAAAGGAACTGCCCTTTGTCTAAATCCCATGAGGAGGATAATGGACACTATCTCACTCATGTCACCTCGGAAGAAGGGGTGGCAAACTCTGTTCTAGCCAAAAAGTCAAATCGGGTTGGCAAAGCTATACTCCTTTGTGTTAGGCTTTAAAAACCCGATTAGGGTAGCCCCAACCACTCCTATAGTCAACCTACGCATTATATTCGATTAAAAATGTTAAACTACTAGGAATACGGTTTTAAAGATTAATTATTTAAGTTATGTGTACTTTATTTAACATTTTTTGACATTTTCCATAGTTTAGTACAAATATATTAACAACACGTTTCTAGTTTTTCAACTGATCACTTCGTAAGGTGAATAACAAACGTAATGTATTTTTACAATCTAAGTTGAAATAAACAAATTATACCAAAGCGTTTTGGAAAACTTAAGTCAGGAATTATACCAAATATGCTGTGTGTCAACTCAATGCTCAATATCAGTGGAGCGCGCTCTTAATAAAACAAAGAAATCAACTGAACTAAAAATAAATTTCACAATTTTTCCTCACGTAATAACCAACGATTGATATATAAATTTAATATTTTAAATCACAATTTAAAAGTATATTTAAGCAGATTATACCATTTTCTTTTGTGGGTAATCTATGTGCACAAGCATAATTAAATTTAATTTGAAATACAAAGTGTTATTACTATCAAGACTTATAGGATTCTTTTAGCCTTTCACGCCAATTTCTAGGTTAAAAGTTTGTCCTTTTAAAATTAGGACACACTATTTGTGCACCCACGTACATTAAAAGTAGGACGATATAATTTTCTGAACGTTAGTGAAGCCTATCACCTGATCATCACCTATCATCCTATCAAGCATGTATGTCTGTTCTCAAGACATCTTGAAATCGAACCGACCTATAGACTATAAATGTCTAATGAGCTTCAGTTATATTAACGCAACATTGTATTCGATAACAGTCATTCCATAGAGTTTGGCTAAGCGTTAGTGAACATACATTGGTCTTACAGATAATCATGATGAACACATAGAATAACTAACTGAAGTCATATAAGTTAATCACCAATAGCCTATCAGAATGAAATGAGCTATATCATTATTTTGCAAACAATCTCAGCCTTTTACGTGACACGTATTGTGTCGTGCTCCAACCTTGTTGTGGCTGCGAAAAGTTTTGTACTGTAATACTTAACAAAATATAAGTAAAGAAAAAGCCTAGAACATGGCATTTTAAAATAATTTAACTATAGAATATTTTTGAATAGGCCAATTGAGAGAGGGCAGTAGGGGTAAATGAAAAGAAGGATATCTCAAATTGTATTACCTGAGAGTACTAGGCGGTTGAGGATACGGACGGCATGCTGAATTGAAGATGTAAATTATCCGTAGATAACTTTTTTCAGAAATAGAAAAGTGGGGACGAAAAATATCCATAGAATACATATGACATTTATTTCGAGCGGGAAAAGAGGCGAAAATTATGTAAAAGTGATTCAGTTGAGAATTGGGTTGCGAATGGGGGCGGACGAAGTGTAAAGGTCAGGAAGCTGTCGAGGTAGCAATCATACAATTCCGTCGCTTTCACAACGACTCACTGGGCGTTGTAAACATTGCCGTATCCATAGCTACTGATTGTTCTTTTGTTGTATCTTTTTATATATACAAAATTAATACAACGAACGTCTAGAAATCTGAAAAACGATTAAGCGGTGTGTGGTATTTATTTACTGACTTCATGCATATTCATGAGGCATTTTTATGCTGGATAATTACAAGGGTTTTATCTGAATGGAATGTTTATTACATTTATTACAGGTTAAACAACAGTTATTTATCCTTCCATATGGAATATACTCCATATACCATACCACCATATACCTCCATATGGTTTGATATTACTCATTACCAGTCGATTCACTCTCATGACCCTTTACATAGCATGAAACCTGTCTTGTCACATCTGTTATTCTTGAGGTACGTACATTCTATATTCCTTAAAATAAAAATTAAGAAAGTGTATCTAAAAAGAAAGATAAATCTTTCTGCAATACCCTATCATAAGTCTTTTATACATATCTTTAATAATGACAATATTAAATTTTAAGTTCCATAAAATAATACAGTTTATATTATTGAAGTAAAAATAACTATTCTTGGCCAAATTCATCAATGCTAAGGAAAGTTTTATTAAATTATCAATCATACCAAGATATTTGAATAAAGTAAATAATTATAATAAATCTATATCTGCACATCTAGACAATATACCCTATCTGGCACATGGAACGAATTTCCAATCTCCCGATCCATTTTAGATTTAAGTTTAAAGAACAGTGTTTTAACCCTAAAGTCGGAGAATAGAACAGTCTGTACAAGTAAACTCTAATGTAAAATAAAATAACTGTAATGTCTCTCCAACAGTCCATGATAATTTATTGAATAGCTCCCACGATTTCGTTATAAATAAAATAACAGGCAAAAGTGGGTAAATCATGAAGTTGAATTACTTATCTTTTCAGTTAACGCATTTACGGTGTAATAAATGATGGAGCTCTATGTACTTTAGAAAAGGACGTAGGCATATTTTAGGTACAGCTTAAGTTGCTGAACGAAATTGCTAGTGATTATTATTTTGGCTTTGCACGAGTATGGCCACTTCATTTTCGAGTGAATTATATTTTAGAGGCCAATGTTGAGTTTGCCTTGCCGCGATCAGGAAAATATACATACATACACAGGTCTGAGAAGCCTACTGTCAAAAGACAACAAAGATGGATTTTATAACAATCTTTAAATTTATAGTAAAAAGAAATCTACTTTTTGTATCTGCATTACAGTACTAATCAGATAATGCATACTTAATATTTAACAGTCAGTTAAAAATATATTTATCCTAAAACTTATAATTTTGTTATCTGAATAGAATCTGTACTCAACAGCGATCCCAAATAAAATTTAGACAAGAATTTTGTTACTATCAGTCTTAATCTTTGCTCTCAAGGATATAATTGTTAACAAATTTATAATAATATTTAAATGAAATTAAAAATTAGACCATGTTTACACAGAACACTTCATTATATTTAACAGACACTTTGAATTAATGTGTTTGCTGTAATGTATTTCTTATGAGAATTTTCGTAACTTTAGAGATCGGTGGGTGATGTCCCGGAGGATCTTCGAATAAGAATATGTCTCTATGTTAACCAGGGACCCTAATAATAGTGATGTAGAGTTTCAGTACAATTGGTCCACTACATTTTACATAATTAACACACTTACACAAACACACAGACCGATACCATTAGATTTTGTAAATTAGTATTATAGATGAATAAAAATAAACTAAATAAGTCCCAAAATTATGTATTTATGAAACATTAAAGTTAACCCTACTTTAACACATCATATTTATATCGTATTTAGACTCATTTTTATGGAGATAACTTTTACAAGTATCTTAATACCTTAAAATATAAATAACGTGGTTTCTACATGCTTTGATACTATATACTACTTGGAGCACTCATATAGTAATCGTGCGAAGTTGCCACACGTGCTAATCTGCTGTAAGAATTAGATTTAGATCGTTCAAAAACATCTACCCAAATCCTTACGTCCAAATATATATTCTAATTTAATACGACCAAATATTTTTACTACTAGTTACGTGTAGATTTATCGAAATATCATCTCATAAGATTACAATATCCAAAAACATAATCAGTTTATGGATTGGATTTCAATTATGTACCAATTATGTACTTGTAATATGGACAGTTTTACTAAATATACCATTAATTTAAGAAATAACATTTAATAACATTAAAACAAATATTCGAACGTAAAATAAACTTTGAATTTTAAAACATAGGGATTTATATTTTATAAAAACTAATTTATAAATATTCCTACCTTTTTAGCATGATAGTGCTACCCCCATGAGCTAAAACCATAAAAGTCTATTCAATCAGAAGCGCCATCACTTTATTACAGTCAACATAAAAAAAGTTCACAAAAATGTTCAAACTCGCATGTACACATGTATTTATTTATTCATAGGGATACAATCTGGTGATTCTATTTATATAGAATCACCTTTATATTTATATAGAATTCTATTTATATGCCGTTTATACGGCATTTGCTAAAGCTGTTTATAATTTTACAGTTTAAACTTCCGAGGATCACAGTATTACGCTGCTCAATGTAATTAAACTATGGCTCAATATTATATTAAATTAAACTGAAAGTACCCATTTATTTATCAGTTCAGAGGTCAAGAATAAATATACCTTTACTTAGAACGTAGTCTAAATCATTTCTGCATTTATATTTTCTCTTGCAAACGAAGTAAACAAATAGTCGCTTCCTACTTCTACGTGAGTATATTTACTTCTCTGTTTCTGTTAGAACAATATATAACCATATAAAGTATAAAAATAAACACAAAAAACTGTAATATTTCAGACGTACTGTTTAAGAGCAGGCTATAGTTTAGCTATCATGAGTGTTTCCCCTTAAAATCAATGTTAAACGTGAAATTTTACGACCTCATTTGTGATATTATGGGAGATGTCTCATTTTTTAAATATAATAATTCCGCATCCATAAGCTATAGCGTTGTGTATTTCCACATTTAGATTTCATTACAGAATCATCACTAAATGGATGTGACCAGCGTTACAGTAGAAGTGGCTTCATCGGCGCATCGTCCGGTCATAGCGACGCTGACTATCGCTCCCCTGCCACCCTCTCACTATAATCCTCCCTGACCCACGGTACGGTAACAAAGCATAACCTACTTCTCGCTCCAATGCGCAGTCCACATAAAGAGCACTCACACATTAGAGCACTGCCTCAATTCCCTATGGTACAATATCGTTTTTCAGTGAACTAACGGGTTTACTACTATCTAACGCAGAGCTTCACACCATTGGCCTAGAAAAGTCAATGAAATTTAACAGGAATGTTCAATATTTACTAATACATTTCTAAACACTATGAATGATTACTTTTTCCTATTCCTATTATAACTATAGTAATTAAGCTAAATTATTTTTAATAATGTTTTGAAAAATATTTAGTGATAAGATCGTGAAGTGGCGATTTTCCGATTAAAAAGAATTTCTACAAATTGGAAATAAAATTAGTAATTAATAGCTTATCCGAATATTGGGAATATCAGCTGTTTAAAAATTGGGATGCATCTCTCCTGAACTTATTGGAAAACTATGTATCGCAAAAATATATATGTAACCGTCCTCTAAAAGTACACAAATAAAGTTTCCCAAAGACAGCATGCGCGAATAATTCGCAAAATAGCACCACATGAAAGGCGTAACAATTTTTAAATAATCGGGCACGAAACAAATTTTTCATATTCTAAGATCTCTAATATAATCTCATTGAGTGAATTAACCGGGTACCACATTACAATTATTTCACATTTCTTTAATAAAATAATCTCTTTGATTTCGAATAAGACAGCTTATTATTAATTAGCTTATTATTTTGTTTAGCGTAAAAATATCCGTCAAATAAAAATATGATTATCCTACACATAACATGTGGAATTATGTGGAAAGTAATTTCTTCTTTAATGTAACAGCTTCTTTAAAAATAAGTGTGTTTATGTTGTAAACTTTCACTTGCCACTTTGAGGAAACTTCTGTGGCAACTAAAATGTCCACGTGAGGAATCTGAGACACGTCGGCAACGTAGAGTCCCGAGGGCATCGCTGTATTTGAAATCATAGCATTTCCGTGTGTTGCCCTGACATGTATATATATATATATATATATATATATATATATATATATATATATATATATATATATATATATGTTTATATAATTTTTCATAACTATGTCTAGTTGTCAATTCCTATAAAATATTTCCTTTTCACTTTCTTCAGTTAATTTATCTAGTAAAGCGTTAACGTCATATTGTACCTGAATATACCACTAATAACATTTACTATGCAAACTAATTTAATTGTAGGGTTTATTGAAACGTGAGGAAATTTTTCTAGAAAATTATATTTAATGTAGTTAATTTCCACGAACCACTGTTTTAATTTCCATCACCTGGCAATATACGATCAGTAACAAGTAAACTAAATAATATCTGCAAATAATAAAGTTATTAAGAAGAGTAACTGAATGTCTGCAATGCATCTAGACATAATTTTAACTAATTTTAAATAGAAATAAAAGATTTCTTTACAACTATGACTCACCCAAGACTTTAATTACTACGGCCAATAAATTGAAACGTTTGGAGCCGAAATTTATATTTTTTATTTTGGATGTGATAAATAATGTTGAACTCTTCGTGTGAGCTAAGGATATAACAACGTGTTGAATTTATACAAGTCTCTACCCAATGCAGTATTTTCCAAATCAAGCTCACGGTTCAAATTGCATCTCTTGGAATGATAAGTGCTGATCGTTAGTACATGCTAACGACGAATAGTCGAAATGCATAAATTACTTACTAGAATACTTATCCAGGATTATACAGTTCATTTACCTAGACATTGTGCAACAAAGAATCATACTGCAGGAAGGCTGCCGATAAAACATCTTTTCGCATTACATAATAACACGAAATTTCACATTTTTTATTACAAGTCATAATAACTCCCAACTTATACTTGCAAAGAGTTTATTGTGAATAAAGTAAATCCTTCCATTGTCCATAACTGACGAAATAGATACATTGACAAGATATCTGCGAAAGCCTATCTGCGATAGTACTTGTCGAACCGGCACGGGTAGGTTGTGGAGATGGGTATTTATACCAGAGTTAACCAAATGTTTGGTCAGGGACGTATAGCCACTTTGGTAACAGTAATCGCAGATATCCTTGATGAAGTATGTAAGATAAAATGTGTGTTGCAGAGATAACCATTACAGAATTTTGAATTCCTTCTCCGAATTACCATTACTAACAACATGAATCAGTAGGAATCTCGCCATCCAAATTAATGTGACTGGTGATTCCTATGTTTCAGTCCAAGTGCTTTCGAGCTTAGTATACCAGGATAATATGGGTTAGTATAGATTTCTCACAGTAGTCACATTTAATCCTTTGATTTCTTGGAAATATCTATCCGTCTACTTAATAGTGTTGATCAAATTTGCTTAAATTTATCTCTAAGTAGAGATGTATTTTTGGAGGTATCTGGAAATTCAACAAATTCTCTAAGATATATGTTTATAAGTTCATATGTAAAATAAATAGAAAAACCACATGACAACATGAATAGTTAATTCTTAGATTAAAATCTTGAAAAACCAAACAATTAGTAGAGCAGATCTATAGGAATTTTATTTATTCTATTCAATTTTATCAAACTATATTGATACACAGTATGTTAAATACTTTAATTGGACTTTTCTGATAACAACATTGACCAAGAATGGTTATTCTACTTCAATAATATAAGGTATATAATTTTCTGAAACTTGAAATTTAATTATGTCATTATTGAAGATATCATGTACTGTGTATATGACTTATGTGACAGTAGTACAGGAAGATATATCATTCATTTTAAATACACTTTCTTTTTTGTTATGTTAAGGAACAGAAAATTTAAACAATTCAACAATAACATATGTGCCAAGACGGGCTTTATACAGTGAAAGGAGTCATGAGAGCGAATCCACTAGTAAAGAGTAATATTAAATTTGAAGGATAAATAACTGTTTGTTTTAACAACTCCCTCCAGATAAAACCGTTGTAATGATCCATCAATAAAAATATCTCATGAATACAAATCAACACAAAAACACCACACGCCGTTTAGTCGTTTTTCAGAATTCTAAACGTTCGCTGTATTTTTTTTTTATTTAAAGGGAGACAACAAAAGAACAATGAGTGCAGCTATGGATAGCGCAATGTTTACAACGCCCAGTGAATCGTTTTGAAAATGACGGAATTGTATGATTGCTACCTCAACAGCTTCCTGACCTTTACACTTCGTCCGCCCTCCTTCACAATCCTATTCTCAACTGAAACACTTTTTACGCCTTTTACATAATTCTCGCCTCTGTTTCCGCTCGAAATAAATGTCCTATGTATTCCATAGAAATTCTTTGTCTCCGTTTTCCTATTTCTGAATTTAGTTATCTACAGATAATCTACATCTTCAATTCGGCATGCCGTCCGTATCCTCAACCGCTCAGTACTGTCAGGACCTATTCAGAGATATCCTCCTTTTCAGAAACCTCTCCTCTCCTCTCTCAATTAGCCTATTCAAAAATATTCTATAATTACATTATTTGAAAATTCAATGTTACTAGGTTATTTTCTTTACATATCTTTTTTTATTACTGTATAAAATTTCAATTTTTCACAGCCACAAGGTAGAAGCCACACCACGTGTAACGTACAAGGCTTCGCTGAGGTTGTATGGATACAAACTGTATAACTCATTTCATGCAGTCGGGTTTAGATGTTTTAAAAATTTAGTTACTCTGCGCTTTCCTCGATGCTATCATGATTATCCGTAAGTGAAAATGTCACATTGGCAGGCTAACGCTTAGCCAAACTCCATGATATAACATTTACCGCCATCGAACACCAATTTGCGTTTATGGAAATTAAGCTCATTCAACATTTAAAGTCTATAGGTGTTATTGAGATACACCTTGCGGAGTCTAGGCTCGAGTAATATGCTTCACTAATGCTCAGAATATTATATTTTGTTTCTTTTTATTTACGTGGGTAAACAATTGAAAATCTTTTATAGGACAAAGCTTTTGACCAGAAATTGGCGTGAAATACTGAAACATTACTAAGTAATTATTTTTGTGCACATCGATTACCCAGATAATAAAATGAGATAATCTACTGGAAAAATACTTTTAAATTGTGATTAAAATTATTAAATTTAAATATCAACCGTTTATTATTACGTAAAGACCTATTGCGATATGTATTCTTTAGTTGAGTTGATTGTGTTTGTTGTGTGTGTGTGTGTGTGTGTGTGTTTGTGTATTTTTCTTTCTAAAAGAGCATGCCATACGGATAACAGCATGTTTCTTATAATTCCTGAATTAAGTATACAACAATGCTTTGGTATGGTTTGTATATTTTAACCTAGATTGTAAAAATACGTTATGTTTAATATCCATCTGACGAAGAGATCAGGTGAAGATCTTTAAACATTTGTTACTGTATCGGTATCACTTAACTATGGAAAATGTAAATAACATATACATCGCTTAAATCATAATTTTTTTAAACCTATTCCTAGTCATTTAGTATTTTTAGTGGAATATAATGTGAATGTTGACTGTAAGGGTGGGTGGGGCTACACTAATCGGGATTTTAAATCCTAACATAAGGGAGTATAGCTTTGCCTACCCGATTTGACTTATTGGCTAGAACAGGCTTAGCCTCCATTTCTTCCTAGGTGACATGAGTGAGATAGTGCCTGTTATAATCCTCATGGAATTTTGGAATTAATGCAATCAGAGGTTTCCTCATCTTATTGTCCTAAATTAAAAAAAAACCAAACTAGGATGATCAAATTATTATTTTGTTAAACAAACAAATACCTAGTTGCTGGGTATAATATTTTAAATACTTAAAACCTTAATATATAACATTTTTACAAGCTTTTAAAGTATTTTCTGTGCTAAATTTAATAAAACTTTGTTATAACGTTAAATACAGAATTAGGAGAATTAATGGATTTAATTAACGTGTAACACTAAGTTGAATTATAATTTAAGTGTTCATGCATTTAATAAAGATTAAGGATTACGGTCTATTAATGAAACAACTTAAATCCATTTTCTGAAAATTATAAAAAAGGCAGTCAATGTTTTGGCGTAACGAAAATAGGACAATAGTATCACCAATGCATAAAATTAAAACCAATTTAGTGACATAAATAAGATGAGGATTGCTGGTTGATATCGTTGGTCGTTTCCAATTAAGGTCACTTCAACGGATTCGTGCTCGAGGTGGATTGATTGAGTGCGTAAACGGAACAATAACGCCGCCCGCGCCGGGTGGTGTGTAAGCCAGCTGTATGCCGACAAAGCTCGGTGCCACGTCAGCTACTATTCTCGCTTTTCTCGACCTACATTCAATAACATAGTTTCCCTCCTTCCCCCATCTGTGTGCGAGAAGTTCAAACTTGCACAATTGGTTGCTTAGTTTCATGTAACACCAAAATATATTATTTAGAGACAATTTAATATATGTATTCTATTACAATTATTTGATTGGCTCAACCGTAAAATCAAAAGATGTACACGATACTTAGGAATTCTGTCGTTGATAAACTGTTTGCAAAATGTGTACTATTTTTGTTAAACTAGAGAAATCATACAGTATTTTCTTTACTCATTCTTGATTCGTTATGAATAAAAAAATTAAAAGCTTAGGTATATATTTTGGTGAACAGTGCCAACGTTATGACATATTATTAATTCCCAGGCATTCCTCTTCCCCCTCCTTGAAGGGTTAAGAACAACTTAACAACTTAATATGTTAGATTAAATTTTAGACAAAATCTTAAATGGTTCTCTTGATTAATTAATCTTAGGCCTTAATCACATATTTAAAATAATTAAATTTAAGCTTATTTATTTAGAACAGTCATTTTAATATTACTTTTAAGATTTCCTCTTGACATAAAAACTCTCGTTTGGGGTATTCAGAATTTTAAAATTATGTACGTTGGTAAGAATGAAGAAATGTGAGATCTTGGATGCCGGTGTTTTTTTTTTTTTTTTTTTTTTTTTTTTTTTTTTTTTTTTTTTTTTTTTTTTTTTTAAATAAGAAGTTATTGAGTATGAAACTTAAGCCATTTGTTTCATTTAGTCAAATTAAATTTTACTTTTTGAGTTAGAAAGTATGTTAAACTGTATGCATATTTTAATTGTTCAAATAAAAGCATAATATATTACTTAAAAACGATGCAATTAGTATACTTAAATACTGTACATATTAAATGATAAAATTAGGTATAACTTACTGAAAAATTCTAAAATAAAATGAATGCCGGTCTAGTTAAAGTTAAAACTACATACGTAATATAATCTTAACATGACTATTCTTAAGATTATGTGAAATTGGAAGAAAGGAAACTTGCTGAATTAGCTATGTAGTCATAAATATAATTTAAAGGTAATAGTGCAATATAATTAAATGTTGTGTGGCTTAAACTGTTTGTATTAAGAGAGCGTCCAATGTACAAGTTACCTCATATTAGGTTACACTGGTTTAGTTAAAGTTTGCGATGATACATAACGTTTGCTAACATACATAATCTGTGGATAAATATGTTGACAACCCATATTGAGGTAGAATGCGGTTATTAGGAAAATATTTAACTATCTAGAACATCATCCAAGGGTAAAATAATATTGCTAATTGAATACATAGAGTACACTGCCGATCGCTTGTACACCGCAGGTCTACATCGATAACCATCCACCCTCTCCACCGCAAACTCAATGGGTTTAATACAAAAACTTTCATGGCACTTTCTTGTACAAATCCTCAATTGGAATTGAATGAAAATGATCGAATCATCAAACATCAGTATATTAGGTTGTAGTATTTAACTATCAAGAAATAGAAAAGGATCTACGTAATTTTTATACAATAATAGTATTTGTAATATTCGTTTATGAAACCTTTTTTAAGAAATTTTGAGAAACCAAAGTCCTTGATCCGCTTTCCTCTTAAAAAATAATTGTATTAAATAAAAAGACTAAAGTTTTTACTATGATAACTCAGTACATAGTTTTAAAATGTCCTTTATCCCTCCTTTAGTGTTTTTTTTTTCAAGTTTGAAGCTATTACAAAAGTCTATTAGATTTGAAAGCCTGTTCTTGAATTTCTTTTAGTTCACGAAGTAATCCTCTAGGTACTTTCTTTATTTTAGATAGTAGAAAAGATCAACTATATATGCTCGCCTGATTCTCTGCTTCTCCACAGCCTGAATTTACCAATGTAACTTAATCACTTCTTCATTGGACGCTTCAGAAGACGGCATTCTGAACGCAAGTCGTATGTCCGCTTTCTCAAGACTAGGAGCCTAGTCCTAGTTCTTTACCATAAGGAGAGATAATAATTTGTTATTGTCTTATTCCTGAAGCCTTTTTCCACGTCTTAGATTTAAATATATTTACTAAGCATTTATTAAAGCTGTCCTGTAAGAGAAGGCAACCCTAGAGCCCGGTTCTAAACCAAGCTTTCAGAGGAGGTTTTTGTATGCATCTGGCCAGGGTGTGTCTGATATTTAGTTTCCGGAATATCTTCATGACCAGGTACGAAACGTCACTGGGTTACTAAGACCCATTTCAATATTTTAGAACGAAATTTTTAAACGTATATGCAAAACATTAAATAATGCAATAAAATTCCTAAATATCATGATATAATCGATAAGGTTCGTTTATATTAGTAGTTTCGATTACAAATAACTATGTAATTATTAATACAACATATTACAGCCCTATCAAACTAAATTTATATGATTAATTCAGTTATCAGTGCAATAAAGTCTATAAGATGAGAGTAATAACCAAATTGTATAAATGAAACGCAAACTTAATTTTTCATTTACAATATTCCATACTAATTTATTTCGCTCGAGCAGCGATATTTTTGTATTAAAAGTTGGGCGCTGGTTGGCTAGAAGCATAAATGGACTAGGAGGTTATGTTGAGCAAGTAATCGAAGTAATTTAGTTACATAGGTTTTAAGTCTGTTAAGATCTCTTGGTGATTACAGAGGTTTACTAGAGCGTTCAAACTGACTAATAGGTTAAGATGGCTAGTGGTTTCCATTGGATAGATGATTAAATTAATTTAAACTACGTTATATATACAGTGGATACCACTGGAATAACTTCAAGGTAAAGGTTATTATCGCCAGGGACGTTTACTATTACTACTACTTACCTAAGGATATTCAGGTCAATTTTAAATGAACCAACCAATGATAGTTTTAGTATATTTAATTACGTATACAAAGATTTTAAGTGTTAAAGATTATTGGAATTTTTATTGTAAACCATTTTTGCTCCGATCAATGATTTAAATAAATAAACTTATGTGTGTTGAAAACTAATGTTCATGCTATTCACGAATAGCAAGTATTGTGTGTCTGTCGTACAAAGAGGTCCATACAGGTTGGTAATGTACCTTACGTTTTAACACAGCGTTGCACAACAGTGAGAATTCCTGACTCAGAGAGGATTGTCAGTTGCGTTTCACCTGTCCAATTTAAACTCTACTTTGAATATTGTTTGTGCATAAAAATTGTAAGGATTCCTCCTGATTGCAATCTGAATGAAGCATTGGAAGTTAGAAAGGGCTTCTTTTATAGCGGTTTTGATCCAAAAACATATCATACACATTTATTACGTATACCATGCGTGTGGTAAAACGTTTTTAATTTCCTTTCTTCAAAGAACTACATTTGTTATCCTATGACAACTCACATAATCTTTCATATCTTTGAAATAGTTCTTTATTTGTATACTTTAGCTATAATAGTAAATTAACATAATGAATGATGAGCTACATCTCTATACCTGCCCTACAAACAGGTTTTTCTTACACAATACGAGAATATTTGCTATCATTTTCCTTTTTTTTTAAATTAAAATAATATAAAACGTAATTTTTGTAACACATAATGTATTAAATATTTAGTACAGTTTTTGTTAACTTTCAATTATTCAAAAGAAAGCTGTTACAATACAGTAAGAGAATTTATGGGGCAAATATGACCCCATTTTGTATGGTTTTTGTAAATAACTGTTCTCTTTATTTCCAGTTAATACGAGATAAATGGTCAAACAGAGTACGATGTAGGGAACAAAACCGACGTGGGGAACATTACTCGACCGGCTCCAGATCACGTACTATTAGCTAATACAATGAAGCCTTTTCAAGCTTAATGTTGCCCGCAATTCGTGTTTCTGAGTTTGGAGAACACGCTACATAATCTGAGCTTACTAAATATTTATAGGTGCAAAAAAGACGTCTATAAGGTGCATATTATTAGATAAATGTAAAAAGGAAACATCTTCATGCAGGCTAAGATACATCATTAAATAATTTTGTTAGTAAATTTGAAAGGATTTTATATTTTTAATTCGTTATACAGTTTTTTCATTTTATTTTAAACTTTTTCAACTTATTACTGTAAGATGTCAAATAAGTGGTACAATCTAGATCAAACTTTTGCACCATTAATAGCAGGGATATTTTTACAAGTTGTATTTTTTATTTTATTATAAACAAGAGAGGCCGATTCCCTTTAAGCCTTATTCAGCCCATCCTCATGGCCTCATCGCTTCTGGTCTGTGAGAGAATCTTACTAGAAAGAATAAGAAAGAGGGACGGTACAGCACAAGGCTGACAGTAGTGATAAAAAGTGGAACAGTCACAGGCGGGATTTGAACTTGCGCTACTCTAACTTATGTCCAAAGTCAGACGCCCCAAACTAATCGTCTATCGGCTCTCCCACCAGGGAGGAAGGAATAAAATTATATTCTCTCTTCGCTGTCTCTCACAATAGGGGCTTGTGATACACAGTTCATGAAATTTTAATGAATATAATTCACTGATAGGCTATTCTTTTAACTGACCTTCATTCAGTTGTTTACAAGTACTTTTAATATTTGAATGGACAGATATTAATGAGAACCTTTTAAAATATTCTAAAAAATTAAATGCTAAATCAAATTACACAAAAATCTATTAATAATAATTTCAGAAATGTAATGACTGACAAACTACAAACTGAGGTAATAAATCTACCGCACAGCAATTTGAAAGTATAATTTTAACGACGATGGATAATGACAAACGTGATGATACTTTTTATCCACATAAAAGTATTACTACAAGGTTTCCTTGCAGACGCTTAGAATCTTTACAATAAATTGCTCAAGCAATATTTAAAACATTTTTGTAACACTAAAAAATTATTCAAATATCAGTTCCCAAATTCAACTAAAAACTGACTAAACTCCTCCTCATACTTCCTCTCAACATGCTATTGAATAATTTTTAATTGTCATATTTGCCCTTCCTACATTAGCTGATGCTCAGCATCTAAGTAAACTTAAGATTCAATGGTTGAATTGTTTACATATATATTCAGCTTATATAGCTGAACGGTTTAGTTTACCAGGAAATAAAAAAATATATTGTTAAAGATTAAGTTTTTAGATTAAAAAACATCTTAAACTTTTACAAACCAACCTGTCTACACCAAAAGTTTGTTTCATAATGACACTTTCGTCATAAAAGGTCACAAATAGTGAAACACTATGTACTACTTTATAAAACTAAATGGATGCCGATATTAAGTTTGTTTTGCCCCCTAATGCATAAGCCTACATCGCCTACTTTACCAGTAAGAGCGACTGCATCAGGCTACAGATCTCGCATCGAACGTAGTTGCAACTATATATACAT
Organism: Homalodisca vitripennis; assembly: GCF_021130785.1. Lineage (NCBI taxonomy): Eukaryota > Metazoa > Arthropoda > Insecta > Hemiptera > Cicadellidae > Homalodisca > Homalodisca vitripennis. The sequence goes on from NC_060209.1 coordinate 162,497,374, forward strand.
ACGAACTTTTTCTTTCAAGTCAATGGTATCTTGATCAGAATATGGATGCGTCTAAATATGCAAACTAACCCATAGGTAAGCTAGAATAATTGTCAGTACATACTTCTTGTTTGATTGTTTATGATTTGGCAACATGGTAATGCTTTATTGAAACAATATTAGTAGGTCTAAAACTAACGTAATTCACCAAGTAATTTCACGATTTAAACGATTTTGTGATTTAATTTGGCTGCATACAAAAATATCTGTAAAGAAAACAAATACAACGAACAACCAATATTATAACATTTAATCCTCCTGATACGGTGAAAAACCCGTTATTGATATGATCAAAAAAAACATGTGCAGACAATTCTTATAACAATCTTAATGTTAGACGGTACCCTGACAAAATTCAAATTAATGGGCCATTACGTATATGTGACGAGCCGTGTTATTTTCCCAACCAATCTATTTAATTAGAACCGGACACGCACGTGGTGTGATTGTAAATTAATTCCTAAAGTCACGGCATTTATACAATACGTTTATACATTTCCCGGAAACCCTAAAACAAATGTTAGAAAAATTCATACTTTCCGTTGTAACCAAAATTTTTATCGAACCAAATTCGATAAAAATGTATTATATTGTCAATCTTTTCCATGTGGTACACTGTTTATAGCACGTAAATAAAGATTAATTTTTTTATTAAATTTGGAAAACTGTTATAAGTAGTATAAACAAGAGGATCTGATTCCCAGTACCATCAATGTATCAAAATATTATGTTGGTTTGACTACGAATGTGTAACAATTTTCAATGAATCACAAGAATGTAGTTGATTTTTCTTCATGTAGCCTGCAGGATGTTAATTTGTTTAGTTTCTCAAATTGGTAGGCCCATAATGAAGATTAAAATAACTGTTACTTTATTTCAGAGATTTATTAAACAATTATATGATTTAGAACAATCGAACAACTTGATGCCAAAATCGAAAATTTCATTTGACCTTAAATCATTAAATTCAATATTATTTCATTGTCACGTGTATTTAAACTTACGTTATTCATATTTGCATTGAATAAATTTATTTGTATTTTTTCCTGGATTGTTTTTATTTAGACGTAACCTTGAGGTAAATTTTTCGAAAACACTGAAGTATTATACTGCTCTACATTTATCATAGCTTAATCCTACAAATGTTTTACTTCAATATGTAAAATGAAAAACTCAGTATGTTTACTATATATTTATCTCGTTTATATTTTATGTAATATTTCTTGACCCTCTTCGTGAAAAAACTACCACATTTTCCGTAATAAATAAATAACTCATACATACTTGGAGTAACTTAAATTAAAACCTTTCCATTGAGTAATGGAATATTTTATATTGGATTTAGAATTGGTTTTAATTTATATAAAAAGACTTACCGAAACAAAATGGAACAAGAGAGTCGGCAGTGCCCGCGAGATGGAGTATGGCATAAGGTACACAGTCACAACACTGTCGGCACTACATGCTCGCGGACGGCGAAGAGTGGCACACGGGGCGGCGAGGTGTGTTGTGCCCTCGGAAGCAGCGCGGCGACTGAAGCGGCAGCAGCGCTCCCGATGATATAGTTGAGCGGCGATCTGCCGCGCAGTGTCAGTGAGCATCCCGAGCACGCAACAGTGATAACAACCCTCGTGAGCAGATCCGTCTGTCAGACGCTGAGTCGCATTCGTTAAAATCTGATCTGTTTTGTGAACGCGCCAAATAATTAAACTAACAAGGAAGATTGGCTTAGTTCTGCTGGTGACTATTTGAAGGATTATCCAATTTAAATGATTGGCAACTTGAGCTTCCATAACTAGAGCGCTTTCGACTGATTTTCTTCGTTTGTCTAACGAATGAAAGGTGGATTTTCGTTCCACTGCTGATTGAAATTTAAATCCCAACGTTCCTTCTTACGTTTGAGCTGTACGGTTGCTAATGGTTTGAAACTGTGTAGGAGGATTACGTCACTTTTTAATTCCTAATTGATAATGTTACTACTGTATTCTTATGTCCTACAGTCAGCACAAGAGCACACAAATACACACATAATCTAGTCTACAGCTCCTTTGAGTAGTAGACAATCAAACAGAAAATAAATGTTTAAATCTCCCGGAAAATGAAAGAAAAATTGTGTAATGGCCCATAAGCAAATCCCATGTTGGACAAAGCACCATCATATAACTCATTCTTGTCTATGTATAATTAAAATTTCATGCAAACTTCTAGAAATAAAATCTTTCCCGAGATATTTCACGGATAGTTAGGCTCCTTGTGTTACCATTTCTCTCGCTAGAGTAGTGTGCGATTAAACTCAGTTTGTTTACATATTTATTTAGTCTGCGATTTTCTTTTTGGCATCAAGGTTACACATAAGACAAATTTGAAAATGTTCGCCAACGCTCAGCCAAATTCCATGGCTACATGGTTTGGAGTTCAGGGATTTATTCTCCAGTCTCATACGCAAAATTGGCGCTATCCATTTAGTCTTAAGCCAAACCGAGTCTGGTCACACCAATAACATATCAATACAGTAATACACTAATACGAAAACTATTAAAATAATTACCTCGAAGGGTATGAGTACTTACAATGGAATATATCCATAAGAAAACTGATTTGACGGACGCGACTGTTTACATTTGAGCAATCTACTCGTAAGTTAAGCCATTATGATAATTTAATACTTTATAGAAGTAAAAAATAAACAATATTTATTATTCTCTTATTTTTGGGAAAATTTGCGTAAGCCAATGGACATATTATATATATATATATATATATATATATATATATATATATATATATATATATATATATATATATATATATATATATATATATATATATATAATAAAATAAAAAATAAGCTAGAGTTTAGTCTACTGATTTACTACGGGTTTATTTTCATTTGATTGTTTTATGTTTGTAATTGTTTTTTGAAAATTTGTTTTATATGTTATGGCAACCCATTTTCATATATTTTTGAGTGTTTAGTTCATAAAAGGAACTAGGAAATGTTTAAGAAGAGGCCATCCTCCTTTTTAAAATACCTCTACCTATCACCTGCTTAGCGCAAAATCAAATTGGCTTAGAGAAGGGCATTGAATGTGATAAATAATAAAAACCTATGTCTTATTGTTTAATAAGTTTAAAACATTATTTCTACACATCTCTTTAAATTGCTCAACAATTTTTATTGATTTAGTCTCATCTTTAAATACTATATCCAGATGTATATATTTAAATCCATGACCGAGTAGGTCAACAGGAAATTTTTTGAGCTGTGTAGAAAATAAGATTGCTTTATGCGATATGCGATTCATTTTACAGCTTGAGTGCTAAGGACTGTGGGAAAATACCAAATATAACAAACCCGGGCTCCGCTCCACCGGTCTCTATGAGTTGAAATCTCTATAAAAATTCGTTGGTGAATTAGCAGTCTAAATTTCAGTCACTCGTTCAGAAACCTTATCGTCACTACTATACTTTTTATTACAATTATTATCTGTTTAAAATATACAAGCTGGTATAAAAAAACTTATTTAAACTGTGTTTTAAAATTATTCTCCATCTGAAAGTTAAGGTTGAGTCCCAGACTGATTTTTTTAAAGGTTATGCTACAACCCACATGCATCATATTTGCTGCATACTAAGTCTGCTTCACAGACCGTGTGTATCAAATATGCGCACACTGTTTTAATAAGGTTAGAAACCAAATTTTTAACTTATTCGCATATATCTTGAAAATATACAACGAGCAGAAGATTTATATAAATTTTAAGCTACGTGTTCTGGGAAAAAAGATTTTGTTAATTTTCCGTGGTCCGTTGAAATAAATTTCCATGCAGCAAATTTGATGCACATGGGACTTAACCTGTTAATTGGCCAAGCCTTAGTGAAGCTAATCGTTCGAGATATTGAAAATATATCATTTCTGTCTATTTGTCTGTGTGCCTATCAATCGCTCTTTCTGTCCGCAAGATAACTCGAGGACTAAATGACCTATAGACTACAATAATATAACTCAATTAATTATGATAGGATAAAGATCCATACATCCACATTATCATTTATAATACTAGTAGGCTATTTATAAGTCTTGCACACATATGTTTTTGTGTAGTCAGACACTCGAGGGGTATAAAAATGTCAATAGTGTCCGTGTCTCTTTCCGTCTGTCAACACGATATCTCAAGAAAGATCTGACCTACTGACTTCATATTTTACATGAAGCTTATTTTATGTACGAGCATATAATTGATATTTTTATGGGTAACCATATAGTAGCGAAAACATCGTAGAGTAAATAAGTGTGTTGAAAATGACAATCATATGACATTTTAACATCATAGGTAGTAACACAGCCTAATAAAATGAGCTTAGATTTGAAATTTTGCATACAACCTGTTACGCGACTCGTGATATGACGTACCCCTACATTGTTAGTTTTACAGTTCTTTACCAGTAATATAAGTTTAATTGGTATAAAAATTGCCTTATAACAATTAAACAAACATAAAAATTTAATTTAAACAGGAACAAAAGAAAGGCAGAATAAAATGTTAATAATTTTACCGAATAAATAATGCCTTTTAAATTAACTGAGAAAATGCACGTCGTACTTAATTAGATGTTATTACAACATAAACAAGGTGTTATTTAAACGAATCAGACGTTGTTGCCAGGAAATACAACCAACTGACAGACTCCACCGCTTTGCTTGCCTATCATTTCAATTCCAGCTAGCTTTTTGCATAAACATCGCTTGCGTCTTTGCTTAGAAATAAACGGAACTCTATTTTGTATTTCTAGGAACTCCTAATAATATCAACGTGTCACTGTACTGGATGATATAATTTATTGTAGATGAATTGAATTTAATAAACTGCTTTTTATAACACTGTAAACAGTGTTATAAAAAATACAGAAGACAGTTTTAATCACAATTTTATTCATAATTAACAAATTATAAAAACAGAATTGTCAAACACATGTTCTAGGTGACTATTGGCAATATAACATTTTTATTCAATTAATCATTATTAATTGTATTCTCGTACGTGCATACGTCTTTGGCATTGAAAAGATTCAATTGAGATAAGTTTGATTCAGAATCCAAAACTAATATAACCTGATAATCTATTTATAAAAAAGTGTTCCCTCATAATATAAGTAGTTGTAAACAAATAATTTACTCTTAATTATCACCTAACTTTTTAAGTGAAAAACTAATCATCGTTTTTTATAAGGTTATATTTATAAAATGTATTTATTTAATGCTAGGATTTATTGGGTGAGCGTTAGTGAAGCCTATCACTCACGGGAATATGTCGTGAAAAAGTTGAGCTACAGACTTAAAATGTTGCATGAAATTTCATATAGACGTTCCATAGAGACAAATAAGAGTTTGATAGATAGAGTCTCATGTCTCACCATGAGAATTTGCCGAGCGTTAGCGAAGGCAAACTTTCAGTAGTATATCTCTAAAACAAACTGGGCTATTATCTACTTAGTTTTGCATGAAAAATAATTTATATTTGGGCATTTTGTTTTGATAATGGTGCATATCCGTTAATTGAACGTTCATATACTCGTATCCTTGGTAAAAAAATGACGTGTTCTAACGTACTCTTACCTTGATAGCAAAGGTAAAATAGATCATAACGTCTTTAGAATAATCTAATACACTTTTTCATTCAGATCGATACTCAGAGATCAAGAACCTATGAGCTAAAGAAATAACATATACAATAAACTTAGGAATCAAATTTCATGTTCAACAACCCTTTTCAAGCAAAAGTTATAAAAGTACAGTGGATGTTTTATTTCAGAAAAATTTGTTTTTTATCTTTGTTTTTATTTTTTAAACGGACAATTAAATGCTAACTTCAATTACGATATTACGGTTTACATAATGGTATTGAATAAAGGCAAACTGTTTTTAAGTAAACGTCAAATAATGAAGAATAAATTACTATTTAATTACGTAATTCACAAGTACAGTGTATGACAAATTAACGATTTATTCCATAACAGGTAACATAAAAAATAAATAACCGTATTTGGTACTTTTACTATCGACAGTTTATATTATTAAATATATTGAGCGAGTGAGCCAAAATTATAGCACGATAAAGATGCTTGCAGAATGACGAGAGTTGGAATGGAGTGTTTGATATTGCCTATAAAGATTACGGTTGAAGTTTTACACCTCAACTCACTTAACTCTATATTGGCTTATAAACCTGTGTTATGCAACCTTATACTACTATACATTGTCAAATAGCAGGAGTTATACATTCGCTATATTAAATTGCTTTGAATTTATACTCTAAAAATCTAGTTATTGGTTTAAATTTAAAATTTAAATCATTGTATATAATAAAAATTAAAGTACATTTTTCTATAATTTTACTCTGTGATATCTTCCTTTTTTATTAGTAATCAGCTATTTCAAACTAAACAAAATTATCCTCCTATTATTGATATTTCCCGTTTCAAAGCACATTAGGTAGTGTCCAATACTTGGATGGATTTAAAATCCACAAAAACACGACTACAGTGTAAGAGATTTCGATTGAAACTAAATATTTACATAAAATAATAGTAAAACCATGAGTAAAACCACCGAGACATTATTTTAATAATTCGTTGAGTGTTAGGGAAGCTTTTCATTTGAGGGACATTCGATTTATGTCTATATGTCACACCGAAACAAAAGGGAACAAGAGAGTCGGCAATGTCCGCGAGATGGAGTGTGGCATAAGGTACACAGTCACAACACTGTCAGCACTACATGATCGCGGACGGCGAAAAGCGGCACACGGGATGGCAATTTTACCTAATTTTTATATAAAAGCAACATCGATTCCGATGACAATGTACGTCACGAACTTGGCAACACCAGTATGGCAACATGAAAATCATAGAATTAACAAATCTGTATACAGGCATTTAGGCCTATTAGGATAAACTATTTAAAAAGATATTTTAATATTGATATTACTCACCATGCTACAAAATGAATTTTAAAATTGTTCATTTGTTTCTTTACTTGAACATCAAATTTGAATCGTGTGTCAAACTGCACACATTATATTCTTGTTCTGTCTCTTATTCTTTTTCTTATTGCCTGTTAAAATAAATACACATTTTAAGTGTTATTTTATTTTTTGTTAATAAAAAAAATCAGTATCACCATATTACACAGTGTGACATAGCCTAATACATAAAAAGCATTATTTTAATAATGACACGTTTTGCCATATTATTCTTGGTATTCTATACAATTTTCCAAATGTTAAAATTTGCATCAAAATTGAAACATTTAGTTTTCATTTCACAAGAACTTTCTATATCTAGTAACGTTATGAGTGAAATTTAAAACAACTAGGAACCTTGTTTGTATAATTTCCACACACGAACTGCTTCATTACGTATGGTTAATAAAGTGAACGGCTATTTTTAAAAACACGATTTAATTATAAGCCAAACCTTGAAACAAACTTTTCATCACCGAGTTTTGTTTAGAGCTTGGTATATGAAACAACACACCGCAGGGGCTAAAGTTCGCCGTGCTTTGTGTTGCGCGGGTTTGCGATGGTTTAGCGAGAAATATTTACCTCAGCAAGATAAGGTCACTTGTCATACCCAATACTGATCGTGATCGCGCTACCGCTGATATCACTTCCTGCGCCAAAGTGACCTATTTTACTGTCACTGTTCTGACAACGGTTAGTACCAATTATTTACAGAGATTGTAAATCGTTTGACGTCCAAAGTAAGCTTTAAATTGTTACTTACAAACACGGGTTATTTAACAGTTTTGTGACCACGCAAAGGTTCGTGACTTCCTTGCACGCTTCTTGTCACTGTAGATTTCATCTGTAATGAATGGGCTTTAAAAGTAAACACTATAAATAACAAATAATAATATAGCCTAAATTGGATGCAGATATCCTAAAATTGATTTAGCTGGCTAGTTAATTCCATTTTAAAATGGAAATCTCACCCGGCAAGTGAGAGATCCGGGTTCGACTCCCGGCGGAGCAAGTACTTTTTGTGATTCAATGTTTATATATATATATATATATATATATATATATATATATATATATATATATATATATATGTACGGATCCCGGTCAAAACTTGTGGCAGTCATATAATCAAAACAGTCTAGCATGTAGATGTTAATGTGGAAGTCAATTACGGGCTAGAATATCATATATTTATAATAAAAATTAAGTATATATATATATATGATATTCTAGCCCGTAATTGACTTCCACATTAACATCTACATGCTAGACTGTTTTGATTATATGACTGCCACAAGTTTTGACCGGGATCCGTACCCGAGTATCCAGAATTAGACGATATTCTCTGTTCATAGTGTTAATCTGACTTATTACAGCAATTATGTCCAGAAACTTCAGAATTGCAGACACTCAATTTAAAATTTTAGAATAAAATTAACTCTACTATATATTATGAGACATGTCAATACAAGCCTGGGTTGTGATGCGGTATTACCAGCTGTAACGGAAAAATTACTAGTGATGGAATAATCGATTGAATTCTACAATCAAACGATCGTTCCATAATTTTCATATTTGCGCGAATTCTTTTCGGCATCTGGGGCCACATAGCTTTAGTGCGCAGTTTGTAAATAAACTGTCGATTAATCCACTTTGCCCTGAGATATTTTTTTAATCTTTGATTGAGGATAGAAGATTAGTTTCTTACGATAGCACAAGAATTAAAACAAATAATAGATATATTTAAATCGTTAATACATGTTTAAAATTTACTCGTTTCGTATAATATGAAAGTATGGGTACGAGTCTTTTACGCGAACTAAATAAGTTAGTATTTCATTTATGTTTTGGTCAGAGAGCTGATAAAAGCGAGGAAGTTTGGGAATTATTAGTGATTGAGTTTTTATCGATTTTTATTAAAACCTGTGTTTTATAGTTTGGTCAAAATATTAGGTTGAAGGTTGGAGTTATAAAGAGGGATTCTGTCACAAGGCTGACTCAGCAATGTTGTGACTGGTACAAGGCAGCCATTTTCATCTGTGATTGTAAATATATAAACTGTAATCAGACTTTAACTTATAATTTATCCTTAAACTTAAAGTTAAACTTAAAATACTAAACTTCCGTACAGTATCAAATACATTGCTTTTTACCCACTTTGCTTGAATACATACAAAAATAGTATTGTCGCGTCCCTTCACACTAGGGCGGCTTCCTTGCTGGACGGCAAGAACAACGCAACCGACAAGAGCGACAGATATAAATACATGGTAAGTAATGTGAGTGTCCTAACTGAGCAGCAAGATACAAGCCATTTCATACAAACAGTTTTGTATTTGGTAGCGCTAAACCAATGACGAGACAGAGCGGCATGCACCACAGCTGCCTGAGTCTTCGTCAGGTGATGACGCTCTGCCTCGTTGCACCGCTCAGTGTGTTCACAGATTTTGCCGCTGACAGCAGCGTCCATAGTCCTTGTAAGTCACGATGCTCTTTCCGTCCAGCTAGAGCGCAGCCTAAGAATCAGCTAATGTGACAATGCGGCAATGCCGCTAGGTGAGGAGAAAAGCGGTTGCAGAATTGCAATAATGTGTCTCGTACAATAATTTTTGTACAATATGTGTGAAAAACTTAATACTTTATTTAATACGTCTGTCACTGACATTTACGGGATTATGTTTTTGAAGTATTTTAGAACTATTACTATCAAATCAAATCAAATAAGTTTTATTGCAGCGATAATATTACAATATATAGCAAACGTCACAAATTTTAATCTAAAATTTCTTACATTCTTACCACAAAATTCTCATTCACACATACAATTTTACACTTATCCACCTTTCAACCTTCGCCAATATATCCCACTTTAAACAGCAGAATCAGTCGTGTAATTGGGCGGTCTCCCAGTTAAATACTAAAAACTCCCCTGCATTATAAAATGCTTGTGACACCAAGAGTTGTTTAAGGCGCATTTTGAACGCCTTGGGCGTTAGGGAATCTTTTATTGAATTTGGCAGTCTGTTAATAACATTAACACCTGCCTGTGAGGGCAGGTGTTTAAAAACCACTGTTCTGTGGCTTGCAGTTCGTAGTAATTCTCTACCTCGTGTCTCATGCGTATGTATGTAACGGCCTCTGGTTAAGGCACACTTATACATACAAAACAAAGTGGTTTCCAAAATGTACAGACACGGGAGAGTTAACAGCTGCAATTCCTTAAAAGCTTGCCTGCACGACTCTCTGAATTTTATTTTTGCGATTATTCGAATCAATTTCGACTAGAGTTCCTCGCCATGTACTCTGGAGAAATCTAAGGCACTGCTAGAAGACCCGTCCTAGGTCATCACTATCGCCTGTTCACACAATTCCTTAGAGGTACGGTATATAATTCAAGGAGACCAGTAGTCGCAAGAACATCTGCTAAGGTTCCCTGTCATGTACTCTGGAGAAGTCTAAGACACAAATTGTATGCATCAGAGATTGCATGTTTAGATTTTAAACCAATTTGAATAATACACAATAATTTAAATTGAATGTATATAAGGATTCATGCAATATAGTACAATATCCACCTTAAGGAACTATAGCGAAACTAAGGACAGTTGCATATTGAAAGATTTCCAATTCGTAACCCCAATTACTCCCTTCTCGATTGCCCACATAGTCATCAAAGAGTCCGCTTCATCTTTTCTTCTTGAGGTTAATGTGAATTCATTACATTAAATATTATTATAAGGTATACGTTATTAGTAAACATTAAGTTATTGTGCTCAGTAAAGAATCATGCTTACGATTTTAGGGAATTTATTCTTGGTCATTGTATTAATTAATAATTATGACTATATTAATATTTTATTTTGAAAATTGCTTTTTAAAATAATACCTTCACTTTCATTTGCTTTCATTTCACTTTTATTTTAATTACCTTATAAACTAACATCTACCATTGCACCAATTACATTGGTTAATTGGTCCAACAATCCTTTTTATTATTTTATAACTACTCCATCTTGTAGTTTTATAGTGTATAAAACTTCACCATGCGATTTTTCAAATTAATGTCATAGATCTGACAAATCAAATGGAGAAATTTGATGGAAAATATATGGACACCCGCTACATTAATAATACAATACATTACTTTTTATAATTCTCTATACTTGGCAATATACTTAGCTCACGCTCAATTCTTTCGGTTAGAGTGGATTATGAACTCCTTCACGAAAAAGATGCAAATAGCTTTTTTATTTGTTGATACAACGACGTCTCAATTAGTGATTTATACACGGCTAAACAATTTTCTCTTTCGTACACTTTAAGGTGACCAACATCACCAAATCAACAAATACCAGTACTTATAAAAACATATATAGGTCTATATTTCTGCGACTGTTTATATCAATGTATGTATAAACTGATCCCCAATTCCATGATATGCTTTATTTAATAACTAAAAAATATTATTATGTAATTTACTGAAATGTTATTTTTATTAACTGTCATTACGTAGATACTACGTGATTGGCACAAGTGTAAATGTTAAGCGTATTATTAGGAAGCCAGCAAACGCTTCTTAAAACCATTTCGTTGTCTTTTTATTGTCTGTCTGGCGTCTGTTAATCTGTGAAATAACTCTGGACAGAAAGGTCCTGGAGATTTGAAATTCGGTAGGTAGGTTCCTCTTAATCCGAGGAAGAACTTTATTGATGATGAGGTTAAAAGGTAAAAAATAAAAAGTAAGAATAATATTGCAACATTTTAACATTGGTGTTATCGGTAACCATGTTGGCGACTAAAATATCGCAGACTAAACAAATGTAAGCAACTGACAACAATCATATGGCAATAATTTCATATTATGACATAGCTACGCGAGTGATGAGGTTACTTTGTTGAATTTCTAGGTAAGTCTTTCGTCACTTTTTGTTGGGCTTTTCAATACTCAGTTTTATCGTTATATAGTCCATTAATATTTTAAATGCAAGCGGGTTTATGTGTAAATCATGAAATTTAGAAACCTTTGTTTAAAAACTTTGATTAAAAATTACTTTAATCAATAGAATCTTGGGACTAATTTCGGTTTCCTTTTGGCCTCAAATTATCGTAATCTATAGAATCTAAATAAAATCTGTTCAAATGTTGAAATTTTTTAATAAATCTGCTCTGTACATGTACTCTGTCGGCTCAATAGTTTTTACATTATGAAAGTCTAAACGTCAAAACAAATTTTTTTATAATTACTGCTTTTAAGATAATGCATTTTTAGTCAATGTATCGTCGTTTAACACAACGTTCAGTATTTAAGAAATCTTTGAAAGCTAATATATTCTTTATACTAAAAATGTCTTTGAATGAAGAAAAACACAAAAAGATGTTTTTATGTATTTTGGTTTATTCACTTTCAGCAGCAGCAAAAACAAAGTAGTATTGGTTAAATCTTGGTCTTAGTAAGTGATTAAATACACATGATAAGATTTGTAATAAATAAAGTGTAATTAGGTCTAAAAGATGTTTGAATCATACACCAACTTGGACTCTCTGATAGATATAGTCAATGTTTAAACAATAATTGACCTTGGCACCTTAACGTACTAATTAATTGATATTTTAACGAGTTTTTACATTCAAACTGTGTATTTAACTTTTTTATTTGAGTCTAATAACGCGTAATTAAAGAACTCCTCATGTTTCTACAATGACCACGATTATTTTTAACTGAGAATACAACCTAATCGATTACAAATGTTATATTTGTACAATCAAATACGTTAAGCTTAATTATTATTGTTTGTCACACTTAACAACATTTGTATAGAAATAAAATTATTGAAATAATATAACATATAAACATTTTGATTACTTAAAAGTAAATTAATGCATAACTGAATAGTCGAATCGTATTATTATATATGCATTGATATTAAAGACATTCTCTAAGCGAACAAGGTTGGTTGGTGGAACCATGTGTATGCTAAATAAATATCGTTTTGAAAAGTACAGCAATCTTTACATAGGAATATTTCTTTAAACAATTTAAATTAAAGCTGAGTGGCCGTTGATAGCTTTAACTAGAACTACTGTTGTATTGACTTTTGAAATCAGGGTTTAATTTGAACAACTGCAGTTACATCCTAATATTGCCCTACAATACGTTCTAAAAATGAATAATGCCTGGTAGCCTAAATACTCATGAGTAAGAGTAGGGCCATTTAAATTTAAATTGACTATACCAGTCCAGAGTCTGTAAATGAGAGCCTAACACGGGTTGTTACCTCGTCCAAGTGGAAAAACAAGGAACAACTTTTAATGTTACTCTACCGTCATATTATGATTTATGGCAACCATGACATAACACGCGTCCTTATTACCACAGTTAACATTGCTTTTATAATAATCATTATTCCACTTTTATGGATTCATTACGGTTAAATACTTGTTTAGGGATACTTCTAAGTGTAAGGATATTATTTATGATTTGGTAAGTAATATTTAACGTACCAAACAGAACACAATCTTTAAGAATAGTGTTATAAATAAATCAGTGTTTAACAAAATTTGTTAGTTTTTTTGAATAAAGCACATATAATTAAAACATACAGCATCTCGTCCACTCAATTGTCATTAGATATGTGTTAACGAGTACTTGAATTTGTATTTTATGAACGCACTACTGTTAATGCTTCCTATCTTGAGAAGTTAATCAATCAAAAATTGTATAAAGCCACTAGTTAATTACTGACAATTCTAAAGCCATAAGTGAACTAATCTGTATTAGAAATCATCATAACTTATGTTCAGTGTCTACATCAGTGTTGTAGTGAAGGCAATGCTACTATATTAAATACAATATATTGTTATTGCAAATTCTAAACAATCTAACGTTGTATCCATATCCATATTTTTCTATAGTTTTTTTACAGATTAGCTTCATTTAAACTTACAAGATGATAATCGCGGGACTTACTGAAATCGGTACGTTGCCTGTTCGTCAATCCACCCGTTTGTGCGATAACTCTCAAGAGAGAGGCCCAGAGACTTGTAACTTAGTACATATATTTCTCCTGATCTAAGAAAGAGCTCTATTAATTTAGGGTAAAAAAGGGTAGTCTGACCGACTGCCCTTTCAGTAAGCTTCAAAAAATATAAAGTAATATTTCTATTTTTTGTGGTTGTTCTATGCATTATTTAAATCAGGTAATATTTTAGTACACAAACGCACAGTCAGTCGAAGTTTTTACTTTACTACTCAATTGAAACTTTAAATCAAAACTTGAATTTAAACAGTGCACTATCTGTATACAACAAAGTATACTGGCGTACAAAGCCACAGGGTCGTCACTGCTTTCACATTACCCCTAGGATTATTGATAATGTCTCTAATAATGTAAATCAGTTTGCTGCCCCTAAGCGTTGGAAATATGTGTCAATGATATTAGAAAGAATCTTTGCTTATCGAATTGTTGCTTTTACTATGACTTTTCGTAATATACTTTTTACTGTTCAATGACCCAATAAGCTGGCATTTAGAAATGTTCCGCGCATAATTAAAGTCTTTAAATCAAACAATCAGATGTATAACTTTATGTTTTCCCTACCTTGTTATCACATCGTCAGAGTTTGCACAGCTGACAGTTAATTAGAACAAACAGCTGAAGTGTCCTTAAGCCCCCCATACACGATCAAACATGTTGGTCAGCCGCTCGATCCCAACAAGTTCGACCAATATGGACGACTGTGTGTGGGGTCATTCACAACACGCTCGTCGGATATGTTGTGTTGGGGTCCAACGAACAGTGGACAAAAATTAACATTTCAACGTATTATAATTTAGGATATTATAGCGGTAAATACAAGGCAATACACTCATAAACATAAGATAGTAATTAACTTCCTTGTTAACGACCGGTAGAGTTCAGTAAGTTGTTTACGGTTGTAGATAGAAGTTCGCTAGCCTCACCAGTGCCGAAAAGTCTGTGTCAAAATAAGGCATTAAAGTAAGTAAAAGGCACAGAATTTTTAAAATACGGCAATGTATGTTAAAGATAAAGGTAAGTACATTTATCACGTGTTTAACATGCTTGAATACAAATAAAATTGTTTGTATGCTTTTACAGGTAATTAAACTTTGACTAAGCTTCAAAAAAATATAAAATAATATTTTATACGTTTTCATTAAATGCTTGTACCATCATTCCTTTACAGTTTAACATAGATTGTATCTGGTTATACATGAAACCTTGCTAATTCAATAATTACTAATCAATTTTGATCAAGAACTCCTATTTTGTGTGTATTTGGATTCAATACAACACAAAAATAAACATTAATTCGTCACGGTATACTTAGAGTTTAAATTTAGAATATTTTTCAAGTAAACTTCCCGAAGAAACTATGACATGCTTTTTATAATATGGACAGCAATTGTAGTGAAATACTGAGCGAAGAAGCGGCTGCGTTTTGAATGAAGGTACTCATGTAACTCACAGCTGCATAAAGCTATAAATTAAAACCTTTAGGAAGGCCTCAAAAATATTTTAAACTATGTAGGCCTAAAACTAAGATTAGCCGCAAGTCAAAACTTTCTTCTCCATGTTATATTTGCTTTTATTGGCATTAAAACGCTAAAAAAATTTATTCACATTTAAATTAAATTTCTTAACTTTTACATTTACAAGTAATGACTCTGATGGTACACTTTTTATGACAAATATCTTTGCCAATATACAGGTTTTTCATAAATCAATATACGTCTTATCGTTTTGATATTATATCGTATTTTTATTATTAATACTTTGGCTGGCATATAAAGAAAGCTTAATTCATAAGGTTCCTCCCCAATAATACATTCAACTATAATTTAACATATACTCCAGTGTTAGTAACACATTTCTCCAATAAACGCCGTCGGACATTTGCCAATGAGGCTTGCATTTGTCCTAAGCTACAGGGTTTTCAACCATATATGAGACAACCAATATTTGACCGTCAAACAATTGATTTAGCAAATAAGAAGTTTTACATTTAAATCAATAAAGAATTGATTTAGCAAATAATATTTCTTAGTTATAATTAATATCAAAAATATAAAACTAAAACGGTATTAATCCATCCTCATAGTATATTTGAATAATATCTTACCAAATTAAATAAACAACTAAATATACACATGTAAAATATTTAAACAGATATTTAATTGATCGTTACACAATTGTAATTTTGATCAGTGTTCTCTATATTATTTTTTTTTTTTTAATTTTGATTTGTCTTATTTTTCATATTGATGCTTAAAAATATGTTAAGTATCTCCGCAACAATATAGATAAATATGTAGTTTTAACTTTTGTTTAATTTATCTCCTTTTCTTTTAACATCTAAAGTTTTAATGGTCTTTTCAATATTTTTTTGTAACTATTTTTATATTTAAATAAATAAATAAAAAATGCCTTTATTACAAGCGATACTCAGTTTACACTGTTTTTCAGTACAACTCAAGTCAAGTACAATAAATATGTCCTAAGCTAATTAAATAGATAACTTATACTTATAACTTATACTGACAATAACTTACATGCACATAGAAACATAATCAAAAAAAAAAAAATAACATGAATTTACAAATCACAGAAAGAGCTCTTTAGTCGTTTTTTAAAACTGGTAACTGAGTTTAAAGCTTTGACGTTACCGGGGAGACCATTGTACAACTTCGGACCGAAGTACGAAAATCCTTTCCTCCCTACTTCAAGCCTCACCCTAGGCAGGTGGAGGGTCCTGTTTTGTCGAGTTGCACGCTGAGAGACCTCATCCCGGTAAAACGAGCTTTTCGCAGAGGTACTCGGTTCTTTGAGCTTCAGAGTTTTGTGTATCATGCAGCCGGTGAGTATCCCGCACACGTCCTCCATGGGGAGCATGTTAACAGCAGTTCTGAAAGGGTCACGTGATCACGACGCTTCAGTTGGAAAATGAAGCGGATTGCAGTGTTTTGCATCTTTTGTATTCTAGTGACATTTTCCCTTGAAATACTATTACCGTACGCAGGATAGCAGTACTGAAAATACTGACAAAACCAACGACTGCATGAGACGAAGTTTTGTAGGCTCAGGTAAAAGATCTCTGAACCTATATAAACCTCTTAAACGACCAAGCGCTCGTTGAAATGGCGTAAGTGACATGATGGGTAAAGGTGAGCTCACTGTCTAGCACAACACCCAGGGTCTTTACAGTGTTACATACAGCCAGGCTTTCTCCGTTAAGCCTGACAACTAAAACCTTGGTCATCCATCATGTCAGTAACAGTTTGTGGTGCCACATGCAGGACATTACACTTGCCTACGTTCAGCTTCGACCCATTGTTCGCTGACCATTACGGAGATTTGCTGAAGGTCAGTGTTTATGTTGTTGATAGCTAAATTTATCTTGCTGGGTTCGTAATAAGCCAAGTGCAGTTGACAGTCATCTGCATATAAATGAGCCGTGCAGCTTTGTATACTGTCTGTCATATCGGAAGTGTACAGATTGAAGAGAAGTGGACCCAGACAGGATCCTTGAGGGACACCTCGCTGCTTGAAGAGTGGCGAAGAAGTGTCACTTCCCAGCTTAGTGACTTGTTGCCTACTACCCAAGTATGATTTGACCCATCTCACAGTATTATCGTCGAAGCCCATATAGCACATTTTGGCCAGCATCATCTCATGGTTGATCGAGTCAAAGGCCTGGGAGTAGTCTAGAAGTACAAGTGAGTTTTTGCAGTCCACGATCTTTGGCTTGAAACATGTCACTGAACAAATTTGTCAGCGCTGAACAGGTACTGTAGTTTTTGCGAAACCCTGACTGCAATTTAGGAAGCAACTTATTATCTGCAATGTATTCATTCATTTGAGCGATAACTATTTTTTCTAACTAACACCTTTGACATTGCTGGCAAGATAGAAAATTGGCCTCAAGTGTTGTACAGATGTAGGGTTGGTATTTTTGGGCAATGGTTGAATAACACTAAATTTCCAAGCATTGGGAAAAGTACCTGATCTAAAGCTTTCATTCAAAAGATGGCTGATTGCTTTAATTGCATATGGGCTAACAGCTTTTATCATTTGGATGGAGATCTCGTCCGTTCCAGTAGCGTGAGATTTTATTGCGTCAATAGCCCATCTGACGTTATCATCGGTAATTAGTCTTGAATTTAAATGTTTCTCCATTACCCTTCTATTAGCTTCCAAGAATCTAACTAAATCCTTATCTACCTCCAACCCTGAGCCCATCTCAACAAAATATTTATTCATTTCATTAACCTCTAAGCTGTTTTGAAGAGTTTTATTCGCCTTATCAGGAACAATATCACACTTTCGAAGGCATCTCCAGAATTCCTTAGAAGACTTAGTACAAGTAAGGTTATCAGAGAAATAGTCTTTTTTAGCTTTCCAAATTAACTGGTTTAACCTGTTTCTAACAATTCTGTATTGATCCAGTCACTTCTCTGTCTGGTTCTCCAATATTGATTTCTAAGTTTATTCTTATTCTTAGTGAGTTCTTTGAGTTGATCACTTCTCCAAGGGGCTTTCTTCTTTGTTACCCGTTTGCAGACAACTGGTGCATGTTCATAAAATATTTTCTTAATATTACTAGTAATAAACTGCTCAATTTCATTCACTCCTTCCATGCCTAGAGCAATATTCCAATTAACATTTGAAGTAGTTTCTTACTGCCTTTTCGGGGTCAAATTTGGAGTAATCTCGGTATGTGATCATTTAGTGTCTAACAAATATTCAGCGAAATTTTATTTTATTCTAGACATGTTATTTGCTTTGTAATGTAGACAGTTATATCTCAGTTGTAAGATAACAATAATCTGTACGTATTACGTTATACTAAATAACTCCTATTCCCCATGAGGGTTCACTTCTGGCTGGTTTATACTTTCCAGTTGAACCTACAATGGTCGCAGCAAAAACCGATGTGTCGCTTAAATGTGGGCAACCTTATGGATGTCCAGAAGCGGCACATCATTAACCGCAAATATATTCTGGAGTGCAAGGGTAGTTAGTTCGATAGGTCTACTGCTGGATGACTGTTGGAGTTGGTGAGGTTCTCTAAGTCTTGCTAGTCTAGACATAAGGGCGTGCCACCCCCTGGATCTTTTATTGGAGAGGCTGATACATAACTGGCTTCCCCTCCTTCCAAGGATACATGACTGAGATTAATGCCCTAAATTCTTTCTCATGAATCTCGACAAGAGGTGGCCTCTGCCCCCAACTATACCATTATGGAATATCCTATCGCTCAGGAAGCATCGCAAAGGTACTTTTAGGATAAGATGTAATTTCTAAGCTTCTGTCCTAAAAAAAAAACTACTCTTGCCTTAAACTATCCTGGAAAAATTGTTGTTCAAAATAAGACATATTAAAATTTATATAAAATAAAGTTTGCGAATAAGACTTTTGTCCAGTTAGTCCATAAAACCACTGCACTATGACTCGGCTCAACTGACATTTCGACCTCAGTTTGTATAATATTAAACATATGTATATAATACTGTTATTTGAGGCTCGGTATTAGTGCCAATCAACCTCTAACAGTGGTATTGTTAGTGTAAATATTCACTAAATGAACTTTGTTTAAATTAGATTTTTTTTATATTCAACTATATCCTATACATTAAAGTATATTTACAGGTACATTTAAGGTATACATTAAAAATGCAGAGCACTGGATATTAGGAAAAATATTGAGCCTCTCCTTTAAATTCCTTTAAAACACTCTAAAACTAATTGCATTAATAGAATAAAAATATCACTGCCTTTGTTATTACACTCCTCTAGAATAACAAGGGCCAAAATATTCACTCGGGTTGGAAATTAGGTGAAAACCGTCGAACATGTTTGACCCTTGTACGGGCAGCTTCAATGTTCTATTCTACAAAACTAGTATTATGCAATTCTTCCTTCTCAAAATAAAGATTTGCTATTGCAAGGTAGGTGGACCCCACGATACGTGAAGTGTACCAAAGCTTTTTTGAGGTTGCACGCACAATTTCATTTCTGTAGCTAATTTCATTTTCGAGGTGTCCTTTCTATTGTAATTTCCTTTTATTAATGTCCTTTCGAGATTTCATTTTCTGCAATCATATAGAAAAGAAATTTTTACATCTATTCGGTGTTACCTATATAAAAATAAAGCTTCTTTCAAGGTCAGTTCGAGATACCGTGCAGATAGACAGACAGAAATGAAATTTTTCTGCAAACGCTCAATCAAATCAATCCTACACTTTCTGAAAGAAGACTGTGCGATAGTCATTTAGGTAGTTTCGAAGTTCAAAATATTTTAAATAAAATTATTAAAGGTTTGATCCTTGCGAAATAAATACGAAGAATAATCGTGAGGTAAGCAGAAGAAGACTGACGTTCACTTGCGTGGGTCACGACATAGTTTCCTTGACGTTCGTGCAGAGAAAGTTATAGCTTTTAGCGCATCACCAAATTAACTCGAACCAATAATATCTGTACGAAATTAGAATGTGGCATACCACTTTTCACTTATGACAATTGTAGATATCATACGCAGTACCTATAGTGTAGTCAATATGCGTATGTATTTTTAAAGTGACATCCGTCGCAATATTGTTTTCGTAATGCAAACCTACTAGCTATTTTCGGTTTGCTCACTTGTGGCTTCAGAATTGATCTTTATTAACGAATGGCTATATTAAATTTTGTTTTAGTGATAAAACAGACATATATCACTTTGTTTGATTAACTTCCCTAGATTAGGAAGACATCAATTATGTGATGGTCTGAAACAAATACAAAACTATCTTTAAATTATGTTAATTAACCATTCTATTTAATTGTGTGTGTTTTATTCTCCAACTCAATATATATATATATATATATATATATATATATATATATATATATATATATATAAAATTCAACTCTGTTTTCTGTATAAAACTATACTTCTGATTAATTCACAAACACATGTTTAGTTTTCAAAAGAACAAATGTGCAATACAAATAACAAAGTGATAAATCTATATAGTTTTAGCTATTTACATTCATTCTTACAATAATACGTTTCGCGAAATCAATCAATCTAGGACTGATTATTTATTTCCGGTTTTGTGCGTAAAGAATCACTTTTGGTATCAATTCAATTTATTTTAAGCGTCATAGTTTAGTTTGAAAACCCTACTTCAATCTAAAAACGTCTACTTCCAGCTCTAATTTACTTCGGTCTAAGACACACCTGAGTTTCTATTTTTCCCCGATCAAAATATATACTCGTACGCAATTCTGAGAATCCTACTTCCGTAAAAAAAGATCCTACTTTCAGCCCTTGTAATCTACTTCCCATCTAAGAAGTGGGGTGAATATTCTAACTTCCGTCAGTGTCTTGCTTTTAAACAGACTGAGTTTTATACTAAGGCTCAAACACTCAATTTCAAACCGATCTTTAAGATATTCCGTGGAAATTCGTGGACAGTAAACAGACAGACAAGAACTTTTCCAACCTTCACTTCGCTCTGCCAATTGAATATAATTTATGACTACATAATAATATAATATAATAAATGTATTTTTTTTTTAATAATGAAAATATATTGTACAAAAAGTAATGAAATAATGATAATTAAATTAATTCATAACAATATTCGCTAACAAATCATTTAGAAACACGTTATTAGCCAAATAGTTATAATAAGTTATGTATTTTAACTATAATTTCAAATGCAGAAACATTATTGCACATAATTTATATACGACACATTATACATTGCATTTTATTTAAATTTCTTTAAGTGAATAAAATTAAAAAGTGAAATCTTGCGATAGTAATTATATTTAAAGCAGTTTAAATTTTAAAGATATTTATTAAGGGGATGTAGTATTGTTATTGTAATCGCACCTCATCCAATAGGTTATTAAAATAGTATGGAGCAAAGTGCGTTGAAAATGGTCCGGGAGAGAGAGAGAGAGAGAGAGAGAGAGAGAGAGAGAGAGAGAGAGAGAGAGAGAGAGAGAGAGAGAGATACTCACACAACAAATGACACGCTTTATTTCCCCGGGCCTACAAGTGAGATACTTGGACAACCTACAGGTACCGCACTGCAACTGTGCCTCTGGCATTTATCGCTTACTGCCTAATAATGTTTAGATAGTTCTACCTCAACACATTCACACAAAAAGTAACACTCCTTATTTTCCCGGGCCTACAAAAGAGATACTTGAACAACCCACAACAGGTATTGCAATACAACTGTGTTCTGGCAGATATCACGTTCTACCTAATAAAGTTTTGGTTCTAATTTTATACTATGAATATATTCATATTATTTCGTATATATTTTTAAGCTTCTGCCTCAAGAACTTTTCTAATACAACATGTCAGATTTGAACTAATGAGGAAATCCAAGTTCATAAACGGTTAGTTCAAGTATTGATTATTTGGACACGCAAAAGGTTTGTCCCTTAAATATCACAGAAGTATTTCATTAAATTTCACTGCGTCACATAGGATTTCACATTTTATAGGATAGTTAGCTTGACTCAAGGTAAAAACACGTAAGATTAGTAAATTGTATTGACAACATGTTCCTTTAACTTTGTTATAGACTGTTATCCAGTTTTCTCATTCATCACTTTCGTCCCCAGCAGTCTGCTCTATCTGCTACAAATATAACTCTACTTACTCGTCATCTCACGTGGGGATCATGGTCTTAACTAATTAAATACAATATTGTAACGAAATTAAAACTAAAGACTATATAAGCCTAAATAATATTATGTGGAAGTGCCTTTGTTTGTTTGTTTTTCTTTCACGAGTAAACTATTCAACCTGATTGTTAATTAATTAGGCCTATTCTCTTTTGAAAAAGCTCTCTGGGCTACGCCCCACGGTCTCTGAAGTTGCAAAATATTAATTAAGAGCCTGGTAAATGTAATGACTTGTTCTGTATAAACATTTTTAATGAAAATACAACCATACGTTTAATTTATTTAACCTCTATAGTCTATTTGCTTACATTTATAATGTGTGAAAGCTTATAATAAGCTTGATATTAACTATATTTCTTATGTAAACTTTTTCTGAAATTGCTATTGAGTACATGGTAAACAAATAACCAAATAATACAATTAAAACTTTTAGTAATAAATATACTTTTAACTGTAGATTTTTAACAAATATTCAGTATCAAGTATAGAAGACAAAATTACTGTATAACTTTACTATAAATTTAATGACTTCTATAAAAACCATCCTAGTTATCTTTTGTCAGAAGGAGGCTTCTCAGATGTGTGTGTATGTATTTGAACCAGAGCAATATACATTTTCTTTATCGGGAATAAGGCAAAATCAACTATTGAACAAAAAGAAATACTAAGACTGGAGTAAACATGGCCACTTTACTTCAGTCAAATGGCCAGTCATATACCTTTTTGGCCAGATTTTAGACCGTGACAACAAGGCAAACTTAAAATTTTCGTCGGAAATATAATTCACTCGTACCAGAAGTGCTCATACGCGTGCAAAGCCTACGTAATGTCGTTTGAATCCGCGTGTTACTACTAGTTTTAAATAAAAACAGATAAAAATAATATTGGAATACTATATGCATTTTCAGAAATATGATTTTCAGTTTCTTATTCTGTAAGAAATTATGTTCTGTTCTGTTAAACCACAAATGTATTATTGTTGCATTATGATGTTCTCATATAAAGTTATTCAAACTATTTGTTTTCTTTTAATTTTATCAAATCAGTTATTTATCTAAATATTTACATTTTTCATTAATAGCTGCAATATCAAATTCAGAATAAGTTAAGTATTTCATGGATTTTAATTTCAATAATATATTACTTTTATAATAAATAAATGGAGATTGAATTTCATTCAAACATGCAGAGATTTTTTTGCAAAGAAAAATTAAAAACAAATGTAACATCAACTGTAAAGCAATACATTAGCTTATAAAATAAATAAATAAAAATAAACGTAATTTGTGTATGGGTAGTTGAGAAATAAACCGTTTATAACACAATGTGTAGACTAAATAAAAGTATTTATTAAATAAATTAAAAAATCATAAATACACATTTAAATTTAGAGTTTCAAACAGATGTTACTGTCTACTGTTTGTGCAAAATAATTATATTATTTTAAGAAAAAAAGTTACCTTATTTTATACTTTAGCATAATATTGATTCCAAAATCAATTAATTGCGTTATTTATTATGGTCATCCTTATTGTCTGTTACAGTTTTCTCCAATCCAGGAATTAATCAGCAAGGGATTTGGCACTTTTGGAGAAACTATTCACTCCGGAACCAGATTTTAGAAAATGAATAGAAAATATAACATCATGTATTGTATCGTTCAACCTGTCTTCCTTTCTCAATGGGATTTGAATCAGGGGGTGGATTATACCCCCAGATGGTTTTCTAGTGCCTTTAAACTGTTTTGTGTGAAGAATTGTTCTGTAAAGTATTCAGTTAAATACCGGGTGTCCCATAAAGAGGTTTAAACGTTTGATGTCATATTACTTGACCATTTATGCTCCGTATATTTTCAAACTCTACACAATTTATTAAATAGGTTTTAAAAATATTCTGTGAAACTTTCAGCTCTAAAGCAATTTTTGAAACAAAATGGTGGCATTTTGAAAAACTATACTGCAAAAGCAGTAAAAACCCAACATAAAACAGTATGATTGGTATCGTTAAATTATTTATTATCATATTCTAGAGAAATAAAGCATTTCAATCAGAAAATTTGAATACAGTGTATTTTACATTACAGTCCACAATTATTCTGTAAACCATCCACAGCGACCTTCAATTGATTGTTTTAATTCCTCATCATTATTGAAGCTACACTTAAGTCTTTGTTCAACCTTAAAAGCCATTTCTCGAACTTCAATATTAGTAAAACCGAAATGGAGGAGCTTAAGTTATGTTTTATAGCACAAGCAATATTCTTCAATCCAACAGCTGTTTTCAACAATGAGCGTTATTTAAAATTGCAATGCAATAATCAAATTAGGTAATTCAAGACATTTTCGGTGCAAGTAATATAAAATCAAAAGTTTAAACCTCTTCGTGGGACACTCTGTACATTAGAGAGGTTATTTACAAGTTGTTTTTTTGTTCTTTATTTTTATCTTTGCAGGTGGTAGTATCGTGAACGTCTGTTCCAGTTTTAAATTGTGCTCAAATTGAGATATATAAGTTCAATTTTGTGAGGTGAGAATAAAAAATAAGTTCCAGAAGTGGTTCCTGTGGGACACCATAAAGATTAATGGCATTATTGAATGTTTTGGTAAAGACTTGCCCACTTTGGCTTTTGTCTTCAAGCTAATTGTAATACGCAAACCAGTTTTGTGTCAGGCAGCGACACGATAAAACTCTAACTTACGCAGAAGTCTTTCATGATTTACGCAATTAAATGTCCTGAAATTAAATACTATATTTCACCAGTCTAATTACATCTTACCAGTATGTACACGTTTCTTTCAGAATGACATAACCACACTCTTAAGTGGCGAGTCTTCATTTATCACTCCACCTCGAATGAAATATAGCTAATATCAATGGTCGTAACCTGTGGATTGTTAAGTGCTATTTTAACTCCATTTTCCATGCTAGACATTCTTGAATTTTCCCACAACTCCCTCGCCACTAGGCGTTGTTAAACCGTGCTTCCTATAATACATTAGAAATGAATAATACAAAAATATAACCAAAAGACATTACGACAAAGACCAAGAAACATCAAATGATTGTTAGCAAGCTCCGCTACATTCAAAGCCTGAAGAATTAAAGTACCAATGAGTACGAGTAGAAGAAGATAGAGAGGTGAGTAAATCAAGAAAATCCTTCTTTTTGTAAAAATGTAAGCTTAAGAGTTCATGCTAAAACAGAAAAACTCCAAATCGAGGACATATTTTCGTGAAGGAAGAATCTTCCATATGAGGAAAGAATCTTGCATTTTGGAAAATTTCTTGCATGTGGGATGAAAATCCCAGATGAGAAGATACATACACCGTACCTAAAAATCACTTATATCGGTATATATTATGTTTTCTAAAAATATCAAACGTTGCATCAATGATAAAGTGTTTTAATGTGTTTATACGTTGATATTTATTTAATTTTTTATTACATATTTGAAAATTTAAGTACTTTCACACTGCTGGGATAGAATTACATCTGTTGGCCTAGACAACTACAGGATGGTCAGCGTTTGTACAAGTTTTCTTCGGATTTTTAGTAATGTCTACTTTAATAAAAGGTGTTCTGCTGTTCCTGAAGACTAAAAATATTATCCAACGATAGTGTCATTTGGCATAACTTTGTTTCCTACAGTAAGCGTTTTTCTGTTTGATTTCCCTAGCTTGAGCAATATTGTTAGAAAACTGAAAGCGCCTATATTATCATTACTTTTACCAATAAAAGCTACTTGGTTTATCATGCATTTAATAATAACATACAAAGACAACCTGCCTTATCAAGTAATTAAATACGTCAGGACTTAAAATAAATTGATATTGACAGTTCACAACAGTCGGGAGCAACTAAAACTGTTAAACTGTATTGAATGATTACTGGGTGGGAGACACATACGCTGTATGATTCTATACTATGTCTTTTATTTTCAACTTAACAAGTCTAATAATAAACTAATTAATTTATCTAGCATTGACATAATTGCTAAATACTACTTAAAAAACACATTGACTTCACATCTAATTAACTGATCATTTCCATAGGAACGATATGATTGTAAATATACGGAATAGGCCATGTTATTAGTTAATTATTATTTCACTGCCAACGACTAATGTGTGTAATTTATTGCTATTAGAGTGATGAATATAATTTTAAAGATTAGCCTATACGAGGATGAATAAAAGATTAACTGAAGCCCACTTAATTTTAGCAAAAGAATTTATTCGAAAATGAATTTCCTTTTTTGTGAGTGGCCGACCTACTTTTAAGCTTATCTGTCGTCCTGAAAACCTGGGTTGTGGGAGGATTTTATTAAACAGAATTAGAAGAAGAATCAATACAGAATAAAATGTTCTACGGCCACAGACAGGATTTGAACCCGAGCTATCACTAATTTAGATCCAACCTCTGATGTATTACACTGCTCGGCCATCGGCTCTCACTAATTGATGGGCTTTGTTATTTGAACAATTTAATTTCTTCTTCCGATAAAGTTTACCCAAATTTACTAGTTTACAGTTTTGTTCTTTAAGATTTTAAATTATTGTTAATGTTACGTATTCCACATAAAGTTAAAGTTACTCTAGAGTCCAAACTTTACGCTGACGTGTTCGTTTTTATATATAATTATTTGATATAAGTGCAATTCAAGATGTTGCAATATTATCAGAGAATATCTGTATTTCTATCGTTTTGGTTAGAGATCTTTTGGAAAACATTTAGTGGAAGAGACCTGGTAAAGCCAGTTAGTAGCTGTAATACTATCATCAGTAATCCACTTTATATAATCCAATTTTAATTCATTGGATTAGTAGTTGGCTTAGTTAATTTGTAATTAGGGTGCCGAAAAACAAATAGACCCCGCGAAACGCGAACACCCCAACTTGCTATTTTCAATTTTTAAGCAAGCGCAAGTTGATGGACGCGACCAGAAAGAAATGCCCATGTCTTAAGATGATTAGTTTCAATGAATTACCCTTTATTATGATTATCAATCAATACTTAGCTCCCGTAATCCTGTATAAAAAATTTTAATTAGCTTCAATTAAACAGGTATGGAATACATACAAATTTATATAAAGTGTGTAACATCTCAACTAGGTTTGCATACATGCTTATCAAACTGTGTGTTCCCTGAAATACGTTGCTTGTGTATAGACGACTGTACACGTCATTCGCCGTCGCAAGGAATTAATTAAACGTTTCTATAGATTTTGCTCAATGAATTTCACAGAAATTACAAGCAATTATGTTATATCCTTTGTATTTCCATAGTACATACATAGTAATATTTCGTACTTTATTCATCCTCGTATTACAAAGTTTATTACGTAATTAATTTCTTTTGAGTTTATCTAGTTTTCTCCTCCCATAAGACTTTCGCCACACTATTCGAATAACTAGAACTAAAACATATAAAGTAACCAGTAGAGCTGCTACCGTGTCTAACATAAAATACTGTATGAAAGAAAGATCCTTAGCAGCGCTTTGAAGGTGAGGCGCTCCGCGGTGACGTAGTACATACTGCACCCAATAGAGTGCTCTCTCAAGCGGGGGTTCTGGCTGGTCCTTCAGCAGCAAGGATCGCTGCTCGACATTCCTCTTGTACCTAAAGACCGTTAACAGAAATACATTTTGGTGAGATAAACTACAACTGAAGGTCATTTGATCAATTCAGGATATGGTGTTACACTGCTAAAACTAATTAAAATATTGCGATAAGAAGTTTATTAATATTAAAGGAATAGTGCATGGCTGTGTGGATTTATTCTCTTTAGCATAAATAAAAAAGTACAAGTCTATAAAATACTATAAAGGTAAGTAATTATTTAAGCAGCTAAAATCCTTGTAATTTGGTCCTTTACATAATATAAATTAGGATACGGAATTTTGGTTGAGGCCACGAAGCGATCTGATAAGAGAACTCCATTAGCGAGCAAGTTAATGTAACAAGGTACACACAAAAGAGAAGATGTTTGATTGTTAATGACCAGAGGTGCAATGAGATTCGTTATTTTCGAATAAGAATTGTGGGCTAAGAACGTTAAATATATTTGTAGTAGGATGATTGGAAATAAAAATGGGCGTAAGGGAGAACAGTAGCTTAGAAAAATGGCAATCAGCCAAAAGGACAATAAATACAGTATAGCTCATGTAGCACAAAGTAACATAATAATTTAGGCAAGGAAAAGATTCTCATATTGGTTTTTAAGATTTATACAAGATTATTAATAGCGGTGGAGAAAAAATCACAAACGTTTCAGCTATGACTGATATGCATTGGAAATCATGGAGAGAATACAAGTGATCACTATGTAATCTAGATTTAACTGTAAAAATATATATTTAAAATTTAGTGACTTATCAGAAAAGAATGAACACAAATTGAAAGTTGTTCCAATTTAATTACACTCCATACTCTATCCTACAAGAATATAATCTAAATAATAATGCGTCTGAATCTTTCCGCCTAATACACATATTATTCTATAAATAAAATACTTTTGGAAAAAGAAACGTAGACATAAGAGTAAGGACCTTGGGTGGGTTTTTAAAGATTACTAAATTAAAAAAGAGGGATCAGGAACGAAGCAAGAAAAAGGTCTGGTAGTATCTGTGATGATTATCTTCAATTCCAGACATACTGACATAAACCCATAAATTAGATCTCCTGAATCCTTACCATTGATTTTACAGAACTATTTTCGAAGATCAAAGAAATAATAATACATGACTCAAGACCGATTAGATGACGATGCATTTAGTACATGACTGAACGACATAGTGAGATTATAGATAAACTAAAGCACTGTCATCACTCTCCGAACTTTTATAATCTTCGTTTGTTTTTGCAATATAGTTAACTAATACTTGCGTATTCGTAATTGTATTTGCCATTTGGAGCATCTTGTCACATAGTTTTGCTGTTTTTATATTCTTCCCTTAAAATGTAAAGCATTTTTAACATTCGAATAATTTAAGTCAACGATTTTGATATTTTCTAATAATTTTAGAAGATTTTTATAAAACTTACTTAATCCTCTTCATATTAAGGAATGAAAGAAACTGACAGATGCAAAAAATCGATTTGATAATATCTAAATGACAGATCACAAGGAAAGTATAGACAGATATCCTTTGTAAAAGGTATGAATGTAATACCTTTTTGGAGGTCTTTAAAAATAAATTTTTGATTTCTTTAATACATTAAAAATCTACTTAGTAGATTTCGCAAAAATAAACTTGTGGTAAGTTGAAAGTTCCCAGTGTTTTCCTCAGCAGTATTCAACTGTATTTTAAATAAAGTTTTTTAATTATAAAAAACTACTGTATTAACAGTATTTGTAAATACTCAAACTACGCCACTTTATTCAGCACTTTCTTACGAAGATTAAAACACTTTCCTTACTTCCTTAGCAGATTTAAAATAAAATTACGCATCTATTTTTTTTAGTTAAAACTGCAAGATATTTATGTGCTGAGGATGGTAACGAAAGATACCTAAAGTATATAAATCGGTTCGACCTTTTTTTTGTTTGTGTTCTTGTTACCTGATTTATTCTGGCAAATGGTTATTATTCTAGTAGACATTACTGTTTACAATAATTCTGCTTCTGGTATTCACTAGTTCCCATACTGACCTTTTATCGTCAATGATCTTGTTGATGGCGGCCAGTAGAATATCGGCGGTGACGGTTCGCAGCTCCAGGGTGATCGAGCATCCGTCCACCTCCGTCTTGCGACTATTAGCGGAATGATCGCCGAAGACGGGCAAAGTAACCATCGGCACACCGTGGTATACCGCTTCTATTATACTGTGGAGGCCACCGTGGTTCACGAATGCCAACAATTGTGGATGTCCTGCAACCGTCAATTGATTTGAATAATTATTCACCATTTCACATGCTCTTCAATATATTAACGGTTGTCAAACTTAAAATATATAGGTTAGAATTAGGTATAACTTGAAATACAACGGAGTACCGAAGGACTGGATCAATAGAGTTCTTCCTTAGACAAATGTACGTCGAGGGTGACTGCTTCTTGGATGGCTGACCGATGAGTGATCCCGTCCTGTCAAGCAAATAATCTGCAGGAACATTGGAAGTTCAGAAGTCATCTTAAGCCGTCGACCTCCAGTTTGTGTCAGAGAGATCTTTCAACTTTGCAGAGTGAAATAAGCCATGCCTGACCATGCCGTGTAACGAGTTTCAAGTCTTTACAATCCTTCTGTCAGAGTTCTGTCAAAGGAGACGGACTGACTTTATTTTACCAAACTCTTCCTTGGACCAAAATGTTCTTTAGGCACAAGCAAAGAGGCGTCGTTGATAATAAATAATAAAAGTAACAGTTATGCTACCTTAATTGAGATTTAAAGTGTGATGTTTGCATTACTTGAGTGTATTATAAATGATTGCCAAATATCTTTAGTTGCTATAGGCTGTTATCCTGATTACAATCCAAGTTTTCTAACTGCGTAAAAACATTTTAAGCAATAGTTCAGGTTTAGTATTTGGTTAATTAATGATGACAGTGAACAACATTGAAATATTTCACGATTTAATTGGCGTAAAAATGTTGGACGTGGTGTTTTCCATTGCACCAGGAAAACTTACATTGCTGTAACAAATATACAAGTTGATTTTGTGAAAATTTGTTGATTAGCTTAATGGTTAATCTTTTAAATATAATTTAATTCTCGGTATTTTTATGAACAACTAGAGAGACATGTAACCTTTCAAAAAGATATTGACAGAAAAATTACGTTCTTCCAAATTCCATGGTTGTACATGCACCACCATAGAACATATTGTCTTTGTATAAAATTAAGGATGATATATTTCACAGGATATCTTGCCACATGATACGTTCACCATTTTTATAAAGTTAGGTTTCATAGCAGTGTTCAAATAATACAAGTTCCGAAGAGCTCAGAGAGGGTACTACAACCCAAGTACACTGAAATGAAATCTTATCGCAAATATTTAATATTTTCTATCCTCTAAATTAGATTCAATTACTCTATGAGTAACAATGTGTAACAATACTCATAGAGTAACAATACTCTATGACTGAACGCATTTTGTATAAAAGATTTTTTATTCTATAAAATTGTAGTGTTCCCATTATGGTTATCAATGTTTTGGACAAGAAGCTGAGAAACTACACTTGGGCCTAAAAGGACCTTAGGGCCACTTCCGGAATCACAGGATAGTCTGGATGGGTAAGGATTTTGTGTATTAATCTCAGTCACGTCTCCTTGAAAGAAAGGAAGGCCAGCTCTGTACCACCTTCTCCATTCAAAGCGGACATGGGGGTTACACACCCTTGCGTTAACAACTGGGTATAAACACTTATGGAGACCCACCAACTCCAACTGTTATCCCTTATAGTAATCTAGACCTATCTAACTCTCCTTGCAACCCATATCTTGACTTTTGCTATTAGTGATGTGTCTTTCCTGGATATCCATAGGGTTGCTCAGATTTAAGTGATAAATCGGTTTTTGCTGTACCAAATGTAAGTTCAACTGGAAGGTATTAAACAACCAGAATTGAACCATCTAACACCTATTACCTATGATAATAAAGTAAGTAAACATATTTGCTAACGCTTTGCAAACTCCCACGAAGTGACATACACCAAAATCAATATAAATATAGAAATAAAGCTTTACACAAAGTGTCAAGTCTGTAGATCATTTCGTTTTCGAGATACCGTGCGGGAAGGCAGACATAAATGTATTATTTTCCAGCCTATCGAGTAAAAGACTTTGCTACAGGTCAGCCAATACTACAACTGGTTAGCAAACGGTTAAAATATTTCTTTAAAATCATAACAGTATAAGAGTCCAGAATCAATTTGCATTGCATAAGCTCACAGTATAGACTTTATTTAAATAAGCTGATCATCAGCCACGCTAGATTTGGTCGAAATTGGTGAGAATGAAAAGGGTTAAAAATATGAAACCCTACTTTTCCAAACCACATTTTCTTACGGTTACATGTACTTAAAATTCAGCGACAGCTAAACATACATCAAACTACTCTTTATATAGCTGTCTGACGATAGTATTAATAAACTATGATGTTCAGATATGTCATGGACCCGTTACGTATGTAGTATATAAACCGACATACAGAAACATATTGTCCATACCCAACAAGTCCTGCTGAGGCAGCCACCGAGCCAGTCGTACGTTGTCAGGCAGGTCTGGCATGGTATCGCCATCTGTCACAAACTTCCACATCACCTGGTAGGGAAGTTTACTGAACACTTCTATCATCAGCAGCCGAAGTCGCTCAGGAAATTGCGAAGAGTGCACGGACGTTCCAAAACTAACGAACACGAACCCTTTCTTATTTCCTCCTGTCACGAACTCTTCCAGGTCCTGGAAATGCACAAATACAAAAAAATGTTATTCTCATTAACAGTAACTGTCTGAAAATTTCCATAAGGAAAATGAGCTATGGTGGCAAGGTTGGTTGTAACTACTGAAAGTGTGTTGAAAGGTGTATTGATCCTAGCCACAACAATAAATTTCAAATGGTTTTTAACGACGATGTACTAATTCCGGAGCTGGGAACCAACGTGTATTGTATAATTTCTCAAACAGTATTTTCTTACAATTTCTGGACCTAAAAAAATAAATTGATCGGCAGCCACCGTATTTTAGATGGAAGTTGAAATAGGATTATATCGAAAGAGTTAAAAATAAATAATACTTTGAAAAAATTACATTTTTTCTTAGCTTGACACACATAAACCAACCGTCAGAAACAAATATAGTTATAAAACAGGCAAAAAAACTAAATAAAGAGACTAAAATTTGCCACATATTTGGTCCATATATGATTGGCTGAGACAGGTTTAAAATTTATTTACGTATATGACGGTTAGATTTAAGTATATCAAGTTGAAAAAATGTGATCTACGTATGCAATTATTATTCCAAATTCTACACCTCCAAAATTTGCTATTAAACAAAAATTTATAATATACACACCACAGTTGTTAAAGAGCTAATCTAATGAGCTTATTCACCTGATCAACGTAACTCTCTAGTGATTTAAATCCTCAGAGTAATCTATTTAACGTCCTGTTAAAAGAATGCTTTCATTGCAAATGCCGTACTATTCTTTATTCCCTGTTCAACTTGTGTCAACTTGACCATATGGTAAATGCAACCCTTAAACATCTTTTTACGTTACTTTTCTTAGAGATTTTCAACAGATCATTTTTCACACCTATCTATGACTTTAAATACTATTTTCTTAGATGAATATGTCAACTGACCAAATCTGTTTTGGAAGCATATAAAGTCTCTTTAAAATAGTAAAAGAAATTTTCACAATTATTGATATCACCTCAGCCGAAACAGTTCCCTAAAAGTAAGTTACTTTCAATTTGGTACAGTTAACTTTAGTTTCAGTATTATGGAACTGTGTGAGTCGTATAAAACATATGCTGTCCTACAGGTAAAGATCTGTATTGGATTTTAAAATACTGTTCCTCCATAAACCTGCAAATTTTAGTAGCCAATGTGGCTAACTATATTTCTAGATTTTTGGAAATTCGCTCCAAACATTTCAGATTTTTGAGCTTTGAGCCAAATTTTGTTAAGTTAGCATTTCTATTACAGTATCCTATAGTATAATAAATCGATTCCGATAAGGCTTTTATTAAGGCTGCACTTATTACTTAACCTTAAAAACTGTGAATCTCCGTTAATGGCACATACGAATACTTACGTAAGTAGAACCGTTGGTGGAAACACGTTTGTATACTTATCGCTATTGGTTACCTTTGTACACTTTTAGCAATAATATATGTAGCCCAAGATATTTGATAATTAGTTCAAAAGGGTGTTTTTAATTAAAGTAACCGCATTATCAAG
Organism: Homalodisca vitripennis; assembly: GCF_021130785.1. NCBI lineage: Eukaryota > Metazoa > Arthropoda > Insecta > Hemiptera > Cicadellidae > Homalodisca > Homalodisca vitripennis. Next base: position 162,532,053 of record NC_060209.1, read on the forward strand.
CCGAAATGACGTTGTTTGGATAGAAATAACGTCTAATAATACCAAAGCTTCTATCGTGCTGCGGAGACCGAGGAATTCACTAATTTTAGCTGGGTGGTTTATAGATAGTTTTTTTCATACAAAAGACGAGCCTATTTCAGACACCCACACGGGACAACTTACCGAAAGTTTTTACATTAGTTCACCAAACATGGCCTCCCGAAGCCGAAGAAACCATACCCGTTCAAAATGTGTTATAAATATATCGGCTTTTAAAAACGATAACTGTACCAAAAAAGCCCAAATAAGTTTAAACTTGATTCAAAAATCGATCATATACGTGTTTCGGATCGTTGACCAGTTTGTTACGCCATTTTTAATATTATCTTTACTTTAAATGATCGCAACACCGTTAATTTGTTAAACTAGAGAAAATCCCAAATGTGTTCTGGAGTGCTTATAAGATTTACTAAAGATTTTAAGTTAAGCTTGTTTTGTTATTTTGAACGATATTCGAGATAATGAGTAAATATATATGTGTATATATATATATATATATATATATATCCAATAAGACTTGTATAATCACCTCTAACTTGGAAAACAAATGCTGAAACCACTTCAAAATGGAACAAAATTTAATATTTTAAATATGTTAACTACGTATGCTCGTTGGCCAGCTTGATACGTTAAATTAAATATGATCCAAATCACTATTCTCCGACAGCTATTACTTTATGAGCCTAGAGAAAAACTAAAACTGTTCTTATATATTTCCAAAACCTTTTATTATACACTTTTTGAATCTCGAGATTGTTTGTGATATCAAAAGTACATAAAAATTCAGTTGTTACAAAATACCTTTTTCTATCGACGGAGGGATTATACCAAAATACTCTTTATTCATTTAAAATTTCTTTTTCTTGTATAATATAAATTTTCTATTACATAATAATAGCTATTATGAAAAAGTATTCAGTTTACTACCAGTGATAAATAGAACGAACAACGCTTATGCCATATGGCCATATAACACTGCATTAAAACAGTAATATAATAATTGTAATGTAATAATTTAAAAAATTAGAATAGGTTGTGCCATTTCGATGTAAAATAACTCTGCAACGATGCATTACTGTAATTGCATTAATGTACGATATCTACCATGAAACATTAAACCTTTACAGATTATTAGGCTAATATAAATAAGTTCGTTTCCATCATGTTTTATTTTAATGAAACCACACCCAATTTAGGATAATTGATAAAGTAACTGTAATGAGATATACCGCTGAGTGCAGTATAAATATTACAGATATCTGTGACGTAATGTCGCATACTGTTATCGTCATTTTCTCTGTTGTACTGTATATAGTAAAATTCCAGTATGCAATGAAGTAATATCAGTTATTGAATCAGTTATTGAGTAATACGCCTTAATTATGCCTTTTATTAGCATTTCTAGCTCGAAAATAATTTCGTTATACTAGAAAACTTGTTATCATTGGTGAAATTACATTATAGTTTTATAAATTAAATATGATCCAAATCACTATTCTCCGACAGCTATTACTTTACCTTTATACTGTACTGTATACCTGCTAAAGAAAGGCACCCGTGTGGTGCGTACAACGACAATACCAAGTCATGTTTTCATTCTAATATCCCTTAATTAGACCCAAGGAACTCAACCAAATTATTTTCAACTTTAGAAATTTTCCAAAATAGCTCAATTTGGTGGTATGAATGCGAGTTTTATGAATTTTTAAAGGTAATATGGGTTTTGTGATATATCATTTTAATAATCTTAATAAGCTGATAATTTTGGTGAAAATAAAGGATTAACCATTTTTAATCTTAATAACAGGATGTTTCTCGTGTTGAAACAATTCGAAATTACAGCACAAAACGCAATTTGATATGATAATAAAGAAAATGATACGATAATTTCCATCAAATAAACAACATAGAAGGGTAAACCGCAGCACATGTCGCGTTGTTACGATAGGCTTTGTTGTGGTTATTTGCAGAATTTCAAGCATGTTGCTAATGTCCTTAGTCCGCATGTTAACTATTTCATATGTTAAAATGGCCTTTGATTGTACTCGGTTTGTTTACAAATGTATTTATCGAGAAATGTTCTTGCTACCGTCGTAGTTACTTCTAATATCGATATAAAACTGGCACTACTCCTCATACAAATCCCATTTAGCCCATTTAGGCAAAATTTCCAACTTATTAGTGAGTTCGTTCTCGAGGTATCGTGCCGACAGACGGGTACAAATGAAATTGTTCTAATCCCACGAGTGAATAGGCTTCACTAATACTCGGCCAACAAGCTTTGTAACAAATAAAAATTAATATTATTTTAATTTTACGATGTGTTTAAAAAAAACTCAAAAGCAAGGAAGGATAAATTTTCCAACATATTTCCAACAGGATGTATTTAAGGTAATTTTGTGTTGGCTGTTCTTATAACTATATGAAATATCCAAGCGAGCAGTAAAATGATGTAGCGAGTAGAACAAATCTGAAGTAGGAACAAGACCGACATGTCCAACTGAAGACAGAAGTTTTATTTACATTTATACTAACACAGACCAAAAATGTGAAGGAAATGGCAGAAAGAGGAGAAAATGGATGAAATGGAGAAATCTGGAGTGTTAGTCGCAACACACCTGACTGTACTCTTGCTATGGATGGACTTATTACTTAAACCTGCAGACTATAAGTAACCTGTTTACTATATTTGTATATAATTTCATGAAATCATTGTAACTGATTATTTCTTATTAATGGCACTATATGTTTTATCACTACTATCACTCCAAAACATAACAATCAAGAAATAAATAGCAACAAAAACCAGTTAACAAAGCTTTTCGGTACCTAACAATTGTTTTTTTATATAAACTCTGAGACCATGTGGAGCTTTTCGATGCCTTATTGTACTCTAGGGACTATAAAAACGTCATGAGACTTTAGTTTAAGAAATTCTATAATTCTTGAACACTGAAATAATACATAAGTAAAATACTTCCGTTTTAAAATAACATTGACTCCCATCATTTATTACATCATGAGTGTGTCAACTAAAAAGCTAAGGACTTCGACTTTAGGACTTCTCCATACTGGCCTAAAATAGTTAAATTGTTACTCAAATCGTTGATCGTAATATATTGGAGAGAGTTTCCAGTAACTTCATGTTTACTTATAAGAATCTTTTGCTTATCCGACTTGAGACTGATTTTTAAACTCAACTTTCATAATGGATAAGGAGATTAGAATATATTTCACTGACTATCAATTATGTCAGGAGTGTTTAGAATGCCATTCAAAAATAATATGACCATGGTGTTACTGTTCCTCACAAGGAAATTGCCAACGAACTCGGGGTTGACCGCCAGGTAATTTATAAAATTTTGGTTAAAAAAATAAACAATTTTAAAATTGTAAATTTAAGGATTTTTTATTTGTAATAACATGAATGTTTAAACTACAAAACATTCGAATGAAAAGGTTTACAATAATAGGCTACATTCATTTACGTGTATAAATTATACTTTTTAACCTATTGTTAGGAGAAGGAAAGTCTTGTAAGTCTTTGTTTGTAGTTAGAGCAAAGGAAAACGGCTCCTAACTGCTGACAACAATCATTGCATCATTCTTTTTCTTAAATATTTCGTAAGGTGTAATTAAGTCTATAACTATTCTTTCATGTATTATGAAATTTAGAAAACTAAATTGGATATTATCTCGCATGGCGGTTCTCAGAAGACACGAAGTTATTATTATTTGAACTAAGAGGTTTTTACCAACAATATTTAACCTCGAAATAGAAACAATGGCGATCCGCTTAGTGTCAGAAGAGAGACAGTCTATTGAGTTTATTGAAATACCTGTATTTAGTTAATTTGTTCATGTATTATATACATTTAATTCACAGCCTAATATATTATTTGCTCTCATTATATTAATATTCGTTATACGACAAAAAAAAAATCAGGGGTAAACCTTTCACATCAATTTCTTCGGAAGCCACATTGAAAATATCTTACGGAGTGTGAAATGAAAAGTGTAAATGTGACTGTATGGCGTACACTCATATTGTTCTTGGTAAAGCCTCATTTTCTCAGAAGTGTTACATGCAGGGTCAGAGCAGTTTTGGCTAACTGATTTCTGAAAGTTTTACTAGTCGGGGGTCAGTGAAGAGTTGAGGATCAGTGAAGTGGTTCAACTGATAAAATAAAATAAGAATTTAACGTCTAGTAAAGTATTTTGAGCAATCTTTCTGGCAATATATTTTAATCTTTTTCATTTCAAAAGTATTAATACATTACATCATATCTACCTTATTTAAATACTAAAATCGTGGTCCAATTCTTATATCTCCAAGCTTATTATACACACGTAGTGTTTACACGGATATTTATACATGATTGAATAATTTATTGAGAATCTCTTCATTTAAAGGTTGTTATACTCACTTTTGTATTAAAACAGTTGAGTTTAAATAGAGCTTCATAAACGGTTTTAGCTTTAATTAATTTTTCTTATCCCGTTTGATTTTCTTACTCATAAATCAATAATTTAGTAACTCTAAGCAAACTATTTTATTGAACTGTGGTATTGCTTATTAATATACAGACCTGAAACACACAACATAGAACTAAGGGTAATGTGTTCGGTATACAAAAGTACTCTTTAAATTGTAGTTTATATTTACCTTAGGCAGAGGTTTTGGCTCTTTGCAGTGTATACAGGCAATCTCCACAACACTCGGCAGGAAGGGGCGCGGGTGGGTCACACTGTGGTGCCCATTCTGAAGTATCAGACTGACGTTTCTTCCGATGGAATCAATCGACGGAATGTCAGTACCAAAATGTTTCCGCACGATAGGCTCCATGTAAAACTTGTTCATGAACAAGACGACCCCACGGGCCAGCACGTGGAGGACGCCGTTGAGGGAGCGCTCCAAGAATGTCATACGATCGGTGTGATAAGAGTCGAAGAAGGGTGTGGTCGAGTACATAGTAGGGTTGCCCGCCAGGGAGAACTGGTAGCTGTAGAAGGCCACGGTGTTGAGGTATATAAAAGGCACGCGAAAGTAATGTACCAGTGCCAGCATACACTCGGGGAAGGCTCCGTCCAGTATCAACAGATCCACCTTCATAGAGAGCAGCGGTTGTGTGGCGGGGTCCGTGTAGAATGCATCACACACCTGGAGACAACAATGTTTACAATCATTTCGTTTGTGTGATAACTTACTTGGAAACAACAGCGTCGAGTACTCGGCCATCCACATTATTATTCAGCTGTAACTGTGTGTTGAAGATGCAAAGCGTCGCACACATAGAAGAAATTAGGTATAATATAGACTTTAAACTTGAGGACAATTTTTATTTTGATGGTTATGTACTTTAATATATAAGAGGTTATTGGATAAATAAAACCTTAGTCAAGTGTAATTCAGAATGCGTGGTAGTAATATACTTGGAAACAGTATTAAGAGCATTATGTAAATTAACACTATAAAATAGAATTACTCGCGTTTCTATTCAGCCGAGCCGAAGAGAAGCATCAACGCATTACTTGCTAGCCTATACACCGAATCATGCTCAATTTTCCGAGCTTTAGGTTTACGATATGAATGCCATTATAGCATTGGATAGTTATAAATTATCTAACTATACAATCAAAGGTTATAGACATCATGAGATGCAATAACTGTAACATGAGCGGTCTGGTTAGCGAGATGTTTCCAAGTATCATTAGGGTTAGTTATACACGTTCCCATCTCACCCTTTTGCACCTCTGAATCGAGAATTAGGGATGCATACGAAACCCAATGTGTCTACTACAGTAATTTCATTTAGTTAACGTAGTGTTGTTTGAACTAACATACTGAGCATGCAAACACAAACAGCATGGAAGATTAGTTCATCAGTTAGCATGAACTTAAAAATATCGTTCTCTATGACCTTCATTATTTACTTTACTCTGACCAATATTTACAAATTGAAAATAAATAATACAGTACTTGTGGAAGTAGATCGTTAATAAACGTGTGTTTATGTGCCCCGAATGTTTTATTTACCTCGTTTACTTTATTAGTCGGGTAAGTATATTCCATAGCCACTATTAGCAACCTTGTGATAATGGAATATTAGAAACACCTTTACACGATGTGCTCAACACCATGTTAGATAACTAATCTACCAACTGAGGACTTTGATTAATTTACAAGGTAGGCGTACGCCACACCACGTGTCGGGTAAAAAGGCTTCACTGTTAAAAAAGTCCACAAGTTAAAATGTCATATGGAAGTTCTCAGTTCGTCTAAAAATCTATTTATTATGCGATTTTCTCCTTGCCATCGTTTCTACCCATAGTACCAATGTAAAAAAGTTCACTGACCTTCAGGCAAATTCTATTGAGTGACGTATATCATCAAGGAATTCAATGTGCCTATGTAGAAGTGAAGTTTAAATTCCATAGGTCTGTTTATTCTTAACTTAATAATATGCATTCACTTCATAAATTATTTACTGCACTTTGGATATGAAGCTATCTTTCTTAAGAAAGGTAACTAAATATACATACCATATGATAAAATTGTATAAATATGTTTTCACACTTATAAATTTAACGTATTAATTTATGATACTTGCGTATGCTCAATATATCCAATTTATAATGGTTTCTTATGAAATATTACCAGGCATAACCTCACCGAATAAACGTAGTCGAAGATATCCGAGAGTCTGAAGGGCATTTCTCCGCGAAGCTTCGGACCCAGCATATCCAACTTGCTGTACGAAATGACCGCTTCTTCTACCTTCCTAGGGGTTACTTCCTCGACCGGTGAGTCACCGTCTTGAGGGAAGGCGCTGACAAGGGTGACCTGATGACCTTTGGAGACCAGACCCTGGCCTAGGGCGAGGAACGGCACCTTGTGACTCTTGGTGCCGCCGAGAGTTATCATTAGGATGTTGGCGGAGTTGACCATACCCATGCAGAACAGAACGGTCACCAGCTGGGCCTCCAGCATGGCTCAGGAAGAGGCTACCTGCCAAGAATAATATAATCAGAACCAAATTGCTAAGAACCTGCATTAACACCGAAATTGACAACAGTGTTTCCACATCACGTGTGGCAAAACAGCTTCTCTGAGGTTGCAAGCAAAATTTCAGGTCTACTGCATATTTTATTAGACTGTATATGGTACAATGCACATGTTCAAATGTCATACCATCAATGTCAAATGTCATGGTTTCCAATTTATGTATTCTGTAATTTTCTCTTTGCATTTGTATCCATTTGCATCCATAAGCTAATGAACAATTTTCACTAATGCTCACCAATGAACTGGCATGCACCATAATAAAACTCGATATTTCTTATACGATAATCAAGTGTTTTGCAAAATTAAAAATCCTATTGTCAGTCGATCTCGAGATATAGTAAAGAGACAGAACATTTTCTAGTCCTTCAAATGATAGGCTTCGGTAACGCTCAGCCAATAAATTTAATAGTTTTATTATGTGGTGAAAACTAACCAAAATTCGTTAGAGGGGATATAACAGTGATACTGGCATTAATTAAGAAAAAGGTTAGGGCCTCTGACTGGTAGATTCCGTTACCCATCTTCAAAACTTGAACCTTTTTAGTTGAATTTATTCATGATCAGACCCCTACAATAAACTGTTACATAATAGGTATTCATAACATCGCGAGGGATGTGCTTGTGCGTATCCCGCACTGGCAAGAACCTTGTTTATAAGAGAATATCTATGAAACTAATGATACTTTCTTATCTCTTTCCAACATTCATGTGAAGTATTTTCTTGGTTTGCATTTGTACTTTATTAATTATTATAGCATTGAAATAGTGCCTCTCTCTGTCACCTTATTCTAATCCACTTGATCAGGCAGTCACATGATCATAGATGTTTTGATATATGATGCAAAATTCATCATCGTTATTTGAATTGTATTAGTTCCATATGTATATTATACGGTTTAGGTACATAGTGGAAGTAGGTATTTACTTGATTTGAACTATTGCGTAGCATTTGTTCGTGGAAGTAAAATACATTGTCAAACTTGGGCCCAAGTTATAAGGGATATTGTAATTTTGTTTTTAAAATATCAGAGTCCCACAAAACATTCATAATTTAAAATCAAATGCATTGTAATTCGCATAATTTATTAAACTATGTAGGAAAAGTTCCATGTAATAACGACTTAAATCACTTGATAACTGACACACAAGAACTGAAATTATTCAAAAAATATAGCCTGGACATAGGAATTCGTTCATTGCTTTTTCCTAGTGAGAAGTTCTTGTACATGTCAAAGATTTCTAGTTTTAAATGTCATATTTTTCTAGTATAGGTTTTGGTTTCCAACCCGGAAACAAGGTAAAAATAACAGTAAACTATTTTCATCACAGTGTGCACATACTTACATTATGGACCGTAATAGTGTGTAATATAATTTTTATACGATTTTTAATAGAAAAGATTCCCGGAGCTCGTCTTGTACACGGATTTCAATTAAACCTGTGTAATTTTGATACTTAGCTAGTGAATAGATAAATCCTCCATTGAAGGGTTTGTAAACCATTAAAGTTATGTGATAGTGAGTTATTAAAATTTGTTGTATGTTAGATGTAGAGCAGTTAGTTTCATCTGTTTTCACTGTAAGAACACTGGGCACGGAATCTGGAATTTTACAGGAACCAATTCTCGTAATAGTCCATTAACCGAGAGACACTTTGAATTGTATAATCACAGTCAAGGTTTCCTTGAAATCGGTAGAGAGAATTTTGCCCAAGAGAGAAATCGATCGACGGCTTGACACACTTACACCCACCGGCAGACACGTAATTAATTGTTAAATCAACATTAGTTAATCACATAAAGATCTACTATTTGGCTGAAAGTTGTGGCTTTTAACTTTCTCTATGTAGATGGCTGACAGTGATATAACCATTATTAATGTGCTATTAAATGTTTCAAGCTAAGAAAAATATTATCTGAGAAAAACTCATTGTTTCATCTTTTTAAGTGAATGACAATATTTATTTACTCTTTTATATACAATATATTTTTTCAAACAAACAGAATATAAGCATTATTCACAAAGTTAAACATTAGTTTAAGGAATAAAGATAAAATAATACTCGTACCACGAGTGACTATAATTTAAACAAATATTAAAATTTAGTTTCTAAACATGCTTGGGCCTTAGCTAATACATGCTTTAATACATTTTACCAAAAGTTGGTTTTTTTTTCGATCACTAATTTACAAAACCAGTGTACCAGTGATATATAAACTAGTGTTGTGATTTATTTCACATAGGTTAGTGATAAAATCAAAATTGAAATAATTTTATGAAACCATAAGAGATAATTTTATGGAAATTGAACTTTACAATGATTGATGGTTAGTAATGAAGACGATACAGTTGAGACATTTATTTACTTGCTTATATATTATTTCATATTGTATTTCCCTTCATTTTGTTGAATTTAGCTATATCTTTTTTTTCAAATTTGTTCATACACATACATTTATATACCATTATTTTAGTTCAGGTAAAAAAACTTGCCACAGAGTAATAAACATTACTTCAGTAGATACTTCCGAACTGATCATTACTCTCATGTCACTTTGATCACAATAGTAAACTGAAATTTGAAAATGCATGTTTTAGTCACAATTAGTTTAATGTGTTACGAGTAAGACATATAGTTGAAAGAAGCATACTTCTTTACTTTTCGTCGTTTTTCTTGTTGTTTGCCATTTATAACAGGTAGGTAATGAAGAAATACTGGCTTACTCAAGAGTGACTAAATGATTTCTGAGATCTCAATGACTTTTAGAACACATTATGACAAGTCAAACAGTCTGAATTAAGTGTATCATATCAGTCAAACACTTAGAACAGATATAAGATAATGAGAGAGCCATCGTAGACAAAATGCATTACAGCAATGTATTTTCCTGCAAGATCTCTCCGCAGCCCGGCAAATACAACTACAGCCGTACAATGAAATACGCATGGAACTATTTGAAGGAGTTGGGTCAGTAGCTTTAAAAGAGTTTTACTTTTTAACCTTTCGGAGTATGTTACACTTTTAGCATGTAAGTTTCATGAATATAAGTAATTTGATAAACTAGACTCAGTTAAAAATAACCTCTTCTGGCTTAGTCAGGAGAAAGGTAGATTTCACGTATAGCCGTCATTTCGAAATTTTAGAACTGAATATGTATTATTAGTATACGTTTAATTTGCATAACACTTGCGTGCAGTTATCACTCATAAATGTTCCCTCTTAATTTAATGGTACCACTTTCAAATAAGTCCAATAATCTTGAAATCTTACAAGACAAAAATTGTATAAGTATGTACATTTACTTGTAAAATTGTGTACTAGATTTCGTTACAATTAATCATAAATTTTATTTGTTAACAAATATTTGGTTATAACCGTTCAATTGTACATTTCTATAACTTTAAACAGCTATCATCATTAAACGTAAAGAGCTATCTAAAAAATAAGTAAAAATAAATGTTGCTTGAAATGACTTGAAATTTTTAGATCAAATACCTGCCAAAACGACATTTACCAATCATTAAATTTAGGCAAATGACAGTAGCCTAATTTAATTTAAATACAGTTAAATTGCAAAAAGTATTTGCTTCACTGGGACTTCTCAAACACGGATCTCTCAATTTTCGGGCGAGTTATATATTTATTTGAATATTATTTTTGTAGTATCTCGTTTCTTAGGGTCGTGATTGGAGAAAATGCAAAAGGTCTCCCAAACATTCCGTCAAAAGGATGATTGCAATAGAAAAATGTCTATAAAATCCACCATTAGTTGTATTACTAATGCTTGAAATCTACAAGATAAATAACTTGCATCAGGTATATTGTTAAATATAATTAATAGTTTTGCTAGTTTTTCGGCTGCTTTAAGTATTCATTACCATACATTTCAGTAGCTCAAACCAATAACGTTGCTCGTACTAGTAGCCTAGACAAACATGTATCGATAAGAGAAAGCTAGAGACATTATAAAATGCAACTGATTACTCATAGGCTGCGCAATTTACAAAATTCTAATCATATTTGGTTCAAACAATTCGTTATCTCTGTTTTTTCCATTTTGTAACATGTTTATACGTATCCGGACGCATGTTGTAACGAACGCATAAGTATAATAATGGCGTTTGAAGGCAATTGATATGTTGTAAATTTTAACGGTTTTACTCCATAAAATTAATCTTATCCAAAATGTTATCAAACCCCTCATGTCATATTTCTTATCAGGAGAAGTAAATCAGCCTCTTCTTTTCTCCAACATAATTTACTATTAATTTCATTATCATAATGTAATACAGTTTCTTTTAAAATTGTAGCCTAGTAAAACCCTTCAAGAAATCCAATTTTAATATGGGTTTAAAAATAACTTATTGAAGGATCGTTAGTAAAGTCTATTACTCAACATTGTATAATTGAGCTAAGTCTATAGTCTTAAAATTTTCTATGTAGCCTCAGCGAAGTCTTTTATGCGACACGTGGTGTCTATGTATTACTACTTATACCCCTACTTTGTCTATGTAGTGGGAGGTTTGTTTATATATAAAGAGAGGTATTGTAGGGACTTAAAAACATTTTAATATTTGGGTGTTCATACATGATGTTTGGCCATGTTAGTTAGTAGACTAAACATAAAGTTGCATTTAGATTTAATTAAAGACTTAAAATTATAAAATATTAAAATTTAATGTAGATGCAACTGATTTAGTTTCTCTATATAGAAAGATTTACGAACAAATTTTAAAATTAACACAATGGATATTTTGCTAACGCATGATTAATTTAAAATTATAAGTTTATGTAAAAACAAGAATACTATTTTAGGAACTTTAGCGGATTATTTTCAAATTTGAAATTGATATATCCTTGGGCCTGTAGAAAGTACGATATCTGTAAATCTGAACTCTTCTAAAGTTAAATCAACCGTAAAACGGCCAATTTGTTATCACGTAAATTTGTTTACTGGGCCCCGATGTTTAAATTATATACATAAAATAAAAGACTATCGGTTGCAATTTCACTTTATTTGTATTAATTATTTATTCAAAAACCTTTATAATTTACAGTGTTGTACCAACAAAATATCTTCCTAATCTATCATGTGAGCGGCCTTAAGAATAGTTAACTATATTTTTGATCATGATTTTTTGTAAATTGTTAAGTTTTTTTTTTTATTTTGTCTTTCAATAGTCAATTGTGGCAAGTCAGGCATTTGCCCCAGTTGACTTGTGGCAACTTCTTGAGCTTTGAAGTCATTGAGCCTTTACGAATTCAATGAATGTGGTAGAATTTAAGGGAATAATTTTGTATATGTTTCAAGTTGAATCTAGTTCTTATAAACTTCTTTTTTTGATTTATTATGTTTTCGTAGATAAACTAAACGTAACACTTCAATAATGTGAAAATATAGACATGTGTTTATACATAACAATATTTTATACTTATGGTAATTAGTAACTAAACCCGTATGAATTGTCTTAATACACAAACAGGATAAATTTTTCGATAAAATCTAATAACACTAAGTATTTTTATAGCAAAATAGCTAGACTCCTTCGGTTTGACTGCCCTGGTGATCTTCTGAAAATTGTGTTTCAATAATATACAGATACTCTTTTTTGTTGCACAACATTCATTATATTTTACGTCATTAGACAAATTTTTAGGCCGTACATTTTTCCTGTCGTGACTTTTATCTAGTTTAATTTTCTTGGTTTTTCATGAAAAATAGTATATTACACTTTATATAAAAAGTTAAACATTTATAATAATATAAGAATACAAGTGAGCTAATTATATGAAACATACATACTGCATTTCTTAATTTTCTGCTAGACGCTCGAAGAAAATAGGACATAATTTACTTTCATGCCTAAAACCACAATAATAATTTTTAAGTTCTAACCAACTTTTTCATTTGCACATCCTTGTGCAATAATATGACTAACGTTTTACATTTAGAACAATTTAGCAATTCAGTGAGAAAGTAAGAGCGCTCAATCCATTATGAATAACATTTCAGCAACAGCAAGATTCATACTATTAAAGAATTATTATGAAAATCAACATGGATGCTTACCGGTCGGATGAGAGCCGAGCACAGACGGATGGACTCATAGCTTGTAGTTGCGATTGTTTATTACCTGTAAACTGATAGTGGAGTGGCAGGTGACGCAGATAAAGATTTATCTTATCACACCATTGGATAACGGAGTGGGAACGGTATTTCTCAGTCAGAAATGTGTGACTGAACTATTAATAAACTATCCTGTACTGTTATTATGGAGCTTTGGATGAGTGGTTGGGAAATTGTATGAGACGACTGGGTTTTTCCAAGAGATTAAATAACAGTTATTGAATAAAATAAAAGTTAATAATAAAAGAGTTTAAATATTAAATTAAATTTTTGAAAACATAATTCTGTGTGCACTATGACTGTCGGCGTGCCATTAAAAATGAGGAAAGGCCGTGAAAGCGAGTCTGCCTGCTTTGATATTGGTTTCTCAGCCACATTATATTACAATAGGGGATGTTAAAATGTGAATGCATATGACTTTGTTTCATTTTTGTGATATTGTGTCGTCAATTTCAGCTAAAATTATTACAATAAAATAAAGTTACGGTTGCAAAATAAAAATATAAAACGTTGGTGACCTACAATTAAAGAGTTTTCAACAAATTCTGCGGCTTATATTACGTAAATACCGTCTACTAATATGAAACTGTTCTTTGTTTTCAGTGAATATTTGAGAACGAATTAATAAATAATTCAGAATGTCACCACATACAGGAGGTACAAATCTTTGTGGCTGATAGTACTCATGATTCCAAACAGAAAAAGTTCTGTAAAAATAGGCCAAGAATGTTTCGTCTAACTGATAGGTACCATTTTGTATTGTTTATAAATAAACTATTATCTCTAGAACTATAAAAGCTACAGATACTTAACATTGCACGTAGGTTACAACAAATAAAAACAAAACTAAAAGGAATTATTAAGTGATTTGCTTGAATATTAACAAAAGGGTGCTAGTTAAAAACCTTAATAAAGTTATAAAAATTGTATAAGATACCAACTATTTTATAGAGTTCATTACAGTTCCAACTTTATGCTATTCAACAACGCATAGACGACCACTTTAAAAAAAATATATATATACTTCCACAAGCAACATGCATTATTGTCAGTTGAGAGGCTTGATTTGACATTTTTGTTGCTCCCGGCTTGTGCAAGTATACCTTTGAAGTGGTCGAGCTCGCTTGTGCGTTATGGATTTAGTAGATAAAATTACTGTTGTTATTGTAATAAAATTGCAAAATAGTTTCATCACATACATTTTTTATAACTATACTGTTTTTGTTTTGTTTCTTTTTAGTTTGAAAGCTTTCATTAGTCAATATTTTGTTAACATTAAAGCAAAGAAGACAATATTTTAGTTCTCTCCAGTATAGTTATAAAAGAGTTATAACATACCAACTATTTTGCAATTTTTTACGATTCCAACAGTACGAAATCCGTTAACGCATAAGCGAGCACGACCACTTCAAAGGTATGCTTGCACAAGCCGGGAGCAACAAACATGTCAAAACAGCTGATGCCTCTCAACTGACAATAATGTTTGTTGCTCCCGGCATGAGCAAGCATACTTTTAAAGTGGTCGTGCTCGCTTATGCGTTAACGGATTTCGTACTGTTAAAATTTTAATAAAAATTGCAAAATATTTGGTTTTTATAAGATTTTTATAACTAGGTTATATTAATTTTTTTGTTATTTGGCTTTCAACAGGCACCATTTTATTAATATTTCTTCTTATTTGTCATAACTTATGTTGAAGGTTTGGTATCTGTAGGTTTACTAGTTATAGAGGTAAATTTTTGTATACATAATGGCCGCTACCGGCTAAATGTCAGATTTCTCGGCTTATGTTTACATGGCATGTTTATTTGAAATGATGAGTATACTATCAGCTACAGAAGTTTGTGGCAACCTTTTTTGAACATCCTTTGTATGTTGTAAACACTACAATGGTTTCAATAATGCTCCATTAACAGCCGGCTTTAGTTTTCCCCTATAGTAACAATGTTAAATCTCATGCACTTTATAACATTATTTGTTATAAAAATGTTGAAATACATAAAAGTACGTTTTTCTGAATAATCGCTTAAAATATCGAACACTCTATATACAGTTTTGATACGTTAAAAAATGATAAATCTCCCTCAATTCTACGATTAAAATCAAAGGTCATAAAAGTGCTTAGTATTTAACATTGTTCTTATGGGGCTACATGAAGATGGTCGCCAAATCTTAAAAACTGCTTCTGTACAAAACCAAACTTACAGATCCTAACTTATCGTTATTTTATGACAGTTGTTTGATACTACAGGGTAGTGGAGGGGTGCATTCGATTAGTTTGCGTACTTTAAACAATTTACAACAATTGAAACATTGATATTTAGGAATACAATTATAATTAGTGTATAAAATATTTAAAAACACGTGTTTATACATTTCCTTTGCTTAAAGACTTAACACACTATTTGTGTTTATAATCATAAAAATAGTGATATTTAGAAATACAATTTTCATTCATGTAAAAATTATTCAAAAGTACTTTTTTAAATATTTCTTTTACTTAAAGACGTTCTGATTTATGTTGAGAGGAAAGATTTTTAAGGTATTAATAATTTCGTTTAAAAACATTGCATGGATTTTCAACCTGTTTATTTTGGTTGAATAATAAATATTTTTTGTTTATATGAGCTTTTATGTTAACATGTAGTGAAATATTGTAAAGCAAGTTCACAACCAATGGTCATTAGCAGAATTGTGTGGTGTGTGTGCCAAAATCAGACATCGCACAGCCCAAGTTTACAGAGCAGCAACAGTTGAATTTTAAAGTATAAGTATCCATCCTTGGAGGAAAGGACTACGGGTATGTGACTAGCCACTAAATTTTGTCAAGTTCTGCTTATTAATAATAGCAATACATTATGAAAGGTTAAACTGTATGACGTCTGAATAATGAAACAGGTTAAGAAATGAACTGAAGAATAAGAACTGTTTGAAATTGCGTGGCCAATTAAATATTTTCTACATAAACATCAGTATACGCAGCAATAAATTGGACTCACGCCATCCAACTACACTCGACAAAAACTACATTAAACTTCATTGTTTTGGTTGAGATCTGATAACATGAGTACGAGGAAAGTTTGGAAATTGCGAGACATACAGTCCGTTCAAGTTGATGGAGAAGACGCAAGAATGCCAGGGTATTAATGTATGTCCACTGGAGGATGTGTAGGGACTGACGTTAGACCTCACGTATATGACCAACATTACAATCAACTAGCGGTTTACAGAACTCATGACAGTGACCTAGGCAACTTTACCACAGCAATGATACATTACTTTAGTGACATGAGTAACGGTTAAACTTAGGAACCCATAGGCGACATCAGCACTGATTTATTGCAGAACCATGTAAGTTCTAAACGGTCATATAGAATGATGGATTCAATTACTCAATCACTAAATCTACAAAAGTTTTTGATAATTAAAAAAATGCCTATGGAAACATTAAGGAGTTTACGTGATTGATTTTTATTTCCAAATAAATTTATTTATTAAACTATTTGTCCTTGACATCTAGATTGCACGTTAATCCTCATACACAAACCACTTACTGGATTCTTTACAAATTATTCACTAGACTTCTACTGATAGTCAAATTATCAGCATACAGAATTGAAAATTACACACACAGCACAGTAATGAAGAGTCGTGGATAATTATATGACCATCATTAAGTTATAGAGTCCTTTAAATAGTGCTTTTAGTTTATATCCGTTTTCAGAACTACGTTTCCGGATCAAAAACCGCATCAAAACTGTGCTAACACAAATGCGATCTGGAGATATTTTGGCATTGATATGAAATACAATCTTCAATAAGAAATCATTATAGTTTTTGGACGACTTACAACAGTATTTATTCTACAATCAACGAAAAACACGACTTATATTTTTACAGGCGACACAAACATAGACACTTTAACATCAAGTAAAAATGTAAATGAGAAAGACTTATATTTAAATATCCTATGCGGAGTAGGATTTATAGAATGCATTAACAAACCCACAAGAGTAACAGAACAGTCTACAACTTGCATTGATCATATTTTTATAAAACACTCTGACTGTAATGCTGTAACTGCCGGAGTTCTAACTACTGACTTGACTGACCACTACGCGGTGCTGGCCGGGGTGGAGCACAGAGCTCCCCGCACCCGTCTTAATAGTGACATTGACACTTACCTGGACCATGAGCTACTACAGAAACTGTTGGGGGGAGCAGTCATGGGACCACGTGCTGCAGCAGGAAGGACGTTAACGTCTGTTGTGACATATTTTTACAATCTCTTGAAGATCTAAAAAATTTATCTCTTAAACCGAAAAAGAAAACAGTACGCGCAACAAAAAGCTTAAACCGTGGATAACAGTAAATCTAATTCAATCTATCAGAAAACGAGACAAACTTAGTAAAACATTAAAAAGGCAACCATTTAATGATACGCTCAAAAATTATTTTAAAACTTATAGGAATAACTTGGCGAAAGAGATAAAAAAGACAAAGGCAGCTTATTATAGAGAAAAAATTACAAATTCATCGAACTGTCCCAAAAATGTTTTGGAAAGTTATCAATGAAATTAACGGTGGGGCACGATCCAATACCCCATTCCCCATTCACAACTTCCTGCAGGCTTCAGATCATGGGGGCGCTGAAGTTAAGGCTGTGGCAAACTCTTTTAATATTTTCTTTTCTAATGTAGGTTCACATTTAGCAAAGAAGTTTGCCGCGGTCCGCCGACCCGCCCCTCGTGGATGATGTCGCCTATAGAACCGATCATGTGTTCCGGCTGATGCCGGTAACAGACAGCCAGGTGGAGAGATGCGTTGCCGGATTACGCGGTGGCTCTGCTCCCGGGGTCGATGAAAATTCCTACATCTGTTTTAAAAAATAATATTAAGAATCTTTTACCACCGATCAAACATTTAATCAATCTCAGTTTTACCTCAGGAGTTTTTCCAAACAAAATTAAAATTAGCCAAAGTAATACCTTTGTATAAGTCTTATGATAAATCCGATATGAACAATTACAGACCGATTTCATTGCTAAGTGCGGTCGGTAAAGTACTGGAGAAAGTGCGTAAAATATCAGTTTCAAAATTATCTTGAAATAAATAATATTATATCAAAATCTCAATTTGGATTTAGGCCAGGTAAAAATACTTCTGACGCCCTTTTTGAAATCAATAACTTATAATAGACGCTTTGAAAGAAAATTATAAATCATTATTTCTTTTTTATTGATCTAGCCAAAGCTTTCGATTCTATAGATAGAAATTTGTTAATTTAGTAAACTTGAATGTATTAGAGTCCAAGGGACGGCCTTTAAATTGGTTCATAAGTTATTTAAGCGGTCGAAAACCAAGTTGTGTGTATAAATAATATTAGCAGTGAACCTCAGGAAGTAAATTATGGCGTGGTTCAGGGAAGCACGTTAGGTCCTTTATTACTTTTAGTGTATATAAATAACCTAGATAAAACTGAATCTCACAGGAAAACTACTCCTGTTTGCAGATGATACAGTGGTAATTCATAGCGAAAAAACTTGGCATGAAGTATATGAAACTGCTTCCCAAGAATTAAATTTAATACATAAATGGTTTTCTGACAATATGTTAACTATGAATGTCAGTAAAACAAAGTGTTTACCGATCGCACTACGCGCGTGCGAGCGGGCCACCTGCGGACCTGCGGCTGCTGCTACACTCGTGCGGTGACTCTCTCAATACTGCATGTGATTGCCAGCTGATAGAGAGGGTGGACCAGTACAAGTATCTCGGTGTGTAATTATTGATGCAAAACTCAAGTGGGAACCTCACGTTAATTGTATAAAGTCCAAATTAAGGAAATTAATTTATATATTTCGTCAATTAGGCCAAATTCTATATTATAATGAGTTAAAAACAGTTTACTTTGCGTATGTACAGTCCATTTTACAATAAGGTATCATCGCATGGGAGGGGCCTATAAAACTACATTAGAACCATTAAATGTTATTCAAAAATCAATAATAAAAGCAGCTTTTAATAAAACAAAGACATTATTCATCTACTCTGTTATTTATGGAGACCGATATTTTTACAATTAGGCAGTTATTATTAGGACTGTACTGGTCTACACCTACTCTCATAAAGATGCCGTCCTCACCCCTATTGTTCACAGTTACCCTACAAGAAACGCTGCGAGTGTGGGCTTGCAGGTCCCTTTAATTAAACTGTCTATTAACCTCACTAACGCATACTATGTCGCCAACACACTGTACAGACACTTGCCCTCGGTGATAAGGGACCTGCAGGACGAGCCTGTTAGTGGCTTCAAGCGGCTGGTCACTGCCTGGCTTCGTATGATCGGTCCGGACAGTGCTGAGGCCCTCCTCTCCCCCACTTAACCGTTACCAATGAAAACAACCGAAATCATTGCTTATTACTAACTTTACCGATACAGTCATTAACTTTCCACTCATCACTGTCATCCGTGCTTCATCGTCTCTGAGATAATGTATTAATGTTTTGTTTGTCCATCTTCATTTGTTTTTACCATGTTTGATTTAAATGCGTGCTAAGACAGCATATTCTAGACTTTTTTGTGTGATTCTGATTAAATGTTATACTTTAAATATATGTATAGACTGTCAAGTTTTTATTTTTTAGTTAAAGATTCCTTTAGTTCATTTCTATTTTATTTATTTATTTATTTTTCATTAACATATAGCATTTCTTATTTTATTATTAATACTTTGTACATTCTAGATTTGAACTGGACAGCACGCTCAGACTTTGTTCTATGTGCTGTCAATTTTTCATGCATTACATGTACAAGTGTTGGAAATTTGTTTTTTGAAAATAAAATTTATTTGAGTTGAGTTTGAGTTGAGTTATAATTTTAACTTTTAAGTGTTATTGATAGTAATTATATTTTATTGTACTGTATTGTGTGATAAAAAGTTACTATATCAATATAATATTAAAGTATTAAAGAAGCAATAACATCCACAGTCTTTTGAATTCCATTGTGTAATGAGCTATCATGTTGTACATCAGAGCGGAGTTTTCAGATACCCCTTTGAAAACTTACGTGAGATCCTAGATTAATTATAGCGTTGCCATTGAGGTACAATAACATGGTGAATTGAATGGATCAGGTTTGATTTTTAAATAATAGTAGGATTTTATTATAGCTGAGTTTTATATTCTTCCATTGACATTGCATGTCGTATTTTTGTACTGCCTTCTGCAAGAACCAGTTAAGAGAGTAATGGAACTTACGGTGAAACTTTTTGATAGTAAATTTTTGTTTTACAACACATTTTTATGTATTATTGAACTAATCAGAGTGAACGTCTTTATTATAAATTGATTCACATATTTCTTAAACAGCCTTCTAATCACCTTCTGTACTATTATGCTTATAATTACGATATATTCCTCATACTGGTAGTATACAACATTTTAACCGCAGCTATTTCAAGATTTCATGAATTATATCTACATAAAATTTAATTCTGTTTTATTTTAACTACACTGGCACTGTATAAGACAGTACAAACAAGGATTTGCCATGCAAAATACATTATTTTTATTGTTAATGTAACTTTCTTAGGACTGAGTTAAAAACAATCACAATTTATACGTAAATGCATTTTCTTAATAGATTGTGGAGGACCTACTCCTGCAGGGTGCCTCTCTCCTATCCTGAGATGTCTGCAAATGTCACTCTGACCCAGACTTATCGGTTCGCAACTCTTTGTAGTACGCCCAATATTTCCGCTTATTCCGCTCTGACTGCTTTTTCCACATCCCTGTGTTGTCAGGCTACCACGTTATTATGCCCCGTTATGATGCTATCTTCAGGGCAGATAAGAAACTACAAAATAAAGTTAACCTATAAGAATATTTTATAGACTTTGAGGGATTTCCTAAACATAAGTCTTCATTAACTTAATGTAAAAATAAATATTATTGAAAAAATGCATATTATTACAGGATTTTACTAATTTATATTAATTTGTTTAATTATATGCATTCTGTATCAAAGTTGTCTATCCAATATTTGGATTATACCTGAATAAAAACTAGAAACTGTTTTCTTAGAGGATGCAGGATGTGATATTGGCTAAAATTAAATACAAATTAATGAAGAAAACAATTTCAATTAAGAACCTAGATTACTATCACTATGTTAAAGTTAAATAATACGTAAATCCTTCACGAGTGCCTTCAAACTCATTGGTACGCGCCGTCAAAAAGAATTACTTGAAGGCAGTGAACGTCAGCCAGTGATATCCCTCTAAAAAAATACAACGTTTAGTAGATCACGTGGTGTATTTGGCTGTGGTAATGTTTAACCCTTTGAGGTAACTTCCATGAAGAGAGAGCCAAGACATTGTATCACTTCATGAGGAATTACGCACATTTAAAGTAAAGAGTTTAAGCAATCTTGTTATCAAACCTAAATAAAAAATAGTCGGAGAACAAATCGAAATGTTGCAGATTGCACATCAGTTATACCTTTAGGAAAAGGCATGTTTTGAAATTATTTAGGATTTAAATTCATTTTAAACATGGAATTCCCTCAAATCAACTTAGGCTACATATACGGGTGTATACTGTAAAATTTTCACATCCACACTTTCGTCCATTTTTATTGTTAAATGACTACAACATGCTCCTAAATTCTGATTCAAGTCTTAACACTCCTCTTTAAATGATCTATTATTAAAAATTTGTTTTCTATTTTTAACAGAGGTATCATAAAGTACCGTGACTACATTTTTAAAATATTTAAACCTACATCAACACCTTAGCAGCTCATAACAGCGTATCTTACTTTTTTATGTCTTCGTAATGCCTTAAAATATATGAAATAATTATTATTTCTACTAGTTTTTAGAAGACCTAATAGATAATTTTGATCTCTTTCGATTAAATGTTTCCAAACTAAAACGAGTGTACCTTCTTAAAGGTAGATAGAAGTATACCTACAGGGTGATACAACTATAAAACGTTTAAAGACCATATCTTTAATTATTTTTTCGTTGGCTTCATGTGCCCTTATGTAATTGAAAACGTGTTCTTTATGACATTATACGAGTTATATTACCTATTTACTGTGTAAGTATAATAGAAGGTATAACAGTATCACCTGATTGTGTAATATGCTTTGTTTTCGGGATTTAATTAGACGAGAATAAAGTAATTAGAAACTTTTTTAGGATTTATGAAGGACAATTTAAAGAATCATATCTGTGAATTAATAAATTGTGTTCAACAATCAAAGTGGCTTTGTGTCGCCTCTTTCGTTACCTAGAAGCATAATTTCATTAAATGAAATTAAAAAGCCATTCATATTATACTATTATTAAATGCTGTTTAACATGCAAGGGCTGCAATAATAAATTAAAGTTGTCTAGCGGAGTTTTGAATTGAAATAGTTGAATTGAATTAGAGTCGCGTGTTTGATAAGAAATAATTGTTTTGTTTAGTTTTATTCAACTATGCTGAAACTGCATTAATTCAGTTGGCTGATGAATCGCAGTGATTTGAGAAGTTTATTTTATCAATTTGTCCACAAAGTGTATATTTTACTAAGTTTAAAAATAATATTTATTTATGAATCATGAGAAGAAAATTATTTTAGTTATTGCACTTAATAAAATACTTACTTACTTAATAATTACTTAATAAAAAAATCATGAAACTTTATATAAACAGAATAATAATTTAAATTTTCATGAATAATGCTACACCCTGATTACTTAAATTCAAATTGTACTACATTTTGATAATGAACTGTGGGAAATCCTAATTTTAAAAAATACAATTCATTTTTTCTTGTATAAAATATTTAACTTTTTAATCGCATGTGCTTCTTAGTTTAGTCTGACTGATTGTATCTTTTTAGGTATATTAAAATACTTAATTATTAAATTGTAACTAAAGAAAACCTTACAACCCTTATGAGCTGGAATTCGCACAAATAATATAACAACCCCTTGATGTTAACCAGCGTATTAATTTTTAACTTATGAAACTTAGGAAGTATCTAGAAGATGAACTTTAGTCAGAATTTTCAAGCCAAAGGGTCTTGTAGCATTCGTATGAAGTCAGAACCTCCATTCTCCAGGTTCTCTTAAGAAGCTCCTAAAGTATTTTTCTACCATCGTTTTATTCTTGTAATACCTCCATGTCACCCCGCATGCCCTCCACTTCCAGGTACTCTTGTTTCCTAGGTTGACCCTGGCTGGACATCTTCCTTCTTCATGAGACTCGCTCTCAGAGACATCTAGTTACTGTTCCACCCAATGAACTCCATATACCTGCCTCGTAGAGCTTCACCATTAAAAAAAGTTTCTGGCTTTAAACAGGGGCATCATCGCGTAATCTTATCTGAATTGCATGTTACGCAGGAAATAGATGAAGTCACTGATAGATATTAAAAGACATCAACGAAGACAGACTCTTCTGTAAAAAATGTAGCTTTTAAATCATCATTTAACTGTTGGATATTATTTTAATACGAACATTATTAATAATTTAGATTATGAACAAACTCCTAGTGAACACAATGGTTGAATTTCTTCAAGTTAAATAATTATAATTCAGTCCAAAATGAATCAGGGGGTTTTTGTTTCAAATAACGAATTAACTATTGATTTTTTTAGGCAGTGAATATAATATGTAATATAGACGTATAACCATGCAACTAAATATATTCATTCACTGATCTGAGGGTACATGCCCCGCTCCTGATATTTATTCAAAGAGCGCTACGCGTAACTGACGTTGTTTATCACAGATGAGAAATCCTTTTGGTAAATACTTTAAAAACATTTAATAAAGTACTTTAAGAGATTGATAAATTTTTTTATTAAATGCTTTATTTTATTTTTTATTATTTATTCAATTACATTGTTTTACACAGTTTGGCCTCGCCAAGTTACATAAAAAAACTTGTCGGCGAGGTCCAGCGATATTTCCTTACTTCTACTGCTCCACTTCTACTGGCAATAATGTCTTTAATAAAGTTGTATCGCTTAAATCAATTTACTAAATTAAAATACTAATGACGATTTATTTGCGGTTTAGGGCAGGCATCATGTTTCTATTTATATTTGGCAATTGTATGAATATGGTTTGAACTTAATATAACAATAACAATAAAATAATATAACGATTACATAACGAAAACAATATAAATTACAATAACATGGTTAGATATTTGAAAACGATTTTTCTAATAATAATAACAATATATTCTTCTAGGAGTTCAGTGGTGTGTAATACATGCATACCTGTCTGAATTTGTTCCTCTTTGTCTGTCTCCAGCTTAATTTTACTATATCAATATTGAACTTAAAATTTATTTCTATAATTATAAGTAGCTATGGTATTTTAGAATGTGTTAGGGTGTTTCTTTATCATTTCAGATGATATTATTTATTATTAAATATATGTATTATTTAATATTTGTGAATTTGAAGAATCAGCAAGATAGATGAATTTACTGCAGAAGAGTTTCGTACGCAAAGAGCATCGATAAAGTTTCTGCAACTGCCACTGAGTGACCCATCTGAACTATCTTCAATAAAATATCTATAACAGTTTATAGATAGTCTATAAAATAGTTTAACAGATCATTTCAAAGGCTAAGCGAAATTGGATCAACTGATGTGGATATAGCTGGTCATTCCTTTCAGTGCAGTATTATAGTTGTGAAAAAGAGTATAATAAACTTTCCATAAACAAAAAATATGTTTTCATACTCTTGTGATGTATTAACGTGTATTTTAAAAACAAGCGCTATTAGAAGAAAAATATATTTTTCTAGAGAGTTTCCTAATTATTTATGATATGAGAAGATTGATGCTATTAGATAAAGTGTTTGCCAAATTTTCAAAGATATTAAACCTAGTGGCATTTATAAGATTGTGTAGAAAAGGATATTAACTCAACCAACCCTTAAGAGAATTAGATAAATTAGTTATCGTTGTTTTTGTGATGACATATTTTTCTTTCTCACTAGAAAGATACTCACAATATGGGTATTGAATTCCAGTGTCGTAGCTTAAACTGTTATAAAAGCAATATATTCTTCCATAAAACGCATACATACAGGCAGACTAAAAATAACTATTTATTTTAGTAGATGTGTATGAATACAGGTAATTTAACACACGGAAACTACTAAAAGTACAAAATTAGCAGGAAGATGGATGGATTAAAGGGTCGGTGCAAACAAACCACTGACCTGTCCTCTGACACGTGGGAAATATATTAAGATCCTATAGTGGATTATATACTAGTCATTTAAGCATAAAACACGGCTCAGTCTTTGAATGAGTGATAATAAGCTAAATATTTTTGTTAACCTTTATTTTGGCGTTCTAAAAGCTGTCTCAAAATTCTCATATAATCTCGTGTCTGCGTTGTAAGTTAATCAAGGTCGCGAATATCTCGGTTCTATTGCTTCAATAATGCTATAATTTATTACAAAAAGCAGATTATAGAATTTAAAAAAATATTATGAATATACATGAATATTACCATGATATATTCACAAACCGACACGGCGCGGCGCTACCTTAACTTGATTACAACTGGATTAATTTCTATAACTAACACAAATATTAAAGTCATATAAAGATAAAGACCCTGGCAGTTATTTGATACATTAATATTTACCTTTTTAAGGATGACATAACCAATGCATAATTAAGTACGTTTTGAAACCCACTCTTTTTCACTTCTGGCTGTTTTTTATAACTGTCAGTAGACTCTATAGCGAGTTTAACAAGACTCGATGTGTCACGTAAATCTGGGTAACCCAATGAATGTCCAGGAGTGGCGCATCACTAACCACAAATGTCGAGATGATGATGGGTAAAAAGGTACGTCTACTTTACTGAAAGCCTAAAATGAGAGATTATAGCTTTCCCTGTCTACTTAGACTCGATAGGCTGGTACATAACTGGCATCCTCTTCTTCCTAGGTGACAAGACTGAGATAGTGCCCGTTATACCTTCTCCTCGAATCTCGACAGGAAGCAGCCCCTACCTACAACCTGATCCATCCTGTCACTCCGAAAGCAGAGCAAAGGTTAGTTGGGTGGAACGAGGAGTTTCCTCACCTTCTTGTCCTAAGAAGAAAGAATATATTTACGTTTTATAATCAAATTGTAGATTTTCTTTGTAGTATTGGGTTTGGATTTATATATAACTGATCATTGTTCAGTAGTGTATAAATTTTGGTGCTACATATACATTGCATCATATACCAGAAATCAAGGTCAGATTTGGTTAAGATAATAGACTATAACTTATTTAATCAATGACAGACTAATTACCTGAGCGTTAGTAAATCCTATCAATCGAGGGGCTGAATAAAATTACTTTTCTGTATGTCCGTGCAGTACCTCCAGAAAGAACTGACCTATAGACTGTGAGTTTTGCGTGAAGCTTCGTTTCTATATAAATAACACGGAGATTGATTACGGTTCATGTTATTCAATTGGATTTGGTTGAGTTTTAGCGAGTATTTTCACACTGGTTACGTAACTAGTGTGAAAATATACTAGTTGCTATACGTAACCATAATAGCAACGAGGAAATTGCAGGATAAATAGAATTGTAAATAAACTAAATAAATCTGCCAATACAAATAGTGATAAAATTCTACAAATTGTCTTTTCAAATAATACTCTTAAAAATTGAATTTTTTTGTAAAGACAGCTAATCGATATCTAAGGTCCAAAACGGAATTCTAAAAGTCGAGGAAAAGTTTTTCCACCTGATTGTAAGACTCGCTTTATAAAATTACATAGCAGTAAATGATTTCTATCACCTACCCTTTATTACATAAACTATGCACCTTCCCTTCATCTTAGTTATATAATTAAACTTAATCATGGTATTGAGATGAATAGATGAACAGAAACACAGTAATGACCACGCCCTTTGTTATTGGACCCTATTGCCTACGGGCCGGACTTCCTTGACAGTTTGATCAGGCTCTAATTAACACTGACACACGCCGGTATTCCTTTGTCATGGATAGTACAAGTAGGGGTCACTTCAAGGGTGAATAGGATGGTCTTTTGATTCACTTAGGACAGAACTTACCTGCACTTGAACAATAGTATTTCAGAGACATCTCAACATCGTTTTGTCACTTTCTTAAGCATATAAACAAGTTGGGTTTGACCATATCGTTGTCCTAACGGGCTCTTCAAAGTTTTCTAACATCATGTGCAATATAAGGGTAGAAGAAATAAGCAAGACTTGAGAACTCCCTAGGTAGAAACGCCTAGAAACTAAACTTCTATTGTTTTCTATTATTTCAAATGAACTTAAGAGAAATACTCAATGATAGCAATTGGAAAAAATCGTTTTAACTCAAAGATTTAAAATTCTATTTTATCTCTGGTGCTATATTTAATTAATTTAAAAAGTATGCAATCCAGTAGATCAATTTTTTTTTATAAAACAAAACAAACTTACATTTTATTAATTAGTTTAATCCATATTACGTTTGCTAAAACAGGGGTATCTGGACCTAGATGTGTTGCCGTCCGTTTCATGACTACTTTAAAGTACACTCTATGGTAAATCGTCTCATCGATATTCTTCGGTAAGAATCAATATACCAATAACAAGTTAAGGATTATAAATATCGATTGAAGATTTCATTTTGGTGCCAAAATTTTATCATCAATCGTTCTCGCTTTGTTGTATCCTCCCTGGTCTTCGTTAGAGTCCAAGTTTCTGTCTTATACCACCGGGCTTAAATTTCAATGTATCAATTTTGATGTACTAAAAACAATTAAATTCTGCTGACCCTGGTTTATACACAATCTGCTCCGAATATGTTTTCGGAGATTTATTCATTTTTTATATAATGTAATTATTCAGTACAAGTTCAACGACAAAACATTTTTCGTAACATAAACTCGTGGTTTACTACAATTATATAAATAATATAAATGATTTTGGTATTGTGAATAAATGAACTTAGTAGCATTTGGTAACTTTAAATAACTCAAATGATGAATAACTAAATGCATTAATTTAGTTATCTCAGTTTGACGTTAGAAATAAAACACCTTCAGCCAATCAGACACGACGTACACTGACTAGCTCCTAGCACTGAAGGCCCTAGTACCCAATTAGCGCCCATGTCCTAAGAAGAAATTAAACGTGACCCGGTCACCACTATGTGAGTTGGGTCTCATAACATCTGGCATCAATGGTTAGGAACGTCTAAATTAACACGAAATTACAGCCTATACTTTTACTCAAAACTCGTTTATAATATTTTCAGTGTTTTTAAGCTGTTTCGTGGTTATTAGAAAATGGAAAGTATTTATTTATTTATTTATTTCCTTCCAACGGTCAAAAACCAATTTACATTTGTTAACTTATAATAGGATTAAATCATTCTTAAACAAAAGGGCCAAACCAAACATGCAACTGGACTCTAAATCAGATCTAGGCATAAGTAACGTATAATTAATTGTAATAAGAGAGTATAAATTATATTAAAAATTAGTGAAAGTATATAATAAATTAGTGATAATATTAACTTAAATACACTACTGTAAGATGTGATACCATATGGAGGAACAAACAGACAAACAATAACAGTGCAAATAAACTATAAAAATTATTAACAACAATGAAAGATAAACTTTAAATGAGTAACAAGAGTAAAACATATTGCCATTAATGACTGATAGTGGTAAATAAAAAAAAATTGAAAAAAATAAAAAATATATAACTTAAATGCATGCACATTATTGTCTAAGACGTGACATATGAATAAATAAAGAGATAAATAGTAACTGTGCAAATAAACTATATAAAGTAAACAACAATGGGGAAAAATACTGTAAATAAATAACAAGAGTAAAATATATATAGGTACCAACAGAGAGAAAAAACTATAAAAACAACAAATGCAAGCAATAAGTTAAATGTAAATATAATAACCAAGAGGCACAGTCGTAATTATAAATGTGTAACAAAAGATAAGCAGAGACAATAACAGAGCAACACAACAAGAATAATGGGGTAAAAGTTCAGACGATATGTAAGTCATGACAGGCCAGTCTCAACTCTCTCTTGAAGGCATCACAGCTCATGTTAAAGAAGTCCAGATGTCTGGGGAGGTTGTTTGCCAGGCGTTGAAGACGTGGAAAAGCACTGTGAAACATGTACTGTGTGGTGTAGTGCCGCCTTGCAAACAGCTGGGGGTGACGAAGATGACGTGATGCCCGGAAGTCCAGCAATTCGAGCAGATCAGGTGCATCAATAACAGAGCAGATCAACTTCTTCAAGAAAAGCAGATCATGAACTATACGTCTTGAATGGAGAGGTTCCAAGTTAAACTGAACTCGAAGGTCATCAGTCGGCACATTACGGTACTCAAAGCCCAGCCGCAGCCCAATCAAACGAATGAAGCGGTTCTGTATGTTCTCAAGCCTATCAATGTGACCAACAAGGTAAGGGTTCCAGACAGTAGAAGAATATTCAAGTATGGGTCGAACAAGGTGAACGTAGAGGATGTTAAGGGCTCGGACAGAAAAAATATCACGACTGGTCCTAATAACAAAATAGAGTGCTGCATTAGCCTTTTTAGAAACCGAGCCTTAAGTTCAAACTTTCAATCCGACACGCTAAACTCAGTGTCATCCCGCTGGGTAATATCCACCATGCGTAAAGTTAAATATAAGACATATAAGTTTTTAAAACCCTGCCTACTATTCCTGTAATTTCATGTGTGAATGTGTAAAATATATTTAAACCCATGAAAGAAAATATTTTACTACTTTAATTTACCCAGTTGCTTTTCAAATAAATATAAATATGCTTTCGTTGTTAACAATAACAACACAGAGAACCTCGATTTTCTTGATTTATACTTTTTGTGAAAAGACCCATTATTTTTCACTAATATTCTCCTTTTATCGGTAACTGTATAAAATGCGTGGATTAACATTACAATATAATTTGTCTCCTACCCAAGCCTACCCATAAAATTGCCCTGCTCACTTTTTAGGACACCTGTCATATTCTGTTTTAGCATCTGCCTTAAGTACAAGCTGGCCAGCGATGAGCCACAAAACCAAATCATCAATAAAAACCACTTCTCATAGAACAGTAGTACTTATAATGTGAATCTTTAATATCTACTGAACAGTTTTAATACTAACAGGAGTCATTGAGCATTGTTTAAGTGCTCGAAAATTCCGCTAAAATATGCTTATATTTCCTTTTTTTTTTAGGAGAGGTCAATCCCTTTTAAATCTTATTCTACTAGACCTCTGGAACCATTTGTCTGTGCGGAGATCTTATCAAACCGAATAAGAGAGAGAGTTAATATACGAGTATATGGTCGATTGTAGTGATAAAAAGTGCTATGGTCACAAACAGGATTCAAACCTGTATTGCCTCTAGGTCAGGTCCAGAGTCCGACATCTGAGACCACTCGGCCATCGGGACTTCCAACCATGCTTAACATTAGCATGTTAACTATAATTGTTTTAATGTATACATTGAGCATGGCATTGATATAAGCACCTTTTTCTCCGCCGTTCCCCATATAAATCGTCTTGCACCCCAAAAGAACTTAAATTTCAAAATTAAACTTCATTTTCACACTATCTTCCAAGTTTTTTTTAAACTTTATTCAAATCATAAAAATCGTCTTATACCTATCTGTAGATTAGAACCAATACATATTTCACTTTTATGTTAATATGAGAGCAACAGTCAAACTCACTTTTCATGTAAAAATCACAAATAATGAAACTTAAAAAATTGTGACTATTAGTTGAAATGTACTAAAATCAGAAGTTCTTATATACAAGTTTAGTATTCATTGTTTATATTTAAAAAAACCTCTTTCAGTTCAGTTGCAACCTAATGGATTTCAAGTGTGTTTAAGCAGTAGGTGTTTGTTAGGTTCAATACTACTAAAAACATATTTAGCATATGCAACCCTAACCGAAACCACATTCGACTGGCAAGGAAGCCATCTTAACTCCGCGGAGTAGTCTGACACAGTATGCAAGGACATACTCTATGAGTAGTTTCAGTTTACAATAAAAAGGTTCGATGACAGATATATCATTACGCCGGCTTCGGTTGTGAGCACTGTATGAGAGCGTGTCCCGGGAACCGCAGCGGTTACTTTCACTGTCAACAGAGAGTAACTGTTCCTGTCATTAGCGAGGAGGTTTGGTGCTTTCGTACTCTTCAGCCTTGACCTACCGACGCTGTGCGGCCTAGTACAGTGGTAAGTCAGGTACTTTTCGTGTGTCTTCGTCGATTTAATATTGATATATCACATCGGAGATACTTAAGGGTCCTGGCAGTTAATTTTTACAACTCTGACGTTATGATAGATTTTTAAATTATTTTCAAACTAATTTAAAGCTCCACTATCCTGTGATTGTCTTCAATCATTATAAACACATAATTTATTTCTAAAAAAAATATTTTTTTACATTTTATACACCATAAGGTGGTCATAAAACTACGATAACAATATTGTATGAGGGGTAAAGGTCATTGTTTAAGAGCATTGAAATTAATATTCTGTTGTGCAACAGATAAGAAAACTTATTCGCAAATTAAGATAGTCGTCACAATAATGACTCTCAATTAAAGGGATAAATCTTTAGAAATTATGAAATAAAATCGTGTAATTTTTCAATCATTTAACAGTAACGCTTGTAAGCGTATTCACACGGACCACTTGACGTATAATTTTTAAAATTTACTACATTTCAACCTTACAGAATATCAAGCTGTTCAAGAATAAAAGCAGTAGAGTTGGAATTGAATCACGTTAATGAAGCCTATCACTAGATTGCTGGAAAAATTTTATTTATATTTGTCTATCGGCCTGTTCGCACAATATTTTGCCACCAAACTGACCTATAGACTTTAAATTTCTAATCAAACATTCATACATAAGCAATACTGAGTTTGATGATGGATGGGATTTGGCTAAGATTTAGCAACTATATTTTCATTGGCGTTATGAGTACCCATGATGGCAGCAAGAAAATAGTGGGATAAATAAATTTGTAAAGAAAGTGTATACAATTATATATTTTAAAAGTGATACTTTCATTCAATGAGTAAAACTAAAATACATTAGACTGGAGTCAATGTTAAAAGTCGGAGACAATATTTGACTTCAGTGCACTCTTGCGTTGTAGTACCCTCGCAAAGTGCCAATATATCTCGAGGAATATTTGATCTGTGCACTTTGAATTCTTAATGAAATTTCATTTCAACAAAGTGGAGGTTCTATGCACATGTCCAACCTTTTGCTTAGCGTCATTAATGCCTATCACACAGAAGGCTGACACAATTTCTTTTTGTCTACCGGGAAGATGTAAACATTTATCTTTTGCATATTAAATGTTATTTTCGGAAACTCACAAAAAAAACGCAGGAAACTCATACCATGCATTGTTAAATGTTTCTTTGAAAAGATAATAACATTTCAGGCGTTTGACATCTTTATATGTTACTAAATGTATCATAACATTGGATGTTATACATTTTGTAATATAAAGATTGAAATGTCTGAAATACTATTATCCTCTCAACACAAAAAATTGATATTAGAAACCAAATAACCTAAAGACGCTTTTGAAAAATGAGAGTTAGAAATCTAATTAAACCAAGAGAGTACAATGTCTGGAAACGTATCTGGATCGTGTTAATAAAACTAATCTCTAAAGATATCAAATGTATGAACGCAAGAGTAAAGATGAAGATCTCTCACCTGGGCTTGCTCTTGCACTTGCGTGCTCTTTTATACCATTTATAGAAGTCTGGATGGATCTAGATTATCCAGAACCTAGAGGAATTGCAATGAAAGATAGTATACAGAGCCTAGGGAAACACAGACACTGGGTGACCTTAGTCAGAAAAATGGGTGTTTCAGGGGGATAAGAGTCTTTAAGATTATAAAATAATAGTCCCGTTCCAGCTGTGTTAACAGGGCTATAAAATAATGCTTGGGACATGGAAAGAAGAGGCTAGAGCGTTAGGAGTGAGATCGTTATTTGAAGAACATTTAAGTATGTCATTAAAAATTGTGTACCAAGCAAATTCAAATATAAAAGTAAAACATATTTCAAGTACACTTAGATCGTTTGTTTTATAATTTTAAGATGGGTAAACCAGGCATCCTACGTTCTCGTTATTTAAACAGATTAAATTTGACGGTTTTAAATTATGCTAACGTACAAGGCTTGAAGTTCGGAATGTTATTTATGTACTATTAGCTGAGCCATAAATTTCTCCATGATCTGTAGAACACCACAACTTAAATTACTTAGCCTAAACTGTCGGGAGCCTTGATGGGTGATTCATGCTTATGAAACTTGCCCAAATATTTAATGTATACTTTTTCGGGTAATTGTATTACTATAAAGTAAGATCTGTTTAGTTAGATGCTTAGTTATTTTTGTCAACATGAATTTTTAATTGTGACATAAAATTTTACTTTTTCAATATTGATTTATAATATGTAGGACGGTGTTTATTTGTTTCAAACCGTTTTAAAAAGCTTCCGTATCATTTACTATAACCACCAAATGTATAAATAAAATTTAACCATACTATCTAAATTGTATTCATTATATCAAATGTACAGTCGCAACTCTATACCATCGGAAGGTTAATGAACTAGACGATATATCAATAACTTACAACTAAAGATTTATTCTAAAAGCATCATCGTTACAATTCTTTAAAATTACATAATATGATCAAAATATGTAACGGCTTGCAAATTTATTGGTTCATGTCAACAATGAGTTAGTGTATAAAAACTATTCCAAGGCCCTATTTCATTATCACATTTTCTTGCGGGTTACTAGGCAAAATTGTGCATTTGACCTCCTTGTTCTTTGTGTAGCTCAAAGTACTATAATGTCATAAAACAACACCTGTGGTCATTTATCAGGAGAGCATCACATGTCGTGGTGTTGCAAATCCAGGTAGTCAGGGACCTGCTAATCAATACTATTAATTACAGTTGGTGGGTGGTCTACAGGCATTTAAGCCCCGTCCACATTTCAAAGACTATTTAATTGAATTTCAAGGCAAACACCCGAAATATTCGTGTCCCACCATAACAAACGGAAAGAGGGTGAAAATGGAAGAGGCAATGAGGGCACTGCTAGAGACAATATTAGTCTTTTCTGTTTCCCCAAGTGGAATGGGATGGACGGACAGTCAGACCGCGTCGTGCTCATGCACTGGCGTCTCTCAACCATATACTAAATAGTGTATAGTAAAATTCGTATTATTGTCTCAGATACCCTTAATGTTTAATGAAACCTGCTAATCAATACTAATAATTGCAGAGGTGGGTGGCCACAGGCATTTAAGACCCGTCCACATTTCAAAGACTATTTAATTGAATCTCAAGGCAAACACCCTTAGCGGCGGTGGACGACGATATGACAATGTTATCAGTTGCAACACAATACTCCTAAGACAGAGCCTATAATAATTACAATTCTAGATACTAAAGTTCTTATTACTGTCTCAGAGATCCTTAATTTTTATCCCCGTTAGGAGACTAGGTGACGGTGGACGTCGATATGACGATGTATCAGCTGCGACAATAACCCTAAAACACAGCCAACCCGCAACGCAATCATCTGTTACTCTGGTACTTGGTGACTCTAAATGTGTAAACTACGTAACTCAGGAACTTCACCAACAATCTGAGTGTCATTGACATACAGCTAGGACATTCTTTTGCATACTGTATCGATAATATCAGAGTGGCAGTTTAATGAAGTAGTTTTAATGGCAGTATAAATTCTATGTTCTGTTTTTGTGTGGAATATTTCTGATAAGTATAAACGTTCTTCGGTTATTCGTTAGTTATTTCATGAACCAGCCACATTACATAAAAGCAGATCTAAGCATAAATGTGATCCTCATGCGAAATTTTTACCAACGAAATTAGAAGACAACCAGCGGCAGCAGTTGTGTCAACACAATTAAAATTAAAATTGCCAGTAATTTGTCAGATGTTTACAGGTGGAGTTTCCAGTCAAATTTGTAGCATCCGAGTGAGGTGATGAAGAACTTTCCGTGCAGGTAAATATAACACTTATTTTATATAAATTAT
The DNA here is from genome assembly GCF_021130785.1 of Homalodisca vitripennis. Taxonomy (NCBI): domain Eukaryota; kingdom Metazoa; phylum Arthropoda; class Insecta; order Hemiptera; family Cicadellidae; genus Homalodisca; species Homalodisca vitripennis. The sequence continues at coordinate 162,567,449 of NC_060209.1, forward strand.
AGTGCTTGTATTAATTGACAAGCAAAAATACTTATAATATAAAAAGTTCTAAAATGTTTATCAGTTTAATATTTTCAGCGTTTACAATTTATTAATACTAGATGTACGTAGTAATAAACCAAAATTCAGCTAAATCGTCTTAATATATTAAGGATTAAAAATAAAGATTTCGGGGAGAGGCATGAAGATAGTTAAGCACATTAAATTTAGATATGTAGTAATTTTCTGTAATAGAAATAAAACTGCCACATTGCATCTTTAGGCCTATAAATAAGTGGCTACTAGAATAATTTAATTTGAATGTAATAACTTAATTCATAATGTCCAATCAAATAAATCCTAAATTTAATTATAAGCTGGAATAAGATAGTCAAGTTAAAATGTGTAAATAAATCACTCCACTTTGTTTCTTGAGAGTTGTGCCTCTAAGGTACTAGTCGAGTGTTTTCCAAATTCAGATGTTATCAAAATTCATATATAGTGTTAAACTTAAGTATCGTGTACTATAATTCTTTGTGCGTTGATCATGAAAGATTTTTACCAGTGTGTTCAATTATGTTATGTAATATTTTAATTGATGATACGATTAGGTTCATTAATGACAGCAGTACATTAATGAAATCTGATGGCTAAGAGCACAAGGTGATAACAGTTATCCACTTAATAGGGCCGTTAAAATGTTAATAATTGTTGGGTATTAAATCTTAAGTTGTTTTATGATGTCTAGATGTTTAAGTACATGGAAAAATTAACAAGGGCAAATGGTTGACTCTCAAGAGAAGCGTAAGGGTGATTAATAGATAGATTCACCGAGGCTACTTACATAATAGAGTTAATCAGGTTCAAGAGTTTAAGAAAAATTCTACGTTCTTTAAAAATTGTTGGAATATAATTTTTAACCCTTTAACAAAGAAATGAATTGGTTATGAAGGTAAGTTTCTGCAAAGAATAAGTTACAGTGAGTATTACTTTGGCAGAGCTATATGTTAGAAGACGACTAAAAACCTGTGTGAGGCAGTTTTTAATTGTCAGCCATTAATAATTTAAAGATACATTAGAGTGCTAATATTTTAACTTTACCATCGTAATAAATGGTTCATGATAGGTTTAAAGTTATAATAATACAGATTACTAGTACTATAACAAATAAAAATATACAATTTAATTTGATTTAGTAGAATATTTGATGATTTACTTGAAATTTTAACTGGACTTTAGTTCATATAAATATTAACTTTTATTGATTACTTTTATTAGGATCAATTACTAATTTAAGTAATAATCAAGAAATTTAGAATAACGAAGAAACATTGTTGGTCATGGTTGGTTCATTATTTTTAAACGCAGTTTTAACAGAATTTGTTTGAATGGAAATCGAAAATCTATAGATTCCGCGTATGAACTTCATACACTTTTTTTAAGAATTCTTCGCGTAAACATTGGTATTATAAATAAACGGCTAATGCTTATGTAATGGAACCAATTTAAGTTTCTTTAAATGCAGTAATTATTATTGTTGGTAACACAATGCTTAAACTTTACCATAACTTGATTGAGTAAATAAATGTACTTACTGCGGTTTGCATCTCACACCAGTTGATTGGCAGAGGCTCAACACTACTGGCGGTATTTGACGTCCGGACACATTAGTAAACACCTTTCCCATTAACTCACGTACACAAAATAGCTGCGGGCCAGTATTACTAACCAGGAATAGCTGGCCTAGGTTCATCAATGGAGGATCTTCTTTCTATTTCTATGCGCTTAAGTAATGAGTACTGCTTAGAATTAAAGAATGGTTTGCTAAAAGCAAAACATGGTTCCTACCTTGTACTTTGGTTTTAAAACGTTCCTTAACATACTTAAAATACACATTTTAAGATGGGTGCCCAGCCTTCGTTTGTTTTTGTAATTTAAGCGGATTAAATATTACTGTTTCCAATTATGCTAATTTACCATGTCAGAAGTTAAGAAATTTATTTATTTCCCATTAGCTGAGCCATTTTTTATTGATTTCAAGTAGATTTCAACAGATTTTTAAGGGACTTTTCAATTATTTTTAAGGGATTTCTCATTGATTCCAAGCATATTTTTTACTTTTTTATAAACAAAAGTTTTACTTTAATTCCCTGCAATTTTTTATCCAATTCGTGACAGATTTATTACTTGATTTTTATTTTACTTTGGGCAGAATTTTACATTGGTTTACTGATGTTCCCAAAAGTGAGCCAGGAATCCCATATTACTATCTACTGATGGGTATCCAGGCATCCTATGTACTTGTTACTTAAGCAGATTAAATTTGGAGCTTTGTAATTATACTAACGTACAAGCTTGAAGTTCGGAATGTTATTTATGTACACGTACTATGAGATGAACAATAAATTTCTCCATAATCTGTAGAACACCACAACTTAAATTACTTGGCCTAACTCTCAGAAGCCTTGATGGGTGATTCATTGCCTAAATGTTTAATGTATAATGTTAATTAATTAACTATAAGTACCTTTTTTGAAGTAGCTTAGCTATTTTTACTAACTTACATTTTGTGTATATTTTATAAGTTTAATTGTTAATATTAGTTTATTATATAGGGTGAGTCTGACCACCCGTGCACTATTTACAGCTGTCTTAATAACTGACTTCCACACTTTTTCTATCTCTTTTCTCCATAATTTGGCCTCTTCTAATCCGATAAACTTATTTTAAATTTTGAAAAATGCCCCTAAAGGGCCCAATTTGGGGGGTAAGGGTGCTTTTTGGGGAATTTTCAAATTTAAACATGGCTCGTGTGATACATCAATTTAAAGGTCTAATTACACCGAACATTTTGGGGCAAACAAAAGTTACTTATCTTTAACGGTATGTACAGGGTGTACCAAAACGTTTTGAAATAAGTAGACCTCGCGCCCCTTGGGCCGTAACATGGGCTCTTATGGGAGGGAGAAATTCCCTCATTTGCTGGAGAAATCCCCTCATGTGAGGGAGAAATTCCCTGCTCACACTCTTATCCTATCAAAATGTTCCAAATTCTGGGTGTTTTGGGGTGATTTGGGGTGTCAAAATCGGTGTTTTTCGGTAAAATCGGTGATTTGTTGGGTCCTCACACTCCCCGTGAGGGAGAAACGAGGGACGGAGGGAATTCCAATATGGCTACCCCCATGAACTGGCGGGAAAAATTGGCAGGAACAGGGGAACCTAACCTCACTTTCTTGGTTTCCCGCGTATTCAATATGGCTGCGCCCATGAATTGGCGGGAAAAATTGGCGGGAACAGGGGAACATAACCTCACTTTCTTAGATAGCTGCGCCCAGTTGGCGGGAAAAATTGGCAGGAACAGGGGAACCTAACCTTACTTTCTTGGTTTCCCGCGTATTCAATATGGCTGTGCCCAGTTGGCGGGAACTGGGGAACATAACCTCAATTGTGAAAAGGGCGGGAACATAACCTCACTTTCTTAGATGGAGTAAACAAGAGAAATAAAGACGAATCGTACCTTATTGTGTGATGATTGAGTCGATGTGGGCCTGGATGTGGTTTCGGAACATCCGCACTACGTATAGTACCCAGGTTAAACATTATCCAGTATAGGAATTGGTCCAAAGAGCTGGTAGACATCCTACGACTGGATAATGTCCCGTCCCTTGGAAATTAAATTTGGAATATAAATTTTGAATGTGAAGCCAATTGAAGAAGCTTAATAATTAAGATAGAGGTAGAACTCTACCTGGGGAGATATATTGTGAATCTTCCCACAATCAGCTCACGGCACGTGGGGCATCTATCCCCCACTCTGTTGGAGCATGGACCACAGAGTGTATGCCCACACAGTCGTAGAGCGATTGTTGGTAGATTCGCAAAGCAAACGGGGCAGGACACTTCGCGGGGTTGAGTGGCAGGGGTTGATTCGTTGGACGGCGCAGCGGTGTTTCTACGTCGGGAGTCCTCCTCCATGCGGGTAGCCGTCTCGTATAGGAAATCCGCGAGGATGCTGCGGATTTCCTCCCAAGCGGCTGGAGCGGCGGCACGGAACTCCTCCTCGTCGGGTCTCCGCACCATCCACGGTTCGCTTTCGTAGATGGCCCCCTCACCAATGTGATGCACCTGAGTGATTAGACTCAAGGACCTTGACACCACCCTCATTGCCTCCCATTGGGGATCTCTGTCCTGTAACATAGGTAACTAATTAAACAGATGAAACACTACGTAATTTAAAATAAAGTACCGTGTTACCCTACCTACAATACGGAACAGCTCCAGATTGTTTTCATAACTTGATATTGACCTATTTTTCAATGAAATATGTGGTACGGGCATTTTTCACTGGATTTTCTAAATTTCTAAAAAAAATTAACTAAAGCCCCTAATGTAAAGAGTAGGAGTTGTATTGCAATTTGCAATTAAGTAATGAAGGAAATTAAATATTAAGTGGCACATTAATAAATATATTCTATCAAACACATCTCAACACTTTTAATTCAGTCCAAAAGCGTATCTCATTTATGACAAGATAACAGACTTCGCTGAGGCTCAATGCTAAAAGTCTATAGATCATTTCATTACTGACAGATGGAACGATAGACTATAATACGACAAAGGCATTTTACATCCTCTAACACACAAGATATGAATAGTGTCAGCTTACTGAATGATATACTTCAATGACCCTCAGCCAAATCCCATGGGTGGACATGCAACATCATAGAACTGATTCTTGTTTGTAGAAAGGGTTTCATCCATAATTTCAAATTTATAGATTTCTTACCACATGATACATTTTTATTTTTATTTCATAAAATGTGTTTTAATACTAGTTTTAAATAAAAGCCTACTCACCAAATAACCAACCATAAAACCATGTTGGAATAACTAGCCTACATTTGTTAATATATCTCATTTTAAACCTCCTGAGTGTAATGAGTTTGTTTACAAATTTATTTATTCCGATATTTTCTCGTTGCTATCATGCTTACCCATACGACAAAATCCCAAAGCAAAATCAAAATATTTGCTAACGCTCATCCAAACCCCATGGAATAACATGCACCGTAATCGAACTCGGTATTCCTCATAAGGAACTTAAGCTTTATGTACAATTTCAAGCCTATAAGTCAGTTCGTTTTCGTGATAACGACAGACAGACAGACAGACAGTCAGAGAGAAATTAAATTTTTCCAGCCCCACGATAATAGGTTTTGTTAATCCTCACTCAATTACTTAGACCACACGAACAAACATATCTTTTATCAAATGGTACATAATTATAACATTATTCAAACAGTGAAGCGTGTGCTGATGGCAGATACTGGAAAAACGTGTTCACAAGCTATCAAAGGATTTAAATTAGTTTTACGTTCAATACGTATGTTATTCCTTTTTGAATATGGAGGAGAAAGTATTTTTGGAAGTAATGTGTTTGTAAGGCAAGTAAAAATTGTATTTTAAATCTCATAATATCACATTATGTTTATACTTTCAATAGTATGTATGTGTATGTGTGCGTTTACGCACGCGCGGTTATGCGTAAGTCGTGTATTTTATTTCACTAATCATCTTAAGAAGAGATCAGATACTAGCTCTCGCAACGGTTTGGTTCTACTGTTGCAATATAACGATTGCAAATTTCCTTGATTCTTTTATTCTTTAAAATAATTCATCCTAAATAATGAGCTTTAAACAAAAAACTAAAATATGACAGAGGTATTAAGGCTCTCTGCTTAAGAAAGTCAATACAAGGTTTAGAAATCACTTCGTACATGGAACTAAATGCAAGTATTATACAAGTATTTCTCTCAAATTTATTTCATAATATTTCACTCTAAATTTAATGTCATAAATATCTGCCCTCGCCAGTATGACCGTGCCATGCGGCTGGCTGTATTTGTGGTTGATGACCCTTTAGAAGAAACTATTTGCGCAAAATCTTTGGGACATGATCCTGGATAGGGAGCTTACCCGGAGTGCTAATTTGGATATGGTTTGTGCTAGAGTAACCTTAGGCATCTGTGCCCGGCAGAATCTTCCCCGTAAATTTTAAAACTGGCATATTATGGCTTAATCGATTCACATTTTGCGTATGGAGTGAGACTTGCTTGTGAGGAGGTTTTACTAAAAAGAAAATAGAGCTAGTTCAAAATTAAATTACAAAAAAGGCTATTAGAATAATTGGCTTAATGAATGAGTCGTGTAGGGAGGCTTTGAGAGAGTTAGGATTGCTGACTTGCCTTGAATCTATATTCTTGATCATGTACTGCAGATTTAGATGAGCTTTAATTCTTGGCAGTGATGTCCGTCAATATAAAACAAGAGACAGAGACTTTAGAACCATCATAGTACACAATTACCTCAACACATACCGCAAAATGTTTTGTGACAAACCAATAAAAACCCTGAAAGAATACAAACTCTTTTAAATACAAAATAAATTAAATCGATTTAATACTCGTCTCAAACTCCTTTTGGTGTCCAATGCGCTTTGCTCTGTTGAAGAATTCATGATGAGCCGCTGGGATATTTGAAAGTGCTGGATCTGAAGTCAGTACGACTGAAGTGAATGTATCTGAGTGCAAATCTAAATCTGAATGTCTCAATGAAGGGACGACTTATTAAATGAATAAATTTATTGACCATTGTGGCTTAATTTATATTGTGAATATAATGCAATAAAAGGATTATTATTACGTAACGGTACTAAAACATAGATATTATACTCGTGTACCAAGGAAGTTTTAAATAGGATTAACAAGACAAGTTTTCTAAGTATGGTAAGTATTTGTATTTTGCTAATGTCTCCAAACTATTGTTTCCATTTATTTAAATATATTTTTTTAAATTATAAACTGCTTTTGCAAAACAAATCAAGTTGATCTCCAAAAGACCCTCAACATGTGTATGATATATGGAGTAATGGAATATTTAGGAAAATCAGCGTTTATATCTAACCTATAAAGAAGTTAAAATATATGTTGTGAATTAGTTTAAATTGATAATTTTATTACAACCAATTCTGAATTTTGCCTAAATGATAATTTTAATTTTTTAAAGTTAAAGTACATAAAGTGCACTTGCAGTTATAGTTATGATGAAAAGATTTTAAAGATAAGACTAATTGTACTATTACTATTACAAAACAATATATACAAATATGGATTTATAATACAGTTCTTGTATTATTGAATATGTATGCTTCATAAAAATTGGATTAATTAAATAGTTGATAGGATTTCAATAGTTGACAACCTATTACAAGAACATGCAGCGAGCAATAAGGAACTGAACTCAAGGATGTGCAAAATGACAAGAATAATGAGTTTAGCGGAAGCGTGGGGGAGAAAGTAGCGAAAATCGAGAAGCTAGTGGGAGATGGCACTGGCATGGCCCAGTACAGACAGATTTGCGGGAGTAGTGAGAGTAGTGTATCAATACTTGTATTGTTGTCAGGCCTCAGGATACAGTCATTGTGGAGGTACTAGTTCAGTTTGTGTATCACACGTATATTAGTTATTAATATCCAGTTTGGAAATAACTTATTTTTTAATTTTTATAATTACTTTATTATTGACTATTATTATTTTATCATTGATAATAATCAATCACACAATACCGAGGGGAAGCAAAACACTTTCCACACCCGGTTTTGTTAGTCAAAGTTACAATTTTCTTTTTAATTATATTTATTTTTCTAATATATTACTGTTGTTATTTTGAGATACAATTTATAAAATTCCTAGATACTTTGTAAATACAAATAAAAACAAAAATGTCAAATTTTAATTGCTTAAGTAAGTTAAATGATTAAGATCCTCTCAGTTAATCATGTCGCAATTTGAGTCTTGGGTATACATTGAGGTCTTAAATTCACTTGTAAAATTATCAGATTGGAGTATTATTTACCCTATGTATAATTTATTTGATGCTTTAGCTTCTATAACCTCTTATGTTAAAAATTCTTGTAAACAAATTAAATCCAGGATTTTAAACCAATTTTAGACATCGGGGGTTCTTACGGCCAAGGAGCCATATATCAGTAAGTTTAACGAAATGCAGCAAATTTCACAAAGATTGTCTAAACCTCTGAGGCAAACGAATAGATAGTATTTGTGTCAAAATAAAACTAATTTAAAACACAACATTCGTCCTCTAAAGGTCCTCTAAAGTTAGAAAACTTCTCTTTTATATAATAAATATACTATACAAATTCATTGATACGAATCGGGGTTTCCATGTCATGGTTGGCTTTATTATAGCTATCATCTTCTGATGATGAAGTGATGGACAAGTCATGATAGTTACTGCGTTTAAGATCTGGTTAAAAAAGCTTAATCTTTGTTTCTGACTTTGTGATGTACACAATAAATTAGTGAGAGGGCGCTTACGCGTGTGCATCACGAAGCCGATTGTTACAATGTTTCATTTGACATGAATTCTTTACTTCTCGTACAAACATTACTGTTGGGACTATTGTTGAATGTAGGGACCTCGATGTTGATTAGAGGCTATATAATTACTTCCTCCAATAATCATCATTGATTTATAGTATAATTTGAATATGTGTTCGTACCTAGAGCATTCGAGACTGTTGGGTGCTTTGTCGGATAACAACAATTTCGTTTAGAGACAAAAAAATTACAGTTCTGAACGCTGAGTTGGTAACATATGATTTTGTCGTTTGGCCGCTACCTCCGTTGGAGGTACACACGCAGAACCAGATGCGCTTGGGAGACCATGTGAAAAACACTTTACATTCACACATGGATAGATTAACTATACTAAAGTATAGTAATATATTTTGCTGTATTACGAGATTGATATATCCTCAAAATAAAACATTCTACCAGAATCACTAAGTTGGTCCAATCTTTCAGAAAATTAGTGCTGTTCAAAATTTAATATTCTTATTTAACAGTACATAGTATTTTATGTACATATTACTTATTAAAGTTCTTCTTAAAATCATGTCGTTGTCTATATGTCGTATATACTGTAACTCTTGATATAAAGGCATTTGAATCTTCGCACATAGGGTAATCTTGGTGCAACGAAGAATCTTCTGTCGGACCCTTCAATTTTCAAGGGTATCGGTTTGTTCTGGGTAACTAATATTTTGTCAAGTTTGATCTAAAACTCCTTGTATTTTACTTACCAAGTCTGGAAGAATATAATTAAATAGAAATTGTGAATGAGATAAAGAAAAATTGTAAATAAATTTGGAAATTTAAATTTATAAATGGGACCTATTGTAAAAATATTGATGTAAATATGAACGTACTTATGAAAAGTATTAACCAAAATAAAATTCTTGTGTATCTGGTGTCCGAATAAAACATTTAAACAAAAATAATGTCTGTATAGCCAGAAAGTAAGTTTTGGGGCTAAGAGAACCTTACCGTTTCTTTAAAATAATATTGGAAATTAAGTAAAGAAAATTCTCAGCCTCCAGAAAGAACAGTGAGCGTACTCCTAGTTATATATAGAGTGTGTTAACGAGTGACGTATTCGTCTCCTCCAAGCGTCGTCGTCACGAGACAAAGTTTGCGGAGTTTCCATTGTTGACAGGCCGGGAGAGACCGCACCTCTACACTCCTCACCTCTCTATAGCCACAGCACGTTAACTTCTCAAGGACTTCCCAGTCACCTAAACAAACCGCTATGCGGACATCGAAGTTGTAATGGTTCTCAAAACTGAATAGCCCTTGAGATTTTTACTGTCTCGTATACACATTTTATCATGTAAATCTCGTTTTCTAATCTCTTATTTAGTTGCAGCAAATACCTGTTTGCCAAACAGTCTGTGAAAAGATTTTTTATTAACTTTGTGCCCGACATGTTTCATACAGGATCACGTCACGTGTCTCTTAACAGGCTTAACTGAGGTCGTTTGCAAAATTTAAAGTCTATAGCTCATTTTATTCTCGAGAGGTCCTGTGGATAGATAGACAGGCATTCATACAGAAAATAGAGTCTTAAACAGTAGACAAAACAGAAATATGTGCCTATTGAGTAAAAGACTTCAATGACGCTCAGAAAAAACACAAAGATCGATTAACTCAAATACTCGTATTATGTTACATGTGGTTAGATTTTAGGTTACATGAGTCACTGTTAAATCTCATATGAATATACTCTGTTGCTTACATTTTATTAATTCTGCTGATTTTTAGTTGCCGTCACGGCTACCCATACGACCGATTTAAAATATTCACTAGTGCTCAGCCAAAACCCATTGAGTTTACATGCACTATCATTAAATTTGATATCAATTATCATTGAGTCTATAGGTTAGTTTATTTTCGAGATATCGTGTTGAGACAAAGAGAGGGAACCAAGAAATGAACATTTTCTCGCCTCTTTGCTAACGCTCAGCTTTTAAATTACAACATAGTTCAGCAGTCCGGTATTGTTATTGTATTTTACTCGGACTATTTTGCCTTGTTATACCACTAATTTCATCGGAATTAATTGTGTTGTAATTATAATTGGTGTTATAGTTTATAATTAAGTCCCTGTGCGTATTATACTGTCCAGACTATTACTTGGACTTTTTCGGGTTAAAAAATATATTTTAAATTTACCTACTTATTTTGCGCAAGTAGGTAAAATTTAAAATATATTTTTTACTGAACAATACGTGAGTATGGTGTTTATTTTATATGTGTCACGTCATATTCAGAATTATGTGTGTTCAAGATATATTATTGGTAATTTCAAAATTAAACCAAAATAAAACAGTGGTAATACCTGACACACTATCAACATAGATATGGTCAGTAAAGACTTTAAAAGGGTATTTAATAAGTCAGCTTTATGTTCAAAGATATATCCAATCCAATTTAATTAAAGTACTATAAACTATGTAAACACACAGAATTCTAATGCCCCGTGATATAACCTGCCATCTGAAGTAATTAACGTCACCATGTCAAAAGGACTGGACAAACTGACAAACGGAAGTGTAATTTTCCGAGAGTAATTACGGTAAAACCTATTAAATTATTTGCTACCTCGCCCTATGTAAGCATTTGGTCAACAAGACCCTCTGCGTCCATTTCACAAATTGAAGTGATGTTTCAATGATTTTCATAATACCATTGCTCGTTTGAAATCATTTTCAATAATAATAATTGTCTGTCTTCATTACAGTCTACTCAATATATTTCATAAAAATATAGATAGTTCACTTTTATTTCATAGCCATCAATGTTTAAGTTTAAGAATTCAATTTTTTTATACAAATGTATTATCACGAGGCATAAGCATAAAAAAATAACTGACAACTTTCACATATGACCCTTAATGGAATTTATTGTGTAAATGAGGAAACCTTAAATAAGATAGCTATTTCACAGAGCCCAAGTCTCAGTTATAATTTGTACAAAATTCTACAATGTATGGTTCGTTAATTTTTAAGACTTCATAACCTACGAATAATGAGTAAGTTAGGAGGAGATTTTAGTTTATCACTCACAACATCTGTGGTGATAACAGACAATTTTTTATAATAATAATTATTTTATTATTTCAAATTATTACTACATTCCAAAATTACTTTGTACCATTACAATCAACTGATTCGAAACTGGTGTAGTTAATACTACACAGCCAAAAAAATAATTAAGTATTGATTTTAGTATATTCGCTGCACGTATATGTTATGTTCCCCGTATATATATTGTATGAGATGTGCAACTACAAATAGAATACCTTTTAAAGTCGATTCATATATTCTTACCAGTCCCTACGTAATTCCATAATACCTAATATTAAATTACTAGGATTAACTGCATGGATTATTACATTGAAATCTGTATACATTAACAAGTTATTTCATTGAAGAAGGAGCTCTTCTTTTCGGAAAAACTATTCTCTATAAAAGAAAACTCACAATTGTCCAATAATTTTAATGTTTTCACACGAGGCCTTTCGACACCTGATGATGACATCTTAGATATCGAAATGCCTCCTGTGAGGAAATTAAAATTATTGGACAATTGTGAGTTTTCTTTTATAGACAATTAACAAGTTGGTTTGTAAATTTTATTATTTAAGCAATTCTAAGCGTAAATTCGTTAAATTAATATATCACATAATAATTATTTGACATTGCCCAGTTAGCATTTTACAGTGACAGTTAGCATATTTACTCCCCCACTCTAAGAATGCAAAAGCCACTGCATTGTATGTTTATTTAGCCAACCTCTTCACTTAAAAATATTTCAGATAAAGAAAACTGAAATATATGTGTATATATACAAACCTCAAGAAGGGTGTAAATTTTTAGTCTTGGTATAAAAATATTAATGGCATGGTTAAAAAAGATTATCGGTGTTACATTTTTAACTTGAACGTAAAAAGCATCGAGACAGATTCGCGATTTCTAGTGACGCAATTCAGTAACACAATCCAAGAGCCGTGCTATGTCAGAATTAAGGTTGATAACGTTTTAGTTGAGGTTTTACAACCACCCCCTCACCTACCACCCAAACTCCAATTCCCTGTATTTTACGGCTATCGTGTCATCTGTGCAATCTGGTTTAATACAGAACTCCACAGATGAAAACAGGTAGGTTGCCTTTACTTATTGCATTTTGGCCAAATATTTACTTTAATAGGCGTATTTGAAGGTACATTTTTACTCTAACTAAAACTTTACTAACAGGTAAAATGTTGTGACAGGACACAAGCATACTCTTCAGTTTAGTGCGACATCTGACTCGAATTTGTTTATTGATTTTGAGTAAACGATCATAAGATCTCACGACTGTTTGGTCAAATTCAAGATCGTCATCAAAATGAGGTATTGCAGTACTGTTGAACTTTTTGTTTAAGAAATAAAATGAAGAACTAACCAGATATAGTGACAAACGTATATTTACAATTCAATGTATAACAATATCTACGTAATTCTTGAGGAAATGTTCAATAATTTAATGTTTTCACACGAGGTCTTTCGACACCTGATGATGACATCTTAGATATCGAAATGCTTCAGTGAGGAAATTAAAATTATTGGACAATTAATTGTGAGTTTTCTTGTATAAACAATTAACAAGTTTGTTTGTAAATTTTATTATTTAAGCAATTCTAAGCGTAAATTCGTTAAATTAATATATCACATAATAATTATTTGACATTGCCCAGTTAGCATTTTAACAGTGACAGAAAAACTAAATGAAAATAAATAATAAAAGTAATAATTTAATATTTCTTTTTGTTAAAGATTTTCCTCCTATACACTTTAGTTTCAATATGTTATAGCGTACAAAAAGAACTAACAACAATTGCATATAATAGAGCGTATTCTTGGTCGGATAACAAAGGCTATATTGGAATCCCGACAGTACCTGGAAATTTCGCACCCCTGTCTCATTTGCGTCTATTTTGTCACAGTTATCTGCTTGGTAGAATTGACGTTTGTGAAAGTTAACGTCACTGGGCCGCCCAAGGTTTTGTGCTGTGGTTAGAAGACAGTTGGGCTTTTCCATACAAACCGCGCATGTTTTTGCATAGGCTTTTGTATCTCCTCTTGATATGACTAGTTAGGTTGATTGACACAACCGCAATGCTGTTTTCATATAGGTGTCATGAACGTTCTTTAAGAGTTGTCTGTTAAGAGTGAGCTTAGAAACAGATTGTTTCGACTCAGACAAATTTACTTGCATCTATAGAGAACAATCATTTACCAATAATTACTTGCAAGAGAGGGGTTTACCTAAGTACATTTTGTAGACTGCTGACTTCTTTACTTGTGAGACTTTTTTCGTACCTGTAGCTTATATTTTATAACGGAGACTTTTGGAAATACTTTTCCACTATTACAAAAATAGGTTATTACCGCTTTTTCTTTTTGCCTATTTTTTATATTTTGTCTAGACTGTTTTATCAGTGGGTTGATAATCAGAAATGTCTTTTTGAAATTTGATCAAGAACATTACTAATTAATCTCCGCACAGAGAACCTCCTTAATACAAAACTTGTTAGTGAGAGCAAACGGAGCAAATGAATAAACAAGTTAGCGAATTGGGTGGCAGGATGATGGTAAGGTCGGAGGAGGCTGTTGATGTAGGGTTGTCGTGTTTAGTAGAGATGACCACTGACCAGGTTAGTGAGGTAGCTGCCGGTAAGTAACCTACAGTCGACAGGTTGGTTGTTGCTGAGCCAATGTGATGTTTACTCTGCGATCAACTGTCTGTTTGGCAAAGCTTGCAGTCTGATTCGGTGAGATCAGATATTATCTACTGTACATTCATGGAATCATATTTTCTAAAGTAATTCTATGATGATTTTATATTCCATAATGAGCTATTTGAATAAGTAATGTTGCACTACAATATATTGATGTGTTTTCGAATGTTTTAAAAAATCTACGTAAAATTAAAGGCTATTAAACATATTTAATTCAAGTTCAAAGTTTTTTCCGAGACACTATACAAGAAGTTTTGTAAAGATGACTTAAGCTACAGTATATGTTAGTTCTTTTGCCTAGAATTTAACAATAATGTAACTATATCAGAATAATTGCTGTTTGAATATAATATGGCATACGTTTTTTAGCCATATAAGTGTTTTGTATATTTGGATCTTGAAATGTGAAGTAGGTAAGCATTATTAATTTTTTCCGCAGTAAGTTATTAATGATCTGTAATGATTTCAGTTGCTCCCCTTCTTTTATAATGGACATAAAAAATCACTCTTATACGATTCGCGAGATCTTCAATTAGAGTATCCCAGACCACCCGTCTACTATTCATATAAGAAGAACTGTATTATCTAGAACCACCAAAATAAATTGCAAACCTAAATAAGCAATCATCTGCCTGATAGTTTTATTTTGTATATTTTATTTAAATTTATATCTTTATTGTAATAATCTAGATCTTCCTCTACTAACCATATAATATCAAAGGTAAAATCTTATTGAGTACATTACGTAGCAATCTTCAACTTTTAATTGAAATATATAAACAGGTTATTGTATCGTCATTATTTATTGCTCCTAAATAAAGCTTATGTGTATATAAAAATATATCTTGTTCTAGTTGCATTTGTGTTTTTCTTTCTTTGTATTATTTATTATAGATTTCACCTGACACTCCTTTATTTTCAAAATGCAAAGATGAAAATGAATTAATATACGTAACTAAAACAACTTCGAATAAAGAATTGCACATGTTTATTATTCTAGTGCAAACAAAATTTATTTGATTAACTCATTCCAAAGAGATATTTTTATTTATTATTCTGAAATCTAACTTAAAACTTTTCCTCGACAATTACGTAGGTATTTTATACATTCAATTATAAATATACTTTTGTCACTATATCTGGTTAGTTATTCATTTTATTTCTGAAACAAAATTACAACAAGACTGAAATACCTCATTTTGATGACGATCTTGAACTTGACCAAATAGTCGTAAGATCTTATGATCGTTTACCAAAAATCAATAAATATATACGTCAGATGTCGCACTAAACTAAATAGTTTGCTTGTGTCCTGTCACAACATTTTACACGTTAGAGTAAAAATGTACCTTCAAAAACGCTTGTTAAAGTAAATATTTCCCTAATGCAATAAATAAAAGCAACCTACCTGTTTTCATTTGTGGAGGTCTGTATTAAACCAGATTGCACAGATGACACGATAGCCGTAAAATACAGGGAATTGGAGTTTGGGTGGTAGGTGAGGGGGTGGTTGTAAAACCTCAACTAAAACGTTATCAACCTTAATTCTGACATAGCACGGCTCTTGGATTGTGTTACTGAATTGCGTCACTAGAAAACGCGAATCTGTCTCGATTCTTTACGATAAAGTTAAAAATGTAACACCGATAATCTTTTTTAATCATGCCATTAATACTTTTATACAGATATTTAGCAAGTTATATATTTTGACGAGGGGGCAACTCATAAATTTGAAATAAATTAAGCAGAGGATTAAAAAAAGACTGTTCCAAAGTTAAATTCACCAAATTAGCGAATTCCTTTTTATGTGGCTGATAAGAAAGCTACAACTACTTAGTACTTCACATTTTATGTGAATAATTCAACATTAAGACAATTTACTTATACATTTTGAGGTGCAATTAAGGTAATAAGAAATCCATGACAATTAAATGTACTTTATTTTATTATTAGACGTCTTGATAAGATAACATTGATTTAACAATGCTAAACAAAAACACAACTTAATCTTAAGTTACCGTAAATATTTCAAAAATTTTATGTAGATATATTTGTTACAGTTAGTTTCCAAAGTGTGCTAGTCCCGCTACCATGCAATAGTACATTCTTTGCCGGAATCCCTCTCTAATGCTTTGGAAGACCTGACTGTTTATATTCTCGCATTCCACTTTAATCTGTTGCTTAGATTTTCCGGCTTTGTTTTCTACAACATTTATTTTTAATTGGTTCACAAAGATCCAGGAATTTTAAAATCCAGGTAAAATTCTTGGTCATTCAATATTTCCTCTGATTACCCTGATTTGGAAACTGCTGATCTGCTTATATTTTGATTTTCATAATCTAATTAATTTAAATTAAATCGAAAGATGTGATTGCTTGATTATTCAAGAATTTAAATCAAAAAGCATTGTGTGCTAAGCACAACACAAAATTTCTTAATGGCAGAAAATCATAAACGAGTCAGTTTTGCTGTGAAGAGATAAACGATACAGATTAGCTATTTACAGTTTTAAATAATTCCAATACTGAACCAAGAAAATACGGTGATAGAAAGAACTAAGATACTATAGTGTACATTTAAATGCATTCATATACATTCATACCTTTGAAGATCTAATACTGAGGGTACAAGCAAAGACAGCGACCTAGGTATCCCGCACAGTAGGCATTCAATATTGTATGTTATTAGCATACATAAATGTTATTAGTACACCGAGATAGTTCACAAAGGCCTTGATGAGTGGTTGCCTGTGAATCCGTACACCATCTCAACCGTGTTATGTACAGTTGAGAGATTTGCCCATTCGGAAGTATATCTCGTTGATACCAAAGTAGCTTTCCTAGTACCAGAAGTAGGCGCTTTTTGAATGAACTAGGCTTCTTAAATTAATTATGTTTTCTTGATCGGTACAAGAAGGCAAACTCAACTGTGGAGACGGAAATATCGTTTATTCCAACGAGAAGAGCATGTTTAAAACCTGAAAAAATAATAGCCAATCACAACTTCGCTTCGTTAACTTAATTTTATCTTTTTACAGTAAACACTGGTATAAAATATAATTCATACATGGCTATTTCCGTTTAAAATCATCATAGGACATTTATCATATTACATTATAAATGTTTTTACTAAATTAATCTAAATTATTCGACGTTATTATTTACATCCCGATTATTTCAAGCGTTACATCAGTAATTGGAGATATTCTATTAAATATCATTGAAATTTGCAAATAAATTCTTTTTATTTCATTGGTAATTATAAAAGTTTTATCAATCTCGACTTCAGAGACTAAAAATACTACTCTGTAAAACCTGTAGTCCAATTATTTGAAAATGGATCAGTAGGTGTATCATCTAGTGACCGTCACTTATTACAAGAGTGTTTGGCCATTAAAAACGCCTATGCCTATAATGTCTCAGTTGTCCAGGAGGATATGTCATACGAAGCCGTGGGTTAACGGTTAGTGTAAACTAAATATGAAAATTAACTTAAACATTTGTTTTCAAACTCAAAGTTTGTACGCGTATTTTATACTATTGCAATCACTTTTGCCACCAATTTATTTTAAGAGAATTTTATTTTTCTCACATGCTAGGGATGTAAAAACTAGGAATGAATTGTTGAGGAAAAGGTAAAAATAATGAAATGATTCGTTGTAATACAAGAGATAAAATGTACGCTATACAACTCAAATCTGGAGAACAGTAGACATTTCACCGTATTACATTTCGTAATACAACTTTACTTCCTTTGGAAGATTGCGATCTTAAAACATAATTTAATAAGGATTTTTAACTGCGACCCCCAATATTTTGGATTATATGAACTTCCTACAGGGTTCGTTAGTCTAGTCTAAGTCATAGGGGCTGAAATAAAGTATAGTTGTTTGAAGTAATTATCATATCGTTATCAGATCCTTTTTTAGTAAATATCCCAAACCATCTGCTCGAAAGCCTTTTATATTCTCATTTATATTCCCCTCCTGCTTTCAATAGCGACTAAATTAAAAGAAGAAGATATTACGTAATATGCCATAATGATATCTTTAAGTTAAATTACTTATTATAAATACGATATTATATTTTCTAATTTAACTATTTTAAATTTATAATCTCAACTGCATGTTGTGTTCTTAAGAACCAGTCCAAAGCCAAGAATATAAAGCTCACTCTCGACGATTACCGCAACGGGGCTATAAAATTGTGAAAATGTTCGTCGAACACCCGATTTTATCTTTGCGATGTGTGGCTTGTATTTTGTATCTATTCAACTTTGTCTCCTAGACCAAGATGTTTACCTTATTTGAGCACGTAACCATGGTGCAAATTTAGCATCGAAACTAAGCTGTATTTTTACAAAGCTGAGGGCAATATTTATGTCAATTGCTTTTGTGTATAATTATACGCCTGTCTATCTGGCTGGAGGACATCTGAAGAATTAAAATGAGCTATAGATTAGAAATATTTAGCAAGTAATCTTGTCGAAGCCCATTGCACAACACGTGGTGTGGCGTACTCCTACATTGTAACAAGTAGGTTTTACTGTTTTGTTTACACATTTATTTATTCTGATATATTCTCATTATCATTGTTACAACCCATTATATCAATTGTAAAACATTTTCTAACGCTTAGCCAAATCTCATAGTGTATATGCGTCATTATTAAACTCAGTGATTTTTCATATAGAAAGAAGGTTCATGCAAAATTTCAGGTCTGGTTATCATTTTGTTTTCGAAATATCGTGCGGAAAGACAGACATAAGTAAAATTTTCAGGCCTCACAAGTAATAGTCTAGATACGTTGGTGTGCGGTATTTGCTCAAATCAATCTGACTGAATGGTGTTGTGAAATTCCTATATTCTACGAAACATTCTTTATGTAGAAGTGTTTTGAAAAGTTTAGTGCGGACATTTAAAATACAGTTGAAAGATGTGAAAGCTGGAGAAACAGTCGCAGCAGTAGACTTTCGAAATGATACATTTATTAAGTGATTTATACTTTCTCGTAAATTGTGTTGAGGGTAAATTTCGGTTAACTTTCCTACAGATAACCATGTAATAGTCTCGGCGACGACGACAGAGGAAATTGTCGCGGGGCGTCACGGATAAATCAGTTAACAGTAGCGTGGTGCTGAAAACATTGCGCTTATTGTGTCCAGGGAATCCATCCTGACGAGCGTTACTTCTGAACAATGTTTTCTATTTCTTGAAATCGGAAAAAATAAATTTTATAATGGTATTAAAAAGGGATACTTACATAAACTCAGCATCTATCTATACAAACAGCATACAAACTACTCACGAAAACATTTGTTATTTGTATTATTCTAACTTCAATGGAATTGGAGTAAATTCTAGAGCATGCAGACTAACTGCTATAAAGGTATGTTAAGATCAGTTACTAATTTTCCTAAGAAAAATATGAACACCATCTCTAATATCCTGGGACTGTATATTACAGTTGAAATTACGTATAATAATTATAATAATTGTAATACTCTTAAAATAACTCAGTGTAATACTCGAAGCGTTACAAATATGTTCTCGCTTTGACTATCCACGTCTCATGAATGACGTCTCATGAATGGCTTCACAAATTCCCACGATGAATATATTGTACTGAGTGATAATGTGTGTCGGGAATAAGAACATGAGCGGGTGTGCGGATCATAGACGCATCTATATTTACTGATATAATACTGATAAAAATACCAACTGTATTATTAGAATTATTTACTAAATCACGTATTTCATTACGAAACTCTTATGGCATAAATCTCGACCTTAACACATTCCCTGTGGCTCTACTGAGTAATCTTGAGTATTCTCACGTTACGGTACGCCCTAAGACGTCTACGTGTTAACTTCTGTTGGGGAACATTGAGTCTCTTAGCTGTTTACCACACGTACGCGTGTGATGTTCAAACTTGGTTGGCTCCTTAAAACATTATCTTTACAGTTAATTACAGACGACATTGTTAACTGTTGTGTAACTGTGTTAGTTTTGTTTTATTCGAAACAAACCGACCCATTTACTAACAAATTTTGGAAGAAAGTACTATAATAACCAACACTAGCTAACTTATAATTGTGTTATACTACGTAACGACGTGAACATCTTTACAGACAGACCAGAAAATTATGGGTTTCGTAATTTCTTTCATCATTACCTACAACATTATTCGTTATAGCCAACAGTTGCGCCACAAGTGACTGCACTGTTTCCAGTGATATTACCGAATGTAATTTTTCAAAAATGAAATATAAATTGTTTTTCATGCGATTGTTTTAATACTCGTGGTATGTGAAGCGATTTCTGAGGCTAGGAAAACGGTTAAAACATTGTCTAATTAAATAGATGGTTGGTTAAACAGAATGTTTTTCAACCAATCTTCAACTTCATTTTCAGAAATAATTATAGTGTTTTAAGATATTATATTATTATTTCAATACACATCTCTAAGATTACTTGGTAAAAATAACAACTACGTTATTATTGGACAAAAAAATATTGATCTAATCTCATGACATGGATGGATGAATATTTATTAGCTAATTTTTCAAAAGTACATTTATTCTATTTACGGTTATCCTTAACACAAGATAATATTTAAACTCAAAATATTGAAATAACCACAATTTTGGTGATCGCTGCAATAACGTAGTGCTTGTATCTAAATAGAGAAACTTTCATCGTACGAACACATGCCATAGCTGCTATGTTTGATTCTTTCATTGATTAGTAGGTTGCATTTTTTATTAAAGCAAGAAACTTTGTATTAAAAAAGATTATTTAATCAGCGTTGCTTTTAAAGGCCATTATGCTTATGAAGCCTCTTATAATATGGCGTTCCAGAGTAGAATGAGCCTCTGTCAGATCTTAATACCATAAACCTTACTTTACTAAGCTTAGAATTTATCACTCTACAGTAGATAGCGCTTCAAGTAATTATCGTTAAACTAAAAACCTATAACTATAAGACTTATTAACATGTATAAGTATTTTTGGCTGAATATTGTATTTAATCCAAAATGTTACATAACATATGCATGCAGAAACGTAACTAACCCTACTCATTAACATATACTTATTAAACATTGAGTAGTTTTTACATAGCAAATATTTTGTATCTCAATTTTGCCACTCAAATTAGTAATATCAAGCTATGTGATTCTCCCTTTCTTGAGATACTTCAGAAAAAGTAACAGAGTAGTTGATTTTTGCCAGCAGTAATGAGACCGAGACGCTCTTCTACACTGATTAGAAACAGATATAAACTTATCGAACCCCCCCCCCCACCCATCTCTTAGCGGTGTAATTTTTTGTGTTATATACAACTCTTTTAATTATTGTTATTTTTCATGGTCATTAATTTTATAAGTTTTACACGTTTTACATTTTTATAATATATCGTCCTCAAATTATCAGAATTTATTACCTTCACTATTCACTTATAGAATGTTTTGCTTACTTTTGACTAAAATATTTATAAATTAAAGACGTACTGCAACAGACAAATATTTTATCCATTATTCTAAGCACGTACTACAATACTCCTGTTGAATCTTCTCTTATAAATATATATCATAAATGTTGCATTGACTTGGTGGTCAGAAACTTTAAGAAACACTATTTATATATATTCAAAAAATATGTTTTTTTTATTTAAAATATTTTATTTTAGACTTTTATTTAACTTTTAAATTA
The DNA here is from genome assembly GCF_021130785.1 of Homalodisca vitripennis. Classification (NCBI taxonomy): domain Eukaryota; kingdom Metazoa; phylum Arthropoda; class Insecta; order Hemiptera; family Cicadellidae; genus Homalodisca; species Homalodisca vitripennis. The sequence goes on from NC_060209.1 coordinate 162,589,343, forward strand.
ATTTTTTAACATTTTTCATAAACATGCACATAAGTACTAAAATACATTGTCAATATTTTTCATCCAAATGCCAATTTTTGTCTTTCATTTATTTTACTATAGATATACGATTAATTTTTGTGAAATTTTGCTTAATTTAGGATTTAGTACATTGTATTTTTAAATATACAGATTCTATTACAGATGTGTTTTATCCTTTTAAATTCATGTACGAATTTTACAAAGAACCATTTATACTTTTTGATTACATAACAAAATGTAGTCTAAATAAACAGATAACTTAGATATGGATGCCTTTATCGCTCTACTGATATATGTGGATGAGCTTTGACAAGAATGAGGATTTTTTTTAAAATAGTCACGATATGCAGAAGGAGATGTTACCTAAACAAATATCTTATTTAGGATCTGATGAAGGCATAAATAGATATGGATGCCTTTATCGCTCTACTGATATATGTGGATGAGCTTTGACAAGAATGAGGATTTTTTTTAAAATAGTCACGATATGCAGAAGGAGATGTTACCTAAACAAATATCTTATTTAGGATCTGATGAAGGCATAAATAGTTCTTGTTATCTCAGCTTCAGGCCTATGACTTATCACACGGAATACATATTAACGTTCGCTGGTATATTAAATCTGTAACTTAGTGTGCAAACTAAACACACTGTCCGATTTAAGATGTCGATTGTTATCTGCAGAAATTTCGTTAATATTTCCTTAATAATATGAAACTTGGAAGATATCACAGGCATAATTCTTGATGAGGGTTTAAAGTTGCAATCTTCTAAGGGGTGTAAAACTGTATTAAGAATTGTAATACAATGCAATGTCTATTGTTCCTCAGATTCGAGTTTTATTACATAGTTTTATTTCTTACACTTCAACGAGACATTTCATCTTCTACCTTATTCACCAACAATGCAGTCCCCATTACTTAGATATCTTTTGTGAAGATATCAATATCTTGCAAGATATTGAAATGCATATATTAGAACAAAAATCTCAATAAATTTCGTGCTGAAAATAAAATAGTCACCTTTAATTACTTTTTAAATTTACTTTAAATGTACTATTTAATAATCTGTTTAATTACTCAATAGTAAGGAAATATTGCCTATTTTTTTTTATTATAAATCATATATTATACTTAATTAATTACATTTTAAGTTGTTACTAAGTTAATTTTTTTATTTATACGTAGAATATTACTTAAATTACGCCTTGCTATTATTAGCTTCAAATTATGAGACATAATTTTACTTATTTCCACTTAGTCCAGGAGTCTAGATCCAATTAGTACTGCATAAGCATATAAACTGAGTCTTTTAATTGATAGAGAAATGTCCTTTGGGAACAAATCGATCGTCAGCCGCTCTAAATTTGATGAAGGTCGAAATGTGACAGTATCAAAAGGGTTTGAAAAATAAAACAATAGGGTAGACTTTAATAAGTGGCCTTCACTCTTTATTCGGTTGTTTTTATCGAATGGTTTGATTTTTTTATCCGAATGAATAATTCGATATAACTATTTATTTAATAAAATATATGATTCCTAGTTATTAGTACAGTCAATTGTCATTTAGACAACAAGTAACTAATTTGTTGAGAATATGTAAATAACAATGAATATATGGAAATTGTGTGATAAAGTTCAAGATATGCATGTAGTTGCTCACTGCTACCCGCGCAATCTATAATTATTGTAACGTATTTCTGATCTGATGTGTAGGTCTAGACCATAGTTAGATTGTTAATTTCGTTTATATTATTAAATTTATGTTAATAAAAATTATAATGCATTATTCTTGCTGTTAATGAACTATAAACATTCTTGATCCATACGATTATTATATAATATCGAATTTGGATAGTATATCGAACAGTTCGATACTAACAATCGAACAACGAGTATAAGCCGCTTATGAAAGACTAATTTATCCCCAAACAATAATTTATGTCTGTATTCATATTTTTTTATTTGACACTTTTACAACCAATCGTTAGAAGTGTAAATAAATGTCAAATTAGCTTTAGTTAACGATATCTAGACCTTAAAATTGGCGACTTTCAACCTCTTTAGAACACTGTAATATATTTTAATAATAATTCTGGTAAATAAATGTACACTAATAAAACGCTGCTAGCTAAGAGTGTTTGTAAAGTGGATGGAATTAATGCTAGTGTTGAATCACATTATTATGTTTTATTTTCAACTCGCCAAACAAAACACAAAGAAGAAGTGTTGGTCTAAACCTCCCTTAAGAAAGCAATCTCAAAACAATAGGATGGATTTGTTAAAATAAACAACTGTTGTAACATGCCATGTACTAGTGCAATGGGCTTATGACTTTAACAAAGGATTTTGAACGAGTTACACGATTACGATTTGTTGTTGTAACGAGTGGTTGTTACGTACCGTACAGTAGTTCCCGGACAGTTATAACAAGCTGCTGAGCCTCGGAGTTGTGTTGGGATTGTTCTAAAGTAACTTAGACATTTTGTTATAGAAAGGAACGAAGCAGTTGTATAATAAGTTTACATTTTATATAAGCAACTTTTTCCAGAATAATAATATCGGGATGTTAGAAACACCTGATACTCAAGGTTAATGTACTTGTGTAATAGAGACGAATATATACAATAAACTTTTAGAAACTAATTTATTCTAAATTGTTCCAAATTAATTATGTGGAATTCTATCAATACTTAAATTTAATACTATTAATTTAACAATACTAATTTAAATTAACTTCCATTACATCAAGTCGAAAGTTATTTGCTTGTATTTGTGTACTATAAAAAGCAATATTATGTTTGTCTTTCCATTACTTAAACATTTACTGACCTGACTGAGGTGAAACTTACTACATTTAAACACAAGAGTATAATTTAGGATTATTCCAGTTTTAAAATTACTGCAGTGCTCTTTCTCAATGTTGTTAATATGTCTCACTTAAATGCAGCGAGGTAACGAAAATAGCAAGAAAGGCTGAATAATATGTTTACATTTGAAGTTCAAAAACTTGAAACCCCATATATTTGACCCACTCTCTGTAAGTGTTGTTGTGTAGGTATGGAACATACTTTTACATAAATAGTGAACTAACAAAAATGATGTAAAAAGGCGAATTTAAATATTTTAATGTACTGTTAGTATTAATTAAATACATATTTAAAACCCATATTAATAGACATACACATTTTTTATTCTTATTTCAAAATCATATAAAGAACATTAGTGACAAAAATAAGGGCATAAAAGTAAAACATTGTTCTTTTATTCAAAACCGACACAACACAATAGTGTCAATTCAAATATATTGGAAATTAATTATAAATAATTTGTATTACAGACACCTTTTGACTAACTGCTGTTTCTACAATTACTTATAAGCCAAACAAATAATAGAGAGCATTCTGCAATGTAACATTCTAACAACAGAAAATTATTTATCTCGTTATTGATGATTACACCATAAAAATATCTATTGAGAACACTGGTTGTATTTTTAGTCGCAACAGGAGTAATAATATCATTGTACTAAATATTTATGCATGTAAGAGGTTAATACCTTTTATGAAAGCATAACTCTTAAATATATTGAATTTTCCTTGCCAGCTAAGTTATTCTCTGGATGTCTTGAATACATATTACATGTTTCAATTGTGTTGTAATTTGTTTCTCAACCTTTTATATAATACGGCATTCCATCTCTAATTACATCGCCTGGTATTTTTACTTTTAATTAAAACATGGTGCTCATTTGAATAGTTTTATTTTTCTTCCATTTATTCCAGATTGTTGTTTGTATTTTACTACTAATTATTCATATCAAATCAAATCATACTTGTATTTGTTTTCTTTTCAAAGCTTAATATTGGTATCTTTTCAAACAAAACACATATAGTAAAACAAAAACATATAGTAAGATTAATTTTGTACAAGTCTAAATTTGAACACACACAACCTTTGTTTGTATCCCTAAGAATATTGCCTCTTAAGTATTTGTTTGTATATAAAGTTCTTAAACTGTTTTATTTAAAAAGTGGGAACATGCCCCAAAACGACAATGCTTATAAACAAAAACTAAGAAATGTTGATACTTTCATAGTACCTAAACCTAGAAATGTCTTTTTTACTAAAACCTACAGTTTTCTTGCGCCTAGAATGTTCAATTTGCTACCTAACAAAATTAAGGTTGCAAAAAACAAGTATTTTTTTCAGTTCAGATTAAAAAATGGCTTATTAAATTAGAAGATATAAGTTTTCTATTTGCAATTCAACAATAGGTTTGTCCTAGTTAATATTTTGGTCACAATTTATTTAATAAAACCAATTTAGCTCAAAGTTTTTTCTTACACACAAATGCAACAGTTTGTTCAAGCTAAAGTTAGTTTAAGTAAAGAACACATATTATTGCCATATCTTTAGTAATTAGAGGCTTTTTTGAAAAACCGACAACATTGTAAACTATTGCTTTCTGAACGCTCAATTTTCAATGTTTAATGTGAGCAGAAGGAACCTCTAATCAGGCTCTGCCTTAGAGGCCCTATATTTTCTTGAGAAAAATTGCAGTGTTTTTAAAAAATACGTATTAGTAGTTTATAAGTATACATTGTTATTAGTGTGTAGTTAAATACTCAAATGTAACTAATTCTTGATCAGTGCTGTATTTTGTATTTGTTGTAAAAATGTGTTCTCAAGAAATAAAATCATTCTTCTTCTTCTTCTTCTTCTTTTTCACTTGGAAACCACAAGTTCAAACTAGCATGTATTTCGAGAAGTAGTTACGTAATTTTTCTAGAGAATCAGCCAACTTTACAAAGATCACTCCACCAAATCAGAACCGATTTAATGTCAGTTCTTATTGAATTTACTTGTGGAGTGTCATCTGAATCTATGACATAAACCGCAAAAATCCGGACGAAATACTTTTTTGTTATGTTTTCTTTGGTTCTCTCCCTCATAAAGCTCCAGTAAAAATGTGATATTTCGTTTCTTAGTTGCAGAACTACTTACCATGTAGTTCTGTTCATTTAGCCAGTTTTACGGAATGTCATAATAACTAATTATGTTATGATAAATTAGTTTGACATTCCAAGAATTGAAATCGACCTCAAGTATATAATTGTCCAAAAGCCAATGAAATTATAGATATTTATCTATACTTAATAAAATTTGATATTTTCAGAAGAAATTAACAAGTTGATATAATGCTGGAGATCCATCTGGTGACCATTCTATTCTGCATGGGCATGGTCAACTCCGCCAACATCCTGATGTTGACTCTCGGCGGTACCAAGAGTCACAAGGTACCGTTCCTCGCCCTCGGCCAGGGTCTGGTCTCCAGAGGTCATCAGGTCACTCTGGTCAGCGCCTTCCCCAAGGACGGTGACTCTCCGGTCGAGGAGGTCTCTCCACTGGGGCTCGTGTTGTACGTGAGAAACTTCACCAACTGGGATCTCCTGGGGCCCAAGCTGCGTGGTGAAGAGGCTGTATCTATCATAGACGTGATAAGGTACAGTTATCAGGTAAAGTGCACAACAGTAACCCCCTTTTTGAATATCTTGATCCTCTTTAAAAAAAAACAAAATCCCTTTTGATTGTAAGCATTTTTATACTTATTTTGGTTTATATAACAACCCAATATGTAACACATACTTAAAACTTGTATTATAATGAAAAGTAAATAATCGTTATAAGGTATAAAGCCACAGTGCTTTCAATTTGTTCTTGAAGTTTACACTAAGAAGAACCTTTAAGGATTAGTATTCGGAGAGATAATGATACTACTCATTATTATACTCTTCGCTATGTTAAATTCATCAAGTCGTGGCAACTACATATTTTCATGGCAAAATTATTCGCCTCGTGTGTGATCGAGGAGGAGAATATGTTTTATCATATATTCTTCACTTGTCCTAGAACACTTAAATCTTGGTGAATACTAAAAATAAAGGTGTCCAGTTTGTATACAATATATCATACACCTCAGAGCAAAATGAAGTTCCCGAAAAATCAATAAACTTGTTGTAAAGAAAACTATCTGTGTGCTCTTGAGATGTAATGAGACGAATTTCCTGTTGAAGTAGTAAAATCAGCCGTTTACTTATTCATTCGTAGCTCAATTTTTGAATTGAAAGATAACGTGCCAGCAACTTTTGGACTCCAGAAACCAAATTTGTATGTCAACAAATTAAACATATTTTGTTAACTTGCTTATCTACATAAACTAATAAAAAGAGAGTGATATCTAGGCAAGGAAATTTTAGTTAGTTGGTTATTGTTGGAATACATATCGAGTTTGGTACCCTTCAATAAGTCATTGAAGAAAGATAAGTGATTTTTTATGAAAAATCTAACCTAAATAACAAAGTTAGTATTGATAGTCGATCCAATTATAGTTGAATATAGATTACATAAACAGACTTGAACATTAATGTAATTCATTTTTATTGGCTTTGTGTAAAACAGTAATTAAATAAGAAAGAATAAATGTTACAAATTTCATTCTCTTTTTTACGCTCAAAAGTACAGACATTTTCATTTTTGGGAGAAAACGTAATTTTTCTGTTCAAACACACATTTAAATTTTAAATCGTGTTGTGATATTCTACTTTGCTTGAATACTATTTAGATGGTTAAATATTAGTTTATGTACAATAAAAAGGTGCTGTAGAAATTACTAGAAACCTTTGTTTATTAATTTTTTTAAATTTTGGTCCCAATGATAGTCTGTCTAAGGGGAAAAGAGAGATAATAGTAATGGGTTAGTAGGAGAGTCTGCAAACGAATTTTTATGTTAAAAAATTAGTGACGTTACAAATACAAAGGAACAGTCATTGACCTTTTTGAGTCCTTACAGAAAAACATATGAAACAAAGGAATAATTTAAACGACAACGAGGATGATAACTAAAGCTCAGATAAATAAGGACATAGTTTAAATTATGTCAAGCAACATTCATGTGAATTGTCATGAGAAATTTTTATTTTTTTTAATAAATAAATATCTTTATTCTCCTCATGAAGTCATACTTTACAAAACATATTTAGCATTTTTAAATCTCAATACAATGGAATAATAAAATTATACATATTCTAAGACCCAGGCTGACCTCAAAAGGAAAATAATAGGGCCCCTAAGGCTTACTAATTAGCCCATCTAGGGGTTCCATCATAATAACTATAACTATTAAAAATCAATGAGTTCAGGAGCATTAGTTTATAATTTATTAACAACTCTACTGTGATATAACAAACAAAAACTAAAAACAAAAAATGTGCTTCTATGCCAAAACCTTATACATTTCAATGTACTAATCTACCATCTGAAGTAATTAATTAGCCTAAAAACAAAACAAAGCATTATACCTTTTTGCATTTACTAAAAATAGAACTAATTACAATAATCAAGTACAACATACAAAAAACAAAATACTTTCTCTTCTTAACAAAATGCTTAATCAATCATATTTTACACGCACACACACACACTCGCACACACACACACACTTATACAGATTACATACCTATACAAACATACCGCATACATACATAGGTACACATGAAACCTGTATGAATGCCTACCATTGTTACCTAACAATGTCTCCTTAAAAAAAAACCTATTTTGTCAATTTATTCATGTAATCATGTAATGTCATCGCACAACACACAATAATAGTCTCAGGATTCTCCTGAGTTAGCAACCACACCCTGACTAGTTTAACAAATAATCTATAGTTTGTTTGTAATTTAATATCATCACTCAGTTTATTAAATAGCCATGGTGCTAAGAAGTTAAATGTTTTAGTATATAAAAGTTAAATTAGGTTTCGGAACAAAAATATTAAAAAGTGCTTCTTGTATTCATTGTATGCAAAATTTCATTATTATTAAATTTTTTATTATTAAATACGAATTTCATGGTTTTAAATATGAAAAGAGTTCTCAATGGTAATATTCTTAGCTGGATAAAACATGGAAAAGACGAATCAAGTCTACTTTTCTTCAGAATTAATTCTTACAAACACTTTCTGCAAAGTAACAAGTGGTTTCAAATTTGTAATATAGGTTCCTCCCCAACATGTAATACCATACTCTAATCTACTATTAACTAGAGCAAAGTAAAGAGTTCTTAGAATACTCTGGGGACACATGTCGCGGACAAAATAGAACAGACGTATACTTTGTAGAATTTTATTTTTCAATTTTGTAAGATGTAACTTTCCAATTTAAATCTTGGGACCAATAAAACTCCTAAATATTTTGTACTGGTACCTTTTTTGAACTTTTAGCACAATTATCACATACAATTCCACTTTCTATTCAGACTTGACATTTATAAACTAAGTCATTTTGTACATTAAAATGTTGTCTCAAAGAAAAATTAATATAGGTAGTCTTTTTCAGTACTCAAGACCAATTTATTCTTTCTAAACCACCAGTTAAGAGCATTTAAATCCATTCTCATATTGCAAGTTATACGTTCCCTTGTCTTATCCTTATAGCAGAGAGCAGTATCATCTCTGCAAAAGCTGTTAATTCCCCCTTGAATTTTCCATTACACAAATCATTAATAAAAATTATAAACAAGATTGCACCCAATACAGAACCTTGTGGCACTCCACAAATAACTTCCCCTCTTTCGCTAAAACTATTTTCCACTTTGACACATTGCTGTCGTTTGCTTAAATAACTACTAAACCACTTTTGAGCTGTACCTCTAAATCCACAGTTACCCAATTTTTCTAGCAAAATCTCATGATCTACGGTGTCAAATGCCTTCTTAATATCAATAAACAGTCCAGTTACAAATTTCCCATCGTTTTATCCCCGCATTAATCTTCTCCATACAGCTGCACAAGGCTAACTCAGTACTTAGTCCTGCCCTAAACCCGTACTGATTCTTTGAAAAAAAAAATTATTTTTATTTAAGAAAAGCAACATTTTTTCTTTCATAATCTTTTCAAAAACCTTAGAAAAGGTTGAAACTAAAAGATATGGGTCTAAAATTAGAGCATACATTAGACGGACCCGCTTTGTAAATAGGTATGACAACTGCATGTTTCAACTTTTGGGAGAAAACCCCTGTTTCGAAACTTAAATTCACAATGAAAGTTAAAAATGTCCAATATTGCTGGATATATTATTTTTATCATGTTAGAATGGACACCATCTAATCCTGGTGATTTACCGTTTTTTTAAGGTTTTAATAACCCTCTCTACATCTGAACTTAAAACTGGCTCCATAAAAAAACTAGTTCACTTCATAATGTGCCGGAAAACTATTGGAATAGGTCATACTTTGAAAATTTTCACTTAGCGTATAGCTTCCCACAACTTCTTGAACAACACCAAGAAAATACCTATTAAACTCTTCAGCTATATCCTTACAATTATCATTAATTTGTCCATTAATATTTAAAGATATCTTATTACTAGAATTTACTCTGACATGTTATTCTGTTTATAGTGTTCCATATGGCCTTAGCATTACCTACATTTTTTTTCAAACTCATTTGCATAATACGATAGCTTTGCAAGTCTTATATCTTTCCTTAGCTTGTTTCTATAATTTAAATAAATATTTCCTAAATTTAATCCTCCTAAAGGTCTATTTTATATTTTATTATATAAATAATTTCTTTTCTCAATCCTTCTGCATATATTAGTTGAGATCCATGGTTTAAGTTTTTTATCAAAGCTGTATTTACATTCAGATTCTACCGTACAAGCAGATATACAAGTGTTAAGCTGTGTTTCAAACAGATCAAATATGCATAAGATGCATCAGTCTGTGATCTAACGATTGACCAGTCTACAGTACGAAGTATACTTATCAGTTTATCATAACTGACCCTACGCCGCATGACGCGGGGCGCGGGCGGGGGAGGACCGAGGCGGGGCAGTCAGCTGTTAGACCGGCCCGGCCTACCACCCTCCCCTCACACCCGCACACCCCAGCCGCAGTACCGTCATGTAATGGTCCGTTACCTGAGTCTGCAGAACCTGTGCTTCAAACTCAATCTCACGTTTGCTTACTAATCTAATAAACACATGATCAATACATGTCTGTGACATATTGGTTTACCCGGGTCGGCTCATTTATCAATGATTCAAAGCCAAAACTGGCCATTAATATTTTATAATTGTCTATATCGTTACTCTCTAAAGAAAGCAAATCCAAATTAATATCTCCCAAAAAATATTTAAATTCTTAAAGTGTTTGTCAAATTTATTTTTCACTAAATACATACGTAACTCATCCAAAAAGTAATGCGCTGTAAATTGCAGCAATCTATAGATTGCCAAAATATGAAATTCCCTACCTAAATACATAAAACTAATTTTGATCATGTCAGCTGATAATAATTTTGGTATTCCCTGTTCTAATACATTAATATCACTTTTTACGTAAATAGCTACTCCACCAGAACGACTATTATCGTTGGCATTTATTATCAAATCATAATAAGGAATGTTATAATAATTTGTCTCATAAGAGTTAATCCATATTTTCAGTAAAGATTAATATTATCCGGGTACCTATCCCAGGTTGTAATTTCGGCTAGAAAAGCGTCAAAATTTTGATCTCATACTGCGGAGATTTTTGCTGTACAATATTTAAAGTAATATTGGATTCGTCAAAATTCGACATTAAATTCAGATTAAATCGACATGAAATTAGATTAGATTGAAATTAAATTAGATTACATCAACATTAAATTAGATTAGATCGACATTTAATTAGATTAACTACATCAAATCAGAATAGATCGACATTATCATTAGATTAAATCGATTGTAATTAAATTGAACAATACAGCAAAAAATGTTTTCATTTTAATTACATTATTTAAGCTACAACCCATTGAGGTCAGCCTGGGTTCTTATCTCTACTACTGGTGCTTTTTCTTCCTCCCTCAGCAAGATGTTGCCGTTCCGCAGCCAGATGTACTTGTATCCCCGTTCCTTCCTCAGCTGCCGTGCCTGGGCGAGCAGCCTCCTCCGCGCCGGTGACAGGGATTCATTCAAGTAGATAGGGATGTCCGTGGTCAGACCAAGGTGTCGCGTGGAAAAGTCCATTTTCTTTTCTCGCCTCTTCTTCATCAGTTCCTCCTTATAAGTCCGCCGCACGAATTTCACAACAATCCCTCTAGCCTGGGTTTTCTCTCCGAGGTTTTCTTGCCGATACGATGACAGGCGTTCAATCATTGCTGTCGGTGATGTTTACGTCTAGGGCTTTTCCTACCTTCTTAACAAGCTCTGAAACTTGTTCTTTTCTTTTTCTTCCGGTATTCCTGAATTTTCCACACAGTTCTTTCTAGATTAATTTTCACCAAGTCTTCAATTCTTGACTCAAGTAAAAAAACATGTTTTTTTCAGAGCTACATTTTCGCTTTTAAGCTGTTCAATTTCTCTTAGGTAGTGTTCAATTTATCCTCATGCCATCTCGTAAACGTTACAGTATTTCTTCCACCTTGCTGTATAAACATTTCATAAGATCTATTGAAATCGGCCGTGTTGGTTTTCTGCTCTTCACGCATCTCTTTCAGGGTGTTCATGATGGTCTCCAAGGTCAAACCTTCTGCCGCGTACTCCAACCTCATGCTCTTTCTCCTCGTCTTGTTGCAGGGATCACACCTCCATCCCGTACCTTGCTCGTTCAGGTAGTCCACATCCGGTTGTCCTATATTTACACATTTGCCGTGATGATACTCTTGAGAACAATCAATGCACTGCACTTTAAAACTGATTTTTCTTAATTATTACTAAACATATTTTGCAATTAGCCATTACTAAAATTAATTAAAAATTAAAATCAGACTATTAATCACTTTTATACAGGCAAAAGCACGCACGCCACTATTATAGCACAGCTACGCTGATAAGATAAGCTCCGCACTGATAAAAACGTCTGCTCCGCTTGAACTCTGACTCATCACTGATGGGTTTGGTCGGGATTGCTCTAACAAATTTATTATTTAAACAGCGCCCAACACAGCTGCTAGTTTTAAATGTACGTTCAATTACTGATTTGTCTCAATATTTTGGAATTAACAAATATCATTAGTTCTTACCATAAAGAAATATAGATAATTTGATTTCATTGATCTGTTTTTCAGACAAAATCTAAATCAAACAGACGATAGTAACCATACCACGTCATAAAGGGAGAACAAATGGTGGTCAGTAGCGAAATTGCAGCACCGACTATTTTGGTCCTGTCTACTCTAGTACATAAATCCTTGTTTAATTTCAATTTTTGTAGGTATGCGACGCTTTCTACTCAACTCCAGAGGCCAGGCTTCTTCTGTCGCGCAAGACAGACCTGCTGGTGCTGGATGGTGCCTACCCAGAGTGTTTGCTGGGTTTAGCACACCACTTCGGCGTTCCTTTTATCTACCTCAACACCGTGGCCTTCTACACCACACATCTGTCTCTCGCGGGAAACCCCACCATGTTCTCGGTCACCCCTTATATGGACTACCCGCACTCTGACCGCATGGACTTTTGGGAACGGTCCAAGAACGGTCTCTTCCACCTCTTGAGCCGGGGAATGCTTGTATTCGCCACCAAGTTCTTCGTGGAGCCGGTGATCAGGCAACACCTCGGAGGTGGCGCTCCTCCTGTACACTCCATAGGCAGAAATGTTAGCCTCATCCTGCAACATGGACACCATTCTGTAACCTACCCCCGCCCGCTCTTGCCAGGGGTAGTGGAAGTTGCTTGTTTACACTGTAGACCAGCCAGGCCTCTCACAGAGGTAATATAGATTTCACGCTTTTCTCATATTTTTAAACGTACAGTTTTAATAAAAAGGGAATAATGAGTACCATAATAAGAACTAATGTCATGATTATATTAAAACGTGCCATATTTTCGGTAAATAGTTTTCAACCTCATAATATATTATATTCAATCCCTGGTAAAAAGCACCTTTTTGGTTGTAGCCCCTTAGAAATGTTGAAGTAAAAAGCTGATAGTTGCCTGAAGAAAAAATTCAATAAAATGTGAATTGAAAACGATTTTAGTAATTATTTATATTAAATTTTATTCTTATACTTCAGATATTTTTGGTATTAAAATACATCTTTGAGGAAAATAATTATGATTGTATATTTACAACCAAATAACTAGTAATGAGGCAGGTAAGATATAAAAGGCAGGAGAAAGAAATTATAAGATAAACAAAGATGCACGCAATATTGATACCGTTTATAGCTCACACTACAACTTCACGTGGGAAAGGATAATGAGTTATCTATCTAACTCGCGTAGATCCTAAAGCTGTCCGGTAATTGTTTTATACACTCCTGAAGTTCCTAATAATGTCCATAAACTTCATAGATCGGATTCACCTGAACTGTCGAGATGTTTGCGCTTGGCAGGCTATTAGACGATAGACGAGAGGAGAAAGACGAACGGATAGTTTGTAAAACACCGCTAGGTGCACAAAAAATTCCCACTTTTCTAAATTTGAGGTCCTCAAAAGTACACATCTACATAATTTAAGTTAGCAAATCACAAGGAACGACCAAATAATGTTCGTAACATGTGTACAGTTGTGATTCGAGGGCATTGGGGTATTAAATTAAACTCAGAGACAAATTCAATTTTCATTTAGAAAATTGAATTTGGGAACACAGGTTCCAAGAACTACTTCTTGGAAATTATTGGTACATAAATTACGTTTATACATGAATATTATAAGATTGCACTGATTGTAAATTTCAGTGGCTGGACCGCCCGAGTATGTAGTAGTGTCCTGCTGTCAAATATAGCAAGGATACTATTCATTAATTACTTTTGCTGTATCCTGCTTGTGACATCACATCGACTAATACACGATACGAGCTAATATGTCTAATTAAGATCCGCTGTTTGTTATGAAAACTGTTTAAGTCATAGAAGCAAAGAATTTATCACTCTACGATATAATTTTTACTAGGCTATAGAAGTTTTACTTTATTACGGCAAGGTGAAAGGATTTACGAGCATTTCTTAGTTCTTTGTTTAAGGTTCACTATTGACTATGTATGATTTAAAACTTTCCAATATCTAACTTACAAACATGCTGAACGTAAAACAAAATAAAGTATATATATAGGTATAAAATCATATACCTATATATCGAAAACGGTCATCATAAGCACAAAACGTAAACGTACTCACAAGCTTGACGCAACGGAGAAGGTTAGATGCTTTCAACACGCATATATTTCCTGCTCCATAAATAATAATAATAATAATAATAATAACTTGTGCAAATTACGCCTGTTTTGTACATTGATTTATTGTGTGGTTACATTAACCGCTCTGAATACATCGGTGTAATATTATATTCTTTTTACTTACAAATTGTGTACTTTTGTGTGAACTTTTTCAAGATTTTCGCTAAAATTTGTTTGATTTTAAGTGATTATATAAGGATTTAAACTTAAGATTTTTTATACAAGAATAAGAGAAAATATTTCTATAATCGAAATGTCATGTTCTGTGTTTTGTACCAAACAACGGACGACAAATAACAGAAACATTATTATCTATTTCTCAATTCTTACATAGCTATTCTTCTAAAACACTTAATAAAAACCAACGCCTTATAAGTTACATTAAAAAGATTACATAGAATAGAAATGATAGCATTTGTCAGTAAACTTTAGAAGGGTAACATAAATTACTATAAACTGTTTTAAATTTGTAGGATTTAGAGAAGTTCGTAACTAGTGGAAAAAAGAAAGGATTTGTATACGTCAGTTTTGGCACTTCAATTAAAACTACTCAGATGCCAGAGATAATGCGAGTGTTGATGGTGAAAGCCTTCAGTGAGCTACCGTACCAGGTGTTGTGGAAGTACGAAGACGAAGGCGACTCTATGCCGGACTTGCCGGACAACGTGCGCCTAAGTCGGTGGCTGCCTCAGCAAGACTTGCTTGGTAAGTTTTATTTTTTTAGGAGAGGCCAATTCACTTTTAGCCAATTTTGCCCGCTCTCACGGGCCACTGTCCTGTGCGAAGAGCTTATCAAACAGAGTAAGGAGAAGAATCGACACAGTACAAGGTCGATGGTACTGATAACAATTGCAACAATCACATATATTATTTGAAGCTGCGCTATCTGTAACTCTGATCCAAAGTCCGACGCTTTAAACATTGAGGCTTTCCACAATTCCACGACTTGGCTAAATTTCTAAGTATGGTAAGCAAGACCACTTAGAAAATTGATATGCATTGAATAATTCGGCCTTTTCGGATAAGTTAATTCACGTCCTGGATTCTATTTACTATTCTACTTAATTCCTTTTTCCGATAAAATATTGCAATAATCTTGAAACAAGTCAAGTATGTTATTTTTATTTTTTCGTTTTTTTGTTATATCTTAGATCCTCAAAAACAAAACAAAACATGAACTAAATATTTTTAGATAATACTTAGTTTTGGCTTATATTCAATGAAAAAAAACATGCGTTTTTCGTAAATAAAACACAAAACTTTCAAATTGATATTCCATATGGAACAAGCAATAACAACTCTTGATTCTTATGATTATGATCTTGGAGCTAATGACACAATAAAATCCTATTGATATTCAATGTTTTCAGATTTTAAATGCAACACTTATTATACATTTTTATACATATGTTGTTTTATTTTTTGTAGTTGTTTTTAAGTATAGTATCATGAAAATGCAAGGGATTTTTAAGTATGTATTCGAGAATGTGTAATAAAAATTTCACTCTCCTGTATTTTATAGTTCTTGAGAAATATCACTTCTTATATCAGAAAACATAAAAAACAAACTTTCGGATAGTTGCTTGGTTGGTGTTAGTTACATTATGACTTTTAATCATGTCTTATCATTCAACTTATTATGATATTCTTATACAGTGAGTAAGTTTTAAAATACTTATTTAACAAATACTTAATAAACATGTATTATTTTAAAAAACCGCTATGAGTAACACACTAATATACAAATTAGCAGACACTTTCTTTTGATTTGGCTCCATAAAATTACAGCTGTTTTAGTTGCCATACATACGGCCTTAAGAATATTTTTTTTTTCTTTTTGAATTAAATGAAGAACAATAATCTGCAATAAAAAATTCGAGTTTCTGCCTATTTCTAGCAATTTTAGGTGCAAATTTCCCATAAATTTTAAGAGGCTCTTTCAAATTGTAATATGTGTTTGCTGCTGTTAATTTTTTACGGAACTCGTAATATTCAGGAATATTTGCAACTGTAGAGGTCGTTTAATGGTTCTGGTAGTGTCTCAAACTTGTGTAGTTGCACTTTACCTGATAAACACAAACATGCCGGCTGATTCATGCTTAAATTTGAGCGCATATCAGTAGGGACATTCTTTTTTCCTACCAGCACTTCCGGATGAGTGAAGTATTCAACAGTTGACTCGTATTCGCTTTCGTATTCGAAATATATATATATATATAAATAATGTGAACTTTTTCACGCATCGAATTGTTATTCATTACATATGCAAATGAAATGTCTACGTAATGCGACACTTTAAGGCAATGATCAACTTCAAATTATTAGATTATTTCTCATACAAAAATAATACAGTCTAATCGCTATTGAAAGTAGAGACGAGGAGTAGGATGGTAAACATTTTGGTTCGTAGTAATTCTGTCATGCCAAATCAAAATAATAGGAAAAGTTTTTGACTATAGCACAACCTAATGAAATATATTTTACGGCCTACTCTCATACCTACCAAATATATATATATATATATATATATATATATATATATATATATATATACAAATTCGGATGAGTGCCACCAGAAACACCGTGAGACAACATTTTTGTATATTACATGTACAATTTTCTTATGTACATTTAAAATTTCACATAAAACGGGGCAACGTAAAACTACATGAATAAGAATATTTTCCACAGTTAAAGATATAATACTAAACAATATAAACATTAGGAAATTATCACTTTTCCAAGTAATTTTAATAAGGAGATAAAATAAGTACGATCACTTCAAAAGGACTTGTTGGGTTTCACTTCCTCAAATCAGCCAGATTCCAAAAATACAATGAAGAAAATTGCTTCTTGTAAGATCTCGGCCTAATCTTGTTGTCGCATTTTACGACTGGAGGGGACAATGGTATTATCCTGATGTGAGTCGTTACACTGGTGTTGGAAAGAGGCGTTTTCTCACAAGTTTTGAACACGACTACACGATACTACACCATAAAATAAGTACTATGATTATTTATATTACACAGTTTATTTAAAGACAAATTAAAGCAATAACAAATATATTAAAACAAAAACCAAACGATACTTAGTTTTTGGCCTGATAGTTAACGTTAATAGATCAGTTTTTGACGTGACAACGTCTTAAATTAGGTTGCGGCTCGGAGTCACTCATGAAAAAGTGTAACGCCCGGTAACGTTACGATGCCCGTCCAGTGGGTCCGCCGCACGGGATCCGCACGGGATAAAGCAGATAACTGTGGGTCCGCCGCACGGGATAAAGCAGATAACTATGTTTATTCGTGAAAATGTGGAGTGCTTAGATTCGTCATTTACAACAACTACAACAATAAAGGTAAATAATTGTACACTGATATTTCATTATCGTAAACTATGATTGATTGATTAATTGTTAGATTGACACAAAAGTTGAGAGAAACTGAGTTTATAGGTTATGTCATACTATTGACAAATGTTGATAGTGTTAAGTAAATTATTAGTTTAAATCACTCTGCAATCAATCGTAATTCAGTCGATTGAGAAGAAACAGCGCGTATTGCTAGTCAAACATTTAAAATAACAAATTATAACCTCTAACCTGTCATAACAGTGCGACCAAACCAACGAACTAAACCGACCAATCACCACGCGCGGAGTTAGAATTTAACTGTGTTTAGCAAGAATTTCAAATTCCAATTTTAGTAAATGTTTTATTCAACTTTACCATTTACAATAACAAATATTAATTAATTTCAAATTATGTACAATGTTTTAGTAAACAAAATATATTTCTATAGTTAAAATTTGTGCAATTCTTATTTTCATTCAATTCCTTGTTCCTATTGTGCAATTTAATAATATTCATATCAATAAATATTCTACCGAGAAAAAGACATTGTCACGTAAAATCTTCGCCCGTAAAACCGACTTTACAGGCAACCATAATTTTTTAAATTATGCATTGTAATTCCCTTGTTGAGAATTAATTATTTTTAAGCTACTGTAGCATTTAGTAACAGAATGGACTAACAGCTGATTATTCACCACTAGTAAGAATGTGATATTCTCAATAGTGAGAGTAGGCTAATATTTATTGAAACGGCTAATCGACGAACTGGTAATATCGTGAACAAACGAATTTTCACTTCAGGCATGCAAATTTTCCTCTCACCATAAATTTATATTTTTAATTTTTTGTTATTGTTTTTAAATCTGTGTTTAATATTTCACCTTTAACGTATTAATATTTTTAAACCTGTATGATGAAATTCCTTAGCTATTAGTTTATATTACTCATAATTTCACAATCTGTACACATTACCTTTCATATTCATATTATTGTTCGATCGTAGGCCACTCCAAGATCCGAGCGTTCGTCAGTCACGGGGGCCTACACGGTGTCATGGAGTCTATCTACCACGCCGTGCCCATGGTGAACCTTCCCGTATTCTGTGACCATGCTGCCAACAGTTTCAAGGCGGAAAGGGAAGGCATCTCAGTTAGTCTGAACTTCAGAGACCTCAACGTAGAAAGTTTCCTAGCAGCTATAAACAGAGTTATTAACGATATCAGGTAAAATTATATACCTATAATTACTCCTAAAATAGAGAACGCTGACCAAGGGACCACAAATAAAGCATTTTGAATAATAGCATTTAACTATTACATCGAAATTTTATTTCCATTTGAGCAAAGTATTGTGAACTTCATTATTTTGTTCTTGCACGAAAATATTATAAAACATGGGAAATTTTGAGTGAAAATGGAACAAAGTTTATGTCATCTTTTTAATTCTATTAATAATAAATATAAATTAATTATTTATGTATTTCAGAAATATTCACCCTCAAATATAAAACTATTTGTTGCCGAAATTAGGAAACTATTCCATACCTATAGTTAATTTTTAACCAGTGTGCTAGGTAGTTAGGGTGATGTATGTATGTAATGAGTTAACCAGTATTTGCACATTTCGTTTAACTTTGTATTTGCCGGTATGATTTATGATACACGTACTAGTATACCCATTATACTCCAACTCTAGGTCCAACGCAATGTAACATAGTTATTATTTGTTATACATACAAACGAGTTGGTAATTCTGTTTATTATACATTATGCAAAAATTAATAGTATTACTATATTAATAAAAAATAATGAAAACTGGAAACAAATATATTTATCATAATTTGGTTTAAAAACAGCACACAAACTATGACACAATAGTATTTGCATCATTTTTATCGACAGCTATGTCCTGTCAAAGGATTATTGAACATATGAGAATACAGTAAACACGTAGTTTTTATAATGGACGAACACATCACTGTCATAAAGCTCGGTCCTCAAAGGATTGCATAAATAAAACCTTTGCGTTTAGCTTATTAATACGTAAATTCTGACGAGATAAAATGTACAGCTTTATATAAAAATATATACTTTTGATAATTTTGTTACTACTATTAGTAAAAAATAACATTGCATATTAAAGTTAGGGAAAACACAGTTAGTTTAATAGAGTATTTATATTTACGAAAAATATTTAAGTATAAAGTAATTCATTGTTTCATGCAATATTTTAGCTGCATTAATGGTATTTTCATTAACCCACTATTTTTATGCTGTCTCAATTTTCTGATTCCAGTTCTGTGTAAAACCGTAATTTCTAAAGATAATTTATTATTAGAAAAAAATAAAATCAATTCTTTAAATACTAGTATTTATAATGCCACACCTTCCAATTGAAATAATTGTTTTATTCTACTATAATGAGGTTTTTAGCTATGCAAAGTAAATTAGAATAAAGGTTTGTAGTTCCTATCGCATAGTTCGCTTTATAAATAAATAGCATAATAAGTAATCATTTATTACTAAATTTATAAAAGTGTTGTAATAGGTATTATATGTAACAAAACCATTTGAATACAATACTATATTCTTGTCCACCAGATCTAACTAATTATTAAAAAACCCACCGTAGAGCCTTCTTAAAATCGTGTCGTTGCTAATCCTTGTGCCCGTCTGTCCATCTCTGTCTCTTGATAGCAAATTTCTAATGATTTCAAACTCAGTACATAGGTTTTTCTTGACCCAAGGAAGAACTAACTTTGGGATCAAAATGTCCGACCGTCTATTTGCTCACCTGTGTTATAACTCGTTTGGTACATTCTATCTGGTCCTTTGATACTTCGTTGTGTAAGAGTTAGTTTTATAAACTAGGTTTTGTTTCTTCTCAAAATAAAAAGCCAAGAGTTTTTAACAGGTATTCTGGCCAGGTATGCTGGTACATAAAACACACAAATACCGTACATTAACACCAAAGCTATACTCTGTTAGATAGGTTCTCACACAATTTTTACATCGATTACTAGGAGACATGCACAAAAAATGTACCAAGGTTTTTAAAACCCCTAGCACAAGAGCGGGAATTTAATCAACTAAGAGCTTTATATCTGGAGACTACACTGGACATTCTTATATGTTTTGAGAGCATATTTAACTAAATAACTTGATTCCAACATCGTAATAATTATTCATTCCTCAACGAAAGTTTCGTAATTAAAACGTATAGTTGAACACTGTGCGAATGATTCTTGTTGATTATTTATTTATATATAACTTGTTTTAATAAAATAAAATGTTTGTACGATCGATACAAATTTTAACTTTAGGGAATAGATGAAGGTGGACATAAGATAAAAAAATTATTTGGAAAATTGGTGAAATATTGAATTTGACTTCGGGATCTTGCTAAAAATCGCAAAGATCCTGCACTAGGATTCAGCCAATATCCTGTTCGGACTTGTGCACCTCTATCAGCACTATTTACCTCCAACTGTTTGAACTCTTCCCGCCTTCACTTATTTGAAGTCTTTAGCGAATGAACAAAGTAAGGCAACACTAGATCGGTCTTTTCTATATTAGATAAAATTAAACTGTAATGTATTTACAATACCCACTTTAGGTTATCTCATTAGGACGTGTTTGTGACTGTTATAGTTATAAGAAGAACGTACAATACCGCTCCTTGTTGTTGAGGGACCAGCCAGAACCACCTCTTGACAGAGCACTCTACTGGGTACAATATGTACTACGTCATCACGGCGCTACTCAGCATCTGCAGAGTCCTGCAAAGGATCTTTCGCTCACTCAATACTTTATGCTGGATACTATTATGATGGTAGCAGGTGCTGTTTATATCTCTTGGGTTATTTGCTAGTGATATGCTGGCGTAAAACCTTCACGAGGAAGAATATTTCTAAATTAAAAACTAATTAATAAAATGAATATTTAATTCAATATTGTGTACTCTTTTTGCCCTATATTTTATAATGATTAGTGATATGCCAGAACTATGGTTCGCTTCAAACTACAGTCTCCTGAATGATCTTGACAATAACAATAATCTGCTACTAATTCTAGAAAAGTTTGACCTGTCTGACTTTTTGACAGGTTTTGACAGAACTTTTATTTCTTTATATTTAATTTATTGTTCTCTTGCACTGGAATAATGCATTTTGAATTCTTCTAATTGGCTAGTGATAAAAATAAAGTATTGTCTATTAACAATTAAACTATATTACATAACAATTAAGCTAATTATTACGCCTTTAATTGTTTCAATATACTTTTCTTTCCATAAATTTATAAATAACTAGCGGGCCCGGCGCGCTTTGCTGCGCATTTCAATAATTTTTTGCAAAAGTTGCCCGCGGCTTCGCACGCAATTTCCCGTTGAAAACAGTACACTATATTCACTTATTCTTTTTCTATCACATTCTAAACATTGCTGAGATAATTGATAGTCGTTCCATCGTGAGCCTCTTGGGCGTATTATGAAGGTATGTACCATATTCCTGCCTCTATCTAGCTGTTACCCACGGCTTCGCACGCAAATCTTAAGAACCGAAGTCCTTATATTACTTAGTAAATTTTTTTTTTTACTATAATAAATTTTAGATTAAATTAGTTATATCTCCGATGCCACGATTGAGCTTGCTTTGTTGTCTCGATCGAGAGAATATGTACACACGGAGTTTTGAGAACCATACTTCTGTCAAAAAAAACAACTAAGGTTGATTTTATGACATTCTTTATATTTGTAGCCAACGTAAGATAGTAATTATGATATCTGCATTGCTCTTCTGATCAAGCATGAGCATGGTTTATATTAAATAAATATTGCACTTAAAGGTGAATTTTTACGTCAAATTTGAATTGTATTATCTGGATAGTAAAGTCTATGTTTAACAGTGATTGCAGAAACAGTTTAAACAAAATTTGTCGTTTCTCTTAAGCTTACTCTATGCTTTAAAACTATAAGTGTAATATATGTTTACAAAGAACAGCTGATTAAAAATTTGAAAAGACGTTAACATATGTTTGCTGCAATGCATTTCTTATGGGTATTTCTGTAACCAATGGGGCGGAATCCTGAATCGGGAAAGGGATGGGCATAGCTTATAAACCTTCTCCGTGGAAAAATACATATACGTACAAATTTTCATCATGATCGGTCCAATAGTTCACGATTCCATAAAGGACAAACATACAAACATTCATTTTTATATATATAGACTAGCGGGCCCGGCGCGCTTTGCTGCGCATTTCAATAATTTTTTGCAAAAGTTGCCCGCGGCTTCGCACGCAATTTCCCGTTGAAAACAGTACACTATATTCACTTATTCTTTTTTCTATCACATTCTAAACATTGCTGAGATAATTGATAGTCGTTCCATCGTGAGCCTCTTGGGCGTATTATGAAGGTATGTACCATATTCCTGCCTCTATCTAGCTGTTACCCACGGCTTCGCACGCAAATCTTAAGAACCGAAGTCCTTATATTACTTAGTAAATTTTTTTTTTTACTATAATAAATTTTAGATTAAATTAGTTATATCTCCGATGCCACGATTGAGCTTGCTTTGTTGTCTCGATCGAGAGAATATGTACACACGGAGTTTTGAGAACCATACTTCTGTCAAAAAAAACAACTAAGGTTGATTTTATAACATTCTTTATATTTGTAGCCAACGTAAGATAGTAATTATGATATCTGCATTACTCTTCTGATCAAGCATGAGCATGGTTTATATTAAATAAATATTGCAGTTAAAGGTGAATTTTTACGTCAAATTTGAATTGTATTATCTGGATAGTAAAGTCTATGTTTAACAGTGATTGCAAAAACAGTTTAAACAAAATTTGTCGTTTCTCTTAAGCTTACTCTATGCTTTAAAACTATAAGTGTAATATATGTTTACAAAGAACAGCTGATTAAAAATTTGAAAAGACGTTAACATATGTTTGCTGCAATGCATTTCTTATGGGTATTTCTGTAACCAGTGGGGCGGAATCCTGAATCGGGAAAGGGATGGGCATAGCTTATAAACCTTCTCCGTGGAAAAATACATATACGTACAAATTTTCATCATGATCGGTCCAATAGTTCACGATTCCATAAAGGACAAACATACAAACATGCATTTATATATATATAGATTTGTTAACATTCAATCCAGACAATGACTGTTTTAATGACATGCACATAACGTGTGTGTGTGTGTGTGTGTGTGTGTGTGTGTGTGTGTGTGTGTGTGTGTGTGTGTGTGTGTGTGTGTGTGTGTGTGTGTGTGTGTGTGTGTGTGTGCGCGCGCGCGCGCGCGCGGTCGTGTGTGTAAGGCCAGGCTAAAACACTTTGTTAAAATCCTATTGAAACCTGTAATTAAAAATAGGAGGAAATACCTGGATGGCATTTGGTCAACGTAAAGATAAAATAGACCAAGTTTTCAAATATTTATTAGTTGTGTTAAAATCACAGGAAACTGAAACCATTCGGGACAAAGTAATTCGTAGAAATACCTAATGAACTTTTTTCATTGGCACAGCAAATGCAGTTCCATTACTGTAATTGAACGAGTCTACACCTAGGTTAGAAATATGCGCATAGTAAAAGTTATATTTTTTAATCAGTATGGCATACATTTGAGTTTTAATAAAAGCAGATCTACCGCTTAAATATTTGAAAATATGTTGTGGTGATAAGCAAATAAAGACGCTTAGATTAACGGAAATTAATTAGTACTTCATACGATGTATTGGTTTATGTGCTCCTGGCGGAGGGTAAAGATCTTTGGTTTGGTAGAGACATCAGGAATGAATGAGACTTTTTTCCATGTTCACCACAATCCTACGAGAACAGCCGGCCGCCATGTTGCAGTGACTAGCCGATGTTCTTCATTAAGAGGGTGTTTGAAGACGATGCTGCTCCATCTATTATGGATTCCAGGACTGTTAGAACTCTCTCCAGGTCTAGACAAAGATAATAGATAACGTCCCGGGTAAAAGTCACGTAAATCGTGCTCTCATCCAATGAGACAAGAAGGAGATTGGAAATCGGGTTAAAGTCATCACGCAGCAAAATGAACGCTCAATTAGTCATCAGCGTTTTCAGAACGCTTGCAATTAGTAATGCATAAACCGCAAAAGACTGCAGTTTCAAAATAACTTGCATAACTTTTTAAAACTATCCAAATACGGAGCATTGTAGATAGATACACAATATTTAGTAACACATCTCGTCTCACTAAAGCGTTTTATCTCGTCAAAAATTTACATTTGAGCCACGTATTAGTCTACATATAGGTTTAAAGCACGTGTTTTTAACCACATTGGAAAATTTTATGTATTAATCCTCATAAGTTTTCGTTTGAAAACAAATCGTAACAATCAATTTCCAACCAATGACTTTCATACACACACAACGTTGCTTTCAGAGCCAACACAAAGCTAAGGACAAACGAAGGCGTGTGCCATTTACCAATCCCACTCGCACTATCACCGTCCTGTTCTCTTTCTTCGGAAGACGCGCCGCGATACTACAGGAAGTGCCGATATTGATTTTAGCCCAGTCTTTCATCTACCTTGTTGCGAGCAATATGTATTTTGTATCTTGATTCTGTGTTGTGAAATCGCTTGAGTTTATTCTCATCAGTATTGACTTAGGTGTGTGCGTGGTTTTATTACATGCAAGATCTTTTGTTGTCAGTTACAGACTGTAGTGACTTTATTTCATGTTGTGTGTATTAAAAGTTAAATATGATTTCATTAAATTAATCTTAGGATTTTCTAACACTTCTTAAGAAGTGGTTACATGTTAATTCTAGAAACATAGTGCTCTGTTTATTTAATGTAACGATGGAAATGTCCGAATTCTGATTACGACTCTATATTATTCTGTTTTCAATTTTTATATGCCATTGAAGTGGAAAATTCATAATATTCATTATAGCGCCGCGTAAGCTAAGGATTAAGGAATTATCAACTGTGGTAATTGCTGGAATATTATATTCCAGAGAGCAAAATATGTTGAACCTATTGGAACTATTGAATATAATGTGAACGAAGAAAGGTTTTATTATCTTAACTATAAGCACTGTCTCACTTACATTTTAAATAACAGTAGAATCAACTAAAATATAAGAAACAATTGAAACACATTCAAGTTAGTTCGTGTTCTGTAAGAAAAAGGCTCTAATAATTCATTAAGGCTCTAATACATTGGTGGTATTAATTTTAATCATTAAATGAGTTCCAAATATGGTAATTTCTTTCAATTAAAATACCAGAAGAATATTTAGATTACAGTTCTTTTAGTTTATTCCTTGTTTGGGGCTCCCTACAACACAGCTGATATATTTTGGAAACAGTTTGAAGCAACATTTTATATCTATGTGTTATACACATATTATGACACAGACATACTTTAATTTAAGAAGAATATTCTTTTTAAATGTTACCGTCCTGAAAAATTAGATAAATTTTATTGTTAAAATTGTTTTTCTGAACGAATTACTTGTAAATTCCACAGTTTAAATTTTGTCGGTAATACCAACAAGACTCTCCATAAGATAACACCATAAGACAAAGAATTTTTTGAAACAATGTAATAAAAAACAAACTCAACAAAGCAGATTTGTCAGATTTATCAAATTACTTAGCTCAGTGTATAAAAACAGAGAGGAATAAAGAACATGATTACAGTAATGGTCCCTCGTAATGGCAGAAAGTAACGAAGTCGGGGTCTCGGGTTACTCGTTTCTATAACGAATACACATATGGGCTAATCTGTTTACATTCGTTAAATTCCTTGTTGAGAAGGTCGAAGAATGCAATTAACTTCATTAAGCAATCTAGAGTTACATAATTAAAATTTACGTCGATCGCTTTCCTATTTAATGCAACTTCACACATCTTTGAACTATTGTTATAGTATAGTAAATGCTTTAATAGTACTGAAAAATGCGTTTCCAATCTTTTTTATGCCTAACCCGTTTATTCGATTTTGGACTGAAAAATCATTTTAACTACGATGTATGAACAATACTTTTGATCACACTACAAATTATAATACATAATAATACAATTAATAATAATAACAAATAATACATACCATAATACTACACAATACATACACAATAATAATAACAATTTGTGGACATATTTCCATTTATAAATAAATACAATTATAACTTATTTATAGAAATGTAGTGTTATTATTAGTTTATTACCTAATTTAATTAAAGAAACTATGTGTTAAGTAATTATAATGTCGCATTGAAATCTAACAGACATTTTTATCAATTTCGCACAGTAGTAGTATTTGTCATAAAATAATGAGAATGATAATGTTTTGAAAATACTGTTTTAAATTTAATACTACTAATTATAAAAACAACAGATACTGCTGATTTCAAATATATTACTACTGCTGATACAAGGAACGGCTAATAGCGCCTATTTAATATGGTAATTACAATGTCACATTTAAATATGTAACACATTTTTATCAGGATTACACATAAATATTTGTTATTAAATAATTTATATGCTTCAAATGCAAAAAGAACCAAACACACACAGCAGTACGGAAAAAACTTCCAGCTTTTTTTTTCGCGATCTAAACCAGGAAATGCAACTTTGGGTACTCATAACTACTATCGGAAATTCCTTCATCGGTACAGTATGATGAAAAATTATACAAAAACACATTTAAAAACTGCACACTGAAAATTGTGTTTTTAACAACATAGAACGTTTGGCTCCGGGGAAAAGGCGGAACAATTCAATTAATTGCATTAATTTGATGCCATATCTGAAACATCGACATATTAAACGACAGTTTCCTATCTCACTAGCGACTCTTCTCTATTTCGTTTTGTGATACATGCAATTAGAGGTATCCACATACAAGTTGCTCCACGTCATGTTGGTGCAAACTAATTAAACTGCATAGATAGTACTGATTACAGTTTGTTTGTGGAGAGTAGAAACACGACCTCAGCTAGTTTCACGTTGAGATAAAATGTTTATCATACTGTAGGTGTCGTACATAGAGAACCACTGATCAATATTATAAATAACCACTTTGTATTATCTTACAAATAAAGCTTTACTATTTTATTTTATTTTTTATGTTGCTGATGTAAACATTTATTGCCGTTGAAGGAAAAACGTTCCACCAGGCAATTTTAAAGATAACATTATCTTTAACCAACTACTTACCCAGTTGTTCAGTTTTAATTATGGTTCTAGTTTATGAGACAGAATTTGAGTTACACTCTGTACCTTATTTATGTTAAATTTATTTTAATAAGATTTATTATAAATATTACGTCATGAAACCTTTTTAAATTAAATCAAATGGGAATTCAAATAAGAACTAAGAAGGTATATAAAACAAGACTTAATATGTAATTCATACATAGAATAATTTTGATTGAAGAACTAGATGAATTGTATAAATATAAAAGGGCTGAAACCCCCAAAGGAAAGACGATGCAATTTAAAGAACTGTTGTAGTTCGTTCTTCATGCCCGAGCGGCAAAGCTACACACGTCATCCAAACCCAGCCCGTTATTAAAGGTATTAGAAATGTGATTTATATATTGCAAAGGTCTAAAATATGCTATAAAAATGAACTAATATTGGCTGGCTGGAGCATTTTTTTACACAATTATTTATTAGAAAAGTATTGCATTAAGTTGTTTCAAAGATTTAGTTAGTAATCAGGACTGAATTGCATAAACTCCATATGTATAGATATTTGACGTCTATGCCTTAGTGAGATGGCGATCGGGTAAATAATTTTCACTTTGAAATTATATTATGGACTCTGATATATTTATTATTTAGGCTCTGATTATTATTCGGATAAATACATATTAGGATGGGCTTTTCAAATGTACTTTTTGTTTCATTAAATAAACTGATACAACCAAGTATCAAGGGATAGATCTGTAATACCAAGTCATCAAAACCTTTCTAACAAGCATTACCGCACAGTTGGGCAAACGGAAAGACTGCCAAACGGATTGCTCTTTGACCTATTAACCTCAAAATTTAAAGGTTCTTCCTAGGAACAAGAAGAGGATCCCATGTGGCAAGTCTCTAGGATTTTCCATTGCAAAACGGACCGACTGACGGACGTACAAGGATACCATTCCAATAAGCTCTTACCTGGTCCTTAATGAATGAGCAGTATCCATTATATAATATTAATAATCTGTAAATGTCGATATCATAATGTTTTAATGATTCAAAATTTAAATGTATTTTAATTTAAGGTAAAATAATACGATGAAACCAGGATAGAGTTCATGGAGTTGTTATCAACGGCCTTGTTCACATTATTCTGCAGTATGATTTGTTCACTAGTTTCAACACTCATTGCTGATTAGGTACGGTACCCACTGATTACATATCGACTGAGATATCATAACATTGAAATAAGGCATTATCAGGACACTCTCACTAATTTCTGTCATAAGAGGCTAATTTGATTGGGAAATTATAGATAAATAAAATATTGATTTTTAAAAGTAGTTCATATCGTGTTAATAAAGTAGTTAAATATATATTTTAAAATATATATTTAAAAAAGTTCGTAATATCATTTATGTGATACGATCATGAGTATGCATGCGCGCCCGTTTTTTCACCAGAAATGCAAGGTCACTGACTCCAATTGACAATTGCTTGAACCATAACACAAAATGTCACTAATTATTGTAATGGATCCCAAGTAATCTTGAAAACACTCTTAGACTTCCTGACAATGGTAAGTCTCCCATTTAAATTTCAGGGGAAAAAACTATGAGCGAAAAGTTTTCAGGTTTCAAAATCAATTTAAATGCATGAAAACTCTACTCTTGTATCGTGGTATTCCCTGTTTATTTCTGAAATCCGTGAATCTCTATAGTATAAGTTCTTACCTCTGTGCACAATCTCATTTCACAGCACGAAGTCTGTAAGATCTAAACCACCAGCTGAGATAATACTGGAATCCTCGGAAACCCTCAACAATTGTAAATTGTCTTGAGATATCCATTGTCATAAGTATCCCCAACCGTAACTTAACCTGATTCGCTAATCCACCCTGGACGTCAAGGATTTCTAAAAATAATATCGTCACAAATATTGGCAAATATTGATTGGATTCGTCAGAATCTTTAAGCATCCATTGGCTCATGATTATCATTAAATGACTATTCAAATTATCGACGTTTAGACCTTATCAGCTACTGATAAAACTACTGATTATAATCTTCAATTATTTCGGAATAGCAGTAGTCATCGTTAATCAATAAACGGGTCTTAAATCCTAATGATAGAAACTTCCTAAGGTCGCGTCATCGTCGCTCTCCCACAGTATCTCGCCACTGATAAAACCAACGAAGTACGTAGTATAATTTGTCGTAAGATCTCCGATAAAATTTATATAAATAAATAAAATAAACATGCCTTAATTTTACGAGCGTTCCTCAGTTTCAAACTGTTTTATAAAACTAAGTCAATATAAAACAGAAGGCATTGAATTTATAACAAACTTAATAGATGTTTTAAAATGTGTGTTTTTTTACTACGTATCTACCTTATTCTATTTACTTTTGTTTCTAAAAAATAGTCTCTTCAATTTTCTTTCTTTTTAATAATTTTATTTGCCATACATTAGTTGCTGTGTCACAGTTAGCTCATGAATTATGTTTCCAAAACTAAACTACATTTATTTTAAATTTATGTTACAAATGACTAACAATTATGCTTGGTTGCTAGCTTAGGTAGATCTCGATATACTTCAGGCTTACGTACACGGCCACTTAGGCGTAGTCCTGAGATAAGGAATGTAGACTTGTTAATACATTTTGTAAAGCATTTTTAATATAAAGTTAATTTTTAATTTTAAGTTTTAATATTTCAATTACGCGCAAGTATTATTTGTATTTATTTATTTATTTTACATTTAAGAACTTTTATTTGCTCAAAACATTCTTGTAATTATATATTATGCCTCTTTCACTAGAATAAATGTATTCTTAACTCGAAAATTAAGTGTAAATACAATCATAACAAATTCCATTGTAAGAATGAATGCTTGTGTATAAATTCGTAAATGATAGGTGACGTTAAGACTTTGAATCGAAAATCTGTAATGTATTGCTTAGGTTTTACATAGTAACATAAATACTTCTTATTTGATTTTTGTAATGTAACAGAGCAGCCACCAGTGACACAGTTCTAATGTTCAAATCTAACTTATGATTGATCTTCTGACCCACTTTAGAAGTGGCTCAATACGAAATCACAGCCATTACTATTATATTCCTGTCCATGTAATCATGGAAATTCGATCACACTTTGCAAGTTTTGTTGTGTTTCTTATTCAGATCGAGTAGTTTTATTTAAATATTTTTACAGCTCACGTGGTAGCCACGCCTCATAAAATTTTATTTAAAAAAAGTTTATACCACATAACGAGGTTGTATCTCGTAACCTCATTCTTAGTAGAGGTTGTATCAGAATTAGCTTTCCCTAAGAAGGAAAAGAACGAGCCATCACAGAATGGTAGAGAAACCAAAAGCGCCACTATCCCTAGTTAAGGTGCCTCTTCCATGGGATCTCAGCTGGAAGTGATCCCAGTTACTCATCCTTACCATCAGAGGATAATGTCACTTCGGGAGCCACTGCAGGAGACCTTTTAGGTTTAAGTGCAGTAGACATTATCACAACTGCATTTCCTAGAGAAAAAATAAGTGAGTAATCGAAAAGGTAACGTACATAAAAGGTAATAGTTACCTAAGAGGTTTAAAATAGTTCGCTCTTGAGAATGGACTGGTAACAGGTCTAATACAACCATTGGTAGTGAGTAATAAGCGCAAAATAACTCAAAAAGTAAAACAACAGAGGAATGATAGTTATAAATGGTAATCATTGCTTATTGCTATCTTTGACCAACAATTTGTGCATTAAATACTACTACATAATGAAACATAACGTTTTTCACAACTTAATTGACATATTTTTACAGCTCACATGGTAGCCACGTCTCATAAAATTTTGTTTTAAAAAAGTTTATACCTCATAACGAAGGATGTGCCTATCATCAGGAGACCGAGGGTAAGGGAGGCCCAACGACCGCCAAAACACCCATCGCAGCGGCCGGAATAGGCTCTTGTCAAGGATGTCCAAAGAATATCTGGTCCAAGACTACACAAAAACGAATTTACATAGCTAAATTCCTCTTATGACTATTTTAACTTTACACACATAAAGAATAAACTTATTTTGGTGCATTTTATAAAATAGTAATTTAAGGTCAAAACGATTTATTTATGTTATTAATCCATCCAGTACTTAAAGTCACTTTAGTGTGATAGAGACAACATTTACATAGTACTCTAAGACATAATACTCTAAGTAGCCAATAGCTGGCTTCAGTAGAAAATATCAAACATAACAAATAAGGTAACGTATTATTATGAGTTAATTCATGATAAATTGTTTTGTTCGTTGTTTTGAGGGCTCTGTCCCATAAGCGTTAACTCTTCCTTGTCTATTTAGTGGAAGTCTATTTGTCTAAAACTAGTCATCTTTATTTCTTTTCTATTTTTTGAGTCCTTTACCTTTACAGTTCTAATTAACACGTAATACACAATCTCGCTTTTAAAACAATTTTATCACAGTTAACTTACCATATCATGTCAAATCTAAGTTTTTAAATAAATATAAGTTGTCCAAAAACATCATATTTACACGTTTTATGCATTAATTTCAAACTGACACTATTTGCTATAGATTTAAACTAAAATGTTCCCTGAGATTTAGACAAAAATTAATTAAAAGAGCTGAGAAGGGTTGGGACGTTCATAACAAGTAAGATTATAAACAAGTTAGTAATTGATAGGACATTATCAGATTAAGCTTAATAGGATAAACAAGGCTTTTCTCTGTCTCAAGATTATAGCATTTAAGAATAGTTTTAGAGGTTCATTTTAAAATTAGATTTAGCTCTAACAAAGACATGATTTCATAGAGACGTTCATTTTACAATCTGCCTTCAATTTTTGGTTAGTTTTATATATGTCCCTCTTACAATTACATAATATTATAAAATTATCTTTAACTTTATCCAAGTTTGTTTATTAAAGCCAAGTTAAACTCTTAATAATGTATAAGCTGTAATATGGACTGTGTGTCCTGTACCTCTAGTGTTAAATTTCCAGCAAAATAGAAACTGTATATCAGTTACCGATGGAAATTTCTACTTTGGTGGATATTTATATATAATATAGAATCATATAAGCTGTATGATTGTATTAGGACTGATTCGATTAGCCAAACTAATGAATCTATGTCACTGTATGTTAATGTCCATATCAGCCTTTACGTTTACTCCTACTACTTGACTGAAACTTATGTTTCTGCTTTATCTGAAATGTCGCCCAGTTTGAAATCCGGAGTATCGAGTTCTACATTTGAACAGAAATAACCACTTCATTTGTCAACTATTTGATATTATGTCATAACTCTTAGGAGTTCCAACTATTAGGTGAATTGTTACTGTAACTGTAGCAACATTTTTACATACTGTAAATGTGCAATGTGATAGGTTTCTGAAGATTGGTGAGAAGTGGAGAGCTATTCAGGGTCAAATGTACAATGGGATATTCGATTTTCTCACTTCGGTCACTCTTCAGGGAAAGTCCTATTCTAAAATTTTCAATGTATTTTACCTCAAAATATACATTTATTATTTTTGCACGTACATCATCTAACCCCATGCCAAAATAGAGTTTATTATTAGAAGCATACATTACAGATTAGAAGTAGTTTACGCAGTATAATAAAAGTATCTGCACTTGTGCGCACTCCATGATCTATACCACAGACCACTTTGGAGATCTTAAAGAAAACAAATTTTTATTGGAATAAGTCCTTATTTTAAAAACAAATCTCATTAAAAAAATATTCTTGTCTTTTGCCCGACCGATTAAAACATTCAAGTAGATTTCTGATGTTGGTCATACGATCTAGTATTTTCTCTAATCACCGACACTGAGCAATTTCCTCTTGAAACCCTCTAGAGTGTACACTACATCTCTGCAACAACCTGATTTCTGAACGCCCGCAGCTTTACTGATTATTTGGATAGTTAGACACTAGACACTAGCAACCCCCCGGCTTTACCTATGCTTATTTATTCATTGCAGTATGTATTATGTATTGTACGATACCACCGAGTAATTACTATAATAGATCTCGGTGAGTTCAACTAAGTTATTGTGAGTGATTTAACAAAAAGCCCATATATTATATTTAACAAACAGTACGAGGCTAGAATATATGTGGTTTTATATGACGTAATGATCAAGACAACTTTCGTTATGACACTTGTATTAGTTTTATGGGTTTAGTTTTTTCATAGTGAATTGGTAATTTTGATATTGTTCACTAAGTATCTAGTGGTAAACCAGCCGATTCCTGATAAGTTTTTAAATAAAATATTCTTCATAAGGGAGATTAAACCATTTTACTAAAGAATAAAACTAATACAATATGTACGTAATACAGTAAACTCAAGCAAAACATTATAGGTGTAAAACCTACAAAGTATAAAGAATATTTAAATATTAAATTTCACTTATATGGCAATATGTTGCCTGCACAACATTATTTGTTTTGGAAATGTTTTATCTAGTTACCATACTGATTTATTGAAATATATGGTTTGATGGTGAATATATGAACACGGGCTTGAAACTTAATCTTGATATCAAATGTGAACACTTATCGCACATACGGACAGATGGACAAACGACTGACATGATTTTAGGAAAGACCTGTTGGGTCCCTAATACTGAGCTTATCCATACCTAAGATTTTAATGCAACATAATATATTACAGGATTTGAGGATAAATAGGATTTTTCTTTTAGGACGCTTAATTAATTAAATTCCATGGTTTGACATACACCATCGTAAAATTCATGCTTAAATATATAAACATGAATTTTAATGCAAATTTACTTAGAGGGGTCTTTGATTTAGAATTTTATTATTGGTTAGCTATATTTGACATTGTCTTTTATGTTTTCTGAAATAAAAACATTCTTTGCAGCACTGGATTTGTGATAAGCAATGAAAAAATCCATTCGTTTAAAAAAGAATCGTGGTCTAGAATTGGGCACTGTGACAATTCTTGAAATCAGGCGCGACACTAACAATCTCGTCAGTATTTGCAATCAAGAAGGGAACTTCAGAAAGGCAATTTTGCAGTGGACATCCTCTTCAGATGTTTAGTGTAGCTGGAAGTTGTGAGGTGTTTACATCCTCTTAAATGATCCTTAGTTTGCAGTCTCGTGTAACCTAACCTCAACACATACCCAGGGGGATTCAGTTCTGGTTGGTTTTTATCTTCCGGTGAACCCACACTAGGTATAGCCAAAACCAATGTGTCACTTAAATCTGGCCAATCTTATGGATGTCCAGGAATGGCAAACCACTAACCGCAAATGTCGGGATTCTGGTGCGACAGGTCTAGTCTACTGCGGGACATGACTGTTGGAGTTGCTGGGGCTACCTAAATGTCAAAGGTTCTTGCAAGACATAAGGGCGTGCTACCCCTACCTACTTTGACTGGAGATTCTGATACAGAGTTGACTTTCTCTTCTCCCAAGGAGACATGATTGGGATAAATGGCAAACATTCTTCCTCATAGATCTTGAATGAAGTCAGCCCATACCCCCAAACCTAACTCATCCAGAATATCCTGTCACACCGAAAGCAGTAGCCTACAAAAGTCCTTTTAGGACTAAGTCCAATTTTTTAAGCTTCTTGTCTTAAAAGAACATTAAAAACCTGTACACTATTTCATTCAATCTATTTCATTGAAATATCAATCCAACTCAATGTATTTTAATGTTAATAACATACCATTTGATTTATATCACTTTTTACTATTATTGTGATTTATGTTGAAATGTGGATGTGTTATAGTAATGCACTGTTAAATAAAGTAAACAAAATTATAGCTCAAATATAAGATATCATTGTTTAAATTTTATGAGAATTGTTCCATACTCTATTATCCTTTATAATACGACTCAGAATCTGTGTCGTATTGCAGGCAATACTTTGTTCAACTGCATTCTTAACATTATCGTTTACTTAGATTTATGCATATAGTACATCATTTACAACATAATTAGTTGAGAGCTATAATGACCTTCAAAAGTAGTTTTTAACTAATATTTCCTTTAAAACTGGCTAATATTGATTTTTTTGGTCGCCTACATTAGTAAATAAGTATATTATTTATTTATTTTGAAGTCACTTCAAAGTTGAATCGAAATCCATATATTTAACCTCAACTAATTTTTAGTTTAAAACATAAACCATTTTTATGTTTATTATTTTTATCAAGGTGATCCCAGCCATACGTAACCAAAAAGGTAATAAAGCCATATGACCAGTGCTGTTCCATCGTTCGGTAGAGTCCTTTGTTTCCGATACCAATATGTAACAGAACCGCATTCATCTCATTGTTTGAATGAGGCAAGAGTCTTTCATCCAAAGGGAGCGGATTTTACAACTTTCAACACAACATTAGATGGAGTAAATCACCAATAAAACTGTTAAAAAACAAATATTATTCATCTTTCAGATTATTATACAATATTAATGTAATTTTCGTCTCTTTATACATAAAACTCCTCACCATGCTTGTATCAACGTCTGAGTAGTTCCATCGTTTCCCTGACTATGGGTACGTATTACAATGTTCTCATATCATACAAAAAATATTAGATAAATGTTTAATCTCCAATGTTTCAAAATATCACCTTTTGTTTGTGTAAAAATCCCTAAATATCGTCACGAATACGTTCATTATTCTTAATGGATATTAAAGAAGCTCGTCATGGACTTTCTTTAAAAATCTTATTTTTGTGACCAATCGAACTAAAAAGCTGCCACCTGGTTCCAAAATCTGTTCTATACAATTATTTCTAGGGTATTTTAGTCGAAAGATCATTACCAACATTCTGCAAAAACGCTTTATACAGTAAATTATAACTGAGAATGCTCTACAATTCATATACCATTAACGTACATTTTTCACTACTTTAAATACACAACTGACAACTAATAAAGTAAAACGAATTAAGGAGAAATTAATAGACTTATATACGAGTATACAACCCAACAGAGATCATGTTTTAGCAATGTTCACTGGATGCAGCCTCCTAAAATAAATTATGGATCGTGTTTAAGGGGCAAGTATTTGGGGATCAGAATTTATATAAACATTTAATGTAGCAAATAAATTGACACTAGTCTTTGAACGCTTTTTGGGCCATTTGGATCTCCATTGTAAGATATTGTAATGCATTTTTCATGGAAGCAAAAAATTATAAATGAAATAACTGAACGTTGTATGACATAAATTTTAATTTGGCAAACAAATAAATGTCTCAGATTACAATCTTAAATACAATCTTACAAAAAAGTGGAGTCCAGGGTTTATACAACTTTTTCATCACGTGGTTTGGGCGTTAAGGTTGTAACAAAAATAATGCTCTGTGAGATGCGTAGATTTTAACCAAGTTTCATTTTACACTCGTAATTTCTACAACTTTGCTTAGAGTAACATGTGGTAGCAAGTAATTTAGACTCAATCTTGTCGTAATGTTGGCGAAGCAACTTAAATTGATAGTATTGTAACATCTGTTACAAGTGACATAGTTAACAGCTGTTACCGCTTACGTTCATTAGCTGCTTATAACAATGTATAATATATTGTAGAATAAAACGATTTACGATAGCACAAATCATAAACACATTTTTGTGGCTGAGCCAAAATCTTCTGGTAGAGGTGAGGTTATTCGTTCTTCCGAATATATACGTCCTCGTGTGAGCTACACTAACAGTTATTACAAATTAATCCAGGTTATAAATGAAAAGTCTACTCTCCTGAAAAATGTTATATACCCGAGTTTTAAAGTTACCCACAAACTAACTAAATAAAGTTACAGTAACTTGGATTACATTGTCTAAGTCTGCATTTATACATTTGAAACAAGTTATTGACATACAATAAACGTCATTTCATACTTCTACAACTAAAAATGTGCCGGTCTTTTGGCGCTTTTCAACCAAACTGCAGCTTTTAACATTTATAACTCAGAAACTTGTGATATGACAATGACCAAATTTGTTTAAAGGATAATTATACGGTTTTGAGTGCGGCATTCCAGAATTATTATTTTTTTTTTTTTTATTAAATTACCAGCTTAATTTTTATCCTCAACCAGGCGTTGTTGTATCGGCAGTCTGACTGTGTGTTCAAAAAAAAAATATTTTTGCAAATAAGTATGATCTGAGTGTAATGCAGGAATATTAATTATTGGATATTGGAAGGCGTCTCAAACCCGTCAGTCACTTCTGCATTGATAGGATGGTATTATATTCTCCGAAGGCGCCAAGTCAATTGACAACCTTGCGTGTTCAGAAAGGTTACTGAAATCTGCCGAAACCATATAACTTATATATATAACTGTTACACCATATAACATTATATAGAGAACATTTAGGTCATAAATAAATTCCAAGGACAATTTTGGCCATAGAGTAATACCAACTTAAATTTTCTTTTTTATACGTACGCTTAATGGAGCAACCTTTTTATACAAATTATACATTTTGGTTAGTGTTTATAAATCTGTAAAGATTTCAGAAAAAGCAACTATTTTTTTTATAATTATAATATTTTTTTTAAGTAAGTTACGGTATTTCATGAGCAAATAAAGAAATTATATATTATTCATGTATATAACATTTATATCGTGTAGCAATTGACATAGCTATTTGCGGGGTTTCATCGTTAAAAGATTATCATGATATAGATGTGATAAACGAGTTAAAGGTATGAAATACATATTACAAGTATATGCGTAAATGTGTATATGAATAAAAACTAATACAACACAAATAAACACATAAATAAATAACAAATAAACTAATATGTCCAAATGGGTGAAAAGATTGCAAAATGTTATTATTAAATTATATATATAAATTTAATTTTTTGAAACAAATTGTTTGAAGTCGAACAAAAATAATAAATTTTGTTTATTTCATGATTTTAACTTTTTAAATGCATATTGAATTAGCGTGAGCAGAACAGACAACAATCTTTGACTATACACCATCGATAGTTGAGTCGGATATTGATGAATTGAATAGTCGAATGAATAGATGAATTCACAAATAAATCGATTTGCATGTTCCATCTTGGTAATTACTCGTTAGCACATATGTCTTTCATTACATTAATAAAACATAAGGGACCATGCATCATCAATTACTCTCTGTATTAGTTCAGCTTTTGTAGGATGTGTTATAATGGCTAGGAATTTCAGATTCACGGGCTGGACATTACCCACTTCATCTTCTAAATAGTAGCGCTAAAGAATTAAAATACTTCATCATTTATCATCCCTCCAAAAATATTATATTATTATGATACAGTTTTTACATTTACTGAATTAATTATTATTTATAAAAGAAGAATACATATTTTTAGAACCAATGTGCACGTTTCTTTCGGGACTTGATTTCAACTATACAAATTTTAAAATGAAAAATATCTTTATTAAAGAGACAGAGTTAGGGCTGTAAGCCCCTCTTTACCACTCAACCTCTTTTTCCCTATATGGATGTTGGAAATACGGATGAAAGAGATTTAATTAATATTTTTGGTATAGAATTAAGACAAATACAAAATTATTTCAATCTAATAATCATAAAAATCCGAATTTAATCCATTTCTTCGAACCATAATTTCGAATATGAGTATTTAAAACACTTTCTATATAAAAGATAGTATTTCATATTGATTTACTAACATACAATAATCTGTTACCAATGAAATCAATCTAATTTAAATCACGACGTAATTGACACGGCTAATTCATATATTTTATTTTATTCGTTTAAATGTTAAATTAATTCTAAGTTAATATATAAAAGTGAATAGAAATAATCAACATAGCGCATATTCAAAATCAAAACGTTAATTTAAATATTATAATGTTTTTAACCCGAAGTCGGAGTATAAATTCAGTAACGGTTCAGCCGTTTGAGTAATTTACACAAGCCGCGCTTGACCTCGATATCTCGCAAGAATACGAGTGACATACTTGTGTTAATACTGACAGCGTGTATAGTGCGGTGTGTTCCGTAATACGAGAATAAAAGTTTTGAACTTAATATAACCTAATATTGTTTTTATGGCAGTTCTCTCTATTGATAAAACTTATAACGCGGATTTCATATTTGTCCACAGTAGAACGAATTTTATAACATGAAAAGATCAAATAAAAGACTGAGAATGCTAGTTATTATAAACCCTTCAACTGTAATACGTTATTACGGATTATAACTTTACTTATGCAAAAAAATATGTCAGCTGATCGTTTTGTTAAATTAACTGAAACTTGTATGAACCATCCCACGGGGTTGAAATGCACTATAATCAATTTAGAAACGAAGTTTCATACAAAATTTCAAGTCTATAAGTCAGTTCGTTTTGAGATATTGTGCGGAGAAACAGACCGACAAACATTTAGAATTTATATTTTTCAAGCCTCTCTGCTAATCTCAAGCATTAAATTACAACAACGTCCAACATTCTAGTATTATTGCGGCCCTTTGTGGGCTATTTCGATTTGGTATACAACTTGTTTCTCAGAATTAATAGTGTTGTAACGTTTAAGCGTCTGCTTAAAGTGATGTTAGTGGTAGTTCAAAAATCAAATGATAAATTTTGTAATTCCTTACACACTTTAAGCATAGATATGACCAGAAAAGACTGTGATATAATAAGTTAACTTTCTGTAGCAACACATATTGTAACCCAATTTAATTAAGGTACAAGATACTGGATAAATGCACAGAATTCTAATGCCCCGTGATAGAACCTACCATTTGAAGTAATTAACGTCACCATGTCAAAAGGACTAAATAAACTGACAAATGGATGTGTAATTTTCTAAGAGTAATTACGGTAAAACGTATTAAATTATTTGCTACCTCGCCCTATGTAAGCATTTGGTCAACAAGACCCTCTGCGTCCATTTCACAAATTGAAG
This sequence comes from Homalodisca vitripennis, assembly GCF_021130785.1. Taxonomy (NCBI): domain Eukaryota; kingdom Metazoa; phylum Arthropoda; class Insecta; order Hemiptera; family Cicadellidae; genus Homalodisca; species Homalodisca vitripennis. The sequence continues at coordinate 162,630,073 of NC_060209.1, forward strand.
TGATGTTTCAATGATTTCCATAATACCATTGCTCGTTTGGAGTCATCATTAAAAATATTCAATAATTATGATTGTCTCTATTGATTTCTACTCAATATAGGTCATCCACTTTTCATAGCCGTCAATGTTTAATCATATTAAAAAGTACATTATGGTAGAACTTTTCATTTATTGCAGCCTTTACTGATAGATCTATTAACAACTTGCGCAGATGTTGTAATCATTTTGTTGAGCACATCTTAAGATTAAAAGAACTGCTCTTGAAACATATACATCCAAAGAGTAAAGCCCTAATTTTTATAACTATAGCAACTTCATACAACCAAAGTCTCAGTTATAATCTGTACCAAATTCTAGAATGTATAGTTCATTAATTTTTGCTATTTCATAACCTAAGAGTGATGAATAACTTAGGAGGAAATTGTAATTTACCACTCACATCATCTGTAATGATAATAGGCAAGTTTATTAATAATAATTATGTTATTACTTTAAATTATTATTACATTCCAAAACTAAATTGTAACACTACAATCAACTAATGCGAAACTGGTGTAGTTGTACAAAGCCAAAAAATGAATTATATATTGCTTTTAGTATATTTGCTATACGTATATTTATCATGCTACATTCACCGTGGACAACAATATCAGATTAAGCTTAATAGGATAACAAGGCTTTTCTCTGTCTCAAGATAGTCTGCATTTTAAGAATAGTTTTAGAGGTTCATTTTATATAGATTTAGAATCTCTAACAAGACATGATTAACATTCATAGAGACGTTCATTTTACCAATCTGCCTTCAATTTTTGGTTAGTTCTTATATATGTCCCTCTTACAATTACATAATATTATAAAAATTATCTTTTACTTTATCCAAGTTTGTTTATTAAAGCCAAGTTAAACTCTTAAATAATGTATAAGCTGTAATATGGACTGTGTGTCCTGTACCTCTAGTGTTATTTCCAGCAAAATAGAAACCCTGTATATAGTTACCGATGGAAATTCAACTTTGGTGAGTCTATATTTGAATCAGAATATAGAATCTTCATGAGCTGTCAATGATTTGTATTAGGACTGATTAGGAGTTAGCCAAACTATTAGTTGAATTTTTACTGTAACTGTAGCATAACCTTTTTACGTTTACTCCTACTAATGTGCAATGTGATAGGTTTCTGAATTTGATTGCACCCAAGTTGAAATCCGGGATCGAGTTCTATATTTCAGATTTGTCAACTATTTGTACAACTCTTAGGATATAGTTGAATTTTTACTGTAACTGTAGCAACATTTTTTACATACTGTAAATGTGCAATGTGATAGGTTTCTGAAGATTGGTGAGAAGTGGAGAGCTATTCAGGGTCAAATGTACAATGGGATATTCGATTTTATCACTTCGGTCACTCTTCAGGGAAAGTCCTATTCTAAAATTTCCAATGTATTTATCCTCAAATTTTACATTCATTATTTTTGCACGTACATCATCTAACCCCATGCCAAAATAGAGTTTATTATTAAAAGCATACATTACAGATTAGAAGTAGTTTACGCAGTATAATAAAAGTATCTGCACTTGTGCGCACTCCATGATCTATACCACAGACCCACTTTGGAGATCTTAAAGAAAAACAAATTTTTATTGGAATAAGTCCTTATTTTAAAAACAAATCTCATTTGCCCGACCGATCAAAACATTTAAGTAGATTTCTGATGTAGGTCATACTATCTGGTATTTTTCTCAATCACCGACACTGAGCAATTTCCTCTTGAAACCCTCTAGAGTGTACACTACATCTCTGGAACAACATGATTTCTGGACGCCCGCAGCTTTTACTAATTGTTTGGATCATATCCAGTTATTGCCACTACTAGACACTAGCAAACCCCCCCCACCGGCTTTAGCTATGCTTATTTATTGATTGCAGTATATATCATGTATTGTACGATACCACCGAGTAATTAATATAATAGATCTCGGTGAGTTCAACTAAGTTATTGTGAGTGATTTAACAAAAAGCCCATATATTATTATTTAACAAAAACAGTACGAGGCTAGAATATATGTGGTTTTATATGACGTAATGATCAAGACAACTTTCGTTATGGACACTTGTATTTAGTTTTATGGGTTTAGATTTTTCATAGTGAATTGGTAATTTTGATATTGTTCACTAAGTATCTAGTGGTAAACCAGCCGATTCCTGATAAGTTTTTAAATAAAATATTCTTCATAAGTGAGATTAAACCAGTTTACTGAAGAAATAAAACTAATACAATATGTACGTAATACAGTAAACTCAAGCAAAACATTATAGGTGTAAAACCTACAAAGTATAAAGAATATTTAAATATTAAATTTTACTTATATGTCAATATGTTGCTGCACAACATTATTTGTTTTGGAAATGTTTTATCTAATTACCATACCGATTTATTGAAATATATGGTTTGATGGTGAATATATGAACACGGACTTGAATCTTAATCTTGATAACAAATGTGAACACTTATCGCACATACGGACAGACGGACAAACGGCTGACATGATTTTAGGAAAGACCTGTTGGGTCCCTAATACTGATCTTATCCATACCTAAGATTTTTAATGCAACATAATATATTACAGGATTTTGAGGATAAATAGGATTTTTCTTTTAGGGACGCTTAATTAATTAAATTCCATGGTTTGACATACACCCATCGTAAAATTCATGCTTAAATATATAAACATGAATTTTAATGCAAATTTACTTAGAGGGGTCTTTGATTTAGAACTTTTATTATTGGTTAGCGATATTTGACATTGTCTTTTATGTTTTCTGAAATAAAAACATTCTTTGCAGCACTGGATTTGTGATAAGCAATGAAAAAATCAATTCGTTTAAAAAAGAATCGTGGTCTAGAATTGGGGCACTGTGACAATTCTTGAAATGAAGCGCGACACTAACAATCTCGTCGGTATTTGCAATCAAGGAGGGAACTTCAGAAAGGCAATTTTGCAGTGGACATCCTCTTCAGATGTTTAGTGTAGCTGGAAGTTGTGAGGTGTTTACATCCTCTTAAATGATCCTTAGTTTGCAGTCTCGTGTAACCTAACCTCAACACATACCCAGGGGGATTCAGTTCTAGTTGGTTTTTATCTTCCGGTTGAACCCACACTAGGTATAGCCAAAACCAATGTGTCACTTAAATCTGGCCAATCGTATGGATGTCCAGCAATGGCAAACCACTAACCGCAAATGTCGGATTCTGGTGTGCAAGGGTAGAGCGACAGGTCTAGTCTACTGCGGGACATGACTGTTGGAGTTGCTGGGGCTACCTACGAGTAAATGTCAAAGGTTCTTGCAAGACGTAAGGGCGTGCTACCCCTGCCTACTTTGACTGGAGATTCTGATACAGAGTTCAGAGTTCCTTGGGATACTTTCTCTTCTCCCAAGGAGACATGATTGGGATTAATGGCAAAAATTCTTCCTCATAGATGTTGAAAGAAGTCAGGCCCCTACCCCCAAACCTTACTCATCCAGAATATCCAGTCACGACGAAAGCAGTAGCCTACAAAAGTCCTTTTAGGACTAAGTGCAATTTTTTAAGCTTCTTGTCTTAAAAGAACATTAAAAACCTGTACACTATTTCATGTAATCTATTTCATTGAAATATCAATCCAACTCAATGTATTTTAATGTTAATAACATACCATTTGATTTATATCACTTTTTACTATTATTGTGATTTATTTTGGAATGTGGATGTGTTAGAGTAATGCACTGTTAAATAAAGTAAACAATTATAGCTCAAATATAAGATATCATTGTTTAAAATTTTATCATAAATTGTTCCATACTCTATTATCATTTATAATACGACTCAGAATTTGTGTCGTATTGCAGGCAATACTTTGTTCGACTGCATTCTTAACATTCTCGTTTACTTAGATTTATGCATGTAGTACATCATTTACAACATAATTAGTTGAGAGCTATAATGACCCTCAAAATTAGTTTTTTAACTAATATTTCCTTTAAAACTGGCTAATATTGATTTTATTGGTCGCCTATATTAGTAAATAAGTATATTATTTATTTCTTTTGAAGTCACTTCAAAGTTGAATCGAAATCCATATATTTAACCTCAACTAATTTTTAGTTTAAAACATAAACCATTTTTATGTTTATTATTTTTATCAAGGTGTTCCCAGTCATACGAAAACCAAAAAGGTAATAAAGCCATATGACCAGTGCTGTTCCATCGTTCGGTAGAGTCCTTTGTTTCCGATACCAATATGTAACAGAACCGCATTCATCTCATTGTTTGAATGAGGCAAGAGTCTTTCATCCAAAGGGAGCGGATTTTACAACTTTCAACACAACATTAGATGGAGTAAATCACCAATAAAACTGTTAAAAAACAAATACTATTCATCTTTCAGATTATTATACAATATTAATGTAATTTTCGTCTCTTTATACATAAAACTCCTCGCCATGCTTGTAATCAACGTCTGAGTAGTTTCCATCGTTTCCCCTGACTATGGGTACGTATTACAATGTTCTCATATCATACAAAAAATATTAGATAAATGTTTTAATCTCCAATGTTTCAAAATATCACCTTTTGTTTGTGTAAAAATCCCTAAATATCATCACGAATACGTTCATTATTCTTAATGGATATTAAAGAAGCTCGTTATGGACTTTCTTTTTAAAAATCTTTATTTTTGTGACCAATCGAACTAAAAAGCGGCCAACTGGTTCCAAAATCTGTTCTATACAATTATTTCTAGGGTATTTTAGTCGAAAGATCATTACCAACATTCTGCAAAAAAACGCTTTATATAGTAAATTATAACTAAGAATTCTCTACAATTCATATACCACTAACGTACATTTTTCACTATTTTAAATACACAACTGACAACTAATAAAGTTAAACGAATTAAGGAGAAACTAATAGACTTATATACGAGTATACAACCCAACAGAGATCATGTTTTAGCAATGTTCACTGGATGCAGCCTCCTAAAATAAATTATAGATAGTGTTTAACGGGCAAGTATTTGGGGATCAGAATTTATATAAACATTTTATGTAGCAAATAATTGACACTAGTCTTTGAACGCTTTTTGGGCCATTTGGATCTCCATTGTAAGATGTTGTAATGCATTTTTCATGGAAGCAAAAATTATAAATGAAATCAACTGAACGTTGTTATGAACCAAATTTTAATTTGGCAAACAAATAAATGTCTCAGATTGTAAAAAAGTGGAGTCTAGGGTTTATACAACTTTTTTATCACGTGGCTTGGGCGTTAAGGTTTTAAACAAAAATAATGCTCTGTGAGATGCGTAGATTTTAACCAAGTGTTATTTTACACTCGTAATTTCTACAACTTTGCTTAGAGTAACATGTGGTTAGCAAGTAATTTAGACTCAATCTTGTCGTAATGTTGGCGAAGCAAGTTAAATTGATAGTATTGTAACATCTGTTTACAACTGACATAGTTAACAGCTGTTACCACTCACGTTCACTAGCTGCTTATAACAAATTTATAAATATATTGTAGAATAAAACAATTTACAATAGCACAAATCATGAACACATTTTTGTGGCTGAGCCAAACTCTTCTGGTAGAGGTGAGGTTATTCGTTCTTCTGAATATATATGTCCTCGAGTGAGCTACACTAACAGTTAATACAAATTAATCCAGGTTATAAATGAAAAGTTTACTCTCCTGAAAAAATTTTATATACCCGAGTTTTAAAGTTACCCACAAACTAACTAAATAAAGTTACAATAACCTGGATTACATTAAAATTGAGATTGTCTAAGTCTGCATCTATACATTTGACATACAATAACAAACGTCATTTCATACTTCTACAAACTAAAAAATGTGCCGGTTTTTTGGCGCTTTTCAACCAAAACTGCAGCTTTTAACATTTATAACTCAGAAACTTGTGATATGACAATGACCAAATTTGTTTAAAGGATAATTATACGGTTTTGAGTGCGGCATTCCAGAATTAAATTTTTTTATTGTTATTAAAATTACCAGCTTAATTTTTTATCCTCAACCAGGCGTTTTTTGTATCGGCAGTCTGACTGTGTGTTCAAAAAAAATAATATTGTTGCAAATAATTATGATCTGAGTGTAATGCAGGAATATTAATTATTGAATATTGGAAGCGTCTCAAACCCGTCAGTCACTTCTGCATTGATAGGATGGTATTATATTTTCCGAAGGCGCCAAGTCAATTGACAACCTTGCGTGTTCAGAAAGGTTACTGAAATCTGCCGAAACCATATAACTTATATAATTATAACTGTTACACCATATAACATTATATAGAGAACATTTTTAGGTCATAAATAAATTCCAAGGACAATTTTGGCCATAGAGTAATACCAACTTAAATTTTCTTTTTTATAAGCTTAATGGAGCAATCAATCAATCTTATATGCCTTTGGACCAGTTTACCTTTTTATACAAATTATACATTTTGGCTAGTGTTTATAAATCTGTAAAGATTTCAGAAAAAGCAACTATTTTTTAATAATTATAATATTTTTTAAGTAAGTTACGGTATTTCATGAGCAAATAAAGAAACTATATATTATTCATGAATATAACATTTATTATTTCATGTAGTAATTAAGATAGATATTTGCGGGTTTTCATCGTTAAAAAGATTATCATGAAATAGATGTGATAAACGAGTTAAAGGTATAAAAATACATATTATAAGTATATGCGTATATGTGTATATGAATAAAAACTAATACAAACATAAATAAATAACAAATAAACTAATATGTCCAAATGGGTGAATAGATTGCAAAATGTTATTATTAAATTATATATAAATTTAATTTTTTGAAACAAATTGTTTGAAGTTGAACAAAAATAATAAATTTTGTTTATTTCATGATTTTACCTTTAAATGCATATTGAATTAGCGTGGAGCAGAAAAGACAACAATCTGTGACTATACACCATCGATAGTTGAGTCGGATATTGATGAATTGAATAGTCGAATGAATAGATGAATTCACAAATAAATCGATTTGCATGTTCCATCTTGGTAATTACTCGTTAGAACATTTGTCTTTCATTACATGAATAAAACATAAGGGACCATGCATCATCAATCACTCTCTGTATTAGTTCAGCTTTTGTAGGATGTGTGTTTGCGTTATAATGGGTAGGAATTACAAATTCACGGGCTGGACATTTCATAACGAAACATCCGACATTACCCACTTGATCTTCTAAATAGTAGCGCTAAAGAATTAAAATACTTCATCATTTATCATCCCTCCAAAAATATTATATTATTATGATACAGTTTTTACATTTACTGAATTAATTATATTTATAAAAGAAGAATACATATTTTTTTTACAACCAATGTACATGTTTCTTTCGGGACTTGATTCCAACTATACAAACTTTAAAATGAAAAATATCTGTATTAAAGAGACAGAGTTTAGGGCTGTAAGCCCCTCTTTACCACTCAACCTCTTTTTCCTATATGGATGTTGGAAATACGGATGAAAGAGATTTAATTAATATTTGTGGTATAGAATTAAAACAAAATACAAAATTATTTCAATCTAATAATCATAAAAATCCGAATTTAATCCATTTCTTCGAACCATAATTTCGAATATGAGTATTTAAAACACTTTCTATATAATAGATAATATTTCATATTGATTTACTGACATACAATAATCTGTTACCAATGAAATCAATTTAATTTAAATCACAAACGTAATTGACACGGCTAACTCATATATTTTATTTAATTCGTTGAAATGTTAAATTAATTCTAAGTTAATATATAAAAGTGAATATAAATAATCAACATAGCGTATATTCAAAATCAAAACGTTAATTTAAATATTATAATGTTTGTAACCCGAAGTCGGAGTATAAATTCAGTAACGGTTCAGCCGTTTGAGTAATATACACAAGCCTCGCTTGACCTCGATATCTCGCAAGAATACGAGTTACATACTTGTGTTAATACTGACAGCGTGTATAGTGCGTTATGTTCCGTAATACGAGAATAAAAGTTTTGAACTTAATTATAACCTAATATTGTTGTTATGGGCAGTTCTCTCTATTGATAAAACTTATAACGCGGATTTCATATTTGTCCACAGTAGAACGAATTTTATAACATGAAAAGATCAAATAAAAGACTGAGAATGCTAGTTAATATAAACCCTTCAACTTTAATACGTTATTACGGATTATAACTTTACTTATGCAAAAAAATATGTCAGCAGATCGTTTTGTTAAATTAACTGAAACTTGTATGAACCATCCCATGGGGTTGAAATGCACTATAATCAATTTAGAAACGAAGTTTCATTACAAAATTTCAAGTCTATAAGTCAGTACCTTTTGAGATATTGTGCGGAGAAACAGACCGACAAACAGACAGAATTTATATTTTTCAAGCCTCTCTGCTAATCTCGAGCATTAAATTACAACAACGTCCAGCATTCTATTATTATTGCGGCACTTTATTTGGGCTATTTCGGTTTGGTATACAACTTGTTTCTCAGAATTAATAGTGTTGTAACGTTTAAGCGTCTGCTTAAAGTGATGTTAGTGGTAGTTCAAAAATCAAATGATAAAGTTTTGTAATTCCTTACACACTTTAAGCATAGATATGACCACAAAAGACTGTGATTATAATAAGTTAGCTTTCTGTAGCAACACATATTGTAACCCAATTTAATTAAGGTACAAGAAACTGGATAAATGCACAGAATTCTAATGCCCCGTGATAGAACCTACCATTTGAAGTAATTAACGTCACCATTTCAAAAGGGACTGAACAAACTGACAAATGGATGTGTAATTTTCCAAGAGTAATTACGGTTAAAACGTATTAAATTATTTGCCACCTCGCCCTATGTAAGCATTTGGTCAACTAGACCCTCTGCGTCCATTTCACACATTGAAGTGGTGTTTCAATGATTTTAATAATATCATTGCTAGTTTGGAGTCATCATTAAAAATATTCAACAGTTATGATTGTCTTTATTGAATTCTACTCAATATAGGTCATCCGCTTTTCATAGCCGTCAATGTTTAATTATATTAAAAAGTATATTATGGTAGAACTTTTCATTTATTGCAGCCTTTACAGATAGATCTATTAACAACATGCGCAGATGTTTTAACCATTTTGTTGAGCACATCTTAAGATTAAAAGAACTGCTCTTGAAACATATACATCCCTTTGGATTTAGCAAAGCCCTAAATTTTATAATTATAGCTACTTCATACAACTAAAGTCTCAGTTATAATCTGTACCAAATTCTAGAATGTATAGTTCATTAATTTTTGCTATTTCATAACCTAAGAATGATGAATAACTTAGGAGGGAAATTTTAATTTACCATTCACATCATCTGTGGTGATAATAGGCAAGTTTATTAATAATAATTATGTTAATACTTTAAATTATTATTACATTCCAAAACTAAATTGTAACACTACAATAACCTAATGCGAAACTGGTGTATTTGTACAGAGCCAAAAAAGGAATTATATATTGCTTTTTAGTATATTTGCTATACGTATTTTTATCATGCTGTAATTCACCGTATATTTATTATATGAGAGGTGCAAACTAAAAATAGACTATCCATTAAAGCCCACTCAAACATTCATACACCTCCCATATTCGATCGGCTACGTAATTTCATAATATCTAAAATTAAATTGCTAGGATTAAATGCGTGAACATCTATTACATTAAAATCTGTAAATGTTAACGAGTTAGTTTGTTAATTCTATTATTTAAGCAATTCTAAGCATAAATTCGTTAATGTAAAACGTTACATAAAAGTTTTTGACCTTGTTGGTTTACCATTTTACAGTGGCAGGAAAATAAAATTAAAATAAAAAAACATGCATTTATACATTTATTTCGTTTATTTATTGCATTAATAAAAGCAATAAATGAATGTCCTTTGTAATAAGTGCATTAAATATGTACGACATATGCAGTAAAGTAGGTTTTAGTTTTTAATATTCAGTACAACACACCTTGTTATCTTTAAATAGTTTAGGCCTTTCGTATACCCAAATCAGTACTGGTGAGCTTATAAAAGTAACTGTTGTGTCTATACTCCGATATACTCTAGTTGTACTGCAGGAGTTGTTTGGGAGACTTTAGAACGTTACATTTTTTAGAACGTTTAAATTCTGCTAAATCGAAACTACTTCGTACAAAGAGACAGTTTTGGAATTCTTCATATTTTTTTTTATTTTATTAACAAAAGAGCAACTAAAAAATGTGAAACAAAAAGTATGGTATTATACCTCAATTTAAAGAGCATGGTTAGGTAGATGAGTAAAGAAAACAAGACTATTTCAAAGATAAGTACACCAAATTGGCGAACTTGTAGTATTTGGCTAATAAGAAAGTTATAACTACTTATTAATTTGCATTTTATGTGAATAAAACAAATTTTATACAGTTTACATATAAAGTTTTAAATATGATTGAGGTAATAAGAAAATCCATAACAATGACATAAACTTTATTCTATTATTAGAAGTCTTGATTAGATAAAAATGACTTAACAATGCTAAAAAAACACCCAACTAAGTCTAAAGTTACCATGAATCTGCCAAACATGTCATATAAATGTTACAGTTAGTTTTGAAGGTGTGCTAGTCCCGCTCCATGCAGTAGCACATTCCTTGCCGAAATCCCGCTCTAATGTTCTGGAAGACGTGATTGTTTATATTCTTGCATTCCACTTTAGTCTGTTGCCTTGAGTTACCAGTGGCGCGTTACCATTTGTGCGCGTCCATATTAAGTAGCGCACACCATAAAACAGTTTGTTTTATGGTGTTTATTTTAACATATACACCATAGTTAAGTAATTGTGTATATGTTACACTCAAACACCGAATTCGGACAATGTCCGAAATTTTTTACTCACTCCGCGATGTGGACACGTGAATTACCCACGTCGCGTATTGAGCATTTTTTTTCGGACATTGGCCGAAGCGAAATACCCAGAACGCGTTGTGGGTAAGCGAAAGTACTCAAGAGACGAAATAAACACGTTCATCGGAGATTGAGCAAAACCATAATAACCCATAACCCGACGTGGGTAATCTAATTTGCCCACGTCGGGTTGTGGGTATTTGTAATTTGCGCAAACGCCGAAAAGCCTCCAAACACAATCCATACCATACCCTACACTAATTCCATTATAACAAGTAAAATAAAATCAAATTTTCCTTGAAATTCCATTTATTTCAATCAAAACAAAAACTAAACAGTAAAATACAAGTATCTTATTATTGAAAATAGAAAAAAAAAGTTTTATTTTTCACACATGTACCACTTTCAATGTTTATTAAAGTTCTTTTCAGAAAAGTATTCACTTTACTTGTTAGCACAAGAAGTGCTACCGTGACATTTAGAATTGCATTTTAAATTTGATTTTACACATTTGCAAGATCTGCCCGAACACTTCTTCTTGCATCCACATCTGATGAAAACCTTGTTTGGACCCGGATGACTTCATTGCTTCTTTACGGACATTGAGCTGTTCATCAGGTACATCGATGTTATTAATAAATTTATTAGGAGCTACCTGGAACTGGTTTCTGGAAAACTGTTTGTCAAGAACTCCAATGCTTTGTACCAAGGGTATAGGAATCATCGTTCTTATTTATTACAACAGCCATTACATTTCTTGGAGCTAGTCGGCCCCGGTCGACATCAGGAATGTTTACCAAAACGTTATCGCCGACTGAGACTGGAGTTAATTTTCTTTCAGTACGCTTTAACATTTTGGCTGCCTGACTTTTCAATGCAGTTACACAGTTTTCTCGTATTGTGTCTATGGCAGATTTTCTTGAGCAAAGAGTGCACAAAGGTAAGCCTAGGTCTTCGTTATTTAAAACTTCATAATATATGTGCTGACCACATTCAAAACTGCTGTTTGCTTTGTCACAATCTATTGCTTTGTCACAATCTATTGCTTTGTCACAATCTATATTACAGAGTGTTAAGTTATCGCTGGACATAGTTTCTTTTTCTACGTGTTCATTGTTTTCTACAGTCCTTGTCAAAATCTCCGAAGCATCTTCATCCACAGCATTTATTTCTTCGTTGTCTTCTTCATTAAAACTTTTTTCAAGCTTAGAGAAACTCTCCTTCTAGTTCTTCCTCAGTAGTTATTTTTTTTACGGACGTCGGCTGTCAAAGGGGAATCTAATAATCCATTTTTTCTGTGGTGAACCAAACATTGCCTCATAAGGGGTTCTCTTGATCCCACTGTGGTAACTGTTGTTCTTAGTATTCTGAATGATCCTGAGACCATTTGCCCATCCTGAGGTGTTGTTATCAGTCATCCAAGCCACAAGACTATCTCGAACGTCTTGATTGGCCCGTTCGACAGACCCTTGACTCTGCGAGTGTCTTGGTTTTCCATGTACTAGTTTTTATGCACTCCATTTACTGGCTAGGTTCTCGATAACCTGAAAACCGTACCATTACCATTACAAAAATACTAAATTCTAGGGTGGAATCTTTTCACTACAGTAATTTGTTTTTACCAACTTACCCGGTTACAAAATTCCCGTCCATTATCACTGTGAAGTATGTATGGAGCCCCAAATAAGCAAAAATATATCCAAAAGGATGTCGGATACTTCATCAGCAGTTTTTAGTTTTCAAGGGACGTAGAACAACAAACTTGGTGAGATGATCTTGATAATTAAGGATAAACTTGTATTCGCCGTCAGGCTCTGATTGCATATCAATTAGATCCACCTAAAATACAATAAAAATACATAAATCGACTCAACATAAATGTTATGTCAACTATACCATATACCTCATTATAAACAACTGCCAGTGCGTAATACGCTTAGGTATTTGTCAGCAAAGGAGAAACTGGTCTTATTTTAGAGAAATGCTATGATATCTTACCTGGCAGCGTGAATTTAATGCTGTCATAATGATGGGTTTATTTAACAACCAGCCCTTTACTTTTTGACTTTTTCTTAAGTGCGCAAGGTTCGCCAAAGATCCAAAATATATTTTAATTACCTCCCTGGTAATGTTACAAAATTTCTTTTTTAGCTCGGCTTCCATAGCTTTTTTTTCTTTTTTATGACCAACTCGTAAGTGAGCTGAATGAATTGTGTCATACATTTGATCAATGCGACAGAAATATTTTATATCTGTCATTTCTTCAGTTGTTTTTTTTTTTCAATCAACATTTCTTTATCGCCAATGTTTATGACATCAAACCGATTGATTCGGCGATAATCTTTAGACATCAAGGAACTGACCATTTTTCCTCTTCTGTTTTGCCTCCTTTACTTCGCTGATAATTTCTTCATAGCGTGGCTCCTCGATAATAAAATTTCGACTTGTGAGACCATTCTTCTTGGACATCAGATCTTCCAATTTAACTGTGAAATGATTCCTTCATTTCAAACAAAATCACACAAAACACAACAGCACTTTAAAATAAGTCAACACACGCCACTTACGCACAGAACAAAGAAAAAACTGCTTGTGTATAACGACAGTGCACTAATGTCAATGAAAATAGACCAGTAGGCCTATTTGTTGCTAACAGTGACGATAGTGGGGGTGGGGCGCATGTCTCGACCTGCACGTCTGGACTGTGGAGAAACGGATTTCGGCGTTTGCGCAAATTACAAATACCCCACAACCCGACGTGGGCAAATTAGATTACCCACGTCGGGTTTAATGGGTATATGGTTTTGCTCAATCTCCGATGAACGTGTTTATTTCGTCTCTTGAGTACTTTCGCTTACCCACACGAACGCGTTCTGGGTATTTCGCTTCGGCCAATGTCCGAAAAAAATGCTCAATCCGCGGACGTGGGTAATTCTCACGTTGTCCACATCGCGGAGTGAGTAAAAATTTCGGGACATTGTCGAATTCGGTGTTTGAGTGTAACATATATACTCTTTACTTTCCTCTTTTTTTCTTTGGTAAGTGAAATACAACAAAAATTACATTTAGTAGTATTTCAACGAAAAATACAGACTAAGGCTAAGCACCTCACAGTTTATAGACGTAATATTGTAATATTGCTGTATTTTATTAGGAGTGCTGGTGTCCGAGTGGACTAAGACATCGGAATTTAGATCTGTGTTAGAGATAGCACAGGTTCAAATCCCATCTGTGACAATTGTTTCTTTCATCAGTACAAACGACATTGCACTGTATCGAATCTCCCCCCCCCCTCCATAATATGTTCATTCTGACACAATCCAGTGGTCTATGAGTGGTCCTCTACTTTGAAAAAGTGTACCTGCCATGAATACGTTATCTAAACAATATATTACAATAAATTGTCTGGTTTTGAAAATATGTCATGCAGGTTAATGATAAAATGGCATTCGTTATTTCGCATAGTTCAAAGCCAAAAATACCTGAGACGCCGTATAAATAACAATATCTTGTTTCGAGATGATTGAGAAATTAACTTGATAGCGACTTGCAGATACGTAATAAATTACTGATATTATATGATTGATAGTAACAATGACATATGAAGTCTAACTGTTGAGTGAACTAACTGACAATTAAATACTAGTAGTTTACAAGTAATTAAATGTAATATTTAAATTTTCAGTTTGAAATTTGTACCCATTTTGTTCCTGATGTATGAATTTTCAAGTGTTAACTGCATAAGGTGAAAGATAAAATGACTTGTATAAATCTAAGAGATAAACTGCGCAGTACAACTAAAATCTGGTGAACAGTATATTTCATAAATATAGTTCTTGATACAACTTTAATTCCCGTTAAAGATTGCAACTGCAAAACCTCATCAGAGAAGAATTACTCGCGTGGTAGGTTATCAGTTGCTCGACCAAAATTGAGCACATATGTGTTGTATTGTACATTTCTTACAAAAAATGAATATGAAAATCACAAATTTAGGATACTTCTTCTGTATTGCTAATATTTATAACTTCTTCACTAAATTTTTTTATGTTGTCTTTTTTATAAACTTTTAAATTACTTAATGTAATTAGATTTTTACGGCAAATTTAATTTGCTAAACTGTATTAAACACGACGTTACATTATTTGGGAAGAATTATGTTTTTATATTTGGTTAGATATTTGTATATTTTAGTGTTTGGACATTTGACACACAATCTCATAAAATCAAGTGGACAGACTTAAACAAAATTTGGCAAGAATATTGCTTACATATCAAAAAATGTATCACATTTTTATCAAAAAAAGTAGTCGTTATAATTACTCGTAACTTGTGTTCCCATGACGGACACTGTATACTGAATACTGTATTTACCGCAGTGTTGCATTGTATAAATACCATAGTTAGCTTTGGATAGTCATGACAGTATTATTATCTAAATTTTACTATAGATGGCAGCAGTGAAGAATTCGCTTGTGACCACAACTTGAGGAAACAGTGAACCTGAGATCATTGCAAATGAAAGTAACATTGTAGGCACAAAGATAAACTTTTTATTTTTTTTTTAATGGGTCCGTTTTACTATTAAGAAATTACTTTATTCATTTATTTAGTAATAATTCTCAGGTATTGCGTATATTAATTTTTACAAAAAGTGTACGCTACATATAAATGTTAGCTATAGATTCAGGAAGATAACTATAATCTTCACATAGCATAAATCTGTTAATTGCACTTAAAAAAATCAAATTGGCTCAAAATTGGGCATAATTTTGTACTTTTTGGGTTCGGGCAATCAATTTACTAAATTCAAAAACACACACACACACACACACACACACACACACACACACACACCATCACATAAATTTAAGTCTCTTCTGCCAGAGAATTAAAACTAAATATATTAATAAAAGAATATTATACATACTTTTTTACCCTGTTTACCACAAAAGTGGCTTTTTCAAGCACTAAGGGATTTTATAATTCAAGAAGAAAATACCGTTCGCGGTTTTTATACCCACAATATAAATGAAAATATCAAATCTAATAGATAATAGCTAAAAACTAAAAATGTTCATTTGTAATAATCTGTGAAGTATTAAGTAATTTATTGAAAAACAGACGATTCCATCTCTCGATTTAATTCAAAGTAATTCGATTTTCAGAATTTAAACGTTCTAAAAAAAGTAAAAGTTATAGTGGATAACTTTTCAGGCAATTTGAAAATTATCCACTATTTTGGGCACGATAATTGTGTAAAATTTATTTTTTTACTCTTAAAACAAGGTAATCTATTACATATTTTGAATATGATACTCGCAATATAACTTTCTATAATTGCTTGTCTAATACATGCCAATTAAAATATCAGAATACCATTTTTTTGGATCTCATATTTTAATTTCCCTTCTCACTCACTCTAACAATCCAAAAACCATTGCATTATATATTTATTTAGCCAGTCTCTTTATCCAACGAAAACTCCTAGAAACAAAACTGAAATATTCAATAAAAAGAACATAAATAAATTATTTGTTAGCCTTGGTATACAAAACTTAATTGGATTGGTAAACACGATTATCGTGGGTAACTTGTTAACTTCAACGTGCTAATTTTAAGAAAAATTCTTGTTTTCTAGTGACGTAATTCAGTAACACAATCCAAGAGCCGTGTTATGTCAGAATTACGGTTTATAACGTTTTAATCGAGGTTTTACAACCACCCCCTCACCTACCACCCAAACCCCAATTCCCTTTCTTTACAGCAATCGTGTCATCTTTGCAATCTGGTTTAATACAGACCTTCACAAATGAAAAAAGCCTGGTGGCTGCTTTCGTTTTGGTCAAATATTTACTTTGACAGTACAACGTGTGGCTCGCACTTATTTATTCTTTATGGTAAACCATAATAAACTCAACTACTGTGTGGTGAAATCCGAGATCGTCACCTAAAATTTTGCAGTTCTATTAAAGTTTTGTTTCAAAAATAAATGAAGAACTAATCAAATATAGGGACAAAAGCAAATCAAAAAATTGAATGGAGAAAATAATTACGTAATTGTTAAAATTTTACGTAATTATTAGATAAATTTGAAATTTTGGAATGAAATAGATCATATAAACCTGTCGCTAGCACTAGAACATTAAAAATAAGGAAATTTTTATATTCGAATATTTTTAGTTGATTATATGAATTTGTTTTTCTACCTTTTTATTTTGCACATTACTGAAAATAAAGGAATTACAGGTGAAATCTATAAGCAATAATACAAACAACAAAAAACTAATGAAACTAGAGCAAGTAAAATATATTATTCCATGGAATAATCCATTTCTTCCTCTAGACACAATATATAAGAACAAATGTAAAATCTTAGAGGGTTCATAGGTTACAAATATTAAACTTTTCATGGAATTATATTACCAGTTGGTTCTATCGATATTTCTATTGTTCCTAAATAAAACTTATATATACTGTATATATATATATATACATATAGGTATATATCATCGGTGTGTGTGTGTATATATATATATATATATATTTATATATATATATATATGTATATGTATATATATCGACGTTGATCTTAATTCTTGCCTCGTTGCAGTGGGATCCACGGAAGAGCAAGTAACTTTCAATAACAATCTTCCTTCACTGGGATATGAACAACAAGTGTAGAGAGGAACCATCACGAGGGGTAAGCTACTGCAACCGGACCATGTCTTCAGAACGGCTCCTACGGTACAACTAGACACTGCTAACGAGTACAAGAAAATAGGGCATAGAGACCCAAGACTGTCCGAGAGTAAACAAAGTGCAAGACTTTGAAGTGACGCGCCTAGACGGACAGACACGCGGAAACACACGATGTGTCCACCAACGAGAGACAGCGGTCAAATCGTATTATAGGTACAACGGTCACTTGGATAAGCTCCCCAGTATCGATTTTGGTATAGGAATCTCCTAAACTATTTTAAAGAAAACAAGGAGTCTTCTACTGAGTATTAAAACCTAAAACGTACTCTACTGGATATATTGTACATATTAAACACATTTATTATAAAAGACATTCATGTATCACTTTATTATATATGTTATCATGTATTATATATGTTTATTTTATTTTCCTGTCACTCTAAAAATGGTAACCCGAAAAGGTCAAATAACCGTTGTGTGACTTTTTAAATTAACAAACTTATGCTTAGAATTCCTTAAATAAGAGAATTAACAAACTAACTTGTTAAAGTTTACCGATTTTAATGTAATAGTTGTCCAGGCAACCTAGCAATTTAATATTATGTATTATGAAATTACTTAGCCGATCGAATGTGGGTCGTGTATGAATGTTTGAGTGGGCTTTAATGGATAGTATATTTTTAGTTGCACCTCCCATATAATAAACATGCAGTGAATATAGCATGTAGCTGTATACGTGTAGCGAATATACTAAAAGCAATATATAATTCTTTTTTGGCTCTGTAATATTATAACTACACCAGTTTCGAATTAGTTTATTGTAGTTTTAAAATGTAATTTTGGAATGTAATAATATATCAAAATAATAAAATCATTATTATTAATAAAACTTGCATATTATCACCACAGATGATCTGAGTGGTAAACTATAATTTTCTCCTTATTTATTTATCATTCTTAGGTTATGAAATCTCAAAAATTAATAAAGTTTACTTTCTAGAATTTGGTACAGATATAACTGAGATTTTAGTTGTATGAAGTAACTATGGTTATAAAATTAAGGGCCTCGCTCTTTTGATTTCGATATTTCAAGAGCGGTTCTATTAATCTTAAGATGTGCTCAACAAAATGGCTAAAACATCTGCAAAAGCTGTTAACATATCTGTAAAGGCTGCAATAAACGAAAAGTGCTACCACAATGTACTTTTTAATGTAATTAAACATTGATTGCAATGAAAAGTGAATTACCTATATTTCTTTTACCAATATTGAGTAGAATGCGATAAAGATAATCATAATTATTGAATATTTTTAATGACGACTCCAAGCGAGCATTGGTATTATGAAAATCATTGAAACATCAGTTCAATTTTGTGAAATGGACGCAGAGGGTCTTGTTGACCAAATGCTTACATAGGGCGAGGTGGCAAATAATTTAATAGGTTTTACCGTAATTACTCTCGGAAAATTACACTTCCGTTTGTCAGTTTGTTCAGTCCTTTTGACATGGTGACGTTAATTACTTCAGATGGTATTTTATATCACGTGGATATTATAATTGTGGGTATTTATTCTGTATCGTACTTTAATTAAATTGGGATAAAATATGTATTCCTACAGAAATACATTCCTACAGAAAGCTGACTTATTATATAACAGTCTTTTCTGGTCATATATATGCTTAACGTGTGTAAGCAATTACAAATTTTATCTTGTGATTTAATTTTTGAAGTACCACTAACATCACTTTAAGCAGACGCTTTAAAATATTTTGACTAAATTACATCATGGTTAACGTAATATTGAATATGACAGCCACGCAAGCTCTTAAGTTATCCTCTCGTATTTTTAAGCTAGTGGGGCCAATAACTATTGGTAGCGTGTCGATATTCTTCAACAACCGCTGTACACCAAAAATTTACTCCATCTAGTTTTGCAACAACTACATTTATTCTATTTATGGTTATCCTTCACATAAGATCATATTTAAACTCAAAATAGTAAAATGACCACAATTTTGATGATTGCTGCAATAATGTAGTGCTTGTATCTAAATAGAGGAAATTTCATCATCCAAATACAGGCCACAGCTGTCATGTGTGATTTTTTTTATTGATTAGATAGGTTGTATTTTTGAGTAAAGCAAGAAACTAAATTAGGGAATTTTAGTGACTTTGTTTTGAATTGAAGTTTATTTTTCTTACATCAAGCCTCTTTTCATATATCGTTCCAGAGTAGAATGAGCTTTTCTGTCAGATCTTAATACGAGATTACGTATAGTTGAAATATCTAGAATGAAAATTTTTTTCGCTGAGCGAAGAGATTATTCCTCTATAGTAGATACTCTTTCAAATAGTTATCATCAAACTAAAAAAAAATAACTGAATACTTATTACAATTTATTTGTATATTGGCTGAATACATAACAAATGCATAAAGAAATGGAACTAATATTATAACATCAACATAATACTTATTAAACATTGAGTAGTTTTTACATAGCAAATATTGAGTATCCTAATTTTACCACTCACTTTAGTTATATCAATCTATTTGATTTTCCCTTTCTTGAGGTATTCAAGAAAAAGTAAAGGAGAAGTTGATTTTTGTCAGCAGTAATGAGACCGAGTCACTCTTCTCCGCTGATTACAAACAGACATAAACTTGCAGGGCCACCCCCCCCCCCTCACCTCTCTTTACCAAGAGTATAATTTCGTGTTTTATAAAAAGATCTTTTAATTATTGTAACTTTTCACTGTCATGAATTATAATATAATAATTATAATACTTGTTTATGATTCTTATTGATTTTATCCTGTATTTGTTTCTTTATTTTTAGCACAGACCATCAGTTTTCATGTAGAATTCTTTCCATTAAATATTATAATGACTCGATGGTGTTTAGGAAATGTATTGTATAAATTATGATTTTTAATATCACACTTTAGGCTATAATGTAATATTTCACTATTTTTTCTTAGACCTGAACATAATTTCCTGAATATTCTGTAAATAATTTATATCCAAGTGCTACATATGTTTCCATTAATTATTATACTATTAAATGTACGGTTATTGTTGTGGAAATAAATCTTTTTTGACTTGGTTTTCAGGACGTTAGAATAGTTTGGAAATATAAATATTCTAGTGCTGCAAAGTTATATAAATAAATATAAATAGTCTAAAAACTAATATCAATCATATTTAGAACTTATATAATTGCTTTTAGAAAATCTAACTATATTACAAGTCTAGAAAATATGAAACATATATTATATGGAAAAAGCTGTAAATACTTATAATCCCACTTGATAAATGGTAACATATTTTTAAATTCTTGTACGAAATTTACAGTAAAACATATATGTATTTTAATTACATAACAAATGTTTTGAAAAATAATAATCCCACTTGATAAATGATAACATATTTTTAAATTCATGTGCGAAATTTACAGTAAAACATATATGTATTTTAATTACAAAACAAAATTTTGGAAAAATAAACTGACAATTTAGACATAGATGTAATTATCGCTCTACTGTTATCTGTGAATGAGGTTTGATAAGAATGAGGATTTAAGCAAAAATACTCCTGATAGGTAGAAGGAGATGTTAACTAAAAAAATATCTTATTTAGAATCTAATAACCACGTCATAAATACTTCTGGCTATCTCAAGTTCAGGCCTATGTCATATCACACTGAACGTATATATTAATGTTATCTGGTATATTAAATCTGCAACTTCTCTGCAAATCAACCACACTTAAGATGTTTATTAACATCTGCTGAATTTGTGTTAATATTTCCTTCATAATATGGAACGTGCAAGATATCACAGGCATAATTCTTTATGAAGATTTAAAGTTGCAATCTTCTAAGGGATGTAAAACTGTATTAAGAATTGTAATACAATGCAATGTCTATTGTTCCCCAGATTCTAGTTTTATTGCATAGTTTTATTTCTTAAATTTCAACGAGTCTTTCCATCTTCTACGTTATTCATAAAAAATGCAGTCCCCGCTTCTTAGATATCTTTTTTTATCATAGCAATATTCTGTAAAATATTCAAATGCACATAATACATAAATTTACACATTTAAAGCTGGAAATAATATGGCTGCCTTTATTTACTTTTAAATTTCTACTATTTAATTATCCGTTTCATTACTCAACAGTAAGTAGGAAACGACAAAACACCCACCACCACATAACACACACACAAGCCACACAGAAACTGTTTACTGTTTTTTTTTTGGGGGGGGGGGGTGTTAATTAGTATTGGAATTTTGGTAGCTTCTGTTTTTGTGTTTGGTGTGTCTGTATTGTTCGATTTATAAATCGTATAATATTAGTAATTCATTGAATTTTTTAAGTAATTACTAAGTTAATTCTTTATTTATAACGATACCGAAAAGTAATATGTAAATCACGTCCCAGCAATTATTAGTTTTAAATTTTGAGAAATTAAGTCACTTTATTCTATATAGTCTAGGAGCCGGGAGTCAATTGCACTGTATAAGTATATAAACTGAGTTTTTGTAAATCGACAGAGAAATTTCCCTGTGGGTTCAAATCAATGGTCAGCCGCCCTAATTTTTGTGAAGGTCTGAATTAAATAGTATCAAAAGGATTATAAAAATAAAACGGTAATTCATTTTTTTGTTTATATTTGTTTTACTTACCACTCTTACAGCTAACCGTCAGTCATGTAAATAAATGCAAATGAGCGTCAGCTAACGATATATAGACTCTTAAAATGGCAACTTTCAACGTTTTTAGAATAGTATAATATCTTTACAGAAGAATTCTGGTAGATACATTTACACTAATAGAACGCCGCTAGCTAAGAGTGTCTGTAAAGTGGATTAAATTCATTGTAGTCTTGAATCAACTTTATGATGGTTTATTTTCAACTCACCAAACCAAACACAAAGAAAAAGTGTTGGTTTAAACATTTCTTAAGAAAGCAATCTGAAAACAATAGGATGGATATTTTGAAATAAACACAAAAACCGACTGTTGTAACATGCCATGTACTGTTACAATTGGCTTATGACTTTAACAAAGGCTTTTGAACGAGTTACACGATTTGTTGTTGTAACGAGTGGTTGTTACGTACCGTACAGTAGTTCCCGGACAGTTATAACAAGCTGCTGAGCCTCGGAGTTGTGTTGGGATTGTTCTAAAGTAACTTAGACATTTTGTTATAGAAAGGAACGAAGCAATTGTATACTAAGTTTACCAGAGTTTGCTATGTTATGTAACAAAATTAAAAATCAACTTTTTAAACCCTATTTTATTGTTTAGGATTTTTCTTTTTTATACAAAAAAATAACATTATATATGTTAGGAGACTCTTTTCTTAATTTAGATAACGATCGGCGTAATTATCCTGTTTCGTTCAAACCACAAATGTCTTAAAATCGCGATTATATGCGTGAGAAGTGATAAAATTGATAATCAAAGAATCACTTAGGTGTTTTGTTTTCTGTATTAAAATTATTCACGTTAATAAAATATAAAAGTATCTTTCTATATGGCTGTTTCTTACATTAAATTATCTTAACTTATCAGAAAATTGAAATAGCATCCATAAATAGTGGGTTACTAACAACACCACTGTTTTAGTTAAAATATTTTATGATAAATTTGATTACATTAAACTGACTGGCCCTTAGAATGTTAATCGTAAATATTAACTTAAGTACCAGTATTATATTCAAATAATAATGTTTTACCTTAACATTATAAAAACAAATAAAAATATGCAATACTTTTATATTTATTTATAACTAAACAACCAAAACTACATTACTGTGACTACCCAAAACTCAAAGATTTTGTTTATGCACCTTTGAGGACCCAGCTTTATAACAATGGTTTTCGTCCATTATAAAAACTACTTGTTTACTCATATGTTCAATCATCCTTTGACAAGGCGCCATGCAAAAATGATGCATCAGTCAATAAAAATGATGCAAGTATTATTTCAGTCAATAAAAATGATGCAAGTATTATTGTGTTATACTATGTCTACTGTATTTCATTTAAATGATAATAAAGATATCGGTATTAAATTTAGAACACTTTTTAATGAATATAGTGGTAAAGGATGATTCAAAAAGAGCGCCGGTTTTGAGATATAAAATTAAGATTTTATTTATTAAAAAACAACAAATAAATACATTATCATGTTCATACAACCTTCCAATTCGATGTATGAAAAGTGATTTCATGCATGTAGCCTTCCCTACTGCGCTGGCACGCAACTTCAGTTGCATTTCGTCGACAACACGGCAAATTTCCTCCATCAAGTCTCAGATTGTTCATACACCAATGACTTCAGATAAGGTCAATTGTCTTTCGATACTGAGGTGTATAAAAGTTTAGATTTATTTTATGTAGCTTAGCATTTGGTGAGCGAGAATTCAATCACCGGAGAGCTTCAAATCTGAAGAATTCTGATATGTTTTTACTGTAAAAAATAACTTGATGTATCAAGTCCATGATAATATTTAATTTAATGACATATAGAAAAACACTATTCGTTGGGTTCCTACTAATAATTTCTCAATCAATTTTCGTTTTAGTGGAATAAAATGTTTGTTCGAATGACACAGATTTTGAGTTTGGGAAAGAGATGAAGCCTTCATGGCTGATCATTGTCCATTTACGTTATTTCAATTTGTTTGTCCACTAGAGCTAATTCCCAAATAAATTAAAAAAAAAAACACTCGGAAAATTAGTGAAATATTCAATATCTTGAAATTGATATTGGGATCCTGCTAAAATCGCAAGAATTCTGCAGTAGGGATCAACCAGAACAACCGCAAACCAAGATCCGGTGGGCATACGGACTAATGCACAGGAATTATGTTATATATAGCGCAGATTTAAATCCTGTCCGGACTGGTGCATTTTTATCAGTACTTTTCACCTCCAACTGCCTCATTATCTGTAGTCTTTAGAGAATGAACAAAGTAAAGCCAACACTAGATAGGTCTCTTCTTTATTAGATAGAATCAAACTTTACTGGATATATAATATGCAGTCTTGCTGCATGATGTTTCACTATGACGTGTTTTTGACTGTTATAGTTATAAGAAGAACGTACAATACCGCTCTTTGTTGTTGAGGGACCAGCCAGAACCACCTCTTGACAGAGCACTCTACTGGGTACAATATGTACTACGTCATCACGGCGCTACGCATCTGCAGAGTGCTGCAAAGGATCTTTCGCTTACTCAATACTTTATGCTGGATACTATTATGATGGTAGCAGGTGCTGTTTATCTCTTGGGTTATTTGCTAGTGATATGCTGGCGTAAAACCTTCACGAGGAAGAATATTTCTAAATTAAAAACTAACTGTAAAAATAATAAATTGAACATCTAATTCACTATTGAGTACTTGTATTGCTCTATATTTTTAATACATTGATATTCAGAACTATGGTTTGATTCAAACTACAGTATCCTGAATTATCTTAATAAAAATAAAACAATTCACTACAAATTCTAAGAAAAAATAACCTGTTTAACTTTTAACTAGTATTTTTTTAATATGATTGATTTTTTTGGATAGCAGGGATAATGGATATTGAATTCTCTTAATAGGACAGTGATAAAAGTAAAGTTTTGCCTATTAAAAATTAAACGATACTACAGACCAATTAAACCAACTATTACTCCCGTTATTGTTTAAATATACTTTTCTATCTTTCCATAAATATATAATTTGTAAGCGTTCAATTGACAAAATAACCTTTTAATGACATACACATATAACTTATTAAGTGTAATATATCTGTATATCATAAAACATTATAGAAAGTTAATTAATAAACTTATTATACTTACACTTATTATAAACTTAGTTAGTTAGTCTCTATGCTTGACCTTTCTACGTAGAGGTCAGGTTGAATAAATTTTGTGAAATCCTACAAAATAAAAATTACAAATAGAAGGAAGTCCCTTGATGACGTTTGGCCAACGTACAAATAACAGGCCGAGTTTTTGAATATTTATTAGTTGTGTTAAAATCACAGGAAAACGGAAACCGTTTGGAACAAAGTAATTTGTAGAAATACTTAATGCACTTTTTTATTGACACAGCAAATACACTACGGTACCATCACTGTAAGTGAACTAATACAATATATTGGTTTATTTGCTTCTGCCGGAGCGTAAAGCGTTCTAAAATTTGGGAATTAGTCTGTTATCATCATGCAGCACCAAAGTTTTCAGAACGCTTGCTGAATCCTAGGGATGTAGGATACGCTTGTTCCGCAAGAGAGTGCTGGGAGGAAGGTTTTAAATTTGAAATATTAAAATGCGGACCATTTTAGATAGATACACAATACTTTGCAACACATTTCGTCTAACTAAAGTGACTTGCCACATCAGAATTTAACATTTGGACCACGTATTAGTCTAAATATAGGTTTAAAGCATGATTTTTTTAACCAAAGTCACTTTCAACAGATGGTTGACTTCGGTTTTATGTATTTTATGTATAAAAACAATTATTAGGCAATACATTTCTTACACGCAACATGCCTTTCAGAACCAGAACAAAAAAATAAGAAGTAGTTAACAAAAAGAACTGAAAGTGGCGATATTTATTTTATCCCCAGTCTTCCAACTTCCCAGGTGCGTGTGACGTGTTGTGTATTGCGCTTGGTTCTGCGCAGTGACATCGGTTGAGTCCAGTCTGGACTTAGCTGTGTGCTTGGTTTTACGACATAAAAAATATTTTGTTGCCAGTTGTAGACGGTAGCGATTTCATTGCTACGCTTTTTATGTTCTAATGTTTTCTGTATTAAAAGTTAAGTATATCTCGTTAAATTTGTCTCAGCAATTTTGACACTACTCAAAAAGGGGGTAGATTTTATCATTTTAAGACATACTGTTCTATTTTTTAACGTAACTGTGAAAAAATTCCGAAATGCGATTAAGTTTTTTATATTATTCTCTTTTCAATTTTTTTATGAAATCTAAGTGCAAAATTTTACGGTAGTCATTATACCGCTCGTAAACTAAGAATGAAGATGATTGTGTTGCCTGTTTTCTTTATTAACTGTAGTGATAGCTACAATACTTTACAATCCAGAGACCAAATCTGTACCAATAAAGGGTTTATTATCTTACCTAAGGGCACCGTCCTACTGAAATTTTAAATAACAGCAGAGTCTACTAAAATAAAATATTTCAACACAATAATGTTTGTTCGTGTTGTGTAAAAGTTACACATTAGATCTCTAACATATTTGCGCTATTTAATAAATCATTACGTTTTTAAATTAGTTCCAAATATATGTTGGTTTTCCAATGAAAATGTCTATCTGAAAAATATTAAGATTCTCTTTCTTAGTTTATACCTTGTTTGTGACTACCACCAATGCAGCTGCTATATTGTACAAAAAAGTATAAAGCAACGGGTAACATTACAAATGCATTTAATATGTATGTGTTATATACATATTATTAATATACACAGACATACATTAATTTAAAAAGAATTTTCTTTTTCAATATTACCGTCCTAAATAATAAGTTAAATTTAATTGATTAAAATTGTTTCCCAATTTAATTACTTGTAAATTCTACAGTGTTAAAGTTGGTCGGTATTACCAACAGGACTCTCCACAAGATAATACCATATGACAAAGAGGTTTTTGAAATAATGTTGGTGAAAAGCAAACTCAACAAAGCAGATTTGTCAGATTTATCAAATTACTCAGCTCATTGTATAAAAACAGAGAGGAATAAAGAACTTCACTACAGTAATGGTCCCCCGTAATGGCAGAAAGTAACGAAGTCGGAATCTCGGGTTACTCGTTTCTATAACGAATACACATATGGGCTAATCTGTCTACATTCGTTAAATTCCTTGTTGAGAAGGTCGTAGAATGCAATTAACTTAATTAATCAATCCAGAGTTATACATAGTTAAAATTTAGATCGATCGCTTTCCTACTGAAAACAACTCCACACATCTTGGTTCTATTGTTATAGTATATTTTTAAATAGTACCGAAAATGGCCTTTTCCGGGACGGGATCGTGTTTTACGCCGAGCCCGGAAATTCGATTAAGGGCTGGAAAATCACTTTATACACGATGTTTGAACAATACTTTTTATCAGTCTATAAATAATAACAATAAAACAAGAACAATTTATGAACATAATCTAATTTAGAAATAAATACAAATACAACATATGTAAAATATTTAATGTTTAGTATATTTATTAGCTAATTTAGTTTTAGAAACTATTATCCTATACTTGATTAAAATATGACATTTAAATCTAACAGGCATTGTTATAAGGTTTGCACAGTAATATTTCTCACAGAATGTTTTTAGGCAATACTGTTTAAATGTTATACCACTAATTATAAGAACAGCTGATATTGCTGATTTCAAATACTGTACATTACTACTGCTGATACAAGTAACCGGTTAATAACGCCTATTTTGACGTGACAACGTCTTAAATTAGGTTGCGGCTCGGAGTCACTCATGAAAAAGTGTAACGCCCGGTAACGTTACGATGCCCGTCCAGTGGGTCCGCCGCACGGGATCCGCACGGGATAAAGCAGATAACTGTGGGTCCGCCGCACGGGATAAAGCAGATAACTTGTTTATTCGTGAAAATGTGGAGTGCTTAGATTCGTCATTTACAACAACTACAACAATAAAGGTAAATAATTGTACACTGATATTTCATTATCGTAAACTATGATTGATTGATTAATTGTTAGATTGACACAAAAGTTGAGAAACTGAGTTTATAGGTTATGTCATACTATTGACAAATGTTGATAGTGTTAAGTAAATTATTAGTTTAAATCACTCTGCAATCAATCGTAATTCAGTCGATTGAGAAGAGACAGCGCGTATTGCTAGTCAAACATTTAAAATAACAAATTATAACCTCTAACCTGTCATAACAGTGCGACCAAACAAACGAACTAAACCGACCAATCACCACGCGCGGAGTTAGAATTTAACTGTGTTTAGCAAGAATTTCAAATTCCAATTTTAGTAAATGTTTTATTCAACTTTACCATTTACAATAACAAATTTTAATTAATTTCAAATTATGTACAATGTTTTAGTAAACAAAATATATTTCTATAGTTAAAATTTGTGCAATTCTTATTTTCATTCTATTCCTTGTTCCTATTGTGCAATTTAATAATATTCATACCAATAAATATTCTACCGAGAAAAAGACGTTGTCACGTAAAATCTTCGCCCGTAAAACCGACTTTACAGGCAACCATAATTTTTTTTTAAAGTAATTACAAGGTAACATTTAAACATTTTTATCAGGATTACACATCACTAGCCTACTTGCCATTAAATAATACATGTAACAAATTTTACGTATATATATACACTTATATATATATATATAATTTTGTATGTGTGTGTGTGTGTGTGTGTGTGTGTGTGTGTGTGTGTGTGTGTGGGTTTTTAACACACGCTATTGGTGTTAGAATTCATAACTACTAATAGTACAGAATAAATTCCAGTTATTTTTTTTTTCGTGATATAAACTGGAGAAATGCTACTGCAGGTACACATAACTATTATCAAAAATTTATTCTTCGATACAGATTGATGAAAACAAATTATATAGGAAAAATCTGAAAAAAACTCTGCCTGAAAATCGAGAGTCATTTTTATAACATGTTGCAATACCTAGAATGCACGGGGAAATGCGGGACAATTCAATTAGTTACATCAATAAGATCCTATATCAGAAACATCGCATATTAAAGAATGTTTTCCTTTTCCAATATCGATGCTTCTCTATTTCGTTTGTCGATACATGCAATTAGAGGTATCCATATACAAATTGCTCCATGCCATATTGGTGCAAACTAATTAAACTGCATAGATAGTACTGATTACAGTTTGTTTGTGGAGAGTAGAAACACGACCTCAACTAGTTTCACATTTTTTCAACACAGATAAAATTTTTATCATAATGTAGGTGTCGTACATAGAGAACCACTGATAATATTATAAACAATCACATGTATAATGAAGGAAAAGAACTTTTCCGGACATTTGTCATCGTTCAGTAATACAAAAAATCGATAACGTTTTTTCGTTTCGAGATTTGCAATCTGATGTCTTCTTCAGGTAAATAACTAATCTAGCACATAATCGGTGAAGCATTATGTGTTACATTAGTCATCACTGAACGATGGTAAATTCCCGGAAAAATCCTGTTTTCTTCACAATCCTTCCATCGTCAAAAACAAATTTCAAACAAATTTTGTATCGTCTTAGAAATAAAGCTTTACTATTTATTTTTACTTTTTCTGTTGCTTGTCGTCAAAATTTGCTATCGTTTTATCGTATTAAGTAGTTTTATCAGGCAATTTTAATGTAAAGATAACATTATCCTAAACCAATTGCTTATCCAATGGTATTATTACAGAAAGAATTGATGTTTTCAATTTGTAATATCTTTATGATAAACTTCAGATGTATATAGTTTATTTTACATTTTACATCAAACCTTTCAATTAAATCGACTTAAAATCCAGAATATTAACTGAGAATTTATTACAAAAGTATCAAGATTACAAATGAAATTCAAACGTAGCATCATGTTCCTTTATGTACTATAAATATAAAAAAGAATGAAACTCACAAAGATATTAGAAAGCAATGCAATTTAAGGAACCGTTGTAGTACATTCTTAATTCCTGAGCAGTCAAGCCTACGCTCGTAATCCAGGACTCCAGGACCTTTCTATAAGAAATTATCGTATCTACGGGCGCACATAAGTACAGACAGGCAGAAAGATAGACTGTCCAAGTTGTATCAAGTTTCAAGTCTCTAGAACCTTTCTACCAGGAGTTATCGTATCTACGGGTGCACATAAGTAGAGATAGACAGAAAGATACACTGTCCAAGTTGTATCAAGTTTCAAGTCTCTAGAACCTTTCTACCAGGAGTTATCGTATCTACGGGTGCACATAAGTAGAGATAGACAGAAAGATAGACTGTCCAAGTTGTATCAAGTTTCAAGTCTCTAGAACCTTTCTACCAGGAGTTATCGTATCTACGGGTGCACATAAGTAGAGATAGACAGAAAGATACACTGTCCAAGTTGTATCAAGTTTCAAGTCTCTAGAACCTTTCTACCAGGAGTTATCGTATCTACGGGTGCACATAAGTAGAGATAGACAGAAAGATAGACTGTCCAAGTTGTATCAAGTTTCAAGTCTCTAGAACCTTTCTACCAGGAGTTATCGTATCTACGGGTGCACATAAGTAGAGATAGACAGAAAGATACACTGTCCAAGTTGTATCAAGTTTCAAGTCTCTAGAACCTTTCTACCAGGAGTTATCGTATCTACGGGTGCACATAAGTAGAGATAGACAGAAAGATACACTGTCCAAGTTGTATCAAGTTTCAAGTCTCTAGAACCTTTCTACCAGGAGTTATCGCATCTACGGGCGTACATAAGTACAGACAGACAGAAAGATACACTGTCCAAAGTTGTATCAAGTTTCAAGTCTCTAGAACCTTTCTACCAGGAGTTATCGTATCTACGGGTGCACATAAGTAGAGACAGACAGAAAGATACACTGTCCAAGTTGTATCAAGTTTCAAGTCTCTAGAACCTTTCTACCAGGAGTTATCGCATCTACGGGCGTACATAAGTACAGACAGGCAGAAAGATAGACTGTCCAAAGTTGTATCAAGTTTCAAGTCTCTAGAACCTTTCTACCAGGAGTTATCGCATCTACGGGCGTACATAAGTAAAGACAGACAGAAAGATACACTGTCCAAGTTGTATCAAGTTTCAAGTCTCTAGAACCATTCTACCAGGAGTTATCGCATCTACGGGCGTACATAAGTAAAGACAGACAGAAAGATACACTGTCCAAGTTGTATCAAGTTTCAAGTCTCCTAGAACCTTTCTACCAGGATTTATCGCATCTACGGGCGCACATAAGTATATCAGACAGACAGAAAGATAGACTGTCCAAGTTGTATCAAGTTTCAAGTATCTAGAACCTTTCTACCAGGAGTTATCGTATCTACGGGTGCACATAAGTAGAGTTGATCAAGTTTCAAGTCTCTAGAAACCAGGATACAGGTAGACTGTCCAAGTTGTATCAAGTTTTAAGTATCTCTCTACCAGAGTTACTTCTCTACCAAGTTGTGTCAAGTTTCAAGTCTAGAACCTTTCTAACAGGAGTTATCGTGTCTACGGGCGTACATAAGTACAGAGAGGCAGAAATATAGACTGTCCAAGTTGTATCAAGTTTCAAGTCTCTAGGACCTTTCTAACAGGAGTTATCGCATCTACGGGCGATTGACTGTCCAAGTTGTATCAAGTTTCAAGTCTAGGACATTTCTTAAAGAGTTATCGAACGGTCGGAAAAACGGACGGACCGCCAGGCGAACTGCTCTTTGACATTTTAACCCCAAAATTAATGTTTCTTCTTTGGACCAAGAATAGGAACCCACGTGGTAAGTTTCAAGCGGCTAGCATTTTTCAGCGCACAAACGAACAAACTGACTATAACGACGTATAACGAAACAATTTCAATAAACGCGTATCTTTTACTTAATAAATAGGCAATATCCATTACAAAAAAGAAATTCTTTGATAATATTATGAATATAATGTTTTAACGATATCTGGAGAAATTAATCTTTAACAAATATTTACCCACTACACACAACAATTTTAATTTATTTTAATTCAAGATAAAATAGTACGACGAAACTAGGATATAGTTCAGGGATTTGTTATCCACGGCCTTGTTCACATTATTCTGCAGTACGCTTTGTTGAGTAGTTTCACATTCATTGCTGATTAGGTACGGTACCCACTGATTAAATATTGACTGAGATATCATAACATATGAATAAGGCATTATCAGGAAATTCTCAATAATTTTTTTCATAAAAGGCTAATATAATTGGTAAATTTCAAGATAAATTTAATATTAATTTCCACAAATAGCTCATATCGCAATGCGGTGTATTTGCAATATCATGTGTATGCATGCGTACCCGTTTTACTCGCCTCTCAGGCATGCAAGCTCGCTGATAACAAGAAGACAATGGTTGGAACCTTAACACGAGGTTTAAAAATGTATTTCTGAGGAGAACTTTTGCTTTTGCAGTCCATCTTAGTTTAGTGCTGTCCATTGGAGACGTACTAAGAAAATCTCAAACCTTACGTTAGACATTTGGAACCGTTTTAAAACAACTTACTTTTATTTCCATCAGTTACATTAGATTATATATTCTTGAGTACCGTGGCTCATAGCCACTACAACGTATGTCAATACTTGTAATGAAAAAAATGTAATGAATCCCAAGCATCTTGAATAGCATTCTTAGACTTTCTTAGGATCGTAAATCTTCCATTTCAAGTACAGGGAAAACTATTGACGGAAAGCTTGAGGTTCCAAATTAAACTCCAATGCATGAGAACTCAACTTTTGTAGCTAAGTATCTCTGAAATCTGTGAATCTCTATGGTAGAATTTTTTTCCTCTGTTCACAATCTCATTTCACAGCATGAAGTCTGTAAGTTCCAAGCCACCAGCTGAGATAATACCGGAATCGCCGGAAACCCCAAAACATTCAAGATTGTCTTGGGATATTTATTGTCAAATATCACCCACCACAACCCTCTCAGATTCACTATTCCATCTCTGGACATTCTAGAGATGATGTCATCACAAATATTCGTTTAACTTAAACAAGCAAACTGAGTAACCAGTGCATGATTCAGTGGATCATGATTATCATCAAATGATCGACGTTTTGACCTTGTCAACTATTGATAAAACACATTAAAATCTTGAAGTATTTCGGAATAGTCTTAGAGTCACAGTTAATAAATAAACGGGACTTACATCCTAAAGATATAAACTTCCTCAAACTTTAACAAAATGTTCTGGAAGTCAAGCTTATCACTACAGGATCTCTACAATGATAACACGCTATCAAGTTTTTTGTAAATACATTTCATAAAATTTTCATGATACAAAATAATTTAGTTTATAACAAGCTGCATAAAATGTAATGAAACATAAATTATCATAAGATAGTTAAGTAATTTTCTGTCCTTTTTTTCATTTTTTTTTTATTTAGGTCCCAAAAAATACTTTCTTCAAATTTTGGGTTTTTAAATATTTTGTTTGTTGTAATTAGTTTCTGAACCAAAGTTAAATCGATTTGGATTAGGATTTCAGAATATAACTCACTTGAAAACTATGCTCGGTTGTTAGCCTACGCAGGTATAGATATAACACAGGCTTAGGCACAGAAACCCCTCCATGTAGGCCTACCCCTGAGACGAAGGAAAATTTAGTTATTATTATTTTTGTAAATTATTTTTTGTATCAAAGTAAATTTTAATTTTAAGTTTTAATATTTCGATAATGCGTAAGTATGATTTTTATTTATTTATTTTACATTTACGAACATTTATTTTACAAAACATTCTTGTAATGATATATTATCCCTATTATAAACTCAAAAACTAAATGAAAATACGATCATAACAAAAAGCATTATTAGAATAAATGCTTGTGTATAAATTCGTAAGTGATAGGTGACGTTAAGACTTTGAAACTAAATCTTTAATTTATTGCTTATTTTTTACATAGTAACATAAATACTTCTTATTTTATTTCTGTAATGTAACAAAGCAGCCACCAGTGACACAATTCTAATGTTTAAATCTAACTTATGATTAGTCTTCTGACCCACTTTAGAAGTGGCTCAATACGAAATCACAGCTATTACTATTATATTCCTGTCCATGTAATCATGGAAATTCGTTCACACTTTGCAAGTTTTGATGTGTTTCTTATTCAGATCAAGCAGTTTTATTTATAAACTTTAAGTATACTTTAATATTCATCTTATTCTACGTAGATAAAGGTTGTTATAAAATTGCAATAAAGTAGTTACTAATATATTCAAATTATTTGTTGTTGTTTGTATTTTTAAATCTTTTACAATAGAGCACATTTGTATTATTTGTATAATAATCGACGTTTCTCTGTTTTCTTAAATGGACGCTAGTACTTTGTAGATGATGGGCTTAAATCCATAACTTGAGCAGGACTAGGAGTTTTACGGCGTGTTGGGGCAGGCTCATGGTCAAAGTATGTAGGCATGAGATTGTTTCGCATGGCATACCTAAAAATTAAAACAATTCTGTATGAGCGAAAATTAAATTAAATCTACATATAAAAATAATTTTATTATAAATCCATTATCTTACAACTTTCCTGATAGCGTGGCGAATATGAATCTATAAGTAAATTCCTTCCCCTTATCATTCGTGGCATTTATATTTTACTTTTTTTACTCCTTACTGTCTGTATTATTATAAATTTGATATTACTCGTATATCATATGATATATTATACCATAATACGGTAAATATACTATATTTAAGCGCACATGAGAGTGTTATTTAGTTAGGGGTTTCATTTATAAGTTGTCGCATGATAACAAATTCTAAAACTTTCACAAGTACTTTTAACCTTTTTATTCAAATATTATTCGTCTCTTATGCACCGACATCTCATGTTTAATATATATATATATATATATATATATATATATATATATATATATATTATATATATATATATATATATATATATAATATTACCACAGTATCTCATCTTGCAAAAATTAGAGAGTATTTGACAAGTCATAATTAAAGAATTTTACTTGTTAACGTTTGATAGTATGGTGTGATAAAAGCTCTCCTCTCAACGATGGGCTTCATAGAATGGATCACTAGTCTCAGGTTATGCCAGTAGAACTCACACCGGGTACAAAACGATTTTATCACTTGAATATGAAAAACTCTTTGGATATCCAGGAGTTGCATGTCACCATCAAAAAATTGTGAGATTTAAATTAAAGGGATAATTTAAACGTTAGGTCTAGTTTAGTGCGGTGCATGATAGTAGTACTTGGTGGAGCTCCCTTATTGTTAAAACAAGGCTAAACCTGAGAGACCTTTTGCTTTTACTGGTAGAGGTTTTAGCAGAGTTAACTTTTCCTAAGAAGGGCAAGAAGAAGGCATAACAGAATGACAGAAACCAAGAGTACTAAAAGGTTACTCCTTAAGGTAACTCTTCTATAGGACCTTAGCTGAAAGTAACCCCAACCACACATCCATGCTGATCCTGTGCATCATGTCACTTCGGGAGGCACTGCAGAGGACCTAGTAGGTTTAAGTGCAATAGAAATTACCACAGCTTCACGTTCTTGAGAAAAAGGAAAGAATGGTGGTAGAGGTTAGGTACATAAAAAGTAACAGTTAACTAAGAGAATCATAACGGTTAAGTCATGAGGTGAAAGGGGTTAATAGGAACAATGGTTGTTGGTAATAAGGCCATTTAATACAAAACTCAAAAAGGAAAACAATAGAGGAATTATAGTCATAAATGGTGACTATTGCTTATTGTTATCCTTTACGAAAACTTAGTTCATTAAAGAGTATCATTAGTAAAACATAACGTTTTTCACAACTTAGTTGACACATGTTACAGATCAAGTGGTAGACACGTCTCACTCACTTTCTTTTTTTTATTGCTATACCTTATAACAAAGGATGTGGCTATCATCAGCAGACCGAGGGTTAGGAAGACCCAACGACCGCCAAACACCCATCGCAGCGGCCGGAATAGGCTCTTGTCAAGGATGTCCAAAAATTTCTGATCCAAGTCTACACCCTAAAAACAAAAACAAATACAAATTGCTAAGGTGTATCTATAAATTAGTTTAACTTTACATATTAAATAAATTCAGCTTTGTTGGTACTCTTTAAAAAATAGTAATTTAAGGTTAAAGGTTTTTTTATATGGTATTAATTTATCTAGTACTTGAAGCCACTTGAGTGTAATAAAGACAACATTTACAACATACTCAAAGTAGCCAACAGCTGGCTCCAGTAGGAAATAACAAACAGAAAACAAAACAAGATTACTTTTAAGTGCATTACAAATTATAATGAGTTCCCTTTACTAAGAAATGGCTTGTTTCTTTGTTTTGAGAGTTCGTTCCACAATCGCTACGTCTTCCTTCTTTATCTAGTGGCAGTAGTAAAGTAATATACTACTTGAATTTCACTGCTTGGTGCTCTAAATTCACATGGTTGAATCTGAATTTCCAGATAATTGACTTTACATCCATATGGGAATTGTGTGACGAACATTTTGTTCGATTAAACTAAATCTGTCCCGTAAAGCTAAGATAGCGCTACTATAGTAAAGCGTTTGTTTATGGCTGTGATCCATTTTAATGTCGTAGTATTTACACCTATTTTATTAATTAAATTTATAATCTTGGGTATTTTTTACTATTGTTATAGTACGAGACATATCAATGCAAGGCTGAGTCATGGCGCCGTGTTGCCAGCTGTAACAGAAGAAGTAACTATTCATCTTTATTTCTCATCTATCTTCCTGAATCCTTCATCTTCACGATTTAAATTAATACATGTATACATTACGACACTTAACGTGAACAAAAATAGTAATAACAATTAAAACGCCCAGAATAAATGGACGTCGAAGAACAAAACAGATGTAAACAACCGGAATTAAGAGAGATGTCTCGGCACCTCATACTGAGAATTAGCTAATTACGACAATGTGGCAACGCCGCAAGGTGAGGGGGGAAGTGCGGCGCGGCAACAGCCCACACGGTCAAGATTGCAACGATGTGTCTCCTACTATAGTGTTTACTCTATTACATAATGTTTAATACTTTTCTATCATAATCGCTATTTGTTTTGTTTCCGATAGAGTTGCAAGATTACCGTTAGCGCAAAATCACAACATTCATGATTTTAGCATTAGATGCAATATCTTCTGATAGAATATAAGCAATATCACAATCAAAGGTTGAATTTTGTGCAATGAAATTTTTCAGTGTCTCTTTTGAAAGCCCCACGAAATCCGATTGCAGTTCGATGATGTAGCGATGTAGGGGGAAGGAGATTGCTCCTGTTGGACAATCATCTCTTATAACTAATCCTATAGGTCCTAGCACATTGAAGCGAAATACCTTGAGGAAATGAACAATAACCTATAACGTCCACATACGAAGTGTCTCAGGTGAAACCGTACGGGAAAAGCTTGTATAAATTTAACAGGTTAACTATTACAATTGATAATTAACCTATTTGGATAATTGAAACAATAAATAGTATGCAAAATATATCATAAGAAATACACAATCTCGCCTTTTAAATAATTCTATCTCACCTCTTTTTTGACTTACCTCTTCAACCCAGAATATCGGCAGTAAAGCATCGGGTAAGTTGATCATAATCTTGACTTTCTTGACCGCGTGCAGGTGTATGTTGAACTGCAATCGTTTCCTAGCAGACAGGGGGGTCCCAGTAATCTGTAAAATAATACAGGGATATGTATATAAGAGTACTGTACATTCGCTTTACTTTTAATGTGGTTCATCAATCTGCCATCACTGTTACAGGCAATACAGTAACCCAATGGCGAGCGCTCGTCTAGCTTATCGCTGGTTCGCACGTGAATCTCATAAGGAAGCTCTTTTAAAATAAAAAATTGACATATTTTCTCTTTTAACAATTTTCAATGTTTTAAATTAAAATAAAATGAAGTATATTTTTATTCACCAGAACAATATAACTTGTAAAATTAAAATGACTAAGCGAATTAGTTCCCACAGAGTCTACAAGAACCGTGCGAGAGACGAGCTCGCATCAGTATTTAAACATGGTAAATACTATACTATATTTTCATCAAGCTAAATTATTGTGGTATTTATTAATAAAAAAAAACTATTAACCCTGTTTTAACAATAATAATAGTGTAAAAATAATACATTTTGGGCAATGTGAAGTAATGGTGTTTTATATACCATAATCATTACATGCTTCTGTTATTATTTTTTTAACCATGACTTGTCTAACCGAAAATATTTTTTTAATATTAATGATCGAGAAAATCCCTTTCAATATTCGTATGTTAAATACTTTTTAAATCAGGTTTTAAGAAGGATTCGGTTTTGACTAGTTGTGATTCATCATCAGACCGAACGCGTGTGATGGTAGGGGAGAGGTAGCGAGCATGCTGCTGAATCCCATGCATGACCCAAGTAAAAAGTGAGAACACGTGTACTGGAACTAAATTACTAGTTAATACCATATTATTTAAAGTTTTTGTAACTAGTGGAAATGCCATTGAAAGTTTTAAATATTCCAACTAATTGTTGTTGTTAATGGTTTGACTGATTTTTTTATATTCCAGATTAAATGTCAAAACTAAGTTTAAAAAAGTATAAACTGTCCACAAACATAAGTTAATATAATTTACGTATTATATTTACACGTTTTCATGCTGTAATTTCAAACTGAGAATGTTTGCTTTAGAGTTAGAGAAAATATTTCGCTGAGATTTAGATAAAAACTAATTAAAAAGGCTAACGAGGGAACGTTCATAACAAGTAAGATTATAAACAAGTTAGTAACTGATGGGACATTATCAGATTAAGCTTAATAGGATAAACAAGGGTTTCCTTTGCCTCAAGATTATAGCATTTAAGAATAGTTTTAGGGTCTTATTGTAATATTAGATTTAGCTCTAACAAAGATTTACATTTCATAAAGGCGTTCAGTTTACAATCTTCCTTCACTTTTTTGCTATTGTTTTATATGTTCCCATTACAATTATATAAAATTCTCTTTAATCTATTATAAGCTAGAATATAGCCTGCATGTTAATGCCTATTATATTAGCCTTCATGTTTACTCCAACGTCTTGCCTGAAACTGGTGTTTCTGCTTTATTGGAAAATGTCACTCAAGGTGATCTTCGGGGTATCGAGTTCTTCATTTAAATATAAATTTCCACCTCATTCCTCAACTATTTTATGTAATGTGAGAAGAACTCATAAAATTTTCAACTATTAGGTGATAGCTAAAGGTTTAATTTAAACTCTAACTGTAAATGTGCAATGTAATAGGTTTCTAAAGGATAATGAGAAGTGGAGAGATATTCAGGGTCTAATGCACAATGGGATATTCGAACTTCTCACTTTTCGATCACTCTTCAGGGTAAGTTATGTTCTAAAAATAGCAAAATCGTATTTCCCCTCAAAATATACATTAATTCTTCTTGCGCGTTCATCATCTAATCACATGCCTAAAGAAAGTGTTTATTCTTAAAGGCTCGCATTACAGTTTAGAGGTTGTTGATGTAGTATATTAGAAGTATCTGCACTCCATGACCTAAAACCACAGTCCCACTTAAGGATAACAAATAACATTCGTTATTGGAATAAATCCTTTTATTTTCAAAAATAAAGCATCTTTGGATAGCAAGATTCAGATAGAATTCCGATGTAGGTCATTGGTATTTTCTCAAATCACCGACACTATGCAATTTCCTCTTGAAACCCTCTAGAGTGTATACTAAGTCTCTGGAACAACCTGATTTCTGGACGCCCGCGGCTTACACTGATTATTTGGATCATATCCAGTTATTGCTACTTCTAAATACCAGCAACCCCTAGGCTTCAGGGCAGCTTATTTATTGATTGGCGCATGTATTATGTATTTTACGATGCGTCACACCGAGTAATTACCATAATATTTCTCAGTGAGATCGTCTAAGTTATGGAAGTTGTAGAAAGAGACCATGCTATTATATTTAACAAACAGTATGAGATCAGAAAATATATGGTTTCATATGACGTAATGATCAAAAAAGAAGTTATTTTATGTTGTAAAACTTATTAGTTTTTAGGACACTAGTATTAGTGTTATGGGTTCAACTAATAATTTTTCAGAGCGAATTAGTAATTTTGACGTGTTTTACTAAGTATCTACTGATAAGCCATCCGATGTGTAATGTGATTAAATAAAATCTTCTTCATACGAGAGATACAAATATTTTACTGAAGGAAATAATAAAATAAACTATGGAACATTTGGTGACTGAAAATGGCAGTGAGGACTAAATATTTTAAGATATTTGTTGTGTGTAATTAATTTACGCAGTGTAAACCAGAATTCTCTGCAATTTCTGTAACAAATTCATTATTTTACAATTTAAATATGCAAAGTGAACATTTTTAATCATATTTGCAACAAATAAATGTCCGAGCTTAAATTAAATAAGCTAAAAAGAGAAATGAAAAGCTGCAAATCTCAAATGATTGAAAAATGTCACTCTTTATAAACATTAATTATTATATTCAGTGATTGTATTTTTATATTTTCAATAGTTTTTAAACATCATCTTAAGTAATGGCTCATAATGAAACTCGCTTTAGTCTTTAAATCTATAGCAATAGTAAGACATTAATTTTATCTTTGATATCTGAATATCTGTCAATAATATTTGTTAAAATTTACAGTGTATAGTTTTTATAAAAAATTTTATTTTTAATAAAACTTCCAGTGTTATTATCTGGTTAACGCTTGTGCTCAACAGTGATTGACATAAACAGTTGAAATAAGAAGTGTTGTTACTTTCAATCTTACTATATATGCTTTCAAGCTATTTGATTGGGGTCAAGTGGAATAGAGGACTTTATAGTCCTAACTTCGCTTTTGAAATAAAGCCAAGTTTCATGTCAAGCTATAAACGTAAACAAATTTAAAATGATACTTGAAGAAAATGGGTCTTTAAAATTATAATGATTCGAAGAACAGATGATTACGAAACCACATTTACTATTTTCTGATTATTAAAAAAGGGAGTTATTATCGTATTACGAGACAGCCATTATTATAGCTGTGATTTGAGGATATACCTTTATTGAAAATGAGAGATAGAGAACTTGGAGATTAAATTATAAAGAGACAAGATATAAAAGGTATAAGTTAGAGAGAATTATAAGTTTATAAAAAGAGAAAAGCTCATTTTAAATTAAAACTAGTGTAAAGAAATGTAGTGACCAAAATAGCGATAGTATAATAATAAAATAATATGAATATCTCTCATTGTTTCTATCGATACGATGAAGGTATGAATAATGTATCACTTCCTCATTTAAACTGTATACAGAATATTTTTTAACCTGTAGGTTTCTTTAAATAATTTGTTTAACCTAAATTTTATTTACAATACATTCCAACGTAACTCCTATTACAGAAAACGACTTCAAGTAATAGCATAACAAGATGCGTTTCTAAGCATGCGGTTAACTCGTCTTGTAAAACGTAATTGTAAAGTAGAATGATCACTTTATATTGTACAAAAAAAGTATTACTTAAATTAGAAAATAAAAACCTATTTGGTACTCAAGTAAAAGAGAATTTGGCTTCTCTTACAGATATGTATGTGTCTACTGCGTCACTTGTTAACCAATAACGATAATATACTACAGACTCTAAACCTGTCAATAAATCGAGGCAAGTGAAAATGAACGAAAAAATCAAGCATAAAAAATATTACATCTTTAAAAGAGGTTGGTTTACCTTAAACGATTTTGAATTTAGTATTATAAAATAATTTAAAACAATTTAAAAGAA
The DNA here is from genome assembly GCF_021130785.1 of Homalodisca vitripennis. Lineage (NCBI taxonomy): Eukaryota > Metazoa > Arthropoda > Insecta > Hemiptera > Cicadellidae > Homalodisca > Homalodisca vitripennis. The sequence continues at coordinate 162,672,312 of NC_060209.1, forward strand.
TAACAAGTTTTTAAACATTTTCCACCGTTAATGTTGCAAACATAACTAGTTTTACGGAATTAAAATTTATTATTTTCTTCAAATCTCAAGGAACCTTAAGGCATAAGGATAAGCATACAAAGAAGTAATTAATTGTGGTGAAAATCTTTGGTTATAAACGGAACAATTTACGTAAAAAGCGTAGTATATATACCTGAGAACCTCGGGTGACGAAAGCAAGTACCTAACACATCATTGCACAGAACTTCACATGGGAGCGCGGTCCGTCATCTGAAACAATGGGGGTTAGCATGGCGACTATTTTTAAAGGTAGCCATCTTTGGCCTTACGTTTTTGTTCTTCATTTCAAAGCCATAGCCAGTTTCGAATTTCAATGGCTGGGGTTTTTTAAGCTTAAGGGTTCATCGCCATGTATTAATTACTTTTTAATTTTATGTGTGCTTAACCTTATGATTTTATTATTTATACATCTGAGGAAGAGGGTAGATTTCGATATTTGAAACGTTGTATTTTTTAATATCCATAACTATGAAAAATTCCCTAAAACCCTTTATCCTTCCTTATCCTTAAAATTTCCTTAGCCATTGTCAATAATTAACTTTATACTATAAAAATAGTTGCTCTTATAAAATATCAGTTTTACCTTGGTTTTTCAGTTTTTAATTTTTATTTTAAAGTTACGTCTCAAGTCTAAATTTTTGTAAGATTTGGCGTAGCTTTTAATAAAAAAAAACATATAGCTTTAGTTTTTTGTAAATTGAACATTTAAAGAGGCTTGAAGTGATATAAATCATACTACTATAATAAAAATCTAGTTAAGCTCTACAAAAAGACTCGGGCAAGAATTGTGTAAGATTCAGCAATTTTGTGACGGGACTAAAATCAATATAGCCACCAACTCCATCGGCTTTTAAATCATGCCACGTTCAGTAGATGGAAACATATTTTATCAAAATGATTCATGTGCGATCCCCATCCACAATCTCGACTCTAAATCTTAATGACTTTAGCCATTTCTTACCCTCATTACTCTTATTAATCGTTTATTTCCTCCTTTACGATATCTTTGCAATGTAATAATCTGGGAACTTATTTCCAGCTTTTCCATTATAAGTCTTTCTGTACAGTACGGCATATTATTATATAATTAGACTGTATATTGTTTAATAAATTATAGTAGGATGTGTATTTAATAAATTATAATACGCAAATAAGATGATGAGCTATATGTGTAAGATTTTTTTTGATCTGTCTTAGCCACAACCTAAAAGCAATTGTTATTTACTTGTGGAAAATAATGAATTATTTATTAAAATTAATTGTCCATAAAGTTACCTAATTTCCACTTTTTTGTTTTCCAAAGATTAATGTGTATTTATGTGTGTATCTACTTAACTCGTCTGGTCAGTTTTTTCTTTTAATTTAACATTAATAAAAATTTCGATTTAGAGTTAATTAGTATGGGGCCCGTTTAGGCGGGTTCGTGATGAAATCTTTAGTGGAGCCAAGATTTTATAGTCTCATCTTTTGATTGTCTTATATCAAATTTTTCGATGCGGGAGAGCGATCCAAGTCGCTCGGGACGTCCAATTATTCACTGAAGAAATTAAAATACCCTCAAATTGTCTTTTTATTAATGAGAAACATTGGGATAGTTAGTGACGTGTTAATACCTAGGTAGGTTGATAGAATTAGGTTATCACTATTTATAATTAGTATGTTTTAATATCAGAATGTTTAAGAAGTCAATATGCGTGTTTCATCGTGGACACGGTGCTATGTACATAAACAGTGCAATTATATATAAGAAAATGTATTATTAACTCCGAAAGGATAGAACTTTAACTGACTTAAAAGAGTGCCCAACCCGTTATACCTCAGTATACATTTTTCAGGAAAACTCGTTTCTTTAATATAATAGAGAATTTGATACTAGAGGTTCTTTACTTAAGGTATTTTGTATTTACGTCAGAATTTCTTCTTATCATTTGAATTTTTAAAAATCACAAATAAAACATGTAAAGATTTCAAGATTGTATATATAGATAGGATAGAATTTCTTTTACTTTAAAGCAAATGGGTACAGCAATAACTGGTAACTTAACTTAGATAAGAAATTTAAAATAGACAAAACATCAAATAGAATGTAAACTATCTAAATTCCATCATTAAAACTGTGATTTCGTTTCCTAAGGTTAACGCATTTCATTATTATTTCGTTTCTTTCGATTACAACAATTTTAATAGTGGTGTCTAAAAATGCTTTATTACGTTTGAAGAACTAAATGGATATATGCTTTTGGAGTTGCTAATACATTTCGTATCCCTGGTTTTATATAATTCTAGTTCATAAGATTAAACTAAAAAAAGGTTTTTAACTTGCGCAAACGTCAGGCATGAGTGATGCAGAGACTTCTACATGTTTCGGCACTATAGTGTCATCAGAAATGAAGAAATGAAGAAAATAAAATCTGGATTAATTAGCTTAGCGTTGCCAATTCTTTAAAATATACAAATCAAATCCAGTTCACAATCAAATTTGCAAATCAGCCAAAGTCAGAAAAATGTTTACGGACGTATTGACAAAACCCGCCTTCGGCTCGCTGGGGGCTACGCCCCCCAGGCCCCTAATTGAGGAGTTGGCTGAATTCGGGTGTAATCGGAATTCGGAGACAGGATAAATATCCAAGGGTATGTATGTTACCGAGGGTTAATACATAAAGATATAGAGAAAAGTCATTGGACCTTTTTTGTAGTTCACTTCATTCCTGACTAAACGATTTTTCCTCCGATTCGAGCTAGCTCTAACGGTTCGCCCGCTATCCGGGCTTCAAAGGAAAAGCCTGCAAGGGTGAAAAGTGTAACATTTCAAAAATTTTTTGAGTGATTTAAAATAAAAAAAATCCTGTTTTGACGATAGGCACAAAGTCTTTTTGTAGATCACGCGATTTTCTAATTCCAGTACTACATCCATTTTGGGCTACGATCAACGGTTTGGCCGCTATGGTGCCCGGAGTCTAACATTTCACGTAAAAATTACGCCCCCAAAGTGAGTGCTTAAAAATTCGGGGAATTTAATAGATTTGGTGATTGGTTAAATTCGGACACGAAGTTTAAAGGTTTATATTATTTCACCTGTTTTTGATTCTTTTCATTTCTTTGTTGTTATTCTATGCTAAGTTGATAACTATCGTGATTGCTCTTTTATTATACCTTGAACGGTTTAGTCGCAATAGGTCGGTGTCAGCAACTCTAGTTTGGCAGATATGGACATAGTGAACATCGGCCTTGGTTTAAATTTTCTCACATTCTTACTGGTTTCAGATTGTTTCTTCTTAATTGACAGTTAACCTACTGGTCTACCTAGATTTAAGCTCCGATCAACGGTTTCGGCTGTTATCGACACCAGAAACTAAATTTTCACTCAAAAATTACAAAAGTATTGCATTTAAACGTGTTTTGTGGACAAATCATTGAGGAGAGGGCAAAACGTTACTAGATCTTTTTTGTAAATTCATGTCATTTCCTAAATCTTCTTGACGACTTGTTTTGAGCTACGACCAATGGTTTCGCCGTTATCGAGCCCGGAATCTAAATTTTTACGTGAAAATTGCACAAATGTTGCACTTAATCACGTTTTGTGACCAAACCGATGGAGACAGACACTAAAGATACTTGTCCTTTTTTCTAGATCTTATCAGTGCTATTTTTCGTTAACTGTCAACTAAAAAGAGATTCAATGTTTTTTGAACTACAACTAACGGTTTACCCGCTATAAGGCCCGGAAGTTAAATTATAAGTAAAAATTACAAAAATTTTACACATAATAGCGTTTTGCGGCCAAACGAATAAGGAAAACAGAGAAAAGTCGTTGACCTTTTTTTGTAGTTCACTTCATTCCTGACTAACGATTTCCCTCAGATTTGGGCTAGCTCTAACGGTTTCACCGCAATCGGGCTTCAAAGAAAAGCCTGCAAGGGTGAAAAAGTGTAAGATTTAGATCAGAGAATTAGCTTGGGAGAAAAGTATGCACTGGGCTGCTAATGTGAATTATTGAGTGTAAATATAATTAAAAACATACACTAAGTTAGTATTTTTAACTTGATGGTTTAATTTGCTCAGGAGTTTTATCTAGTCATGTCAGGAAATTCCCTGGCGGGGAGGTTAATGTTACCGGGGTTTAAGACATCAGGGGGTTTTAATTTACTCAAGAGATTATCTGGTCATACCAGAAAATGCCGGGAGGGGGTTAATAATGTTACCTGGGGGTAATGACACATGTCGGCCTCTTATCGACGCTTTGCTTACGCTCAGCTAATTCGCGATGTGGGCTAGTAAACGTATATACTAGTCATTCGTTTACATAGTAATACAAACTCAACCTGGAACCGGGTGAATGTCATATATTTTTTAGTTTTTTATCAGATTAAGTTGATCAGGGGGCTTTCATTTACTCAGGAGTAATTCCCGGGAGGGGGGTTAGTGTTATCAGGGGTTATCAGATCAAAATACGTTGTTTTTTCTGGGGGAAATTTATCGACCAGATAATCCGAAACGAGATTAGGTTTCGCCAGAAAGTGGTAAGTGTTTAATTTGAACCAGACTTTTGAGTTTGAGGGCGTTTTGTGGCTTAACCGTATAGGAGTTATAAGGTCCAGTCATTTTTTTTTCGAAATTTCATTTTGTGTTTCCATTCTGCCATTGGATTTTATGTAGGACCTATGGTTTAGCCGGCACAGGGCTTCCAAGAAAAGTCTGCACTGGTCAGCTTCTGTGACTTGTTTATTGTAAATATCATAAAACCCACCCTAAGTCAGTATTTTCAAGTTGTTTAGGGTTTTTAATCTGCTCATAGGTTTATTTATTCATCCAAGGAAATTACGGGGGGGGTTGTTCAATGTTACCTGGGGTTAAGACATCAGGAGTTTAAATTTTACACAGTATATTATCTGGTCATACCAGAAAATTCCACGAGGGAAATGGTACCGGGGGTTAAGACACACGTGGGCCTCTCTTGGAGGGTGTTGTGTTTGTGATCACAAATAAAATTCACTCTGTCCTTAATTACTATTGACCTTAGCCAGCGCTCAGTCAATTCGCAATGTGCTCTAGTAGACGTATACTAGTCAGTCGTTTACTTGGTAATACAAACTAAATCTGGAACTGATATGTATTGCACAATTAAAAAACAATCAAAAATCCCTAAAAAATTGCTAATTCACAAAAAAGATTTTGCCATTGAGAGCGTATAACAAGCTTACGGAAAGATATACACCAAAAAGCTACTGAAACTTTTTTGTAGATCCTATCAATAGCTATTTATAAATGTTTTGAGATTTTAAGCTAGCACAATCGGGTCAACCGCTATCGACTCCAATAACAACATTTTACAATACAAAAATATTAACATTTATTAGCCAAACGATGGAGATAGGGCAAAAAGTCCCTAGACATTTCTTGTAGGTCGCATTATTTTGTATTAATAGATTATTAAGTTGATCAGAGGGTGTAACTTAATCAGGAGTTCTCTACCAGGAAATTCCTGAGAGGGGGTTTTAAGCACGCGAAGTACTAATCTGGGAAATGTGTCTGTGTGCTACGAGAATATGTGTACAGTAATTTTTATTAAAAATAAAACTTTGATCTGAGAGTTTATATTAGGAAATTATCATTCAATACCAGAGTGTTGATAATGAAATCACTATTTCATTAAAGTAATTAAAAAGTAACTCTGTCCCTATCTATTATTGACGGTTAGCTAACGCTCAGCCAATTGACGATGTGGGGTTGTAGTCTCTCGTTAATGTACTGACACAAGTTAAATACGGAACTAGAACGGATTGCACAATTATAGTCGCACCATATTTTACAACACCTGAAATTGCTAATTACAACCAAGATTTCCATTAAGATAGCTTTTAGGGCTTACGTAAGGTTGTACGACAGAAAGCTACCTAACCTTTGTTTTTATCTCTAGATTGGTCTAGTTGTTGAAAATTTAGGATTAAAGTTATGGCCAATGGTTCGGCTGCTACCGCCTCCAGAAACAAAATTTTCACGTAAAAATATTCCATTTAAACAGGTTTTTTCGGCCAGACCTTTTAGGATAGGGAAAAAACGTTACTAGGAATTTTTTGTAGAACAAGTTATTTACTGCAACTTTATTAAAATGCGTGTTTTGGGCTACGACCAACCGTTTAGCCGCTATCAAGCCCGGAAGATAAAATTTGTAGACGAAAATTTCCAAATATTTTCACTTGGTTGTTGAAATATTTTCACATCATGTGTTCGATTTTCGTTTTACTGGATGTGGATCAGATCAAATAGGTACAGTTGTTTCTGAGAGCGCCAAAAAGCAACTGTCACTGTTTGTCCAGTAAACAAAACCCCAATGTTTTGAAATTCCTCGGCCATCAGAGATTCTAAAACATTGGACAGATAGATAACACTTTCGCTTACATCCCCCCCCCCCACACACACACACCTGTGCTGTCACAGGATATAAGGCGTCGTGCACAAAAACATTTTTTTCAACGGCTACGGATTGGCCCTGGATGGAGAATTCGCCTGGAAGTTTCATCGGTGCACAAGTACCGATAAGATTCTGAACCCTTAATGTTCTGTAAATACAGTCACCAGCGATGTGTCGTATCGATGGCCGTTGAATAAAACTCAAAACCAAGGGCCTTCCACAAAAGGGCACAAGCAGAATTCGCAGTGCACTGAGCGTTTTTTGCTCATAGGATATAATTTTTCGTTTCCCTGATGGAAGGAGCCCTTCACAACACAAGAGAAACACATTATTATGTTAAATAAACTTTGAATTGTAATACAAAAAATTAAGAGGAACTAGTGTTTGTAAAAAGCGAGAAAAGAAAAAGGAAAGGAGAGCAAATATCGTTTATAAATAGGTAGACGAAGAGGTTAAACTGTCAAAGTAAAAAGAGATTCAATCTGAAACCAGTAAGAAAGTGAGAAAATTTAAACAAAAAACGATGTTCACTCTTTCCCTATCTACTAGTGTTGCTGTCACTGACCTATTGCAACTGAACCGTTCAAGGTAGAATAAAAAGTGATTGTGATTGCTATAAACTTAGCATAGAATAAACCACCAATTAATAAAACGAATCAAAAACAGGTGAAATAATATAAAGCTTATCTTTTCCCGAGCCGGCCTATCTTGCTTTGTTACGTCCCGTATAGAGTTCGCTGCTCTAAAATAAACGTTAATTGTAATTCAAAAATGAAGAGGAAACTGTAGTGTTTGTAAAAAGCGAGAAAAGAAATCGGAAAGGAAAGGAACAATCGTATATGAGTAGGTAGACGAGGAGGTTAAATGTCAAGTAACAAGATATCCAATTCAAAACTAGTAAAAATGTGAGTAATATTTAAACAAAAGCGATGTTCGGAAAAATCTTATATTGAATAGGGAGACCAGGATGTTAACTGTCAACTAAGAAGAGATTCAATCTAAAACCAGTAAGAATGTGAGACTTAAATTATCCAAGGAGATGTTCACTATTTCCCTATCTGCCAACCAACTGTTTGCTGACACAAACCTATTGCGACTAAACCGTTCAAGGTAGAATAAAAAGAGCGACCCCCGATAGTTATCAACGTAGCATAGAATGACAACCAAGAAATGAAAAAGAATCAAAAACAGGTGAAATAATATAAAACTTTTGTCCTAACCAGAGCCTGCCTATCTTGCTTGGTTACGTACCGTACAGAGCTCGCTGCTCTAAAATAAACTTAAACTAGTAATACAAAAATGAACTGTAGTGTTTGTAAAAAGTGAGAAAAGAAATCGGAAAGGAAAGGATAAATCGTATACAAATAGAGAGACCAGGAGATTAACTGTCAAAACTAAGAAGAGATTCAATCTGAAACCAGTAAAAATATCAGACAATTTAAAACAAAGGCGATGTTCACTATGTCCCCTATCTGCCAATCTGCTGTTGCTGACACGGGACCTACTGCGACAAAACCGTTCAAGGTAGAATAAAAGACCAATCGCGATAGTTATCAACGTAGGATAGAATAATACTACCAAGAAATGAAAAGAATCAAATACAGGTGAAATAATATAAAACTTTTACTTTTCATAGTCTGCCTATTTTGCTCTGGTTGAGTACCGTACAGAGCTCGGTGCTCCATCCCTTTTTTGCAACTGAACTGTTCAAGGTAGGATAAAACTAATCGTGATTACTATCAACTTAGTATAGAATAAAACAATAAATAAACGAATCAAAACATATGAAATAATATAAAGGTTTTCCTAACAAGAGCCTGCCTATCTTGCCTTGTTACGTACCGTACAGAGCTCGCTACTCTAAAATAAACTTAAACTAGTAAGACAAAAATGAAGAGGAACTGTAGTGTTTGTAAAAAGTGAGAAAAGAAATCGGAAAGGAAAGGAAAAATCGTATATGAATAGGGAGACCAGGATATTAACTGTCAACTAAGAAGAGATTGAATCTGAAACCAGTAAAAATGTCAGACAATTTAAACCAAAGGCGATGTTAACTATGTCCCTATCTGCCAATCTGATGTTGCTGACTGCGACTAAACCGTTCAAAGTAGAATAAAAGACCAATCGCGATAGTTATCAACGTAGGATAGAATAACCACCAAGAAATGAAAAGAATCAAAGAGAGGTGAAATACTATAAACGTTTACTGTTCCCATAATCTGCCTATTTTGCTCTGTTGAGTACCGTACAGAGCTCGGTGCTCCATCCCTTACTACCCATCTCTGTCCCTAACTATTGAGGTCAATTTTAACGTGTTTTCGACTCATTTTGAGGGGTTTAAAAAAAAAATCCGGTTTTCAGACTTTTCCGGTGGTTTCACGGCAAAAGCCAACTACGTGCCAAATTTCGTGTTTCCAGCACTTCTTCTAGAAGTTACCTTAGAATTTGTATACGTGAGTGAGTTACACATGCGGCTGTAATTTTTTGTTACCCATTCTTAATATTATGCTAAACACAATTAACATATCAAACTGTTAAAGTTGTTATAAATTTATTAATTCACTTCCTATTCCGATTCCATAATTATTTACCTCTACGCTCGCGAGTTTATTGCAGATTATCGGCTAATAAAGTTTCCTAGTCTTCCCTTTATCGAATATTACTTTATTTCGTCCGCGGTAAAAGTCTTGAATATCGAAGCAAGGATAAGCAAGCTTATCCGACTTTGTGTGCCAGGAAACTTCATAAAGTTAAATGCCTGTTTACGACAGATAATATTGGATGCATCTGCAAGATTTCGTGTTGTCCTTTTTACACTGATATTCAATAATGTGCAAAATTGATATCCTTGTAAACCGCCATTCAGATCAATTAAATAGACTTGAGCCTGCAAAGCTTTACAACAAAAATAATTGAAACTCTATGTTCAAAACACCATAATTTCTACACAGTTTTCACTTTTAATTTAAACATATAGTATTGTTTAATACTTATGTACAATGTATTGTTTTAAGATATATTTAATAAATCATTAAATATGTTTCATACATATGTTTAATTTCTATAAATGTTCACAGCTCCCGTTTCATAAATTGAAAACTATTTTTAAAATATACATCAGTTAACATAACATATAATAACATCAGTGCTTAGAAAGCGCGTATTTATTATTATATGTACTGGAATGTTTATCATGTAGATTTTTAAACTACATATTGCATTGTGTTTGTACAAATAAATCTATACCTGTGTACATAAACACTTGTCCTTTTTTTAGGTTTGCATACATGTTACATGTATGTTTTCCATGTAAATTAAATACAAATTTCGTTGTTAAAAGGGAAAGTAAATTCCTCCATCAATGAAACACAAGATAAGGATCCTCAGAGCTAAAAGAGATTCACACAAATACTCTAGAGTTTACGTAAGTTTTATCCAGTATTGTTAAAAAGTTCGTTCTTAGTTCTAAAATCACCTTGTGCATAACAATTTGAGACGTATTGGACAGTATTTAATAAAGCATATAATTTATATTGTATTAAATATATTTTGATCAGATATACCAGGAGTGGAGTTCGAGTATCATAAGCGTCTTCAGCACAACTATTCTGTACGCCGTATTAATAAATGGATTTGGATCAGAATTGTTATGAATTTTGTGTGATTAAAATACAAACAGTGATTTTAAATTATATATTAAAATACGATCAATATTAAACAGTAATATCACCTTCTTCAACATGACGAAGTTTCCACAGACCAATAAAGTTTACAAGTTCAAATCTTACACGTACTATCTTACAAGGAACCACCAGAGAGTGCAGTTGGCGGCGACCAATAGAAGGGACTGGGCTGCGCGACGTTGCCACACAACTGCCGCTGCCGCCCGGCACGGCTGGCGCATTGTGGCTGATAAACCGCTGCGCTGTCACAACTAACACTGATACTGAACATTTAAAACTTATCAGTATAATTGAAAAACAATATTTAAAATGCGTTGACAGTTTGTTATATTATATTTAAATTACTTGTATAGTTTATTAATGTTATTACAAACTAACTATCGATTAAAACAAACAAATCGTCCCGTCAGTTTAGTCAGAGTAAAGTACTTGCTTATTTCCATACGATACAACAATCTTTTCAGTGATTTTAAAACGATTACTAAACACACACAAAATTTAATATACATGTTGCTTATATTGGACACTGCGTGACGTGTTTGCTTGATTAAAAATAATTAAAAAAATATGACAATATATAATCAATTTTTAAAAATTATCGAACAATTATATTTTTAAATTACGAAATAATCAAATTTTCCACTAAATAACTTTAGGGGCCTACTATTTTAAAACGAAATACGTTAAAAAAGCATGATTGACTTAATAATATTCCTACCTTTTGCACTTGTATTTTATTTATTCGCTCTCAGGCGGCAATATCGTAGCCAAAACCTCGGAGTCTTCTTCATTTTCACTTTCTGCCTCACTGCTACTCGTGTCAGAATTGTCTGCTAAGTTTATACTTATTTTGCTCTACAACACTTGTGCGGATACATTCCTTTTCAAAATCAGCTTGCTGCAAGGCTTCTGCGTGCTGAACTCTTGATTGCCAGTCTTCTTTAGTCACTTTGTCCAGAGCATCATGAAACAAGTTTCTCAACGTCGGTTATTTTTAAATGTCTTATTATTATTCTTGGAAACAGTATGACTCATGCCGTTTGGTATTACCACCACTGCTAGCTGGTGCGGCTTTTGTTTACAGGTATTTCACCCGTTTCCTCCACATTTTCACTCGTCTGACATCATCTATTATGTACTGTGTTCAAATTTCATTGGATGTTATATAAAACCGTTTACTTTAGAATTTTATAAGAAAAGTGCATTCATATTATAAACATACTTGTGCTGTATGATTTTTTCAACTATGGCCCAGTTTAAATATTTAAAATCACCCACGTGTGAAAAACAATTTTACATAACAACAGATTCAAGACTATTAATAGCCAGTAGGAAAAATGCTTTCTAATGGTTATAAATTTATGAGAACCGAAGTGCGTAACAAAACCGTTGCGGCAACAATTCCCACCGTTATGTACTTAATAAGTATACTTATGGAAAAGAACATATATTTCAGATGTATTTGATAACTTTCTTACCAAATTTAAAATCCATTTAACATAACATGATTATACTATGCAAACATGTATTGCCTTATTATATATCAGTGATAATGGCATTATCTAACTGTTAAATACGGGAAATTAACGTTTTTGCGGTATTGTTATGTTTTCTTTTTTAATTTATATTTCGGCTAAAGATTTTAATCCTACGATCTTCGTATATGAGTAATATAATACAATAATTTATTTCAATCCATTTAACTCAACATGGAAATAAGCTACAGAGATGTACTTTTTTTTTAAATGACCGTAAAATTACAACGTTGTAATACGTAGTTAATTAATTCAAGACAGCTCTAACATTTCTTTCGAGCGTAACGGTTTAAGTATTTTAAGAACGCTGGACTCGCTCGGCTTGTGGTTACAGCGGGAACAAGTTTGGCAACGTCGCTCAGTTCTCGTTGGCCGCTCGAAAGTCACGGGCAAAATAGGCTCCTCCTCAACTGCACTCTCTTGTGGTTTTTTGTATAGTAGCTTGGATGGGAGCTTCCCAGACCAAGAACCTCTACAAACTCGAATCTTGCATGTATAGTAGCTTTTAGAGGATGGAAGCTTCCAAGGGCCAAGAATCTCTATGATTTCGCATCCTTTATTATGAACCATTTCCTTCTAGGGCGGGAGCTACCATAAACCCAGAGACTCTAGAACCTAACCTAACCTAACCTAATCTAATCTAACCTAACCTAACCTAACCATCCAATGGTGTGATATCTTATACGTACCATTGGTTTCAAGAGGACGGAAACTCCCATACACCGAGACACTCCAGAAGCTCGGGTCTTATACGTACCATTAACTCCTAGAGAACAGGAACTCACAGATATTCTCGAAATTCAAATCTTATACATTTTAGGAGCTTCTACGGTACTGAAGCTCGTAGGGACTGAAAATTACCATGTATTAGGAAATACCATGGATCTTGAGCATTAAAAGGCAGAAAGTCCTATAATCTGGAAACTTCAGAGAACGGAATATTCAAGAAGCTATATAGTGCACTTTCTTTAACTCAACATTTTATTTAAAATAATGTTCATGTAGCTGAGCATTTATGAAAAAATATATTTCATACTATTATATAAAACATTGATCTTTGTAACTTAGCCCATTCGTCAGCATAAAACCGATCCTGGACTATCGAGGATCTTACGATACCGAGTATAACATCAGCTTTAAACAGTCTGTAACGGGAGGATACTAATCAGTATTCAGAATATATTAAAATTTGTATACTTTAATTCTTGAATGTAATCTAAATTCTTTAATGCAGATGTAAATTCTCGTCGGAGACTACTCAGAGGGCGAAATTCTGTCTACATTACGTTCTTTGCTATTGTGACAGATTCCAGTGCGCCAAACGCGTTCGATTCATAGTATTCCAGATATTTTTGCAGTGAGGAAGTTTCGCCCATCTCCTACTATTACCAAATATACAATTAATAATATACATTTTTTTATAAGAATAATTTATAATTCAAATCCAGAGTTACTATTACCAATGAATAAAAAATAATATTATTATAGTACTATTATGACTACATAAACACAAAGATAAAAAAAGAGTACTTTAGTACGGTATGCCAACAAACAGTTGCAACATAATATTTATACAGAGTTGTGCAAATAAAAACTTCGAATCGTCCGCTGTTTCCATAGTAAATATAGATTATGTAAATTTGTAAGTTCTACTTCGTAACTGCGTTTTCTGATTCTCACTAGGTTACAAATTTTTTTATAAGAATAATTTATAATTCAAATCCAGAGTTCCTATTACCAATGAATAAAAAATAATATTATTATAGTACTATTATGACTACATAAACACAAAGAAAAAATATTTTAGTACGGTATGCCAACAAACAGTTGCAATATAATATTTATACAGAGTTGTGCAAATAAAAACTTCGAATCGTCCGCTGTTTCCATAGTAAATATAGATTATGTAAATTTGGAAGTTCTACTTCGTAACTGCGTTTTTCTGATTCTCACTAGGTTACAACATTACAAGTTTCTAGTTACCGGCTCAAAGATGAGGAATATCTGATGGAGCTCGCCTCGAGGGTGCAGTCCCTCAACAGTCTCCAGGTAGGAGGGGTCGGTGTCGTAGAAGTGAGGGAGAGTCACTATGATTGGCGACTCTATACAACATGGCAAACCAGTTTTACTCGTTTTAATAATCAAAACATTGATTTAGTGACTGGTAAATGTCATTTCCTTACTTATTCATCACTCACCTACCTATATTATTACCAGATCCGTGAACTTCCTGCAATATCTGTAAGCAAATTTTATAAAATAGAAAATTTCGGGCTTAAAAAGGCTTCAATTAAGAGTCAGCTGTAGTGAATTTACCTTACGTTTTATCGTATAAGACCAATTTTACACTTTAGACCCATTTACGTCCGAATCATGGCATATTAGAGAATTATGGAATATGTCACAAAGATATAATTAATACACATCCCAAAGCTTTTTCAGTTTTTCTTGTACACTATATATTTTTTTAATATATGGTTTAATACAAAAAGTTTTAAACTTTTTCTGAGTACGCTAACAATTAAGTCTATTTTTAAATGAGACATCTGCGATAATTCTACGACTAAAGCTACACGCGTAAAAGGGTTCTACGTGACATGTAGCACTGTCATACGTAATATTTCGTATTAATCTATTTCATATATTCCTCTTTGGTTTCTCTCTATATTAAAATAACTCCTTGCATATTTGTTGATAAGAGATGACCTTCTTAAAATATCTGTTCATGGCCATTCTGAAAATCCGTACGAAAGTCTGACTAAGGAGTGGATGTGATAAAATTACCTTTTTCGGCTATAACGCATTATGTATTGGTGTTATGGATTCAATAATTGCATTTAATGATGGAACAATAAGAATAGCAGCAGATGTTACAAATCTAAATCTCAATATTTAAAAAAATCTCCGAGATTTAATTATGAATGACCAAGCAAGAATACTGAAGCCGTTAAAAACGAAGGAAGAATCAAAAAGAGTTAACAGAAATAAATGTAGAAGAAGCATGAGACAATTATGACTATGAACCAGGACAGTTCTAAAATTAATCTTTTACACCATGTTTTTACTCTCTTACTCAACTGAAGACATTTTTTGAGACAAATTTTCTTCTAATTACTACTGTGGATAGCCCCAGGAGGTAAGATTTTTACTGCAGCTGTGGTTTGAAATAAGAATGCATTTGAATTCAATCTAATATTAAAAAAATGTACATTTCACAATAAAACATATGCATATTAATTTTATAGTTAAATTATATATTTCCCATAATTCTACGACGAAGCATCAAGGTGTAAATGAGTTTGAAGTTCATTTAGTTCTTGTGGTGTAAAACTAGTTTATTTCACTACTGCTAGCTCTTAAGTTCCCAGTTAGATCGGCGTTGTCGTCAGAGTAGAATCTTCCTGAAAACTGCTTTCTCTGTGTGCACATTTGATTACATGTATTCCAAATTATATTTTAAATAATAGCTAACTTTATTCATTAAAATCTTAAAAATAAATAATTACTCGTCATCACGAAGAGGAAATCCTTGCTTATTGCACAGATAAATTGTCTTGCTCTAACTTGCATAAGCTGCTGGATGTAGGTCAACCGATATAACTAAGGATTCAAACCAGGAATACGTTGACCACTTTGCATTGTTGGATTTACACTAATATAATTACATTTATTTTATTATCTGACGCCATATAAATTGTCTTTATTTTCATGTAAACAACACAACTATCAAAAATGTTTCAAGAACCACCGATCGGGTATAGTACCTGTCTTCATAGTTTTAACTCACTAAAAGTATTTGCGAAGTATTTGTGGCAAATGACTGGACAAAGATAACTGTAACTATCGCAGTACAACCAAGAATATAATAGAACGAATCCATTGAACATATTGGGAGCAAAGAGTGCAGCTACTCTTCATATCTCTTCTTTTCTGTTCCCCATTCACTATTTTTATATTAATGAACATTCATATTCCTAGTGTTAAATTAAACTTAAAAAAAACAACTAATGTAGGCTTCGTGGACCAAATGTTTTTTTTTCCTTGCTACGTAGCATTCATCATTACAATATTCCTTGTTTTATTTCTTGATCTTATGTGGTTCTGCATGATTAAATGTTCAAATATTCATGCAATTGTCCAGTTAAAAGTGGTTTCTGAGATTTTATTACAGTTTTAACATTTAATGCCAGTGAAAGTGATTCCTGATGCCAGAGACCAAAGCCTTCCTTGGTGACGAAAACGTAACATGGATGTGTATACAAACATATTTCCAGTTTTAAGGCTTTTGATATTAACTTTTTTAGTTCTTTGTATATAATAAATGTTTGAACGTCACTCCGTTGAGGAGAGTGTATTACTTATGAATAGCCAAAGTTCAAATTATCAAATCTCAGCATCAACTGTTACAATAACGTAGTAGAGTAGTATGCCTAGCAATAGAATGTGAGAAATATACCCAAGCACTCTGTAAGGTCCAGAGCTCCTTTCTTGAGGCAAGTGTCGGCAGTGGGACAGAAGCAGTGCTCTGCCGGGTTGTTGGCCATATCGCCCAGAGAGGCGGTGTAACTGTAGGCGCTGAACCCCTGGTACTCGGTCGAATACTGATATTTAGCTCCCAGCGACCTGTCCAAATTATACAATAATGACGTGAATAATCAGTTGTGAAATTAGTTTTTATTTCATTAAAATCTCTTATATTATTGAGTGCAGAGCCAATAAAGGGTCCGAAACTATTAGGTGTACCCTTGAAAGAAGTGACGTCAAAGTGTTACTCTCAGGAGTAACACTTAAAAGTTCGCGTTATCTTAGACCTGTATGCTATCTCACTTCTTTTAATAAATATGTTACCCTATTTTTAGACCTTAAAAATTTTAAAGTTCAAAAAATACAATAATACTTGTAACGTTTATTTTCAAACAGCTGTAAGCTTCTGATATCAATATTTAAATTGAAAACCAACTGTAATAAACGGCATATTTGTTCAACTTTATTCAGCATATTATTTATCTACACACCAGCAATAATGCAGAGTACCGAGGAGAAAATTTCTTTCCTATTATTCTCAAACTACCATCTCATTATTATTATTTCAGTACCTTTGAATATTCAGTGAAATTCTGAAATTCGAGTGGAACATCGTGGACATACTTCTTTTAAATGTCATTCTAAACACTCCTGAGTTAGGCGATAATCAGTAAAAATATTCCAATTTTCTGATCTATTTTATACTTAAGTTTAAAAATCAGTGTTTTGTAACCCTTAAGTCGAAGAGTGAAACAGATTTTATAAGTACCATAACATAACTGAAAGTTTTCTCAATTTTTCATGATAAATAATTTCAGTAACAATTAAACTATGTTGGGCCGGTATGGATAAACTATACTCAACTAAATTCCAGGTTTCTTAACTTTCCAGTTAACACGCTCGTGATTTAATGAATAATGGGGCCCTACGTCATTTTTAAACAGAAGTTGATTTTGCGTTGATGCGCCGATCAAGAATATAAACACGCTGCGTTCCAGGTTGACCTATGTCAATTGTACTTTATTCCGGTTTAAGGTATTTCTGGTGCTATATTTGAGTTTTTGTAAAATGTCTATATCGAAAAAACAACTAAGAAGTGTTTCATAACAGTCTTTAAATCTGTAGTAAAAGTTAGATAGTAAATTTGTCTTACCGTATACTTAAAACAAAAACATTTTCAGTTAAAGTATATTTTGACTAAAATTTTCTATTTTATTATGTGGATAACATAAGTTCTTATCCGTGATTCCAGAGAAGGTTAACATACGAACTTTGTTACTTTTTAACTACTGTATGCTTTCAATACTATAAATGTAAAGAAATTTAAAATGATAGTTAGATGAATTAAAATATGATTGTGATGTTAGGCTTATACAGGGTGATTCATGAAGTTCTCCCCCCCACTTCTACAGCACATTGTACTAGTAAAAATAATGAAAAAATGTTATATAAACATAGGTCCGAAAACGCTTCGTTAGCGAGTTACAGCTAGCGAAAGATTTCGCCTGAATTCCTGGGTAAAGAGTAAAATAAAGCCATACTGAACTTTTGGAAAGGTTAATTAAGTAAGAAATATCGTGGATTCTTATGTATTTTTACCTGATAAAGCTAATAAAATAAGTTTCAGAACTGTACCTGTAGTAGTTTTTGAGGGATTCAGGGTTATATGCAAAAAAATTGGGGCACAAAACAATGTTTTTTTAAGTTTGATGTACAATAAACTTTGTTAAATTGGTAATAAATACATAAAATCAACAAAAATTAATTGTAGAGAATTTAATTCTGAGAAATTGATATAATCAAAAGTCTAAAATAAAACAGAAATAGGTACCAAAAAATCGATTTTATTCAGTATAATACATTACTAGCTGTAAAGAAATACCGTACAGTATTTAGTTAAAATAAAACAAAAACAAAATGTTTGTTCCTTAATGATGAGATAAATTGAGAAAACAAGATTAACTGTTAAATAAATTTGTTTGTAAATAAAAAATATCATGTTTTATTACGTTGTATTTTTTTTTTTTTTTTTTTAATAAACATTTACATCAAATGTTCGAAAATAAATGAAGCAAACATTTTCCCCATTAATGTTTTACTAATCATCGAAATGAAGTTTTTTGTTTCATTAATGTCTAAGTTGGTAACGCACGAATAACAGCTGATCAACAATGGTATTCTGTACTGTTACGTTAGAACTGTGTGTATTAGTGGTGTTTTGCAAGCTACAGCAGGAGATCGGGTTCTGTGAATCGTGTTATTAAATGCAATTTTTCTGTGAGTTATAATTCGATTGTTTATTCAGCGAAAAAAATGCCTTACTTATTTACATCAGAGGAATACGCTGATATGGTTTTTTATTTTGGGTTACTGTAATGGTAATGCTAGAGCTGCTGTAGAAGAATATGAACTACGTTGTATGAACTACGTTACCCTAATAGGAGGATTCCAGATACCAAAACAATTTCAGGAACTTTTCGTACTCTTCGGGAAACAGGATCACTACCAAGTACTAGAACCAATTATGAACGAGCTGTCCAACTTGATGATGATATTGTTATTAATGCTGTTCATCGCAGTCCAGGTGTAAGTACACGACGTATTTCTAGGCGGATAGGAGTTTCGCAGTCAACGGTGTGGAGGTCACTTAATCGAAACAAATTTTATCCGTTTCATAAACAAAAAGGTTCAACATCTACAGCTAGGAGATTGGAGTTGGAGTTTTTGCACTTTTTGAATATTAATAATCAACTCTACAAGCGTATTTTGTTTACGGATGAGGCACAATTCACTCGGGATGGTGTCAATAACTTGCACAATGAAACACTTATGGGCAGAAGAAACTCCACATGAGGTAGTGGAACAAAACTTTCAACGCCGATTTAGCGTCAATGTCTGGTGTGTGGCCTTTTGCACAATCGGCTGATTGGACCTTTCATATTACCTGGACGCCTAAATGCTGAGTTCTATTTGCATTTCCTTCAAGAAGAGTTGCCGCAGCTGTTAGAGAATGTTCCTTTACATCTCAGACAAAATTTGAACTTCCAGCATGACGGAGTACCTCCCCACTTTTCACGTGCCGTTTCTGCTTATTTTAAATCATCAATTTCCTGGACACTGGATTGGTCGTGGAGGGCCTCACCTTGGCCACCAAGATCACCAGATCTATCTCCATTGGATTATTGCATCTGGGGGATGGATGAAAGACATAGTATACAAGACAAAAGTGAATTCTCGTGATGAATTAATTGCCCATATTATGGATTCGGCTGTGCAGATACAGGGAAGTCCTGAAAAATTAAGAAACGCAACAAAAGCAATACACAAACGTGCTGCAAAATGTATTGATAATGATGGCCTCATTTTCGAACATCTATTATAAAAAGGTTGCGTACGGTTGGCCCAACCTGATTAATTTTGCTTAAAACTAGTAATGTATTATACTGAATAAAATCGATTTTTTGGTACTTATTTCTGTTTTATTTTAGACTTTGATTATATCAAATTTTCTCAGAATTAAATTCTATACAATTAATGTTTGTTGATTTTATGTATTTATTACCAATTTAACAAAGTTATTGTACATCAAACTTAAAAAAAACATTGTTTTGTTGCCCCATTTTTTTGCATTTAACCCTGAATCCCTCAAAAAACTACTACAGGTACAGTTCTGAAACCTATTTTATTAGCTTTATCAGGTAAAAATACATAAGAATCCACGATATTTCTTACTTAATTAACCTTTCCAAAAGTTCAGTATGGCTTTATTTTACTCTTTACTCAGGAATTCAGGCGAAATCTTTCGCTAGCTGTAACTCTCTAACGAAGCGTTTTCGGACGTATGTTTATATAACATTTTTTTCATTATTTTTACTAGTACAATGTGCTGTAGTCTAAGTGGGGGGAGAACTTCATGAATCACCCTGTATAAAGTTTGCAATGAACAGTTGATTACAAAAATATATTTACAATCTACTCATTAACTCAAAAAGGAAGTTTTCAGGACCGGGGGGGGGGGTTTTAGAAATAGGAAAAGGCCAAATTTTAACCAGAAACTCTAATAATGCGCACATAAAATTTCAATAAAATCGATTAAGTAGTGTTTACATGATTTAGTAACACAAGTAATAATACACAAACATTTCATATTTTATTTTTATGTAATAGAATAGATATAGTAACTGATGGCATAAAATATAAATACCATATAGCTATTATTCTATTATTGGTTGGAAAAATATACTCCGTCCATCACCTGTGTTTAGCACCATAAATTATGTATAACCTGAACATCACTCTTGTGTCTTACCTGCATCAGTCATACGCCTAACTGAAAATGTGCAATTGTGAAATATATTTAACTACCAGGAGTTACCCTTGGTGGCTTCACTCGGGTTCCCACACTATTTAGAGGAGACTTTAATTTAGACTTCGATTATTGGTTATATATCTTAGACATAGAACTTTTGTGTCTAGTTTTCTAAAATAAGGGAAATTATTTACACTCTTGTATTGTGATAAGCAACGAAAAATAAATTCATCTAGAAAAAGTACGTGATCTACAATTGGGCACTGTGACGATTCTGGGTGTGATGTGCGAAACTAGCAATCTCGTCAGTTTGCAACCAAGGAGGAAACGTCAGAAAGACAACGCATTGCGGAAATCTACCTTGAACGTTCAGTGTGGCTGGAAATTTAAATTGTTTACATCATTCTGAATGAAAATACTCTCTTTGGAGTCTCATCTAATCTAACATATACACTAGTTCCTTTCTATGTAATTTTAATCTCAATCCAACTCAAGGTCTTTTAGTTATATAATAATACAGTATTTTATTTTTATCAATATTTGTTCTATTATTGGGGTTTTGTGTTAAAATAAGGATGTATTGTGATGACGCACTGTTAAATAAAGTTAACAATTACAACTCAAATATAATATATCATTATTCAAATCTTACCAGTACTGTTCAATAAGCTATTACCCTATTACACGACTCGGAATTTCTGTTGTATTGCAGGCAATGCTTTTAAGACCACGTTCTTAACATTCTCTTGTACTTAGATTTATGTATACATTCCAACGAATAAAACATAATCAATTATGTACTATAAAAACCTGTGATGAACATCAAAATTGATTTTTAATTAGTTTTTCCTTTAAAATTGATTAATTTTGTTTTTATTGGCCGCCTAATTTAGTAAATAAGTATATTATTCATTTGTTTTAAACTCACTGTAACTTTTAGACAAAACCTATAAATTTAACTTCATAGTATTTTTAGTTTACATTTTAGACTATATTTACTATTTATTATTCGTTAGTGTGTTCCCAGCCATACGTAACCAAAAAGGGAATAAAGCCATATGACCAGTGCTGTTCCACCGTTCGGTAGAGCTCTTTGTTTCCGATACCAATATGTAACAGAACCGCATTCATCTCATTGTTTGCATGAGGCAAGAGTCTTTCATCCGAAGTTAGCGGATTTTAAAATTTTCAGAACAACATTATATGAATTAAATCGCCAATTAAATTGCTAAAAAATCAATTATTATACATTTTGCAGATCATTAAACAAGAATAATATATTTTGAGGCTCTTTATTTATGAAACACCTCACCATACTTATATCAACCTCTATGTCAATCCACCAATGTTTACTCATCACATTGTACATCACATTGTACTCATCACTCACAATATACAAAAGAATATTATGTACATGTTTAATCATAATATCGCTTTTTGTTCTTGTAAACAATTCTCTAACTATCGTCACGATTGCATTAGTAATTCTTAATTGATATTAAAGAGGCTCGTCATGGAAATTCTAAAAACAAAGCTTATTTTTTATAGCCACTTGAAATGGAAAGGCGGGTGCCTGGTTCAAAAATCCGTTCCATTACTAGGGTTTTATAATTTTTGAATTACATGGTGTATATAATATGAGGAAACTCACTCAAGTTATAACTCAGATACTGGTTTTGGTATATCTTGAAAATTACAACCAATTGCATTGGGAGATATATCTGGAATTCCAAAACATCCAATAAGTGTTGAAATTTGAAACTAATATACTATTATCCGGTGAACTGTTGAAATATGGGGAATTCCGTCAAGTGTAAACCACATCTGCACAAGTTTTTAAAGTAGTGATATTTTTGTCAGTCTAACGAGCATGTTTTTAAAGTAGAAACTTTATAAAATTGGTCAAATACCTACACCTTATGAAATTTTTTGAGTAATTTGTTTGTACAACACACATGCAATTAAAGCACAATTTTTTACTTTTTAAAAATCGCAACTGACACCTAATAAAGCAAAACAAAATAAGAGAAACAAAATATATTACCCAACAGAGATAACTTTTTAGCAATAATCATTGAATGCAGCCTTCTAAAATCAGTTCTACCTAATCACAGTAGGCAACGGTCCTTAGGGGTTACTTGGTGACCAGAATTAATATAAACAGTTTATGAAACAAATAAACCGATAAACCGATATTAGTTACTGATGGTTTTTTTTAGTGGATGCAAAGATTATAGTCGGAATTTACAAAACTTTCTATGGAACAATATGTAATTAGGCAAAATAAAGCTTCTCTAATTAGAAAGAAGTGGTGTCCAGGTTGTACAGGTATACAACTTTTTAATCACATGTGACTTGGGCGTTAAGGTTTTAACAAAAATAATGCTGTGTGAAGTGCGTGGATTTTAACCAAATGTTACTTTACACTATAATAATATAGCACTATACACTACAACATAGCTACAGCTTTCCTTAGAGTAAATTGTGGTAGCAAGTAATTTAGACGCAATCTTGTCGTAATGTTGGCGAAATAAGTTACATTGATAGTACTGTAACATCTGTTACAAGTGACATAGTTAACAGCTGTTAACAGCCATGTTTCATTACCTGTTATAACGTTTATAATAGATTGTAAAATAAAATTACGGCAGCACAAATCATTATGAACACAACCATATTTTTGTGGCAGAGCCAAACTACCCTCACTTCCCGTAGAGGTGAAGTTATCTGTAATTCTGATATAATATTCGCTCTCGTGTTAGCTACACTAATATTTTTTTCTCGAGTTTTAATGCTATAAACTAACTAAATATTTACAATAAATTAAATTACGTTAAAATGTGGCTTGTTTAATTTTGCACTAATACATATGAATCAAATTGTTTAAAGATAATAGGCTTGATTTTTTTTTATTTGACCATCAACAAACAAGGTACCAGTTTTTGGTACTTTTCAATTAAACTGCAACTTTCAAAATTAATAACTCGGAATCATAAGATCCGACAAAGACAAAATTCCTATACAGAATAGTTACAAATCTACTACACATAATTCAGGTATGGTGGGAAAGATTGATTCAATACGAATGTTGAATTTCAGCTCTAGTTCACCTTCCTTTAACGTGCAGCATCTGAAATCTGATGCTGTCGCAAACTTGACTCCTGAAATCTGGAGTCATGTTCGTCTAAATTGATCCAAAAATAGTAGCCGATGAAGAACGAGGAAGCTCAAAACTAACTCTTTGAATAGTTTTGACGTCAGAAACACCTAGACTACAACATTTAGTGCAATATAAGTGAGGAGGTACTCACATTGTCTCATCAATTGAGTGCAATACGTTGTTAACTAACACGATCCCAAAGCACGGTGGAGCAACCGAATCTTTTACACACCGAAGCTATGATTGGAAGGATTGATGTAATGCGAGAGATGCAAAACGAGCAGATGTCGGTCATGGGTAAGGCATACATGAAATGTTCTTTTGTGTTTTAAATTGTTTAAGATTAAATATCAAAACAAATAACCAAAGGTAGTTTAAAACGTTCCATTTATAAATTTAGTGTACTACAGGTATTTCATGTTAGATATTAAATATAAAAATCATGTGAATTGTGATTTACGGATTGAGTGTAATGCAGGAATGTATATTGAATATTGGAAGGCGTCTCAAACCCGTCAGTCACTTCTGCATTGATAGAATGGTATTATATTTCTTGAAGGCACTAAGTCAATTGAGAACTTTGCGTGTTGTTTAGAAAGGTTACAGAAATCTGCAGTCAGTGCTTTAACTTGAAGAACAAATATCATTATTTAGAGAACATTCAAGTTGTAAATAAAATCACAAGGAAAATGTTGGCCATAGAGTCATAAGAGTTTAAATTTTCTCTTTATATTATATCTATTTATAGAGTTTAGGCTTTTATATAAATTATACATTTTGCGTAGTTTTTATAGATTTTTTAATATTTCAGAAAAAGTACCTATTGTTTTAATAATTATAGTATTTTAAAACAAAAATAAATTACTATATCGTATTTGATGCAGAATTAAAAGGATTCCACAACATACTTTATGATTATATAAGGTAATTACATATTCTTTATTTACATAACGTGTATTTTATGTGGCAAGTAGATATAGCTATTCAAATTTGCGTCTTAGGCCACAGTATAAAAGTATTTTGTAAATCCCCCTCCTCCATCATTAAAGCTACACACTGTCATATTTACTCCAAGCTTTAGTGTCCTTAGTCCCTTAATTATTGTTTTGGAATGTAACTCCATAA
Organism: Homalodisca vitripennis; assembly: GCF_021130785.1. Classification (NCBI taxonomy): domain Eukaryota; kingdom Metazoa; phylum Arthropoda; class Insecta; order Hemiptera; family Cicadellidae; genus Homalodisca; species Homalodisca vitripennis. The sequence continues at coordinate 162,697,120 of NC_060209.1, forward strand.
CACTTTTCACAAATTCGTTCAGTTGCTTGTTTTTTCCCTTCAAGTAATTTTCTAACTACCTAGTGCCTACCAAATCCCTAAATATATGTTACCACACTAGTTAGGAAGGAGGAATAGATCTAATTTCAGCAAATTAATAATTGGTATATTCTTATAATAGTACTTTTGTTATAGTCTTACAATAAAATAAGGTTCAGGTGTTATATACCGTTGTAAACAGCATATTCGAGGCTATAAAATTGCATCAAAAACATTTTTCTTATTACTTGGAGTCCCGCCCCTTTTAAACAAAAAGTTGTACAAAAGCTGAAAGTCAACAAATAGCAAACAATTTATTTATTTATATAGCGTACGTATATCTTTGCCGTAGAATCAAAAGTTTAATTATTCACTTTAAATTTTGTATTCTAGGTACAGATGAGACTTTGGTTTTATACAACTTCGTATTAGTTGAACAAAACGATTAGTTAACATATTTACTTGCATAAGCCTTAACTAATGCAGAGGGTATTTTATTTTTTCAGTATTTATTTTCAGTAAATTAATCTTTCATCTTATAAAATTTGTTTTATCGTGAAAAAATTCTAATTGTCATGACGTAGCGTCTTATAAATAAGTTAAAGCTATGAATTCCATATTATAAGTTCTCTCAATAAAAATAATATAATAATACAACAATTTGACGAATGTCCAATTGGATGAAAAGATTACAAAATTTGATTAGTGAATTCTTTGTTCATTTTCAATTCTTTGACAAAAAGGGAATGAAGCTGAAACCAAATAAACAAGTTGGTCGGTTTAAATCCATTACCTTTAAATGCATATTGAATTAGCGTGAGTAGAACAGAAAACAATCTGTGATTACACCATCGATAGTTGAATCGGTTGTTGATGAATTCAATAGTATTCACAAATAAATCGATTTGCATGTTCCATCTTGGTAATTAGTCGTTAGCACATTTGTCTTTCATTACATGAATAAAACATAAGGGACCATGCATCATCAATCACTCTCTCTGTAATAGTTCAGCTTTTGTAGGCTGTGTGTTTGCGTTATAATGGGTAGGAATTACAGATTCACGGGCCGGACATTTCATAACGGAACATCCGACATTATCCAACTTCATCTCCTAATATTAGCGCTGATTAATAGCAATACTTTATAATTCGTCATTCAAGCAAGCAAAATTTGCAAGTTTTTATATTTATTGAATTCCTTAAATATTTATGAAACAATAATTCAAACTTTTAACATGGTTGTTGAACTGGTGTGTACACGTTTCTTTCGGGACTTGGTTTAAACTATAAATATTTGGAAATATGGATGAAATAGATTTAATTTATATTTTTGTGTGAATGGCAACAAAAAGAATTTCTCAGGTATTAATCATAAAAAGCCCTAATTTAATTCATTTCTTTGAATCATTACCAACATTTTGTACATGACTATTCCACACCCTTTCTGTGTAATAACAAAATATTTCATAACAATTTACTGAAATCCTACAATACATTACCATTGACATCAATTTAATTTAAGTCATTACTAATTGACACAGATAATTAATAAATTTAATCCATTTTTTAAGGAATTACATTAATTTTAGGTTAATTAATATAGGATTAAAGTGAATTGAGTAATCAATTTAACGTATATCAAATTTAAATGATAATTTAAATATTATAATGTTTTTAATGCGAAGAGATGGTATAAACTCAGTAAAGGTTCAGCCTCAGTAAAGAATTTACATAAGCTGCATCTGACCGCGATATCTCGCAAGTATACGAGTGACATACTGATACTGACGGCGTGCATTGAATTAGTGTGGTGTTTTTTCGTAATACGAGAATAATATATTTGAACTTAACATAAGCCAACATTCTTTTTATGGTAGTTCTCTCTATTGAGAGAAATTATATCGCGGATTTCATACTTTTCCACAGTAAAACGAATTTTTGTAAGTGGAAAATAAGTTCAATAACATCAAACAACTGACTGGACTGATACATAATATCTGCATTGGGTAGGTTTATAAATCCTTCAACTTTAATAAATTATTAAAGTTTATAACCTTACTTATGCAAAAAAATATGTCAACTAGTCGTTTGTTAAATTAACAGAAACTTGTATGAACCAGAAGTAAAATCTTATTCGGTCGCGGGTTGTTTTATGAGTATTTGAAATCATATACGTTCATCTGTAGTATGTAAAGTGAATAATTACATTTTCTGATTCGACGGTAAAGGTGTACTACATATAAAAATTGGAGCGTTTAATATTTCAGCATTTTTAACTTTTGTTCAATATTGTTTCAACAATACAAACCTTTTTCAGATTTATGTAAAAATATTGTTTATATTTATTTCATTTTAGTAGCTAGGTGAATGATTGGTAACCTATTGTATGTAAATTTTAAATAAGACGTAACTCATTTTTGTTATTGTATCACTTTAGGGAAAGTGCAGCAGAACCGTTCTATATTTTAACATTAGTACTATAATATAGCGATTCACAGATAACAGTGCCATCATATAGTTGTAAATACACAAAAATTAAGACAGTACTATATCTATGGATCGCTATTTGCTCTGAAATTTATTTAGGAAACTTAGAATAAGATAAAATAAACTAGCCTATAAATAAAGATAGAAACAGCAGATCATTATATTATCCTGAACTAATCCAGTATATATTAAGCCGCGCAGTTGTTTTGTTTATATCAGCACTGATATACTAGCTAGTAACCTAGTATTACAACAAACCTGCAGAGGTCCGGGGAGAAGGAGACGATGTCGTCCTGTGGAGAAATCAGAGCAGGAAACACGGTAGAATCTGTACCCTCTAACTTGTTACACTGCGAGCCGTCCCACACGTACAGCTGGGACTTGTTTTTGTATCATCCCTGATATACTAGTATTACAACAAACCTGCAGAGATCCGGGGAGAAGGAGACGATGTCGTCCTGTGGAGAAATCAGAGCAGGAAACATGGTAGAATCTGTACCCTCTAACTTGTTACACTGCGAGCCGTCCCACACGTACAGCTGGGACTTGTTTTTGTATCATCCCTGATATACTAGTATTACAACAAACCTGCAGAGATCCGGGGAGAAGGAGACGATGTCGTCCTGTGGAGAAAGCAGAGCAGGAAACATGGTAGAATCTGTACCCTCTAACTTGTTACACTGCGAGCCGTCCCACACGTACAGCTGGGACTTGTTTTTGTATCATCCCTGATATACTAGTATTACAACAAACCTGCAGAGATCCGGGGAGAAGGAGACGATGTCGTCCTGTGGAGAAAGCAGAGCAGGAAACACGGTAGAATCTGTACCCTCTAACTTGTTACACTGCGAGCCGTCCCACACGTACAGCTGGGACTTGTTTTTGTATCATCCCTGATATACTAGTATTACAACAAACCTGCAGAGATCCGGGGAGAAGGAGACGATGTCGTCCTGTGGAGAAAGCAGAGCAGGAAACACGGTAGAATCTGTACCCTCTAACTTGTTACACTGCGAGCCGTCCCACACGTACAGCTGTACAGCTGGGACTTGTTTTTGTATCATCCTTGATATACTAGCTAGTAACCTAGACATACAACAACAAACCTGCGATCCGGGGAGAAGGAGACGATGTCGTCCTGTGGAGAAAGCAGAGCAGGAAACACGGTAGAATCTGTACCCTCTAACTTGTTACACTGCGAGCCGTCCCACACGTACAGCTGGGGCTCGTGGTTGTACAGAAGTACTCGCCCCACGTCCTTGTAGTTTTCTGTTCCACGCTTGACATTAAAGGTCCCTGCCTCTGGGGTTCCATTTTTCTGTTAACAGTTTTAAGAGAATAAATAAATGCCTATGAATAACTGAGAATATTTTTAAGAGGCTTTGTTGTTAGTTAATGCGTAGTAGGTGCATGTAACACTTTTTTGACCAACTCAAAAATTATCTACCTCAAACTTATATTTCAATTTCTTTATATATATATATATATAATCCAATAATCTTTGTATGATAGGTTGCTTATTTTGTCTTATTTATCCAAATTACATATCGTGTGTTGGTGAGCGTACTCTAAAACTGATGCAACCATAGACCTCGCAATACTCACTTTAACAATGAAGTACCGTTGGATCTGCCTTGAAAGTACATGATAATTTAAGTTTTGGGGAATCACTATACATATTCCTTTAATCAGTGTTTGACTACTAACCGTTTGCCTATTGTGTTGTGGGACCAATACAATATTTTCGTACGATGCTTTAGATTAGAATTTACACTGTATATTTTATAAGATATTATAAAACTCAAACTGTGGTGATTATTTTATAGTAGATGTACGACCAAAACTAGAGAGAAGTCAAGATATTTCTCATTTGAATCAGATTATAGTTTAATCAATAAAAAAGTGTTTTCACGTTTGATCCACTTGGTTGATCAACGCAAAAATTATTTACTTCTCCGCTATTGAAGAGTCTTTAACTGACTGAATAATATCTGCAGTATAAACCGTATGGTACTCACTCAGGCTTTGAAAAACCTCACCTTTTTAACATCAAATCAAGATTTCGGTATAGAAAAAGATAAACAATACTGGGATTTACTTGGTAATCCATTTGATTGAAAAAACTGCCTGGTAACATATTTTTAACAAGAAAGACACATTTTAGGGTTCGTCATATTGTTATGTCTATGCGACATCTCATTTATAATTCTTTTTAGATTGCACTGATTAAAGTCATCCATATCATTTTTATTTTTCTTCCTAAATCATTGTTATAGGTGAAAGAATAGCTTTTAGATTTCCTTGTGCTTACAAAAGCGCAGTAACCATACTACAAGCTTCCTTCACAACATTTTAAGGCACATGTGAGTTTTATTAGACTTTTAAATAGTTTTATATTATGCAGTATTTCTTGGGCCTGGATTTCGATAATCTGTCTTTATAATTTAATTGTTACAATTGATTTGCAGATTATTATTTGACTCAAATTTGTTTGATTGACTAATTTTATTACTTAGTGAATTGAGAAATATATCAGTAAACCATCACTAAGTTGTGTGACATTAATTCATACGCACGTAGCGACCATACTGATACTTGAAGCACAGAAAGTTGTATCTCGCACATGTGCAATAGATATTGCCTCAGTATTTTTGTGCACAAAAGGTGACGTCCTGCTATGACAGAAAAAGCTGCAATTGAACGAAATAAGGTTTAACTATGCTTCTTACAGTTATAATTCTATTGCTTCGCCAATGTTTTCAAATACTTTGAAAAGTCCTATTCCTAGCAAATAAATATTAACAAATGTGCCATTTTGAGGAAGATTCAGTATAAGTAGGCATATTTGTGGCACTTGATTAAATTATTATTATTATTGTTATTATTATTATTATAAAAATGAACGATAAAATTATGGAGTAAAGTAAAGCTTTGTTGAGCTCTGATAGATTGTCGTGAACTTGACTTTAAAAACAAGTTTAAGTGAAGGTATATTATTTTAATTTAAATGTATTTTATTTTTTAGATTATTACTTTATACACAGTTTTAGGGAACTCAGAACTTACAGGCTTAATTCATACTAAATTATTGTTAATAGGTTATTAGTAAATTAACTATTTCAGTTGTAACTTAATTGAAAACATTGTTGAATAGTCTTACAATGTCTCCATTAAACTGTTTACTACGAGGAAGTAACCTACTTTATTCATTACTCTGACTAATAAGCGTTTTGCGTGCTTTTGTTATTGTCGATGCCTTGAATAAATCAAGATGCTCGCTGTGTCGTTGTTCATAAAACTAATGTTGATGGAAGTTGTTTACTCGAAGTTCCGTGTTTTACTTCAAGAAACTGTTGTCATGAACAGCACCAGATGAGTTTCTTACTTAGAAAATCAACGAGTTACGCTTGAATAAATCTATCTTGCATTAATAAATAGCCTGACTTTTGTTGGTTTCAATACTTTCTAATGTTGTGTAATCATCGAGCTGGCTGTGAGAGAAATGTCAAATAGCAACATGGAATAAGTTTATATCATTGAATATATAATTGGAAACTGCATAACAATACTTTTATATATTTCATATTTATACTTTGTAATCGCACATTAAAGTGGTGTGATTAGTTTATTGTTAAGCTTTATTTCCAATCACACAGTCGTTGATGATTTGGCTGGAAACAGGAGATCATTTTATATTATGTCTTGATGAGGAATAATTATATACATTTATACGAAACAATTTGAAAAAATGAAAATAGGCCAATGAAAACAACGATGGTAAGGATATGAAAATGTATAGTATGTATATTAATTATATTTGAAAAAACACGATTTGGTGAAATATTACTTAAAGAAGTAAAATTATGGTTTACTGAAATGTTTATACCCTTCAGTTTATTTACACATACTACAAAAGTTCATATCTTCAGCCATTTTTTCGTGGGACTAATGTCAACATGACCCAAATTACTATTTTGAATGCCTACAATTTCATATATAGTAGATTTATTAAAACGATATCTATTCCTTTCGTCATCAATTAATGTATTCAACGTCAAATAAGCAGTAAGTATCGGATTACAATAATTCAACCAAATACAAACTACCAAATCTTAAATAATTTACAACGTAAAATTACGCCACACCACGTGTCGTAACAGGCTTCGCTGAGGTTGCATGCAAACTTTCAAATTTACAACTAATTTCATTCTCAGGATGCCTTGCGGATAGATAGACAGACAGACAGATTACATTCATAAGACGTCATGAAAATTACTCATCATAGAACTCATTCTTGTAAAAATTACGTTTCATGCAAAATGTCAAGTCTGGAGATGAATTCTTTGTCGAGGTATTTTGCCACATGATATATTATAAAGTTCATTTTTTTTAGTTAAATTAAATTTAGTTTCAGATCAGTGTTTAAATAATAAAATTCTACATACCGAGTAACGATAAAATGATTTTGTATATTTTGCGATAGTTAGGCTGTACGTGTTGATATGTCAAATGTTTTAATCTCTAATGGATCTTAGTTTGAGTTCGTTTACTAGTTTATTAATTCTGATATATTCCCGTTGCCTTCAATCTTACCTATAAGACCAATGGAATATTCACTAACACTCAGCTAAATCCTATAGACATACACAATCATCTAACTCAGTGTTCTTCGTATAGAAATGAAGCTTCATTCACAATTCCACAATAGTTCAGTTCTTGTTAGAGATATCGTGCGTACAGGCAGAAATTAAATTTGTGGAGTGATAAGGTTCGCTAAAGATCAGCCAATTAATATAAAGCGGTGTATGTTTTAGATTTTTTACTTAAATATACGACCAAGGACAGATTAGAAGACATTAAGAGTAATTAGCTGTACTTTGCGTTCACCTCGGCATAAGCTAGGTATACTGTATATTTTGGAATATTCAAGTTTTTACTGAAGTATTAATTAATATAATAGTTGCACCAGAGTAATGGTAGTTTTAGAAAAATAGTTTAGTTGGAAAAACTAAACTCTTAGACTTATTATACTCACTCAAGGACTTGAAAGTATATTAAAAAATCACTTTAATTCAATAACAGAACTGAAAATGTTATTTTTCGAATGTGTTTTGCATACGTTCATTTTTTTTTTGTTATATGAAGCAAATACTAATATTTCCAGGATAAATTCTATCTGAAGAGTTACATAAAATTTAATGCAGAGCTCTAAGTCAATTCAAATTCTTAAAACTAATAGAAGAACAAGGATAGCATAGGAAAATGAGAGGGTATTCTTCCATGGCCTACGACTTACAATTGAATCAACAATAATAAGGAAACAATAAGGAAACAATAAGGAATGGGTCAATCTTCATTGATTGGAGTGACCGCTTTGCTTAATAAAAATTACTCTAAACTTGTTAGTAGCTTCAAACTTATAATGTCATTGTATTATAACATGTATCACAGTTTTCCGCGGAAGAATTTCTTTAATAATCATTTGAAGGAAATCGTAACGTTTCATCTGGGACCTGAATGTGTGTTTATTGTTGGTCTAATTAATGAATGTCTTAATAAAGAAGGACGGTGTGTTGTATTTAATACTTCACTTGAGTATACTTCATTCCTGAGAGCTTTACGGTCCACATTATGTTAATAAACCAAATATATGCTCTTGTTTTAATTTAGTGAGTATTTTAGTCTTACTGTTGAACCCTTCAATACAAGAGTTATATTTGCATGGAAACCTTCAACAAATATGCATAAATGCTTTCAAAATAAATAAGTAAAAATAACTCACAACTCCAAACAGGGAGAATTTAAAGATGTCGTCGCTGACTTTGTGGAGGCTGGCAGACTGGGCGCGGATGGCGGAGCACAGTGCTGAGGGAGCGAACTCCGTAGAAGTGCAGTTGATGACGTTTCCGTCGAACAGGAGGTCACGCACTGAGGTGGTCAGGAAGACGGTCTCGGGGCTGTTGTATAGCGCGGGCAGAGCGTTGTTCACAACCCTCAGCGAGCCGGGCTTGCGCTTCTCCACGATGTACACAAGTCCCTAAATTTACACAATATTAACATGCTTCATAATGTTCTATGCAACTTTAATTCCACAAAATTATGGTCATGCAATCAGTTTTCGGAATATTTTTTTTTTATTTTCAACAAAAATGTTGTTACTGTCCTTTAAGATCCCTTCTGTGACAGGAAAAATTAAACAATTTTTTGCTTTATTCCAAGAGAAGTGGTAGAAGCTTGAACACGAACTGTTTAACCTCTCATAATCAGATAGAAGAAAAATTGTTGAAGCAAAGAATATGAATTTTAATAATTTGTAAATATGTATTCATAAAGCATATAAGTAATATTATAAATTACATGCTGTTATCGTAAACTGTTTTATAATCGTAAATTATTTCTTACTATTTTTTATTTTTAAAATTAGCTATCCGTTATATATGAGTAAGAAAATTTAACTCCTGGAGCCATAATAATTAATGTCGAATTTTAATCATCAGCAGTTTTTATTTGAGCCTGAATAGAAAATTCCTTAAACTCCCTTCTTAAAATGCCTTTAATTCCTAATGGAGTGATAAAAAATTTATTATTTTTATGTTTTAAGGACAGTTATCTTAACTGACATTAATTTTAAACTAAAAAATATTTTTCCAACCGAAAACTAACTGTATTACTTTACACGCTTTCAATACAGAATTAGTTATAAACGATTTCCAACCGATAAAAATAAACCATGAGTTGATATAAGTAAAATTATATCAAAAGTATTTATATCAATACATATCGTTCAATAAACAAATCTTCAAATACGATTGTTTAGTTGCCAACAGTGAATATTTATTGAGTCATGAATAACATATGTCAGGAAAACACACCGCAAACACGGCAAAAGCAATTCAATTAAGTGTAAACCCGACCCAGTATTTGTACGTAAATGAGTTGTCTTTGGTTTTTTTTTCTAAATAAAACTCAGTTTATTCAATCATCGTTAACTTTTGATGTAACTTTATTCGTATTGACACTTACCAGCATTGCCATGTGGGGCACAACCACAATCTCGTCCATAGTCAGACCGCCGCTTCCTTCAGGGTTGAATATCCAGGTGTTCTTCATGTTGAATGATACAGTGTCGTTGCCGTTGTGATCCACCACGTTCACTTTCTCCTTCCATTCACTGAAACGTATTAAAACCCTTGATCGTGAGGAGTATAAAAATTAAATCGGTCAAACAATATATTTTTCGTAATTTTATTCTTCGCATGTTTTATCAATTATTTCAATAATTTTGTTTAAAACTAATTTCACTTAAATCAGACAAAAACTTTAAACGGTATGATACATTTTATGAAATTATGCACAGTATATTCTCACCTCATGGACCGCACATCCCCTAGAGAAAATATAACAAAGCCAGTTGCAATGATGAAATATATGATCACACTCAGCACTTTTACTTTCCAAAGTTTGGCATTGATTAAATAAATCATATTTTTAAAGATTTATCCAGTCTAAAAATTATCCATTCTATAAGAAAAGTTTTCATGGGTACATCCATAAATGTCTAATAAATTTTGAACGGTCTAGATCTGGTCTAGGCTACCAAAAACCATCTTCATTCTACAAAAACACCCTAGAACTGGGAATTTATGAGACTATTAGGTATACGATGAGAGGAAAACCATGAAATGCAATGATTGAAAGAATAAATGATTTGGTGAGCTCCTAATAAACTAATCGGATAATGCTGTTCAATATATTTAAATGAAATGCATACAGCAAAGGTCTTTAGCCATAAAGTAGCAAGAATACATGTATAAGGAGCAGTAGAACCCAGACTGTGTATCTTCTAATGGAGCTGTGATGTATCTTATAGGTAAGTATGCTGACATGAGGTAATAACACAAAAACATTTATTTTAGTTTCCCGAAAGTCTTACTTTTACATGTGACGCACTTTATCTAAGGAAACTTTTGAAATGTTTACATAAATCTGTGTTGTTTAATTAGGCTGTTTCAAGTGTACATTTTAAATGTAAAGTTTTCTTTCTACATAGCCACATTTAAGCTCTGCTAATAACACATTCACTGTAAAACTTTTCGAGTGAATTTAAAATAATCTAAGTACTACATACTGTAATAAAGTTTTACAAAAAGCTATTTGTGTGTTTAAATGTGTGTGTTTAAAAATGAAAACGAACTGAATCTTACTTAGATATTGAGAAAATATATATCTGAAGATTGTACTAATTAATATAAGGAGTACAGGATGTTCCGGCTTCCCTTAAATGTTCCTTCAGCATTATGTAAAAATATTGTACCTTTGAACTATAATACTTGTGCACCAACTTTGGTTGCAGTAAATTTTTTAACCATGTAAATAATTAAATTAAGCAACAAGTTTAAACATTGATAACTTTGCTTTACAAGTATGTCCTTTCCCACTGTAATATGGAAGCGTTCATATTCCATATTAATACGGATTCGTATTTCCAAAATTGGGTCTTGGAAATGGCCCAACCACCGAGCCTGAGGCTCAATTAAGGCAATGAGAATTATTATCTCAAAGATGGAAAGCGTCAACTTGCCTGTGATGGGTTGGTCATTCTTCTCGCATTTAGACTAATCGTTAATCACGGCAGTCAAAGTTAGTTTTAGAAAGAAGTGAAATTATGATTTCTCTGGTTCTTGGTGTGCGAGTTATAGGATAAGATTGAAGCTTTCAGTTAGACAAGTTCAGTGCTATTTCCTTGCATTTCATTGGAAAAAAAATAATAAAGCAGTTTGTATTATTCATTACATGATTATTATGGAGGGGTAAGACATTAATAAAATTGTAAGAGGTGAATTTTTCTTGAGGATTTCTTGATTTTATTAAATTGTAACGATATATATATATATATATATATATATATATATATATATATATATATATATATATATCGGCCCATCCTGTCTGACCAAACTTCCCTTCAAGGCTGGAGCCTGGTAGAGTCGTTTTCTTGGTTCTGTTGAGGCACAGAAGATCCTAAACTAAGTGGATGTTCTTGTAACTGGGCCAACTCAAGACATCTTCAGGACCTACACTGCCGCATTACAGTAATAACCAATATACAGGTAAGTATAAAAAAAGAGAAAACGGGTTTGAATCAAATAGTTCAAAGTGTAAGCCGAATCTTTTATTCATTCATATTATTTTACATCCTCATCCTCATCCTAATAATATTATAAATGCGAAAATGCCTTTGTTTGTTTGTTTCTCTTTCACGCGTAAACTGTTCAACCGATCGTACTGACATTGAACATTCTTAGGGTCCTTGGCATGAATATAAGCCTATTATTATCTCGAAAACCCCTCCGGGCTAAGTAAGCCCACTGGTCTTTAAAGTTGTGGAAATTAATTGAAAAATACTATTAAATATAATCAACTGTTTTGTGTAAACATTGCTTTATAACACCACGACAATATTTGAATATAACCACTATTTTAATTATAATATTCATGTTTCATGATCTAAATTAAAGGATACTAAACAGCTGTTTACACTTTTAAACTTTCATTAGTGTTTTTGCTGAACTACATCAAAAAGACAGAAATATTTTTTTCTATTTTAATTTTATAATACAAGTGCTTAAACAGTAGTTTCATGCAGATAACAAATATAGATACCTTATAACTTTTATTCCGGAATAAGCCACTGACGCATTAAAAACATCTAATGAATTGGAAATACTTGACTTATAGTTCGTTTTTGGAAATACCATCAAAATAATGTTATAAGATCCGCCTTATTGAGAAAAAACTTCCCAAGGATTTTCCTCTTACACCGGGAATAGATTCATTGCCGTAGAGAACTTCTCAGTCCTGAGTATGTGTCTATATTTTCTTCATAGTGACAACAAGACAAACCCAACTATATCACTGGAAATATATTAGACCGGAAGTAGATCATAATCACCGAAAATAAGCGGTGTTTAAACCAAAGTAGATTTCTGAGACCAAATATATATTTTCTTGATAGGGCCAAAAAGGCAAATTCAAGTACGGAATCTGAAATATAATTCATTTCAACCAGACCATCATATTACATGATAAGTAATTCAAGTAAGGACTTTGGCTTTAAAAATTGAGTGCGAAGCCGCAGGCAACATCTAGTATATGATAATTAAGTCTATGAAACAAGTTAAAACATTATGTATAAAAGCGATTTATTGAATACTATTGTTATTTGTAAAGCAAACTGCTCATACGATCATAAAATTTGTATTACTCAATGTTTAAATCGAACCTCATAATAATTAAACACTTTTAATAATATATTGAGGGAATATAATTTTGATGCCAATTAACTTGCTACCACATACAAACTCTTCTATTATTGACGAAAATTTACAATTATTAAAAAGTACCTTATTGCCATATTGTTTGCAATTGGTACCTTATTGTTGATTTTTCTTTTCAAACTCACTTTAAATGGACATAATAATTCCAGATGAATATTTAGAAATGTAATGAATAAGCAAAAACAACCAAACTCGTAATTTACACTTCAAAATATTGATTTTATTCGGTTTAGAAGTTTGTTATTTTAAAACACGAGTTAAATTTGAATGAAACGAGTTGGAAGTATTGGAAAGTTAAGATGACTTGTTGAGAAGTTGAACTGAAACTTAATTACATTCAATATAAACTTTTCATCTCCCTCCGATACTTACAAAAAGGCGAAAGGTCCAATCTCCTGAAGAACGGGTTTGCTACCATTGTGCACCTCCCAGGGGTTTGTTATGTTGAAGATGTAGACCTTGAAGTCGATTGCTATTGGCGCCTTCTCCCATGCCTTCCTTATGTCGGTGTCTGGAGCCAAGTTCACGCTCTGTAATTTATATATTTTTATATGTTTTTTTTATATAAAAAATTATTGATTTAAAAAACTTTAATTGCTCATACTTATTCATTAAAATTTGGTTTTCTCCTTCGTCCCATTTTTTATATAATGTAACAGTTTCAATCATGACTGATCATATCGAAGAGACAAAGATTATACCTGGAACGTAAGATAGAAAAGAACAAAAAACACTTCTTGGTCCAGACAAAATTAATAGTCGTGAGAAGATGTGTGGGAGTTTCCTGCACCTTTTGTTCTTATTTGTGATAGCGGCTGTTCTACAGCCCTCAGTAAACTACATTTACCACATTTCTTTCTCTAGAAATGTAAAATATTACAAAATGTTTACATCCTTAATTAAAATTATATTATACTACAAGAGTGCTGGTTTACACTTTATTATTAACGTGATCAAAAATCAACCTACACTGTATGGTAACTTCTTAAAAACGGTAATTTCTCAGTATGGAATCCTTTTAAACTAAACTAAAATTATTTTCCGGCATTAAATGTAATCTTAAGATTACTTAAATTGTAATGAAATTTTTACAAATATCTTACATGGAAGTATTTGTTTGACCGTAATAACACATTTAAATTATAGAGTGGATCACAAAGTCAATTAAAGGATTTTATAAGTGAAATATGCTTTACATCATGTACGTGTTAACTAGTGTTACTTGTAAAGAAACATAACAAAATACATACGTGGACTCAAATTCCCTTCCATGTTTTGAAAATGTATATAAAACATTATTAATAAATAAATTTAAAACATTAAAAGCATTTTTAACGTCATAGAAAGGCAAAGAAACTTATAATAAATATTTTTCATTGGACACTTGATTATTAAATAAGTTAAATAATTCAACTATAAATTAATTTGAGACTATTTACCGTATATCCACTATAGACAATTTTCTATAAGGTCCAATATTTTTTAATTGTGATAACACTTACTTGTAAAATATGTACTTAAGAATTATTCCAAATAAACATGCGTTAAAAATTTACTAATCGAGTGGTTTCCTACAATAATGCACATATCGACAAATTATTGTGTTTCGTATAAAGATTGATACAATAAGTTTTAAGCCTTATTTTTGCTAGAATTAAGGGAATAAAACTTCACCGGTACAAAATTTGTTATTCATTTAGGCAAGAATAAAACAATAGTGAATTTTATGGTCCACTTCAATTACCGAGTTCCTGTGTAAAAACCCGTTGCTCAATGGTTACAGTGTTCTACGTGTGACGGGTTACAGTACGAGATACAATATGTCTGGCCGTTTGGCTTTATTACTCATTGTAATGTAAAAAGACCTCAATTAATAATTATATTACCAGTTTTTTTACAAGAAACATTCGTTTACTCCATTCGTAATACTGCTTTGAAGTTTAAACTAAATATCTCAGAGACATCAATGCATTAAACAAAAGTTGATTTGCCACAACTCAAGCTTACCATGACCTCTCTTACTACAGGTTGTAAATTCGAGCTTCGCTAGAATTACCTCATGGGAAAGGACTATGCTGTCCATAAATTCCACGAAATTAAGGAAGATGAATAAACAAAAGTAGTTGCAAGGGTTGGCTTTTACCGCGTGGTGAATTACAAACCTTATAAAGGGTTGTAGAAGTAACCGCAGCAAGTAACATTAACAATATTTGTTTTTTTTAGTAAAGAAACCACTTCTGAGTGAATTTTAGACGAGTTTGTTTTTCCTTACTTTATGCAGCCTTTGAGATATAACATAACCAAACCTCAGTCTTCTCTCCAGAGGAAACTTTTGAACTAAGTTCATGAAAAATACACTTCTGTTTACGTAGAAATCACATTAGGTTATGTAAGTTACAGAAAGTAAAGCAAACTGACCCCAGTGCCGAGGGATGAACAGGTATTTATATACGACTTGTTAAGAGTTCTTCTGATGCTGGAGGGCAAACAAGAGCGGACAGTAGAGACGTGAGTCACGCGTTCTATGATCATGAATTCCCTCTGACTCCGCTAAGACGTAAACACCCTTTTCCTGACATATACATTATAGGATTACTCCCTAAGGCCTGCTGTTGTACAAGATTAACGCTTTATACCTGTTATACCTTCTGTGAAATAGAATCAAATCATACATAACAATATTGTGGTTGGACAAATGTTTATTCATAACATGATTTTTATTATTTTTAAATATTCTAACCGCACTTTTCCCAGGAATTCGTACAACACTACATTAACTAGATAGGGGATATTTGAACATTTTAAAGTCGTCTATAATCCCTTTTGGCTTTACGCTGAGTAATAAATAAATTCTTTATTTCCCATTTTAATAGAATTACTTTTGAATTACTTGTCTCATTTAATAATTTCGTCAGCTATGGTTTAAGTACAAACTTCTGCGCATGTGGCCAAGATTAAATATAATTAAAATAAATATAATGTACCAAAAGCTGTATTGTACTTTTTTATTTTTGTTCATCTACGATGGTTTATCTAGAGGTCGTGCAGCGTTTTAAAATGCAAACTGTTTTTATTTATCCTCTTCTGTTAACTTACTCTAAAATCCATACGGAAGTTATGCGTACTGAAAAAGTTATTATTATTATTTTTTTTTAACAAACTGTTGTTAAATCCAGTAATTTTCTCATAACGTAAAATGATTTCTTGTCTCATTAGCTTATGTCGAAGTGTGTATAATTAACAACTCTGATACTTTTATTACTATGCCGACCCTTAAAGCAATAAAGGGTGTTTAATGATTTAATGATGTGTACTAAAAGTAAAAGATTGTTTTCAAATTTTGTTGATTATATATTTAGTATTATTGAATCATATAATCAAATAGCTTACAACGTGGAGTATAATTATTTAAATACAAATATTGGTACTGACTGAGAGTTGTTATTATAAATAGGCGAGAACCAAGAAATTTAGATAGATTAATATTGGTTTATGTGATGTTGAGCTTATCACGTCTTGAATACAAAGTACACTAAGACATTAAAATGAATTAACTTCAGCGAGAAAGCATTTAGATTCACTGAGTTGAGCACGATGAATTTGGTTCTATAGGTAAGCTCGTGTCATGAATAAACGGAAAAATAGACTAATCCTGAGGGAAACTGTGAAGTTGGTGAAGTCCGGCAATACACAATGTGAACCGGGAAGCTCGACTGAGAGTCAAGATGAGAGAAGAGCTTAGAAAACCATACTTGGTACTGCCCCTTCACAGTTTGAAAAAAATATTTAAAAAAAATTAGTTTTACTGTATTGTACAGTATGGTAGCAAGGGAATCGCGGACGTTGAGAGCAGAATAAATGCGATACACACTGGGATGTTTTGTGATGCCGAGCCGAGGGGAAAGGTGTATAAGGACTGCGAATGAAGCCTACAAATACAAATTGTTTTGTAATTATAGAGCATTGGCAAAAGGACTATAATTGGTTGAAAGATGGTTTGATTAACAGTTTAATTGAGATTGAAAACATAGAAAAGTAAAATTAAATACTTTAGCTTAAACTGCAACACTAATACAAAGTAAATAAATAGTAATGTAATATATAATTATAATTAGTTAAAATATATTATCCGACACATATTACAAATCAGTTATTCTCACAGAAATCAAACCTTATCATATAATTAAAATTAATCCTTTTTTTTAAACAATTTTTTTATTTCTGATGCTCCAAAATATCTTTTTGTAGGGCTAAAATTTTGAACATTTTATGTATTTTTGTACACTTATTTTGTAACTCGTGCAAATTAAGACACATTTTCTTTAACCAGCCTTCTTTAAGGTCAAAACAGATTTACATTATTTTTCTATTACTTATTATTAGGTAAAATAACTCTGATTAACGAAGGAATAACTATTTATTATTATAACTAAAGTATTTATGTGATTGAGCTAAAGTGTTATAAAAATTAACTCTCATTTAACTCTCTGATCATTCTGGAGATTTACACGCCACACTACAGCTCTACTTACATTGGTCGATGCTCTGTAAGCATTAAGAGACTAAATCAATAGAAATGTTGAGTTTAGCTCCATTTTTATCTTTCTGCTTGGTGCAGCGTATGAAATCTGACACTGACACAGACTTGACTCTTGGAATCAGGTGCCCACGCTTGTCAGAAGAGATGAAAAAGCGACGAATTCATTCAAAACAAACTCTTTGCAAGTCTGTGACAGGATCAAATTACAAACGCTGCACTACGTAGAAGTAAAAATGGACTCAACATTCAGATTAAATCAACCCTTCCCATTAAATCTACATTATGTGTAAATCAATGGAATGAGTTTTAAAAATTACTGATTAAAAATTAAAAATCCATCATGTATTAACAATATAGTATTGATAATTAAATTTATAAATCTTACCTAAAAAATCTTTATATATATATATATATATATATATATATATATGAAAACATTTTACTTCATGAGAAAACATTAGTTGAGACAATCTTCATTCCTTGAAATAACAGGGATATAACACAAAACCATTGACACATAATGTTGAAGCTGTATTATTGCATAAATTACAAATGAATAATGTAGTTCATATTTATAATGTCACTGACGACAGCAAAAGAGCTAATATCTATTGACATTGATACAAAGTCAGGGACTGTTTGCATATCATTTCATCTTTACTTTGCCTTTTGAACGATGTCATTACAATTCGTATGTTACTTAGTATACTGCACAAGAGACTTACTGTATTTCAATTATTTGAGTCTAATAGTTACTAGTGTTACAGTTACTCTTCACTTAAAATGCTATTACTATTTGTATGTCCTGTTATTTGACAGTGGTATCACAGCATTTTTATATTCCAGATTAGAAATCTAAAGACCTCTAATATCATCTTATATCTGAGACAATATTAGACTAGGTTTTCCCACTGTTTGTACTGAATTGAGAAATCAATATCTCCTTATCCCGTTCCATCTGGACCCATAGGGTACAGAGAGTAAAGTATAAGGTTTAATGGTACTTAAAGAGCATATGTAACTAGTTTTACAACTAAGAATGGTGAACATAGAGTGATAAACAAGAGGAACTAAAAAGTGTTATTATTACAATAATTCTGATAATTGGTTGAATTAATTAAAATGTAAGTATAATAGGATTTCAGACATTTGCCATCGTTATACGTTACAGAATGTATAACACAACGTTTCGAGGATAAAAGTCTATCATCTTCGTCAGTTGCAAGTATAAAGTACATAATTTTTTTTTTAATAAGAGAAAGAAAATAGGTCAAACGTACTCCTTATTTTGTCCCCCTATCTTCCTTTCTTTTATCATTTACTAATTACATTGGCACTTGACAAAGAGGATAGGCTCAATCCTTGAAACGTTGTTTTGTACATTTTGTAACATATATCGATGGCTAATGTCCGAAATCATATTATTCTTTCAAACCTTCCACCGTCGTTAACTCACTTTAAGCAAAGAATTATAATGACTTGTACAAAAATAAATTTAAATAGTTTGCTATGACCTGTGCTCATGTTTTATATTACGGTCTTCTCCATTGTCTATTAAATACTAGCAATCCATTAGGATGTCCCAATCTCCCTCCAATATTTGTGCTATCAATTACAATTACAGTCAAAGTTTTGAATTACCTGATCTAAGATTATGACTCTTTGTACACTCCAATTTTCAAGACTCTGAAATTAAATGTAAGCTACGAGTATTTATATTGGCATGGAGCTGAAGGATAAATTTAAAATTATTATCGGTGAGTACTTTAGTGATTTGGATTTACAAAAAAATACCAGATGATGTTCTTACCACAACATCTTAGAATAAGTCTTTGTAATTAAATTGCTGTAGATTATGTAACATATACTAAATAAAAATAAATCTACCTGGTAAATACCTGAATTTCTTGTCTGATTATATAATTTTTGTGTCATACGCCATTCGATCGTAAGTAAGTGTGTATAAATATATAATACATATATATATATATATATATATATATATATATATATATATAATGTATATATATATATATATATAATGTGTGTATATATATATATATATATATATTTCTATATCTGAACAGCAAGGGAAATTCAACTTATGGCACTGGATATATCGGACTTTGATTACAAGAGCGAGTAGTAGACGTTTTATGACCGAATTTGTTTTGAAAACCGACGATATATTTCTTTATCAGAACAATTAGCCAAATTTTACTGTGGCACCTTAAATCCAATTAACAGAACAGAAAGTGAATTACACACTTGGAATAGACACTTTTAGGCCGATCGTGGATAAAAAGGCTGTAGACGATGGGCTCCTCAGTATATTTTCTTGATCTGAGATACGAACCAAACTAAACTTATGGAACTGGAAATATCTTAAGCCGAAATTAAATCACAACGGCTGAAAGTAAACACTTTTGTTTGGATTTTGTTTCTGCTGGTATATATTTTCCTGATTGGGGCAAACTCAGGAACTATGATACTGAAACTACCTTAAAATCTAAGTGAATTTAAACGGTTGGCAGCTACGTTTTTTACCGAGGTAGTTTTTCGAGACCTTCATTTTGATACTTTCGTGATCGGGCATCATACCAGTGACACTCGACTGTGGAATTAGAAACGTAATTGACACTGAAATAATAAGCACCGGTAATATGCCTAATTATGTTTGAAAAATATCTCGGGCAAGAATCTACGCTCACCGTATATTAACATTGTGTGCGAAGCCACGGGTAGCGGTAGTACACATTAAATTTAAATTCTTTACTCAAACTGTGCAGTTATATCATGCCAAGAGAGGCTTATCAACAGACAGCTAGAGACAATGTATTCTTCGGATATTCTGAAAACATCTGACTTATCGAAGACATTTGACTTCAATGTTCATTCAGTTATTCTCTTATGCATAAGAGTGCAAATTATGATTGCTACTGTTTGTTGTATATTTATGCTATGTATTGGGAAAAAATAAATACCTGAAATGTACTGCACAAGAGACACTCAATAAACATCAATAAACATTGATCAATAAAATGTATAAACCTTTTAAACCAACATAAAAATTCACCTTCGAAGGAT
Organism: Homalodisca vitripennis; assembly: GCF_021130785.1. Lineage (NCBI taxonomy): Eukaryota > Metazoa > Arthropoda > Insecta > Hemiptera > Cicadellidae > Homalodisca > Homalodisca vitripennis. The sequence goes on from NC_060209.1 coordinate 162,717,589, forward strand.
GAGGTAATAAAATGTTTCTATGATTCATACATATTACCATAAAATGTACTAGGTGAGGAAGGAAACCTGAAGTAGGGTCATATTAGTAATATTGTGAAGGATTGTCAACTGTACTGATTTGAGTATTCATTCAGCTTTTACCGATGAAGTACATAAGTAATACTCGTTGCGCATTTTCTTTGCCTCTAGAAAGGCAAATAAAGTGACTTGGTAATGAATACATAATGAGCACTTTAAAAACACTTAAAGTTTAAAGATTCTGTTTCTTTTGAAAATACGACTTTATTTTTTAAACATGCAATTGAAAATAATAATGTGAGAAAACATATTCATTACACTTTTATTGTTGTAGTAACAAAAATGGCTTGGGATTAAATTGCATACATTTCATACGAACTCATACAAAAATTTTCACGGCCAAAATATACATAGTCGTATCGTAAAATAATAGTTCTATATATAAATATTTTTGACTGCAATTTCCAAATTAGTTATTTTAATAAAGAAGTAATCTGGTAAAATATCTTATTTCTGACTAATTCTAGTAGAACCAAAATAAAACATCTTACACTAAATACTTTTTACACCTTTTAAGAGCGTATGGAATACAAATAGTGAAAAGAATATACTGCAAATCATTCAATAAGAGCAATATTGAAATAAAAATTACAATTCTTGGTAAAAGATTTGATCTGCAGTATAGTGTATAATAAGTTCATTTGTTACTATACAATCCATAAGATATTTCCCACGTCTTAGCAGATCCCTTTAAATCAGATTGGCATAAACACGAAAAACATTCCATACAGCCTTGATATGAGCGATACCTGTTGCCTCCAACTGCTAAAGTACTTTTGAGTTCTTGAATGTCAGACCAATTACATTTAATAGATACGAGTGGGCATCTAAAGAACAATGCCGCGTTGCAACGTTTTTCATAGCTACCTGTGTAATAATATGAATGACTACTCTAAATCATGCCAATTGATTAGTTGATATTTAATTTGTTGCGTTTTATAGATTTATATCCTTTAACTCTTTCCGAAAACTAAAATTTAAAAATTATCACTAATGCGAGTTGTCTTCGCATTAATCTTAATTAATAAATCTTAATAAATAACAAGTGCATACCATACCACAAATTTTGAGTTTACTACAATTGAGGAAAAGAAATTTGGTGTAGCTACACAACAGTGGTTTAGCGGTGAATATATAGCGAAAACTTAAAGTTAGTACTACAAGTCTCTTTATAATCCAGAGTAGCTTAAACAATGTCTCCATATTAAAAATCAAAACTCAAACTACCTTTAAACCATGCCGTGTGGAAAAGAATCCCTAAATCCAGTTTTTTTTTTTACTATATGCAGTGTTTTTTACGCAGTTTCCTTCCCACATTTTGTGATTTTTTTTATACATACGGACTTCAAATTTTATATTACAGCTTTTTTATACCTTAATATATAAACTGTGTTTTTAGTGTATTTAACAAAGCGGAGTTATGTAAAACAAATTAAAATTAACAAAACATTCTAGTTTTTAATAGGTTTTAATACATCGTTTTGCTACAAATAAATATTTTTAAATTTCATTTAAAACACCTTTTAGATAAATTTAAGACCCCAAAGACATCAGATAACAAATTTCGTACTGATTAAACAGATAGTTTCGTAGAAAATGTTACTTTTATGGGGGTCTCGCCTGGCTTGTTGGGGAGACAAATTTGCATTTTTCTGTTATATCAATAAATTCGCAGAAAAATTCAATAAATCATTTGTTACAGAACAATGAAGTATCAGTTCAGTGAAGCGAAGTCCGATGGTCTGGGTCTCCTGTGCTGACCTGTGCATGGGAAATGTCCTCGACTCGAGCCCAGCCCCTTGCCGCGAGTACTTGCACCCTGTACCCTGTACTCTGGTTACGGTGCTTGGTGGCGCCTCTACGAACAATTCGCATGCGGAATATTGCAACGTTCAAAAGGTCAAAAATTCGACTGGCATAGTGCCGTGAATGCCAAGTCTATGAAAGATACGTGAAAAGGTAGAATGATTTCACCGAGTGTGGACTTTAGGAATTCTGAACACTGCAGATAAATATATACGAATGATAGGAAAAGTTAAGAACTGATGATCCTCAGCTCTAAGGGTGAAGTAGGAGGTGTTCAAAGGTATAGTGTTTAGGTAAAAGGGTACAGGAAGAAATACTTTGAAAAAGACATACGACGAGTTAAGGACAAACAATCCTCACCTCTAAGGGGGAAGAGGAAGGTATTTATATAATAATAATAATAATAAACTTTATTGTGAACAGAAAATGCACACATTGTATCACAATCGTCCTACCTAACCTAATCATTCACACTGACAATACACCATTCAGACATACATTGTATCACTCACGCCTCTTTCACACGATTTACAGGCCCGGCAAATTTATTTGTTTTGATGGTCTTTGAGAATTTTAAGTATAGGTTTTAGCTACAAGGGTACAGGAAGAAATACTGGAAACAAGACATAGGAAGAATTAAGGACAGATGATCCTTAGCTCTAACGGTGAAGAAGAAGGTATTTAAATATAAAGGGTTTAGGTACAAGGAAGGTTACTGAAGCAAATTACTGGAAAGAAGACATAGAAAGAGTTAAGGACTGATGTACTCAGTTCTAAGGGTTTTGGGGAATGTATTGAAATGTTTAGGGTTTAGGTACAAGGGTACAGGAAGAGAAAACTTACTGCTATATGGAAAGAACCCTGGTGATAAGACTCCGACTTGTACCAGACGTGGAAGTAAGAACCTCATATCTCTAGAATCTCTATCAATATAGAAGATAAGATACATTAACTGTATTCTTCATCCGTGGTACAGAGAGTTACATGAAAATACTTAACCAGATAAATTATAGAATGTTCATTATACAAAGCAAATTTTTGTAATTGGCTTAAATTGTAATTGAATTTATACTAAATATTTAAATTCACTTAGTTTGTTAGAAACTTTAGCAGTAACGTGTATACATAACCCAAACAGAATTCTCGACGTGTTGGTAAAACAATATATTGACAACAAAACAACATTAAATTGATGCCGTTAATAAACAAAATCGTGAAGCCTAACTAACGTTCGTAGATGAAGGGGGATAAACTATCCATAAAAACCTACCCATAACATAACAAAATGAGGCAAAAAACAAAAGGGAACGTATTTGAAGTCGGTTAAAAAGTATTAAAATTATTGTGTACATATGTTTAAAGCCCTGTGTTAAGCCATATAATTATATGACATAACTTCTTTCACATGCAACAACAAAGTATAACTGTTGTATGCATACATATTGAGTTTAATATGCGCACAAATTTACATTTTATTCGTAATTTTTATTTCTTTACTCCTACTAACATATTCTGGGAACTGTCAACAAATACATACTTCAGGTATTTACAAATTGATTATCAGATATTCTATGTGATTATGAAAGAAGGAAAAAAAGTTTCGTGATCACACAGAATACCTATGATATATGATTATGTACCTGTATGATATATGTACCTAGTCCAATTGATATACAGGTGTTATGTATGAAGTATGCAAACTATTTGATTGTTTAATTTAAAATTTTACGATGTGAGAAGTTTCTATCACAATGAAGAATCCTAATTAGAATTATCCTAAGTTAAAATTAAATCTTTTTAACAACACGTTTCCCAACCATTTTTTAACAGGATTTAAATCATAAAAATGTTTAAAAATTGTCAAATTTAGAGAAACAATATGCGTAAATAGTTGTTTAAGAACAAAATTAAAATTAAGAGGTGTCTAAATATTTACCAACTCTTTGGCTAATGTATTCCACCTACTTTCTATGAATCAAAATAAACATTCTCATGAAAAAAATAAACTTTTTAATTATTGTGAATAAAATATTATTTATCAGCTACATATATAGTTGAATGTTGCTTAAATTCGAAGTAAGCAAATTCAAAATTAATGAAGTTCTTCTCAACGACGGACATGTTCTTGTTTGATAGGTACATTCAAACTATAAATTAAATTCCGAAATTGCGATTATATAAATTGATTACTTCTTATATCCAATATACTAAACTTTTAAAGAAATTTTTAATTTTCAGATGTTTTCAGTCATATTTAGTTTCACAAAACAGTAACACAAAGTACCGTATTACAACTTTGAAAAAGATACTTTACATATATTTATTACACACTCATTATATATATATATATATATATATATATATATATATATACAAATTTAGAAAGTTGAATGAAATGCCTGGAATCAAGCAATACGGTCACTTTACACAAAAACTTCTGTATAAAGTTTGATAAATCAAAGGTACTGAGTGATTTTAGTAATGACGTTATATTATATTATAAAAATATTTTCCTTTTTTAACCGCACGATTGCTAAAGAGATTATTTTATGTATCCTAATTAATTTGAGTTCCAAGTCGTTTTAATCATGAGTTATTTATTTTCGGAAAGATATTGTTTAAAATATATTAAAAGCGTAATAGATTTTTGTCTTTACTATTTAGCAGTGTACTTACGCTAGTTAGTTTGTAGGTGATGAATTTCCAGAAACCCCAGAATCCAACTACTGAAGACAAAATAACAACTATGACACCCGCTATGGCGAGTTTGTTTAGAAACCCCATGTCTGAGACAGGTCAAGAAGTTGTTGGCATGCAGCGCACTCTGTCAGGAGAGGTGTGCACTCGTTGAGCATTCAATTATTTACAGGACAATTGTGGGTTGTGCGCATGACAGCTCTTAGTTTGAAAGTAGGTCTTCTAAATTGCCTTGTCAATTATGCAAGAAGTGGTTTCATTGGTAGCTTCTTGATGGAGGCCAATTATGTGTCGCCGACCCATTTTGTTTTTTAAAGTTTATGTATTCTTCTCTGTACTAATTGTAACTGAATATCTACAAACCTTTAATTTTTAATTATATTTTTTCATTTTAACCAAAAATATTGCCAGTTTAGAAAAGTGTAATTAAACGGGAAAAAGTGTTTAGTATAGATATTGAAAATTGTTCTACCTATACCTAATTAAGATTCTTCGAATCACTCAGATACTTCTTCTCTAATGTTCAGATTTACATTCCAGACTGAAGACTGAGTGATAAACTACATTTAACTAAATTAAAACAGCATAAGCATCTTTTTCTAAAAACTTACTCCGTGAGGAAGAAGCAATTTTTTGTATAACAACACAATTTTGTTTATGGTAAAATCGAAAGATAAATCTCCCTTAAGAATGGAATATATCATCAGTAATGCTGCTTGTGGTGGAAGTAAAAAGGTCAAGTAGGGAAAGGGTTAAAAAATACCAACTAATGAATTTGTTACAGGTTATATATTTTAGCTTGGCGCACATGAAACTAATCGTCAGAAATGTGCATAAAATTTATATGCAGGGGAGGACGAACATAAAAACTTAACCTATGCATGACCTTGGTTTGGCACTATCCCCCCAAACCACTGCCCCTCCTTTCCACTTTTTCCATTTTACCACACCATACCATAGTTACTTTTTTCATGTATATACTATTAAACAATACATATATATTTTGTCCATTACTTTTGTTCTAAAATATCCACTCTGTAAAGACCCCACCTCTAAGATTCCTAAACTCTGTACATGGCTTTGTTATTATTTCGGAGTGAAGAGGATCAATTAATAACATATATAATTACACAGCGATTGGTAGATTTTTTCAAGTTGAATAACAAAACCTAAGAAATTAATTTCAGCGAATATTTTGAAGAACTTTATTGAATATACATCAAGGACAAACCAGCTTTTTCTTGGTATTGTCGATCTAGTATATGATGAGTTTTAATTTTTTTCCATTGTCTCTCATGAGACAAAAACAGAAAGGATAAGTGCAATCCTAAGGGATAGAAACAAGTTTGAGAAGTTTGTCTTGTAGTGAAGAGGACATTAAATACTGAACACTTCTATTTGTTCTCTGTCTCTTTCTCTGCAGTCGTTTTGAAAAATAGAGGCTAGAATCATCAGTTTGCTATATAGTTTGTTACTATTAATGATTGCATGATTTCTGTCCGTTAGGAATATTTCACAATCAGTTTATTTCTTTAAAATTATGTAATTTTTCAGGTATTTTAGTGGATGTAAAACATTAGTTCTACTTTCCTGTATTCTAAGGACAACAATTTTCAATTTTTTTATTACTTACAGATTTTAAAATCAAAGGCGTTCTTTGATTCTTTGATTCTTTAAGATGGTGATACTTATAACATGAAACAGAAAATAAATTACTATAGGGTCCTATTTAAGGCTAGACAATGCTGCTTCATTTACAACCAGGTTACAGAAAAAGCACAACATGGTTGTTACTTTATGTAGATTTTTCATCTGATTGCATTAATTTTTTTCTCCCCGCTGTATTCTACCATCTATGCTTGTCTTTGTAAATTGGCTGCTGCCGTTGGAAATAAAAAATAAAATAAATAAATAAATAAACATGGCACATAAATGTTGGACGATTTACGTTTAATATTCTTTTCTTTACCTGGCGTGTTTTCTTTTTACATTGGTTTCATTCTCATAGACTTGTCCACTCATATTACAAAAATGCAGTTTCAATTCATCTAACTTTTTTAAAGTGTCCCAATTAAAACCTACATTCCTGAAATTCTCACTGACATTGGGATCTGATATGATATGCCTGACAATGAAAGATACCTGTTCTGTATGGTTGACGTCAGGAATACGTTTTAAAATATAAAATAGTAAATATATTTTTCCAGTTTCATGTACCTTGACTTTTAAGTTAAGCTCTTCAAAAATTCTTTCGTTGCAAATATCTTGTCAGAATGATTCTATATATTGTATCCTTCGTAAAATTTTTGTAACTATCCCATCAAATTTACCAAAGATCTATAACACTTCAAAATTTACCATTAAATATATTTTATATCTTGTCTTCTTTACTTCAAAATGATACATTTGTGTTGCAAGAAATTCTTTATAATTAATATTCTTTAAAAATATCCTTCTGTAGTTCAATTTCAGAGCATATTATTTTTCCATTATCTTAGTTCCTGTTTTCTCCCAAGCCTGATATGATTTCTTGCGTTCAAAGAATATCTTGTATTCTGGAGGCAGTTCATTAATTTCTACAGTTGCATATATTACCTAAAGGCCACATAAATTCTGTCTTACTGGCTTTAATGAAGGAATAATGTCTTTGTGGGATAAAAGCAAAGTTAGTCCAATATTTCCAAAAGACAGCAACAAGATAAAAAAACTCTGATTTCTCGATAAAATGTAAGTTTGCCAAGTTTATTAAATTTCCTCGCTAATCTCCAGACATTTACGTTAATGGATCTTGCTGAACCTTCGATTTCTATTGGGGGAAAAGTTATGTTGGTCATATATATCTACCACGTTCCATAATAATTTATAAAACTGGTAATTTTATTGGCTTTAAGAACTCAGAGATATAACTAGTAACTTAATGACTGAAATAGTTCATAATACTTCAATGAGTCACTGGTCTATAGAAGAAAGTTTTCAGTAGTCGTCAAAAATTTAATTGTTAATTATTTCTTAGTTACTACCAAGTGGAGTAATCAGCACCAAGTATTGATTGATAATACAACTCACGTAAATAATAGCATATTTTTAATCTGGCCTGCTTATACTATTACACTTTAATTAGGTACAAGTTTTATATATTTTGGTTTTGTCTAAAACAACACTAAAAGACTTATTTTGTAGATTGAAAATTGAATTGTTTCAATTTCAATAGCTTATATTTCTACGGAAGATTGCTTCGTCATACCAGAGGAGAGCAATAGGTTTTACTACAATTGTTTGCTTCTTCAAATGCAGATATTCATTCGCCACCATTGGTGTAAGGACATCCGATAAGGATGAAGATTGAATAATCCTCCAAACCTTTGTGCTGAATTCTGCTGAATCAGATCCAAGTATGCAAATTTTTTTTTACTTTGTTGGTGTGTATGGATCTTGTTACTTGTTATTAATTCTTAGTTTTTTTTGCATTGTCACTTATTTAAAACTATTTTATTAACATTGTTGTTCATTTATATATTTCTTTTTTTTTGTTCTTGTTATCCATTTATAGTTTTCTGCATTGTTCATTTTTATGGATAGTTTGTTATTTATTTCTAGGTTGCTTATCTGCTCAACAATTATTATCATTACTGTTATATTTATTATAATTTATACTTATTATGTACACTGTCAATCATGTCTAGGAGTATAGAGTCCAATCGCATGTTTGGCTTGTCCCTGTTATGTCTGGGCACTATAATGGTAATTAGCTACCTTGCACTATGTGTATTGTTATAAAGTGGTCGTTGACCGTTGAAAGGAAATAAAATAAAATAAATTGAATCGTGAAAATTTATCAGAACACCTCCAAAACTTCAGATTATTTTAGGCTCTTACAGGTATTACAGTGTGATTACCTTTATACTTGTCGCTGAAAACAATCAGTTAAACGAACAGATTCGGCCAAACGGATGAACGCCATTGAAGAATGGTAGATATCCATTCAGATATCCGAACAGCTACGTAGTTCTGGAAGCCTTCACTTATCACCATATACGTAACCAAAACCCTTTAAACCTTACCATAAAATGTAATAATTAAAGCCACATTAACTCTGCTGGGGGAAACAAAAAGTGACTTCTGAATCATTAATAACTGCAAGGGAAAATTGAACAATATTCGATATCCACAACTATTTGATTAGTCTAGTTTCGTGTTGTCATCTGCACACAAGCGCAAGGACGTACTTTGTCCTACAAGTCTGAAGTACTGCTAGATTAAACTTGGAATCAATTAATTAGTTTTAGATCAATACGAGATCTAATATTAAGAATGTTTTCTCTCTGTTTTAAAACATTAATAAGTATTCTTAATTTAATAAAAACACATTCACGTTTTTTAACACTATTACTAAGTAGCACAAGATATAACTACAATATAAAATATTCGTTTTAACAGGTACTTTGTAACCTTTGTTACTACTCAGAGCTTCTTACTTTTTGTTTTAAACTTTATTGTAGTTTAATGTTTTTAAACTAGAACGCCAAATATAATTTCATGTTACTCCCCATTTAGCCTAAGATGGTTATAGTTTTAGAACACTTATTTGGATACTGAAAAGTAAGCAGTAAAACTTGCATTAAGGCATTTTGTTATAATCTGTACAACACAATTTAAGAAACTGTGTTGGTAGGTAAATGTGTAAAATAGTGAGCTGTTAAATACAGTACCACGTGTCGTATGTTCCTATCTGAAATTATAAAATATCCCTTACCATCCCTTGTGGGGGGTTTTTCAAGGTTGAACATATTTCTTTAGTGACTTCTATGGGGTAAAAAGTGTGATTTTCTGTGAAACAAAATACATAACTCAGTTGCTATAATGGTGGTCTAAAACAAGCTCTATATATTTTGGCTGTACCCTGGCGTTTTAAGTTTTGTTGCAAAGCCTATAGAAACAAGACCATAACAAAACCAATACGTAAATGTTTAACAATCAGCTTTTAAATTATTTTGACTCCTTCAAAAAAAGGAACAAAACGTTCCCACAGTTCTAAGCTTGCAAAATATCTCTACGGCCCGCTATTACTAATTTATAGTACGTTTGAATCATTGTGACAGGCCACAATTCCATTTGCATGTATTATAAAAACACCTATAGTTTTAGTAACATTTAATACATTTTTAGACATATAATCACTCCTAATACATTACCTATTCCTAATATCTAGGCAACTTTTCCTTACAAATTAGTTTCTTTATAGTTGTAAGACCTCTGGATTTACCGTTGAAACAAATGTTCAGAAAGTCTAGTAAACGAAATTTCTTAATTTTTTATTTATAATTTTTGTACAAAGTTATAAATACAATCAAAATTTTTCTGAAAATAATTTTTAAAAACATTCTTCTATCTATCTATTGCAAAATTATTGGGAATGAGTAGACTTATAAAACGTTGTGTACAGTTTGACAAGACTAAAGATCTGTTTTTTCGCGACAGTAAAATTTAGGCTTGGAACAAATCAATCGCAATTTCTGTATACTGCCAGACATAAACAGAATGTCATTATGTCAAGACGGTGTCATAAAAGTTACAAATCTCCATGTCACTTGAAATAATTTCCATCTGTGCTGATTAATACTGTACTTTATATAAAAAAAATTCTACTCATATGAGTGTTGCAGGAAAATGTATACATTTTTAACATATTTTAAACCAAATATTTTTAGAATGTCTCAGTCCTGAATATTGTTGGTAAATGTATTGTTAATATTTACAAATTATAAGTAACGGGCTTCGCTGAAGTTGTATGCAACACTTGAAGTATATAGCTGAATATGCTATTGTGTCACATGTTAAAATGTCATATCATCCGTTTTTTTTACAAACGTAGTTATCCTGTGAATTATCGCTGTCAACAAAGTTACCAATAGGATCAGGTTTACTAACGCTCAGCCAACCCCCTTTAGAAACATGCACCATCATCAAATACGACGTTACCTATATAGAGACATGCAAAATTTCAAAACTATACATCACTTCGTTCTCGAGATATCGTGCGGGTAGACAGACTGGAATGAAACTTTTCCATCTCAACGAAAGATAGGTTCGCTAACGCTCACACAATAATAAATTTTTTGTTCTCCCATTTCTGTTTCACAGACATGTAATTCGAAATCTTGCTATATAGATAAATTAATATTATAAATATAAAATTAATAAAAAATTATTTACACAATAAATAACATGTATAATGGCGATTCATTCACTTACAATACATTAAAACTCTATGATTTATTTATGGTATATTACTGCGTTAAATAGATCCCTAATTATACTCAATCAAGCGCGGTAATTAACTATTGTACGTATCCAGTTCAGCATTGACCGATCCATATTAGTACACTCCATTGCACTGATAGGATGGCCTCAGGGGGGATTAAATTGTCTTCGGCGAGGAAACCGACCCTAGAGCTACGTTAAAACCATTAATGTAATGATATAGACTAGGTTCCAATATTACTATGAAACTAAAAGCTAATACCAGTGTGAACAATAAGATTTGAAAGATTAATTTTAGAGGTTATTGTAAAATAGAGATAGTAAAGCAGCACGATAAAAGTTGTAAATTTTAAATTTCCGATTACAATGTAGTAATACCATTTGTAGTTGAAATCCTATCCAACTCGAACGGTTCACCACATGTAAGCTTTAAGTGATTCCGCAGAGCCAGCCACTGACAAAACTTGCCTTGGCTGAATACGAATAGCGTAGTGGTGAAATTTATCATTGGGTCGAGAGCCGTATTCAAACTAACCCAGTTTTCAAACTAACTTTTATTGGGTTTCAAAACCAATTTAAGAAGGAAGCCCATATTATTCATACGTACATTGATAGTACGGTGAGTGGTTTCTTTGACATTGAAATAAAGCTGCCGTCCTGACATTTTAATGAAGAACCATAACACAGCTACAGTACTGGGAGAACGTAAACGAATTTCTTTGTTGCATGTGGATATTTTTCCAATACCTATCAATATCATATTTATATAAAGTGGACATGACCTAGTGTTAGATTTTTTTTAATACGTCACAAATGTGACTCAAATACGGAAATTAAAGGTTTTTATTTGTCACACACACACACACACACACACACACACACACACACAGAAAAGATTTTCGTTTTTTAATGTGAAATGTGTAAAATTTCTATTACATTTCGATACATTTCTGTAACTTTATTACTACCATAGTATTCTGTATTACATTTTGAGTAAGTATGGATAACTTTTAATGGGTCTGAATTCCCAAAAGTATTTACTAAATCGACTTAAACTAGGATTCTCATTTTTTTTTTAATTAAATGGAACAATCACAATTCTTTATACAAAATGCTAGAGACTACCAAATTTCATAGAAACTGCTTCAAAACCTAAGCTTTAAAAAATATGATACAAGGTTTTTGTTTTTTTTTCATATTTAAGTACAGTTATGTGAGTTTCAATAATGTAAAATACGATGTTATCAATATTTCACTAGCAAAACACAACTGCATTTGAATCCCTAAATATTGATGATATAAATTAATAAGTCCGACATCGTGGTTTTTATTATATAAAGCTACATATCAGTTTAGAGTTTTATTTCAGTTTATTTTCAAACTGTCCTCTATTCTCTCTTACGCAGGCTCCTATATATATATACTCGCCTTCGGCTCGCTGGGGGCTACGCCCCCAGGCCCCCAAAGTAAACGCTTGCAAATTCGGGGATAAGCGGAATTCGGTGACTGGTTAAGTCCGGACATTAAGTAAATGACAAGGGATTTAAAAATTGACCTTTTTCATAGATTTTTTTTCCGGATTCGTAAAAACTTTTGACTTTGAGGGCATTTTGCGGTTAAACCGTTAGAGATACGACAAAAGTGACTGGACCTTTCTTGTTGGAAATTTAATTTTGTCTTTCGATTGTGCCCTCAGATCTGATCTACGACCTATGGTTTAGCCAGAAATGAGCTCGGGAGAAAAGTCTGCACGGGTCAGCTATCTTGAATTGTTTAGTATAAACATAATAAAAACCGACCTCAAGGCAGTATTTTAAGTCGAACAGGGGGTTTAATATCACCAGGAGACTATCTAGTCAAGGCGAGAAATTCCCTGGGTGGGTGATTAATGTTAAGGAGGTTAAGACAAGAGGGGGTTTAATTTCGGTCAGGATATTGTCTGGTCATATGAACAAAATTCCCAGGGGGGGTTAACGTTACCGGGGGATAAGTCTCCAGGGGGTTATCTGGTCATACCAGGATCTTCCCAGGGGGGGGGTTAAGAGATTTGGTGACTGGTAAAATTCGGACATGAGGTCATGGCAGGAAATTCCCTGGGGGGGTTTAATGTTACCAGGGGGGGGTTAACACATCAGGGGGTTGAATGTACAGGAGGTTATCAGGTCATACCAGGAAATCCCCGGGGGGGGGTTAATATTACCGGGGGTTAATGACACACTTGGGCCTTTTTTAGAGGGTATTGTGTCTGTGAACATAATAAATATTCCTCTGTCCCTATCTACTATTGACGCTTAGCTAACGCTCAGCCAACTCCCGAAGTCACTGAACCTTTTCTGTAGATCACGTGATTTCCTAAATCCCGTTTAAAATTTGTTTTGAGTTACGACCAACCGTTTAGCCGCTATCAAGCCCGGAATTGTAAATTTTTAGGCGAAAATGTCCAATATTTTCACTTAATCGCGTTTTGCGGTCAAACTAAGGGAAATATAGTAAAAAGTCACTGGACCTTTTTTGTAGGTCATCTTATTTCCTAAATAAAACGTTGGTTCTTATTTTGACCTCCGACCAATGGTTTCGCCGCTATCGACCCCAAAAAACAAAAGTTTCGCGTAAAAGTTACAACAAAAATTGTACATAATCACGTTTTTCGGCCAAACCAATCGAGATAGGGCAAAAGATTACTGGACCTTTTCTGTAGATCGCGCAATTTGCTAATTTGATGGGTCAATCAGATTTGAGCTACGACCAACGTTCGGCCGCTATCGGGCTTGAAACATTATTTTTTATCGAAAAAATCTCTGGAATTTCAAATGTTCGAGCGTTTTGTCGCTTAACCATGGAAGATAGAGCAAAAAGTCATTAGACCTTTTTTGTAGTTCACTTCATTCCTGACCATGAATTTTCCGTCAGATCCGAGCTAGCTCCAACGGTTCGCCCGCTATCGGGCTTACAAAAAATGCCTGCAGGGGTGAAGAATGCGCGATTTTTTGGGAATTTTTTTGAGGGGTTTTTGAAAATGAAAAAATTCTCACTTTTCGGGATTTTCCTGGTGGTTACACGTGGAAAGCTATCTGTGTACCAAATTTCAAGTCTCTAACTCATCTGGAAGTAGGTTAGAATTAGTATACGTGAGTGAGTGAGTGAGTCAGTCAGTCAGTCAGTTACACATGCGGTTGTATATATATATTAGGACTCGCCTTCGGCTCGCTGGGGGCTACGCCCCCAGGCCCCCATGATGTACGCTTGCAAATTCGGGGATGAGCGGTAAAATTTACGCTTGCAAATTCGAAGATAAGAGCGAATTGGTGATTGTTAAAATTCGGACATGAGGTCATGGCGGGGAATTCCCCTGGGGGGGTTTAATGTTACCGGGGTTTAAGACATCAGGGGGTTCATGGTAAAATTCGGACATGAGGTCATGCCAGGAAATTCTCTGAGGGGGCTAATGTTACCAGGGTTTAAGACATCAGGGGGTTCATAGTAAAATTCGGACATGAGGTCATGCCAGGAAATTCCCTGAGGGTTTAATGTTACCAGGGTTTAAGACATCAGGGGGTTTAATTTACTAGGATGTTATCTGGTCATACATATACTTCCCGGGGGGGGGGGGGTAATGTTACCGGGGGTTAAGACATCAGTGGTTTAATTTACTCAGGATGTTATCTGGTCATACCAATACTTCCCGGGGGGGTTAATGTTACCGGGGGTTAAGACATCAGGGGGTTTAATTTACTCAGGAGGTTATCTGGTCATACCAGATACTTCCCGGGGGGGGGTTAATGTTACCGGGGGTTAAGACATCAGGAGGTTTAATTTACTCAGGATGTTATCTGGTCATGCAAGAAAATTCCAGGGGGGGTCAATATTACCGGGGGTTAAGACATCATGGGGTTTAATTTACTCAGGATGTTATCTGTCATACCAGATACTCCCGGGGGGGTTAATGTTACCGGGGGTTAAGACATCAGAGGGTTTAATTTACTCAGGATGTTATCTGGTCATGCAAGAAAATTCCAGGGGGGGTTAATAATTACCGGGGTTAAGACATCAGGGGGTTTTAATTCACTCAGGATGTTATCTGGACATACCAGATACTTCCCGGGGGGGTTAATGTTACCGGGGGTTAAGACATCAGTGGGTTTAATTTACTCAGGATGTTATTTGGTCATGCAAGAAAATCCCAGGGGGGGTTAATATTACCGTGGATTAAGACATCAGGGGGTTTAATTTTCTCAGGAGGTTATCTGGTTCATACCAGATACTTCCCGGGGGGGTTAATGTTACCGAGGGTTAAGACATCAGTGGGTTTAATTTACTCAGGATGTTATCTGGTCATGCAAGAAAATTCCAGGGGGGGTTAATATTACCGGGGGTTAAGACATCAGGGGGTTTAATTCACTCAGGATGTTATCTGGTCTTTACCAGATACTTCCCGGGGGGGTTAATGTTACCGGGGGTTAAGACATCAGTGGGTTTAATTTACTCAGGATGTTATTTGGTCATGCAAGAAAATCCATGGGGGGTTAATATTACCGGGGGTTAAGACATGAGGGGGTTTAATTTACTCAGGAGGTTATCTGGTCATACCAGATACTTCCCGGGGGGTGGTTAATGTTACCGGGGGTTAAGACATCAGTGGGTTTTAATTTACTCAGGATGTTATCTGGTCATACTGGGAATTCCAGAGGGGGGTTTATTGTTACTGGGTGTTAACACACAAGTGGTTCTCTTTTAGAGGTTGTTGTGTGTGTGTTAAAATAAATAAATTCTCTCTGTCACTATCTACTATTGACGTTTCGCTAACGCTCAGCCAATTCCCTAGGGGGGTTGTAATCACTCGGTAACGTAGTAATAATTGTTCAATCCGGAACCAGAATGAATTGAACAAATCATAGGAGCAAAAAATCTAAAACAACCAAAATGTGCATTTTGTAAAAAACACGATAAATATTTTACCATTGAAAGCGATTTACAGGCTTACTAAAGGATATAAGACAAAAGGCTACTGGACCTTTTTATAGACATCATAGTTTTCTAGTTACTGAATGATAAATATTTAAACTCTAATCAAACGGTTCGGCTGATATCGACTCCAGAAACAAGATTTTCACGTATCAAACACAAAAAAATTGCACTTAAACGCGTTTTGCGGTCGAACCAATGTAAGATAGGGTCAAAAAGTCACTAGACCTTTTTTGTAGATAACCTCATTTGCTAAATCAAACCTTTGTTTTATTTCGACTTCCGACCAAATGGTTTTGCCGCTATCGACACCAAAAACAAAATGTTCACGTGAAAATTACAAATAAATTGCACATAAACCACGTTTTTCGGCCAAACCAATGGAGATAGGGCAAAAAGTCACTGGACCTTTTCTGTAGATCACGTAATTTGCTAATTTGATGGGTCAAATCAGATTTGAGCTACGACCTACCGTTCGGCCGCTATCGGGCTCGAAACATTACTTTAAGCGAAAAAATCTCTGGAATGTCAAATGTTCGAGCGTTTTGTCGCTTAACCATGGAAGATAGAGCAAAAAGTCACTAGACCTTTTTTGTAGTTCACTTCATTCCTGACCATGAATTTTTCGTCAGATCCCAGCTAGCTCGAAACGGTTCGCCCACTATCGGGCTTACAAAAATGCCTGCAGGGGTGAAGAAATGCGCGATTTTTTGGGAATTTTTTTGAGGGTTTTAAAAGTAAAAAAGTCCGGTTTTCAGACTTTTCCTCGGGTCATATTGCAAAAGGTACCTGCATGCCAAATTTCAAGTTTCTTGCACTTCTAGAACTATGTTAGAATTTGTATATATCTGTCAGTCAGTGAGTGAGTGAGTGGTTTCACATGCGGCTGTATATAATATAGGACTCGCCTTCGGCTCGCTGGGGGCTACGCCCCCAGGCCCCCAAAGTAAACGCTTGCAAATTCGGGGATAAGAGGAATTCGGTGACTGGTTAAGTCCGGACATTAAGTAAATGACAAGGGATTTAAAAATTGACCTTTTTCATAGATTTTTTTCCGGATTCGTAAAAACTTTTGACTTTGAGGGCATTTTGCGGTTAAACCGTTAGAGATACGACAAAAAAGTGACTGGAACTTTCTTGTTGGAAATTTAATTTTGTCTTTCGATTGTGCCCTCAGATCTGATCTACGACCTATGGTTTAGCCAGAAATGAGCTCGGGAGAAAAGTCTGCACGGGTCAGCTATCTTGAATTGTTTAGTATAAACATAATAAAAAACCGACGGTTTAATATCACCAGGAGACTATCTAGTCAAGGCGAGAAATTCCCTGGGTGGGTGATTAATGTTAAGGAGGTTAAGACAAGAGGGGGTTTAATTTCGTCAGGATATTGTCTGGTCATATGAACAAATTCCCAGGGGGGGTTTAACGTTACCGGGGGATAAGTCTCCAGGGGGTTATCTGGTCATACCAGGATCTTCCCAGGGGGGGGGGGGTTAAGAGATTTGGTGACTGGTAAAATTCGGACATGAGGTCATGGCAGGAAATTCCCTGGGGGGGTGATTAATGTTAAGGAGGTTAAGACAAGAGGGGTTTTAATTTCGTCAGGATATTGTCTGGTCATATGAACAAATTCCCAGGGGGGGTTAACGTTACCGGGGGATAAGTCTCCAGGGGGTTATCTGGTCATACCAGGATCTTCCCAGGGGGGGGGGTTAAGAGATTTGGTGACTGGTAAAATTCGGACATGAGGTCATGGCAGGAAATTCCCTGGGTGGGTGATTAATGTTAAGGAGGTTAAGACAAGAGGGGGTTTAATTTCGTCAGGATATTGTCTGGTCATATGAACAAATTCACCAGGGGGGGTTAACGTTACCGGGGGATAAGTCTCCAGGGGGTTATCTGGTCATACCAGGATCTTCCCAGGGGGGGGGGGGGGGTTAAGAGATTTGGTGACTGGTAAAATTTCGACATGAGGTCATGGCAGGAAATTCCCTGGGGGGTTTAATGTTACCAGGGGGTTAACACATCAGGGGGTTGAATGTACAGGAGGTTATCAGGTCATACCAGGAAATCCCCGGGGGGGGGGTTTAATATTACCGGGGGGTTAATGACACACTTGGGCCTTTTTTAGAGGGTATTGTGTCTGTGAACATAATAAATATTCCTCTGTCCCTATCTACTATGACGCTTAGCTAACGCTCAGCCAACTCCCGAAGTCACTGAACCTTTTCTGTAGATCGCGCATTTGCTAATTTGATGGGTCAATCAGATTTGAGCTACGACCAACGGTTCGGCCGCTATCGGGCTTGAAACATTATTTTTATCGAAAAAATCTCTGGAATTTCAAATGTTCGAGCGTTTTGTCGCTTAAAACCATGGAAGATAGAGCAAAAAAGTCATTAGACCTTTTTTGTAGTTCACTTCATTCCTGACCATGAATTTTCCGTCAGATCCGAGCTACCTCCAACGGTTCGCCCGCTATCAGGCTTACAAAAAATGCCTGCAGGGGTGAAGAATGCGCGATTTTTTGGGAATTTTTTTGAGGGGTTGAAAAATGAAAAATTCTCACTTTTTCGGGATTTTCCTGGTGGTTACACGTGGAAAGCTATCTGTGTACCAAATTTCAAGTCTCTAAACTCATCTGGAAGTAGGTTAGAATTTAGTATACGTGAGTCAGTCAGTCAGTCAGTTTACACATGCGGTTGTATATATATTAGATATATATATAATATATATATATATATAATATATATATATATATATATATATATATAAACAAATTAGACTTCTTAGTTTAAATTTCCTTTAATATTTCGGCTTTGCCGTTTTCAAAAAGGTATAATAAAAGGTATAATAAAAAGTATAAAACAAAAATAACACAGCAACAAAATTTACACAAGTAAATAAATAAACATTTGCATAAATAAATAAATAAACAGGAATTTTTGAACATGTGATTAACACCAAAGAGAAATATCATGAACAGAGAAAGAATTTAGAAAAATAATTTAGAAAAAAATTATAATAACAAAAACAATTGATCATTTCATCTTTTATTCAGACCAAAGGGTACTTTTGATTTTAATATTAACTGATGTGCCTGTTCTAAATTTTCTAAGTAAATTTTGTTTCCATCTTCTGGTACTTTGCAAATACCTTTTCAATGAATAACATTGTTCAAAATTTTGTTTTGTGGCCTAATGCGTGTTGTGAAACCAATTTTTCATCCTGTTTTTTAGACGAACAACGATGATTATTCATTCTTATGTGCAATGGATTGGTTGTCAATCCAACATAATCCATTGCACAATTTTTACATGTTAATTGATAAATTACATTTTTGCTTTTGCAATTAATTTCTCCTCTAATAGGGTAAATTTTCTTTGTTTTACTACTGGTAAAAAAATTTGACGATTTTTATAATTTTGCAAGTATTACATATCGTTTGTCTTTACAGGGTTGACACTTAAAACTTTTCTTCTTTTCTGAATTTTGAATGTCAGTAGGTGGCAATTTGGGCCGTACCAGAAGATTTTTCAGGTTAGTATTTCTACGAAACACTAGCCTGGGTGGTTTTGAAAATAAGTTTTTAGTAATTGGTGAAGATTCAAGAATTTTGTGTGCCGTTCTTAGAATATTGTTTGTTTTATATAAACCAGGAAAATATTTTGTTATAAATTTTACATCATCATTATTTTTGGATTAAATATATATATATAGTCTCTTAGAGCAGTTTCAAAAGAAAACTACAATTTTTTCATGTACAATATTTCGTTGTAATTAACAACTTTGTCAAGTACACTTATAAACATACATATTATATATATATATATATATATATATATATTACAATATATATATATATATAATTATTATAATATATATAAATATATATATTATAATTTACCTTTCTAAATTAGTATAACATATTATTTTTGACTGATAACTATATTATGTTCCTAGTTACACCCAGTCATAGTGCTTGCTTACAAAAGCTTACTCGTACTTATTTCAGTTTCTAACTAAATACACACATACCAATACGTAATGTCATATTTGGATGGCAGAATATTAAGCTTAAAACCTCTAACAGTAAATAAACTTCAACAGGATACTAACTCCATGCATCTTAAAGAAAATTATTATATAGTTAAATCCTCCTTACCTCACTAGTACCTTAACTCTACTGCAATCAAACTCGTGCCCTACTACTGCTTAATTTCATAATCCTTATTGACAAGTAAAAGTCATTAAATGACAAAATCGTTGCTGAACAGAAATAATTCCTTGTCTGTTGGAAAGATCAATAGTCAAATACTCAACTTCTAAACTAAAATAATGTGTGTCAAAGCAAAAATAGCAAGTTTTTATAACTTATATCAACATTAATCATAAATTTTAATTGACCTTTTTAAACCAGAATTATAAAATAAACAGAAATGCTATTTAAATAGGGTTAGTATGTTTGCAGTTTTATAAAATAAATGTTGCTCCAATTACGTTTCCACCCTAATTTTCCACAGCAATCCCTAACATAGCATTTAAAAGTACATTTTTTTAAATCACATGATTACTTTAAATAGCCCGTTCAATTCTTTGTTTTTGTGTGTTAGAATTCCAACGCCAGTTGATTTTGAAATCATTTTTGTTAAAAGGGAATGTGTTAAACCTCTTCTAAGACATAAATTACGGTGTGGACGACCTGCATAGTCGTAGCTAATTGATGAAGTCGACTCTTAATTCTCATTATTAAATGTTCATTTATATATATATATATATATATATATATATATATATATATATATAGAACATCTGAACAGATTATTACTAATATCTGTGGTTGTTTCAGCAAATTTGAATGAATTTCTGCATAAGTATGCTCAAATCTACATAAATAAGTTGATCAGAGAGAGAAAATTAAAATGGTGAGTCGGAGAATATTTTAATCTCAGGCAGTAACGAAGCACCTGCTTCTAATATCGGAAGAGTTAATTCGACGCAATCTCCACTGAGTGGAATTCACAGTAGCGGCGTTATTAGATTAATCTCTATACCATGAAGATTTTCTTTTTGGTCAAATTTGCTGTGCTTCTTAACTAATTGACCTGTTAAATAAAAATAATGAAGCCGAGAGTTTTCATTTACGGTGACAAAATAAAATACCAATTATTTGTAAAAAAAACCTTTTTTGCGTGATGTAACGTATCCATAAATACAATTTTATTTATATTTTAATGGTTTTTAATTAGCCTCGTTCTATACTTGTGATTCAATATACTAAAAAGTCAGGGCCAATATCATATTAGAGGCTGACAGAACAGCACTAAAATTATACTACTTTATTGCTATATCATGATTTTTTTAATATTCAAATGTTGATTTCATTCAAAATAACATACATCTTCACAGTCATACTATTGTTTTAAAAATGTTTCTTTTATAATTATTATTGTTATGAAGTTTTGTCTTCAGATATTATGTTTTATTAAACTAAAGATAAAGGTTAAACACTAATCTTAACGTTAACTTACCTTTTGTAATTCCATATTGAACTACACTGAACTGGAAAACATAGAAGATAAGCCATAACATATTTGTATGAAATTTATGCCAACATCCTGGAATGGAAAAGGGGGAGTTTCTCTAATAACTTACCACATGTTTTGGTTTGATTCCTCAATAGCAGACTTTATTGCCACTAGTTTTTGTAACATCTTGAATTTAATTTAAACAAATGAGAATTTAAAGAATTGCATAAATATTTATTTAAATACAATTCAGTTGGTACATATTTTATGTAACTTTAAAGGTATACGAAAAAATCATACCTTCCCATACCATACCTTTTTTTGGTAGTATAGGAAATTCCATTTTATTCTACAATAAGCGACCAACTATTCTGTTTATAAATATGATTGTGTAAGAATACTATTAGGTGGTCAAATATTCTGTGTATGAACATGATTAGGTGGTCTACTATTATTTATATAAATATTTTTAGATGGCTAACTATTCTGTATATGAATATAATAAGAGAGAAAACTATTTATTGTATGAATATAATTAAGTGGGCAACCTTATTATGTTCTAATACGATTAGATGGTTACCAATTACGTATAAGAATATGATAAACAAATGTATTTTTCAATAAATTTCTCTAAGCTCATTAACAAAAGTATTTTTTATAAAAACCAATTCATTTTTTAATTGCATACGAATTTAATACTATTCTGCTGTCATCCTATTGTGTCCACACGTCACTCTCAATCTCAATCTACGCATGAGAGCTCGTGACAAACGCCCATCTGTGTGCTCAATGAACAGCTTTAGTTACAGTTTAATATACTTGTTTGATCGCAAGGCAACGTGTATTATTAAATAGGGTATCATTATCCTCCAAAGTGATTGAGTGGAAAAGTTTCAGCGTTAAAAGTCGACAGCCTTCAAGAGAGATGTCAGTAGAAAACTGTCTTGTGTCAGTGTTGTCACAGGTAAGTAACAAACAATGGCCGTCTTTCTCCCAAATCATAAAATCACATCTCGTTTCAATTTCAATAGAACTTTGCGTAAGAATAAATACATTTTTATTGACAATATGTAATGTTCTTTCAAAATGTATGTAAGTTTGCCTTTTATAAAAACATAGCTTTATGACACATTCAATATTTCAAATAAATTAAACCTAAGACTAAAATAAATTAATAACTTTTTAGAATAATTTTGTTACCAACAATTGATTGAACAATCTGATTGTTTTAACATCGGAGTTTGAAACTTCTTCATGTAAATAAAATGTTGGGCGTATATCCATTGTCAACATAAACTAAGACTGGACTAGATATAATTAATTAAATAACATTAGGTGTACGCTAATTCTTTCCGTAACAGTTGAGTAAAATAGCGTCCAAAAATTTTCCAAAATGAAACAATAATTAAAGTAATATTATCAGTTAACATGCTGATACTAATCCACTTATTACGATTGTTTGTACGAGAACAAGAAAAATGTAACCCCTTTTTATTTTCAATGCAGTAATGAGATTAAGTCGATAAAATCACATTTTTGGAGTTCAATTAATGGAAAAACATAAGGAATAAAAATAAGAAAAATAACCTAATACTAAAACTAATAACTGAGCTTCCGACTTGGCTAAACAGCCAAAACATAAGCAATATAAAAACGCCCCTTACAACATCTAACAACTTATATGACCGCTTTAATAGTATAATTGTAAATTTTAAGAATAAAAGTAATTACTATATACGATGTCCTATTACCAAATAAGTTATTTAATTTTCATCCGCTAGGTACAAACCTTTGACATTTTCATAACCTGTTACATACATACATTTACAACTTAGAAGAAATAAGAAATTCCCTCTTAAAACATGGTATGAGCACCCCAGAAACTTTTTTGTTTAACATTCTTTGTTAGAATAACAGGGTTTTGGACATTTGCCATCGTGATAGGTTATAAATGGTATAATACAACGTTTCGAGGATTGGAATCTATCACCTTCGTCAGGTGGGGAGCTATTAATACATGCAAAAATAACGAATAGAAGGAAGTAAAGAAGGGAAATAAAATTGTTAAAACATACCCAAAAGCTGCTTGGAGTCCAGTCCAGGCGTTGTCACTGCACAGCATGCAAGTCCCGAGCGCAAATCACAAGTACGAGGATCACAATCACATATTAATCAAATTCTTTGTTAAGCTTCGAGTCTATAAGCATGATCTTAATGACATCACGGTGGATATACGAGTAGTTCCTCACATTTTCAGTCAAAAAATACTGACAAATTTCCGAACTACCTTAACTTATACTCTACCAAAAAGTACTAAAGGTTACATATAATCATAAAAGAATTGCTGCTCAATCCCCCCGGATCCTCCGCTGATTGAAGACAAAGGACATATCTTAAATTAATTAAATAAAATGTTTGGTTCAGAAGGTGCTAGGGTTTATGCACATTTCAATATGTACAAAAAGAGTACTTAGCCCCTTGTTGTTTACAAACCATGTATAGAAGTATTATAAAGTATAATACCTGAAAGGATAGTTTTGTGTACTGAAACTATTAAAAAAACCAGGGTTTATCGTAAAAAAATCAAAATTTAAAAACTTAAACGAAAATTTGTGTATTCTATAAAGGTTAGAGATTATTAGCAATTTCCCTTATTAGCTTGAATTGCTTAATCTTCCAGAAGATATTAAGACTATCTCACATGCTAAATCTTTCAAAAGTCGCAAAGTTTACCATGTCACGTAGCTTGTAAAGTACTGAACTCGAAAACTTTCCATATTTGTAGTCATTATATAGTATAATACACATGCTTTTGGGTATTAATAATTTCACTCATCCTCTCAGAATCCACTTTGACAGTTTTGTTCATACTTTACACCGGAGGATTCTTGAAGCCAAAGAGCAATTAGTCGCTTTTGTCGGATATTTCTCGATTGAATTTTACAGTATTGAGATCTATATTTTTAACATTCTTTCAGAACCATCGATTCTGACATACCCGTAATTATTTTAACTTTCAATAAAACATTTCTCTCTATATTTACCAATATTAATACACGGAGTTAAACATTAATTAGACATAATAATAAATATTATACTCGGGGCTTTCAAATAATGTATTGAATACCCTCTAAATTTCATGGAAATAATAATTTCTGGCTATATATTGTTTAAAACTAAAATATTTATTATTAACGTGTACGTCTTTTTCCGGTCATCGCCGCGTCGAAAGATTACTTACCTCTCGCTGATATCTCGACCTCGCTGTGAAGGGACATCTCTAGTCAACCGATGTTTTAAGAGAGTTTTTGGTTTAACTCCTATTTATTGCAGCAAGGACAAAAATGAACAAAAACTATTTTTTATGCAGTATAATAGAAAAACTTAGATGATGGTTATGTATCATCGATGGAACTTATGTACGCCTAGGAACTAAGATTATAGTATTGTTTGCTGTAAAACAACCAGTGAATTTGCAAAGCAAGCATAGCATAGATGCAATGGAGTAAACCGGTTAACATTCTTAAGAAACCAACCAGCCAGCATTACAAACTTTTAAAATAATTATCATTGGAATCAAACAATTAGCAAAAAGTTCATATTAAATGTTAATAAATATATTTTGTAATTTTTATTTACAGTAAAGAGATATTTTCTCTGAAATCTGTACCAATGTTGTCAATTAAGGTGTAGACAACTTTACAAGAATTTACTCACAAATAAAATATAATATATAATAAGTATTTTATAAATGTATTTTCAAGTGCGGATGTAAAGTCCCGGATATAGCACACTGGGGATAGTCGCCCCTTTGTATCAGAGCTCAACGTAATTATATCGGACTAGAATACGGAGGATTACGCCGTAAGGCTCGAGAGTAGAATAGCTTACCTGCAGGCAACAGTTAATGACTGTAGTGTCAGAGGTCGTAGGTCTTATTCTAAGAACAATATGGACCATGTTCGTACAAATTTTAATTGAGGATAGGATACTACAAAATCCAATGTGTGATACAATATGAATGGTGAGTCCGATACCTTTCAAACGCATTGCAATTCTTGCACCAGATCATGATCTCGCGCGCACACACAAACACACACACACACACACACACTCCTTTGCAAAATTACCGCACCACCTTTTAAAAAACGGATTTTCAACTGCATAAGACTTTATAAGTGGTGTTGGTATCAGTACTACTAATATATAGATAAACAAGACCGTAACAAAAACAAGTTAGTGGAAGGTTATGTATGACCTTCCCAACAACAACATCAGGTTATAATGTTCTAACAGTGTCTGTACTTCCTTATCTATGCGTAGTACAAAGACGTAGCCAGCGAGGGGTCTATGGGGCCCGGACCCCCCCTCCCAATTTTAATTGTTTTCAATAACTTTTTTAGTAAACTATTATTATTGTTTAAATAATTCAGTGTTACTGACATGTACTGCCGAAAGATCGTTCTCGACAAAGAAACGGGTCAAGAACTTTTTAAGGAAGAAAATGTGACCTTACTCTATGTCCACTACAGAAAAATATGAGTTGTCTAGATCCCCCCCCCCCCCCAAAAAAAAGAAGATTTTTCCTGGCTACGTTGTTGGCGTAGTGCAAAGGTCAAGGTGGATTTCAGTCTTATTTTACAGAAAATTTGTGAGCATTCCTTCTTTTATGTACTACAAATAAGTTTTAAATTTAAAGTTTTTCTTTTTAAATGTGCCTCGCTCCTTAAATGCTGCTGAAGCCACCCTGGTAAAGTCTCTAGTGCTACAAGGTAGGTCATACAGGGAAGTTTCAGCAATGTTAGGTATGCCACAATTCTTAGAGCTGTAAGATGGTTCCAGGAAATCGGGTCCGATGAAGGAAGGCCAGGAGAAAACCGGCCTAGAGTTACAAACAAACGAGATAACCGTTTTTAATTTTAAACTCACTGAGGGACAGATTCACGACCAGCTCATCTCTGCAGGGACGGATTAGGCGTGTGAGACATTTTCACACAGCTAGGTTAGCTACAGACCCTCGTTTGACCAGACAGTACCATGTTGCTCGACTTCTATTTGCTCTTGATCACGTTAACTGGACTCTTGAGCAATTTAAATAAGTTTTGTTCACCGATGAAACCAAAGTGAGTTTAAGAGATCAAGATGGACGTATGTAAGTTTTGGAGAAGTGGGGAGCGATATTCTCAAGTGTGCTTTGTTCAAAGGGAGCCTTGAAGGTGGCTCTGATAATTTTTCTGGGGAGCCATGTTTTGAGGCCCGTACAGCAATACTACCTGTTCATCGTCCAATACTTAATTTAGAAAGGTACATACTGGACGTCTTACAAGACAAGGTCATACCATTTTCGCCATTTATTGGTGAACATTTTTTGCTTATGCAAGATAACGCACTCCCACACAATGCGAGAGCAGTTAGACGCTACCTAAGGGAAACTGGTGTGAACAAATTGGATTGGCCTCCAATGAATCTGATATGAATCCTTTAAAACATCTGTAAGACACTATTAAAAGATTTATTCGGGCTCGGGATCACGTACCACAAACTTTACGTGAGGTCGAACAAGTATTTCAGGAAGAGTGGGAAACCCTTCCCGACAAAACCATACAAATCTCATTTGAGGGATCCGTAGTCTTTCCATTTTAAACAACTGTCCAAAACTATTGTTAAGAATTTTAAAAGAGATGCCAATTTTTCGTCTCAAACATTTATTTCTAGACAGACTGTTAATTAAAATGCACTAAAATCATAATTTTACTTTCGTTTTCATGTAACATAATGCAATTTAAAGAGAACCACCGGTTTGTCTCATTCAGTGTTACATTAAAAATTATTTAGTTCCTAAAGATATTAACTTTAGCCACATTAAGTTGTATAATCTGTAAGTTAAATTGCCGATGTTCCCTTCATTTATACCTGTCGATTAGTATAAATCAGTAGCTTAACTTGTCTAAATCATGTCGCATACATTTCTATAAAACAAACTAGATGCTTTTTATAGTTATGTTTATGTCAGATTTACAAATGAAAGCAAACTATTGATATTTAATTTATCCAGTGACACGATTGAATTTTTGTTATCCAATATTTTTACAACGGTCTGTTTAAAGAAGTTTTCATTCAAACGAAAGGGTATCAACAACAGATACAATTTAAAATGTTGTGCCAAATTATGCCCGTCGTTCTTAAATATTTGAAGGTAGTGCTGGATCCAGGGTTATTGTTACGGGAGACCCAAGGTTAGACGTTCAACCCTCACAAATTGCACGCTCCGTTACGAATTGTTTATTTTATGAGAAGACTCCACCTTTCATGCAATATGTACAAGTCCTCCAGATATATATTTACAGTCATGAGGTGTCCACACTGAAGGTATTGTTCTATCACCGAGATTGAGCCGCTCATGAAAGTTGTAAGTTTCACCGTTTCACCTAACAACTGACTGAAGATTAACTCATTCTTTAATAGTTATACGGTAAATATATTGTTAGTATTAGTTCAGAACAATTTTTTAATATATTCTTCAATTATTCATTTTCTTTATCGTTGTATAAATCCAACGAAATAAGACATAATTTCTTAAAATTACATACAAACACAAGCTGGAAAACTTTAACTGTTTATACTAATTAAAACAATACACAACAGATAAATTTATACACGCTGAACGTGTTTAGAGACGAAACAAAATTCTTTAGTAATGGTAAATACTTTTCGATTATACTACTTTATTCTTAAAAACCATGTTTACAACATAACAAACATTATACTACCTTATGAAATAGTAAAGTTTACATTCCTTTTGCAAAATAACTTTACCACACAGGCATAGAAAATAAATTTCAACGCACAAGAAGCAGTTCTAACTTAAGAAGTGTTACAGTCAAATAAATTAATATATTTTATAATTTAAAAACTATATATTATCCGTGTGTTAAAATTTATATGTTTATTTTTTTATTTAATGAAATATTAAAATATTACTCACACACCAACATTGCGCAATCCTAACGAGTGTATGTTTTTGTCAAATGCCTTTAATTATAATCAAATTGAATAACTGTAATTTACTAATCGTGACAATTTCAGTCGTGGACGCTACTCAAAGTCGACGTTAAAGTAAAAAGTCAGGCCATTCAAAGCTTACCAAAATATTTTGAAATATTTTAATAATTTAATGTGTAAGCCTACTGAATAATAAATTCACTCATCTCGTTTTGACATCGTAAGCCACATTAATTTGCAAATTGATGCAACATGTCTAAGATATGATAGTGTATGATAATTTAAAATCAGTATAGAGGTAGAAATTTTCAATCAAGTTATTACAAGGAACGAGTGTCATGGTTGAAATTACGTAATTTGTGTCTTAAATTACGTTATTCAGATTTCAAATACATTTTGTTTACTTTTTTCGATGTATACTTTATGAAATTTAGTATAGCAATATACAAAATTGTAATTGTGAGGAAATATATTCGTACATTCCCGAAAGATCTTTTCCTACTAGTGGGTTTTAACTGAATAACAAAGAATTTTGTATTAAAGTGTACCAGAAGTATGTCAGTTGTCAAAAATGTTAGTCGCTTTTATTTTCACAACTTAAAGATGTCTAGTATCTAAACATATGCATATAATTGCAAAAACTTCAAAATACTATTTCTAAACCTTGTTTTAACTCTGTAAATAATTACGTCTATGAAATACATTTGAAATCTGTATTTCCTTCTTTCATCCAAAAGAGCACATTTGTCAATAAACTCTTGTTATTAACATTTAGTAAATAGCATTTAATTAAGCAATCGGTGCATGATGCCTTAATTGTAAGCGTAGTATAAATATCGATACTATATTTAAGTGTAAGCTCAGTATTTGTAGTTTTTCATTTAATTTATACTACAAATCCAAACCAGTTTCCTTCAAGTATAAATAAAGCTAGTAATGTATAGAAATTAAAAGTATGGTTTTAAATGGTTTAATTGGTTTGATTATAATCCTGTGGCTACCTGATGTTATTCTGCAGCGTCTTAGATTTACATCAATTTGTTAAGAACGCTTCATTCGAGTGCAATCCCAGTAGCTTCCTGGTTCTCTCTCTACCTCTCAGCAATTTTTATTAGGTTCTTTTGATTAGTTCTTTTAATATTCATTTTAGTACTAACTCTTTTACTAACTAAAAGTACTTCATTTCTAATGGATCACAATTCGCATTTTTTCTTAATCGGTCACTGTAGTCATACAGGGTACTTGTACATATTAGGGAAAAACATATAGCAGATATGTGTTGATTGGCAGATAAACCAATTTCTCTCGTCCTCATTCACGATGATGTTTCCAGATTTCAGGATGATCAGTCCAGAGGCTATGCAGAGGATGACGACAAAGATGAAGGAGAGAGTTGTTAAAACACCTCCAGGAACATGGAGCAAGCTGGGTATTGGGGTGTTAGTAGGAGGAGTCGCCATAGGGTGGTTTGCATTTCCCTATGTGCTCGACAAAGTAGTGGCTTCAGTAAGTTAATTTGTGATATGCGTTACTTGAATACATGTTAATAAGAAATAAGTATTTCCAATTTAATGGAAGGTTGTACATAACATTTATTTCAAGATATTTGGATTTCATCTGTTTAAATGTGAAAGGTTGTAAATATTTTCAAAATCCCACTGATTAGAATAGTAAAATATTAGCATTTTAATTGTCTTGGGAGAAAATCCTTTAGCGATATTACAGGGCAGTTTTTCAACATTTCTTCAGTGATTCAAACTGAGAAACTCGAATTTTACGGACAGTATTCCATCAACAATATTATATTTTCAATAAAACTCATTTAAAATTTCATTTAAAATCCAAACTATGACAAAAAAGTAACTAAACATTCAAAAATAATATGTTAACCAAAAAACATAATAACCAGATCAAAGATCTTTCTTGGTCTCTTGGTTGTGTGTCAAAGATATACGTATATGGTTTTTATACTCCACATTGGTCAAAGTTTTAGTTAAGCAATTATTTATTATGGTGCTATGTCCTTTCATATATAGGCAATACACTATATGAAATATTTCACAGGGTTTGCATAATGCCACAGCAGAAAATGTGAAATGTACATTAAATTAACCATATAAATAATTTAAAAAAGTAAATACAAAAGAAAAAGAAGTACTGTAGTATAATTAAAAGTATAGAACATAATCAGTTGTGGCCTTATGATAAGGTTTAAATTAAATAAATATTTATTTATTCCTGTGTTATGAACAGTTTTGGAAGCAATAAAACATGTTCATATAAAATAATTGAAAATCCAACTTTTAGCCTTAAAAATTATAATTCTAAATAGCGGTAAATGAATTTTATTTCAATCAAAACAATTCAAGACTGGCGCTAACTTACCTGTGCTCTTTTGTTCTGATTTTAGCAAATTAACTTGGCACAGGGCAAAGACTCGAGAAAGCTGTGGGTTCAGCTGCCGCAGTTTGACTTCAACATTTATCTCTTCAACATCACCAATCCAGCTGAAGTAATGCGTGGAGCCAAACCTGCTCTCCAGGAAGTAGGCCCCTACTGTTACAAGTAAGATTACATTTACTAACATTAACAATATTAACGGGAAATATTATCGAGCTAACATCTTAGACATACATATATCTCATCTTGTTTTAAAGTAAAACCTGTGACTGCTTTTAGTATAAACCAAATTGTACTGTGTCTTAATAGAATTTTACGAACAGTGGCTTGGATTTAATGAATTACATATAATGACGGATGGAAAACCAAAAGGATACAACCCTAATACATAAAATTAAACATACATATTTGAGTAATGTTCTTCCAGGAAATCAGTCTAACACACAACTTGTCTACAATGTTTCACTTTATTGTGATAAACTTAACTCTTAATTTCTTATCTTTTGCGTATTTAAAATACACATGTTTAGTTGTTTGAGAATAAATGAATCTACCAATTATTGATGAAATGTAGTGCTTTTGGTTTTTATTACAAAAGTTCGTAAAAATTATGTTCTCCTTCCAAATCAAAGATTAAGAATGCAACTCTGAAACTAATTATATAACTATAGCTGATTTGAAGTTTGTATTATTTAAATGATACATTATTGTGTAAAAAATCACAAATTTGAATGTTATATTTAGAAAATGTTGGATGTAAGACGTCTAATACATTTGAAATTGAGATATTTTTCAAATAAGTAGTTTTTAGCATTAGCACGAACAAGGTATATTAAACAAGGTAGGAGTACCCACAAAATACGTGTTGGCGTAATGGGGTTCTTTGAGGTTGTATGCACAGTTTTAAGTCTATAGCTCCTTTCATTAAGTTACATGACGTGTAGCTATACTACATATTAAAACAACAACATGCAGTCAACAATAATATGACTGTACTCGGCTTTTTGACAAATTTATTAATTCTGCGATTTTATCCGTACCATATTGGTTACCTATAATACCAATGTAAAAATGTCCAGTAATGCTCAGCCAAATCTCATAGATGAACATCGAACTCGATGTTCCCTACATAAATATTAGTTCTATACCAAATTTCAATTCTGTAAGTCAGTTCTTTCTCGAGTTATCATGCGGATACACAGACAGATAGGCGGATACACAGACAGATAGGCGGATACACAGACAGATAGGCGGATACACAGACAGATAGGCGGATACACAGACAGATAGGCGGATACACAGACAGATAGGCGGATAAACAAACAGAAATACAATTCTTCAAACCCCTCGAGTAATGCTTCGCTAACGCTCGCCAATGAACATTTAGCTTATGAA
Source organism: Homalodisca vitripennis (assembly GCF_021130785.1). Lineage (NCBI taxonomy): Eukaryota > Metazoa > Arthropoda > Insecta > Hemiptera > Cicadellidae > Homalodisca > Homalodisca vitripennis. The sequence continues at coordinate 162,749,718 of NC_060209.1, forward strand.
ATGAAACATTGAATACACTTGAGCACATATGAAAGGTAGATCTCGAAAAAATATAACATCCCCCATCAGATACAATTTAACTTTACGGTATTTGTACGTATTTGGTAATATGGAGCAATATTGAAGCCACAACCATCACTATTACGAAATGAATATTTTAAACTCGTTGTTTATGTATTTAATTGATAAGTTACTCTCTCTGTTTTACAAATGATATATAATAAATCCAGTTTTCTATTGTGAAAACGTGGTCTGATAAATATTTAAAAGCTGTAAGTTATATTTAATTTTATATGGATCAAACAATGTTTGGTAAACTGAAAACGTTTCCGCGAAAGGACTATTTCATTTATATTTATTTTTTTCATTAAATATTTCCGTTTACGTCAGAGTTAGTTTGTTCGGTTCCATAAGTTTACCAGTTCTAGCTCTTGTGCTTTTCGTGCACCCAGCTCATTGAGCCTCGTGATAAGTGAAATAAAGTCTTATATTGTCAATGTGACTTTAAATAATCACATTTTAAATATTCTATATTGACAACAAGTTATTTTAAGCAATATGAACTTCAATGGCAAACGTAACTTCTGTTTGGAAAAGTTCCGGAGCTGCAGGTTTTATGCAAGTCATTCAACATTTCTTCATGTTCTTCTCGTGTGTCTTAAAAACCACTAAATGTAACATTAACTGAAGTAGAATATACGACACTTGCATCATACAAATTCTTAGTTTGTTCAAAATGTATAATTAAATATACCATTATTCTATCCATGATGTATGAGTCTATTTTTATTTAATCTTGAAACATTTGTATTCAAGGGAGATTAAAGAAAAAACTGACTTCATCGAGGACCCCACCACAGACACGATATCCTACAGCGCCCGTAACACGTGGCATGTGAACCCTGAGTCTCCACTGTGCTCCACCTCCGGTCTGACGGGGGAGGAACTCCTGGTCGTGCCCAACATCCCCATGCTGGTCTGTGCTTTTATCCACTTTTTGTTGCTATAAGGGCAAAGCTACCCTTATTTACAAGAGAATTTATCTAACAAATGTTCAATGCTAAATTAATTGTTATACCATGAAAGCTACAAAGCACGAGATGTAATGTTGTACGGTAACACTTTGTATGCTAAAGCTCTGTTCTCCCTCACAATATCCAAAATATACGGTATAGAGATTTATGGTAAATCCAATTCATAATTTAGCTTTGATATTAATATCAGAGATATAAACTGTCGTAAAAATTGTATTGGACCGTCTGGTCCATTTTGAAACAGAATAAACCTATACAACGTAGTATAGAAAATCCGACTGATCATAACGAAAGAAATATCGCATAGACTGACTGCCTTTACACATTTTGAGCACAAAATCAATATCATCTCATAAAATCCAGAGAAACGCGTTTCAAAAAGTTTCAAGTCTCGATTACCTGTCTTTTTAAGAATTATCATACAGACGGACACACTGAGAAACTTACACAGCCTTTTTGAGCCCAAAAATTGGTAGTGATCTTTCTTGAACCTAGAGAAAACTATGAACCGACATTAAAACTTCTAGATTATTCAATGAAGTGTCATCACACAGACGGGCAGACGGACAGACGAACAGACTATATTTTGATGTTTTGACCCCCAAAATCAATATGGGATTTCCTTGTTTCAAATCTCCAGAACCTTCCTACCAATGTTTAATGCCCAGAGTACCAAGTTTCTAGTCTCGATGACCTATCTTTTAAGAGTTATCATTTATACGGATACACGGAGGAACTTGCACAGCCTTTTTGAGCCCAAAATCGGTAGTGATCTTTCTTGAACTTAGAGAAAACTATGAACCGACATTAAAACTTCTAGATTATTAAATCGAGTGCCATCACCCAGGAGGGCAGACGGACAGACGAACGGACTATATTTTGATGTTTTGACCCCAAAATCAATATGGCTTTTCTTGTTTCAAATGTCTAGAACCTTTCTACCAAGAGTTATCACCCAGACAGACAGACAGCGATATTAATTTTAAGAGAACGATGTAGTGCCCTTAATAATGTTAAATCAGTGTATCATACGTAATTCATTAAGTACATGATGTATTATAGTAGAACACATACACGTAAAGTATGAATACAAAAGCTGTTTTGTTTACCACAGATTTTCATCCTATTTATTGTTATCCTACCGTTCTATGCATGTGTTATAAGACAGACAATAATAGAGTCAACTCAAAGCACTTGAAATCTTTGTAACTAAGCATTAACCTTGAGGGTATAAAGTGACTTTATAAGACTCACATGTGTATTTTATTTGACAGTGTCTTTCTATCTTCTGTGAATAATCGTTTCATCTAGAATTCTAACAACAATTAGGTTCACAATAATAATTATTCAGGATTGGCCGAATACTCAGGGCTGTAACAAACATATGAGAGAGATTTATTTTACTAAGTATCGTCATGACACTCAATATTGTAAAAAAGAGCCCTTTGACTGTACATAATGTTTGATAGTTATTTTTCGTCACCATTTATCAATTACATTTTTGGAAAACCAAAGGTACTTTCAATCTGTTTTCTCTGGAATCCCATACGATGATTGACGAGATCATCATGTACCTTTAAAAAGCTATTTGGCTGCTATTTTACGTAAGTCATTAAGATTTTATATTTGTGTATGTTTGGTGTGATCAATACTTTTAAAATGGTATTCAATTTGATTTATGCTAGGGCCACCCTATAGATTGCGATTATGCAAAAACTGTTTCCAAGTTGTTGTTGATCACTTGGGTCAAGAAGATAACTTATTCCTAGAAGGACCTTCTTGCTACTTCCAGAGTGGCAGGATATTCAGGATGGGTAGGGTTGGGGGTATAGTATTAACAAATGAAGAATGCATCTGGGTCCAGGTAGTTTCACACACACACACACACACACACACACACACACACACACACACACACACACACACACACACACACACACACACACACACACACACACGCACGCACGCACACACACACACACACACACACGCACGCACGCACGCACGCACGCACGCACACACGTGTAGGGAATAGGATCGACCGCATTTCCGCACTGCCACCTAGTGTAATTCTCCAATCAAACACAAATCTTTGCTATTTGTAATGTTGTCCTAAAGTGATTAGTATATTATTTATGTAGTAAACATCATAACGAGAAAAACATCACCATCATCATACATCAAACAACATATAATACATGGAATTGTAGCAGAGTATTGAATACTCGTGAGTCTAAGACGTTAGTATATATCCTGGGAACACGACAGGTGCCGGTAGGTTACTATAACTAGTATCCGTGGGTGCCGGACTAGCTCAAACACTCTGCGCTCGTGAGCATGGAGGTGTGTGCTTGCGAGGCGACTACCTGGCTCTTCAGCTGCAGCCTCTATTTGATAATACTATAGTAGCCGCATGATGTAATCAGGATAGAGTCAATTCTCAGGACAATCTTAGTCATATAACATTAGAAGAAAAGGAATTCTAACACTGTTCGAGACTCTCCCAGTCAACGCGAGTAGGAGAGACCATATTCCTTCTCTTTAGGCTTATAAAACCCTTTAATACAATTACAACGGGAGCACCATCCACTCCAACAGGCATCGTCCACAGTAGACCTAGACCTACTGACCAGCTTTTTTACCCCAATATCTGGACATTACGGTTAGTGATGTGCCACTCCTGGACGTCCAATTGGTTGTCCAGGTGTAAGAGCCACATCGTTCTTTGCTATATCTAATTGCTGTAACCTAATTTCCACTGGCAGGTGAACCTATCCTGGGTTATTGAAAGTTGTATAATGTAAGAAAATTAACACCGTAGTTGTCAAATATCTAGGAATAAGGCCCAATAGTAGAGGACCCATGTTAAAAGTGTTTACTGTTGCTCTTAACAAATTATAGTTAATGCTTTTGTCTCATGTACACTATTGTGTTTGTGTTACACAGACTATAATGTTGAAAGTCACTCTGAATTCATAGCAGATTGAATACAATTGGGCATAATATAAATCATAATTATCAATTCCCATCTGTAAGTCGGTCTTTTCAAACCCGCGTTGGTGAAATTAACTAACAATATTTCGATACATTTAATCTGTGATTTGTTCCAAATGTAATTACATTTGATTAACTTTATTGTTTTTTTCTAGGCAAGTATCATTGTGGGCAACGTCATTGATAGTTGAATGACGTAATTTGGAACGATGGGAGCTATAATTAACGGGTAACGTCAATCAGTAACATTAACAATGAAATGAAACTGTAGCGGCTGTAATTTCAGTGGCAAATCATTTTGTGCAGTGCAGCGCTGAGCTGGTTGTTACATAGGTACCGTTCAGACAATGGCGCGTCGATTATTGGCTACGTCAATTATACTCAGGCTGCAGCTTAAGACACTGACGTATGAAGCGGTGATTATTGGCAAAGAAAAATTTAATTCTACTAATTAATAATTCTCGCAATTACATAATTTACTTTCATCATTCTATATAATAAACATATTCAACTTTGTTCTATTTGGCATTGAACGGAGCTTTATTTCACTCAGTATGATTAAGGCGGTGCAATAAAATTTGGGTTTGGAAAATATTGTTTTATGTTAAATTCATACCTCTTTAAAGTAATTTCCATGAACACAGAAGAAATAGAATAATTTTTTATCAATCCACCTGAAATTACAGGCATTTATATTAGGAAAAATAGGCAATTGTTTAATCAGGCCAAAATAAAAACAGCCGAATACAAAAATGTTATTTTTTACAGTAAGTACATGAGTTAGACTTTCAGGGAGAGACATGTTTTTGTATTCGTACTATGACTTAAAGAAATTATGCTTTGTACTTAAATCAAATTTATAAAAATTAAAATTTCTTATTATTTATAACGAAATTGGATTTTTATAAATATGAAAGTAGCCTATGTCACTCCCTAAGCTATAACTCAAGTACATGCTTTCAAATTATATTCAGCTGTTTTTATTGTACCTAATCACTAAATTGTCTAAATTTTCTATTTTAAATACTTTTAGTGTCATAAGAATACTTTATACTTTTTCTATATTCAAAGTAATTATCTAAGCTAAGAATTTGACATTGAAAAACTCAAAATCTATTGCATAACCGTAAACGTATTAATGCATTAAAACTGCTAAATTGAGTCTAAAAATTAAAAGATTATTTAAACTTAGTTGTTGTTATACATTATCCTCAACATATAAATTATATAACAATCAATATATTTTTCGAAATATTTAGATCTGTATAGTGATCTACATAAGGGTTGGGTCTTTTTTATATTACTATATATTATAACGTTGATAGTATTTTTTTTCTCCGTTGCATGCCTTGACTTGATATTAGTGTCACCCTGTATGTTTCCAGGCAATTCTGCTGATAGCTGAGAAAGACTTTCCACCACCCTTCCTGACTCTGGTTAACCAAGCGCTCCCAAACATATTCGGCAGGTTCACCGACATGTTCATGACAGTGTCGGCGAGACGACTGCTATTCGATGGTATTAAGATTAACTGTACTGCAGGCGCCCTCTATCCCAGGGCAGTGTGCATCGCTTTAAAGCAAAACTCGAGAGCCCTCAAAAAGCTCGGAAACAACATGTACTCTTTTTCGTTCTTTGGTGCCGTAAGTATAATGATGTGGCTGTATTTATTCTCATAGATATTTATAGGCAAAGGTCTAGAGATCTTATTACTAAATTATGAAAACATTATGTATAAAATAACATTGTTTTTCTCATGGAACAAAATTACATCGCCGAAGCATTTCCTTCAGTGTCCTCGGTTTTGTGTGTCAGCAGTTCCAGTGAACCTGACTTAGTGAAGTTGTCCAGTTTTATCATAGTTCAATATTATGAACTCCACATTATAGGGTTATCTTTATGTTAGAATAATAAATCGTAAAATTATAAAATTATAAAAAAGATCCTCACAACATATTAAATAGCAATTTAAAAAATAAAACAAATCCTATCTTTGAAAAAATATCAAACACAGAATCTTAATCAAAATTACAACTGTGTCATATAAGTTTAACATCTGTTTAAATAGTCGACAGGTGTATATTTATTTGTTTTGTTTATAATTTAATTAGAGGTTAATGTTCACACTGAAGATGGTTTATACCGAAACACGTGTCTGAAATAAAAGAATTTAAAAGGGTTTTAGTTTACGATTTATTATTCTAACATAGTTCAATAATATCGTATAAGTACAACACACGTCATTGCAAGCTTGTGGTGTGGCAAATAAACTATTTTCTGATGATTAATAATCGCTCGTGGAGTGATAAAAACGTTTTATACTTATTCTTTAAATACTTACTCTTAAAGGGATATTACTTTAAATCTTTTCAACTTTATTCCAATCATACATCTATTGAATCACCTCAAATATTGTAGTAATCATTCTACGCATACACGACGCGACGGTAGGCGTTACATATCTGCTTCACACACAACTGCGATTTCTAAAATACCCCATTCCCCAATTTTTCAAGATTATTGTAACTGATAATCGATATTACGTCACAGACGGCCAGAAAGGTGTATAAAATGTACATACGAGCATGGTCAAGAAATAGAATAAAAACACATATATTGTTGTTGCATTGCACTTAGAATATACTCGTATTAAATCTTGTTTGGTTTTATTCTATAATAAGTTCCATTAATAAATCTTCTCTATATCGTAACGTTCCGAAGCGTTTACTCCTAAATTTTTGATAAAATTGTAGTACATTAAAAACAAAACCAATTTTATAGTTTACGATATCTCATCTTGCAAGTGTCATTTGTTTCCTATTTAGAAAAACAACACACTGGAAGAGTTCCGGTACACAGTTAAGCGAGGGACAGAGGATGGGCAGGAGATAGGGCGCTTGGTGGCCGTGGACGGCAAGCCAGAGCTCACGTTCTGGAGAGGAGAGTGCAATAAGATCCAGGGCACAGACGCCTCCGTCTTCCCGCCCTTCCGCCAAATGGAGAACGGGAGTCTGACCGCCTACTCCAGCGAGCTATGCAGGTCACCCACATATATTTGCTTTCCTTTAAACCTCAATACCTTTCAAACATATATACTGAAGTGATTCGTATAAATTAAGAGAAGACAAGAAAATTTAGTATTTGACTATTGTTGGTGCAATCTGAAACCAATGTTATAGGGTTAATTGTAATACATCATCAATTGAATTTTCTCTATGTCTATCTTTCCTAATGCATTAGTGAGGTTTAATTGGACTAGATTATACATCCACACCCAAGACACTTTTCAGAAAAATTCTAACTTAATCTGGGCATTTATGCACATGCAATCAAAGAAGTCTATAAAAAATATTTAGACCTAATTATAGAATCAAAAAAATATATCAAAAGTATTAATACTTATATTGCAATATATTTTTAATAATTTATTAGAATAATCGTTTTTTGGGTTATGGCCAGGCCACAATTATTTACTTTCTGCTATCAGTCTTATTTCTGTTCATTCTAAACTTAGGATGTTCTGACTGTTGGACTTATTGACTGTTTCCATTTCAGCGTAAGAAACGCTAAACCTCCTCGTGGTTTTGGCTAGCGATTGACTTTAGTTTGGTTTTTAGTCAAAAGGTGGTTACTGTGCTTCCTAGGTTGAGTGGCGATGTCATATTTCAATACTTAGCTAGTCTAAGAAGCTATAAAAATGTCTCGTCCCTGGCCAAAGACGAGTTGTTATAGTTTCGTTTCAATTTGAACTTAGCAGATTTTCTGTCGTTCTCTTGTTTGTAATTTATTTGAGTCATCAGTTGAATTATGGTACATTAATCCAATCCCTGTGGTGTGTCGGGGTAAAATCTTTAGAAGTCACAATATCCCAGTCTGCAGTATTTGTGCACACCATATAAGTGTCTCGGATCCATGGAGGCCTAACGTAAATAATACTTTAAAGCAAGTATTTTTAATTACTGCAAATTTTCTGGGCATTTTTGGTTTAGGGATAACAAAACTCCAGTCTGTGAATGAAAATCTATCTCCCTAAGCCTATCGGTCTTTCATTATAATTTAATTTATTTCAGTAGCTTCTTCCCCTTCAGTAGATCATTTATGAAAGAATGATTATAATTACTGAGTCATATGATTTGGAATTAAGGAGTATGAGAAAGGTTCAAGGCTCACTGAGGTCGGTGTGAATTATTGTAACATCTGGAAACAAGGTTAGTCTAAAACAAGAGTTAAAATTACCTCCACAGTTTCAATTGCCATTGCGACATATACGGATCAGCAAGAAAATAGAAGGCTCTGTTCATAACAAGATGTCTAGCGTCACTGAGAAGACTGTTAGTAGCATTTTCACAGGATTCTGCAGGACACAAGCTGCGGTAACCGGGCTATCTAAAATTCGTCTCAAATAACTAGATGGAATGTAACTTAAAATAGTTCATAGTCCAAAGATCCGCATAAGTGCCTTTTTAAGGTGACGTAATCGATTTTCTGGTTGAATATCTTTTATTATTTGTTAAACAAACTTTTGCAAGCAATGCCTTTTAAATACATTTTTCTGCAGACGGGAAACAGTTATTTTACTATCTCACGAAGAGTTGTAAGCATGAGTTTAGTTGTATCTTATGATCTGGCTCAAAAACTCTGTGGAATTTAAGAATATGAATTTTAGACAGTCCTTCTTCGGTATAACATTTCTTCTCGTTTTATGACGTCAAAAAGACTGTGTGAGTTTTCATGACAGATGACAGGAGGGAATTACGTGTTTTCAGTCACATACGAATTCAGTTCTTTTAAAAAAAGTGTTATTAAAAATAATTAATTTCTTGTATTGTCTTTCATTTAAAATATTACATTAAGCCAAATATCGTTAAAAATAACGTCACTTCCAGAAGTTATAATTAATGAGCATTGTGTAAAAAAATAACGTTTTTATCTTCAGCCATTTATTTACGCCTGGTTATGAAATTGCACATATTATGTAGTTCTAATTTCCTAATTCCTCTTAAATAGTACAAGGAATTTGTTTATGCCTATCCAGTCTTCAGAGAAGTATCTTCTATAATTTTAACATGAAGATCATTTTAACTATAAACCGAATGAACCATCTTAATGTGTCGGAGATTTGTTCTATAATAACCATAAATATATAATTATCATAGGAAGCTACAGTGATGAGTGATAGCTACAGTGATGAGTGATAGCTTCACTATTCAGTGCCAGAATATGGGTTTCAGTACTGTCTACATTTCCGAACACGACTGGCTATCGTCTGACCGTATGCCAGTCTCCATCATGCCATACAATGTCATTGTATACAAAGCTGACAGGAAGTACTAAGCCAACTGCACAAAGATAAGCGGTTTCGTGTTCGCTGTTGCAATAGATGTAGTTACTATCAGGAGATCTACAGATATTCTCCGGAAGTGTCTGAAACGTTCTTGTGATTATTCATTTCTCTTTTATCTTATTCAATCATTTAGTTCGAACTCTTCGCTGATGGGAGGAATTTACGTAATAAAACGTAGTATCTTGATCATATTTGACTTTATAATAGTGTATGACAACAATTTAACCCACATTATCATAATGGTACATATATAGGACACTTGAATTATGGTTTGTTTACTGTCTTTAGTAATGCTAGCTCAATACTCTACACTCAGCAGGCAAATGTGAGTTTATGGTCCTGATTGTGACTAATATATCTGCTGCTTTACTCCTGGATATTTTAAAGGCTACAACAGGTTTTAGGAGGACTTCTAGAGGACAAATAAATCTGCTTATTGCAATAGCAGTCATGACAGAATTTCAGAGAGGTGTTTTTATTTGTCACGAATCATAACCTCTGTTCGCAAACCACTAAGATCCAAAAATGGATGTATTTAAATTATTCTCCAGTATAAATTGAGCCTTTCAACTCGACCACTGCCATAACGTTTAATATATTCAGACAATACTCACAGGTGCAGTATTTGTATGAATCCGTTAGCCAGGTGCAACCAATGACAATTTTAAGATGGCGGCAATTCGTATTTTTGCAAAAATAACATAACTCTACTATTTATCAACGTAGGCTCAGATATTATGCATAGTAGAACAAGATGGAAATGTATTTAGAACTAGTTCATTTACAACATTGGTTCTGAGATAAAGGTCGTACAAAATGATAAGAAGTAAACAATAACTTCTAATCCTTACAGCTGAATAATCGTTTATTAGGGTTTCAAGATTATGTAGTTATATGAAGAAACCAACCTTTCTTCAGTTATGACAAATTTTTCCTTCTAAACTAATAATGAATCTGCACCTTCAGTTCGATATTTCCAGGTAACAGCTACGCGTGAAATCTACTTCGCTTTTGGCTACGCCGAAAGGGATATAAATTATTAAAGTTTATTAATTATTTTAATATATCCCAACTCCATCAAAGCCAGACTTTCCTAGACCTCATCATTACGAACAACAACTGATTCCCTACGCAGGTTAATAAAGATAAAGATTACTCCTGTGACAGTTGTAACTGACACCTGAGGAATTCTCCTGCCCTTCAATATTACTACTTTTTGAATTGAGGTTATTTAGGTTTGTACTACAAGTTTCCACCTCATAACTGGGGATTTTCCTTCCCCCTTTCAGTCTACAATGCAGTTTAACATTTTAATCCAACAAATACTGTGTTTTTGAAGAATAATAGTCACATTTTTTTATTCAACCATGACTAATTCAAATTTTTTTTCGGACAGGATACCAATTCACACGGTACACGATAGTGGAAATTGATTAATCCAAAACAAATGTGTTTTTCTGTTTGGTGTAATAACACTCACAAAACCTAAAATACCAAATCTGCCTTTTTCGTTACAATTTGCTTTTTGTAAACCCCAAGTTCTAGGACAGGCACTCAGTAATTAGTTCACTTCACCTTTTTTACATATTAATAGAGTTAGACCTATGACTCTAAAAAATATTGATTCATGTATCCAGGGTGCTCTTTGGAGTATACGAGGGACAGCTGGTGTACAAGGGGGCGACAGGGTACGCCTACACCGTCAGCTTCGGCGACACAGAGAGCAACCCAGGCGATCGCTGCTTCTGTCCAGCGGACGATCGCTGTCGCAAGAAAGGAGTCCTAGATACTCTCAAATGCCAAGGTTACTACGCAGTTTGCCTTATTTTAGACAAATTAGAAAAATACTTTTTTTATGAACTAGTCATACTCGAATAATAAATTTACTCGTACTCACAAGAAAATTTAGATATGTATTAGTAAACTCTACTTTAGGAAAACTTTTCTTATTTCTTAAATTATATTTGTTGAAGGAGCACCCTTGGTCGCCTCTCATCCCCACTTCTACCTGGGGAGTCAAGTTTACATCAGTGGTGTGACCGGGCTCAGCCCAGAAAAGGAGAAACACGGCATCCTGATCGTCTTGGAGCCGGTACTCATACAATTTTACTTTATAGCACTCATTAACTACACATTATACACGCCAATAAACAGCAACATGTATTGAATAATTACACGAATATTACTCATACATCCTCTTGAAGAAGTTTTATGGCAATGTCAGTTAGCTAATTAAAACAGCTAAAATATATTTTTCTATTGAGTGTCTTACCGCAATACTAGCCCTTCCTTTAATTGAAGTTTATTATTGACAATGGATTATTTAAAAGGTTAGCAGGATTTTAGACATTACGAAACGATGTTACAAAAATAGAACATTACGTTTCAAAGATTTAAGTCTATCTTCTTATTCAGTTGTCAAAAAACTTGACGTAAGGTTATACAATAGTAAAGAACCCGAGAACCAATCTGCATTGCATACGCAGATTGTTTTTTTTTTTTTTTTTTTTTTTTTTTTTTTTTTTTGTAAACTCGATAATGGAGTTTCTCCTAAGAAATAAATTTATCGTCAGCCGCGTTTATTTTTGTAAGTGTCGAAATGTTATATCAAAAACAGCAAACAATGAACTTTTTTTTTCAGATCACATTTTTTAACTTGATACTCTTAAAACTAATCGTCAGACATATAAAAGTATGTTTTATTGGTGGCTACGATACAACGAAAATCCTTTATATGGTTACCTGGATTTGATTTAACTTTAATTTTCTTTTCTTATGGTTGTTTTTCAGTGTATCGAGTCCGAAAACGTGATCTGATAAAACAATTATTGTTTGCTATTATTAAACCTTTAGATACTTCTCATTTATATCCAATCAAAGCTATCGTAAGAAAACGATTAATTTCTTTTAGGGGAACTACTCTGTCTATTTCACGAAAAACTATAGTATGTGCTAGTAAAACGAAAATGCGTTCTAGGCTCCTGGAGTATTAAGCTTGGTCAAATCAATAAAAAGTAAAGTAACATTTTTAAATGTTTAAAAACTAATTTTTGTTCCCATCTCAACCACTTTCCCTCAGATCAGCGGAACGCCTCTGATAGTCCGCAAGAGACTGCAGTTCAACATCGAGCTGAAGCCGATCCGCTACGTGACGGTGACTCAGCGCCTGCGACCCACGCTGACTCCCCTTCTCTGGGTTGAGGAGGTAAACATTTAGAATGGTTAGGAGGCATGTAGGTGGTGCATCGTTTATACATGATGTTATATTAAATTTATTTTCCTTATTTATATTTTGATGTGGTTAAAAACCACATTAAACTTGTTGTATTTTTCGCCAAACCAATTTATTTTCTATTCAACAACTGAGGTGCTGCTACACGTTAGAGTTATTACATTATTCTAGAAATACAATCAAAATATGATAGCGACCTATATTTTCCAATACACTTTTAACCTGTATTGCACGAAAGTAATTTTTCAACTAGAAGTTGAGTTCATGAACCCTTTAAATACCATTCCTTATAACTTATAGATTCCGATGTTTGCATTTAATTTTCTCAATGTCGAACCTTTAATCATTAATTTTTAGCTAACATTTACTTTTATTTCTGTGTAGAACTTGGACTTGGATGACAACCTAATGGGTCTCCTGGAGGCCTCCCTGTTCCGACCTATCAGAGCTGTGGATGTGATCAAGTGGATGTGCGTGGTGGCAGGGATCGGGCTGGGGATAACCGCTGCCGTCCTCAAGTTCCGCCAGAACAGGAGAGACAAAGTACACGTCCTCAGTGGAGAAGCTGGACCGGACTTCGACCACGAGGTGGAACCAAACCCCAATCTCAAACCTGAGGATCAAGACGGAAATAAAAATATTGACCCTTCCTTTATTAACTTCGAGAATTCTAAACCTTTAAAGAACGAAGTCAACCAAAGTCTCTCTGCTGTTTCACTGATGAAAACCGTATCGACGATGACGTCAGCAAACGGAAAATCTGGTAGAGTCCATTCGATTGAATCCCAAACACCGACTTTAAATGGAATCACGACGAATGGTTTTGGACCGAAAAATCCTCCGAAATCATTAGATCTTTACGTGTCTCTTGCAAATCACGATCACTCGAACACAGACACTCGTCAATCCAATGAACAAAACGAGACTCTTCAAAACGATTCAAAAAATCAAATAAGTGTTATCTCAATGCCAAAAATGGCTGAAGATTCGCAGGAATCTTCACCAAAATTATCTCCCAAATTACCCTTTTCCTCCTCTCCATCGCAATATGATCTTCAAAATGAGACATCCATGATATCTTCGTTTCCCCCAATTTCTAATCCGCGTCTAGATTCCCCTCTGTTATCTAATAAAGACAGACCAACTTTGAGTGAGGATTTTGTGCACAAAGAATCCTTACAAAATCCATTAACCCGTTTAGAGACACCCCTTGAAGAGAGTTCAACATTATCTGAGACTGGAAGTACAAAACCCATTTCTCCTAACAGTGGGGAAGAGTTATTCAATACAAATGAGGCCCATGTACAGTCTGGAGTAACTGAATCACCCTTACCCTCCATAAATACCGACGACATCAGAGCTGATAAAGATGAGAGATATGACGCTAACGTGAAACGTGAAGACACATTAACTGACGTATCTGATGTAACACATCTAGCGACGGAAGAAGACATTAAAGCTGTAGAATCCGACATCCAAAAACTTATGTCGGAAATTGCAGAATTGATACCAAGGAATTAAAACCATTTTAAATTATAAATACATAACATACCTTACCTTAAAACACTGTTGAAGTATGTCTGTAAAAGTATTAAAGTTTTATAGTATTTACTACTAGGTTAAGTAATTAGAGATGGGATAGAGCCATGTATTTTATTAATTGAAAGAGAATAATAAATATTTTTTTACTAGTGGTGTGTTTTTTTCTAGATCAATGTTTAAGCATTTCTTTACCAGCGACGTTGATAATATTTCGTGTACGCTCCGAACAAAGGTAATAGAAACCAGTGACTAATATCCAATATAATAACAACTTACATAAATCTTGTAAAGTTGATAACATTTTGTTTTTAAAATAAAATTAGTTAATGTGTCATTATTTTGTTACGTTTCTCAATTCATACCAAAGGTTAAATACTCAGTAGACCTTAAAATTTAGACCGTAACATTTAAAATTTTCTAATGCAGATTAATCTTGTACGTTCTGAAATATTTATTTTTCTAGAAACCTATGTTACCTTAAAATATAATTAAAATATAACAATTCCTTTGCCTAACAGTTTGCCTAGTCATTTCGCTAGTAGGCTATGTAGTACTATTAACATTTTTATAACAGGCCAGTTCCAGCCGCAAATAGTCAACATACTCTGTCTCCTATTTTTAGTTTTGCCCTTTACTCTAGCCATCGTAAAAACCGGACCAAGTCCTTGCAGATTCTCATTAGTAGCACTCTTTAAAAACTTCAAGCTTCAGCACATTTTATTCCGAACCTTAATTGGACTGACTTTAAATATTTAAAATTATTTAACTAAATACGTTTAATATAATATAATATAGCCCTCACAATAATGATTGTCGATAATATTGTTAGTGTATTGTTATAAATTTTAAAACAGTATTGAAGGTTTGTTAAAGCTAATATTGTGTTATTGTGTGCTGACTTTGACTGCACATCTCGGGGCTTCATGAAAAAGCAAATTAAAGAGAGAGAGAGAGAGAGAGAGAGAGAGAGAGAGAGAGAGAGAGAGAGAGATGTAAGCTAGTTTCATTTATTCTGTTACGTAACAAATATAGTAGAAACGCAACAAATGTAGTGAGACACAACAGATATAGTAGATACGCTACATATATCAGATAGGCAAACACGATTCGGGGCAAAATAGTCCAACAGAAAATCAGGATAGTGGGGATAGGTACGGGACTCTTTATTTATGTAGCGCAATATCTCCAAGCAATCCTAAGGTAATTTTGAGACCATTAGGAGAAATCCTCTTGCACTTATCCAGACTTGCGGCTCAACTCTTAAAGTTGGCGTAATTCAAGAGAAAAGCTTTCGTGTCCTATATTTTATGTTTGATTAATGAATAACAATTTTAGATTAGCAACCTCAACTCCAAGTTCAACCTCAATATAACAATTCATACAATTACTTGTTGCAAATTTTCACACTTCTATAATGACTGTACATTGCTTATTGATAAATGAACTTTACTTCGTTGATAGCAATTGATCGCAAAGTAAATCCTAAATACATTTCTAGGTTTTCTCAACTTTGAAAATACAATCTTTATTTAATGTTTACAGTAATATTAGTATCATTTAAATTGACTTGAGATGTGTGATAATACACTAATCATGTTGAATGCTAAAACTAATATATTGGTTGGAGGGTAACATTATTAAATTAATAATGTTTATTAGTTAACCTTTCTTAATTTTTCATAATCAATCATATTTCTTAGTATGTATGAATACATTTAATCGCTACAAATACCTATTAATAGCCTTATATAACTATTACTCAAGGACTGTTATGGTCGAAAAATGATACATTGTATGACTGAAAAACTTAATCTTTAGGTACATTTTTTAAACTAACGACAATTTTTAGTGTATGGAGCCACTGCAATGTTAGATATAGGAGTATGACTTTCTTTATGAGGTTCCATAAGAAATTAAGACAAATACCTCACTATTCAGCTTCTTGCTATTTTCCTTCAATCATCCATTTTTGTTATTGTTTTCTTTAGGTCGAAAATCCCCTTTGTTTCATGACGCAAAATACTCTCTCTATGCATCGATATGATGTTGGCAAGCATCCTAAGACGTATGGTCCTATTATAAAAATGTTAGTTCAGTTATTTAAACACATGTGTGGTAGAAACGGCCAAATACAAAATAATTGAATAATAAAAAGTGAGGGTACCACATAGGTGGTAGCATGCTCGCCCGGCAAGTGAGACATCCGGTTCGATTCCTGGTAGAGTTAGTAACGAATCAGGTTGTTTATTATAAATTTCCAAAACTAACGTACCTCGTTAAGTAATTAAAACGTTAAACCGTTAATACAGCAATTATAGTAATAGGTCACTGAGTTAAGTGCAATCAACTGTGGGTGATTAGTTTTCAAAAAGTATCTTTCAACCACCTCATAGGTCAAATGTTTGTGACTAAAGTGGGCTGAATGTGAAATGTGGCCCCGAGTTAACACAGTCTCGTTCATAATTCAGGGACAACTTGATGGCAATGTGTTCTGTAAATACTGGACATCAATTAGTCATTTTGTGCCCATTAATTGTAACCATTTACCTTTAGTGCATTTAGTACCGGACCACACACGGCTGCAACTGTTATTTTAGACCCAATTAAATTCACACGCGAGCCTTTTACTTTTCGTTAATGGAACGTTGCTCTTGCAATTTAGTTAACTAATTGTAACTGTCCACTAAGTAATGGTTTACCAAACAGCTTGCAGTAGATGTCGATTGGTACGTATTTACTAGTAAATACACCGTTTGTCGACGAGAAATTCTTAAGTAAATATGATAGATTTCCATAAGCTGTCACATTGGTTCCCAAGCTAATTTAAACCATTCATTTTTGTATTATTTAACATCACTTAGATGAAATTAAGTACAATTATTCCTTTTATACAACGCTGTTTTGTTACTGAATAATAATCAATCAATTAACAATACTAAATTAAACTAGTGCGACTTATACAAATGGAATTAATAGTTACGTGTGATTTTTATGTATTACGTTCATGCATAACAAATAAACAATAAGCGTACAAACGGTAGTGTTATGAGACCATCAGGTATTATGGAATATAATGGTCTTTTCCTCACTCTGGTTAAAACTATTTTGGCAACAAATGAAGATTAATAACATCAAAGTAAGTCCATAGAACAACGTGTTGTCAGTTGGCTGTTCCGAGAGTAACGATGATCGATGGACAAATAATAGAGTTTCTCTCCCACATATATCCACCTGTCGAAAACATTTAGCGGGGCAACGTGTTGCCCTACAAGTAGTACATTACCAATTAATTACCAATCTGGAACGCGCCTAAATAGAATGCATGTTTTAACCATGTAATGTAATATGAACATGGCCGAAGTTAGATAGTTAAGTGTTTAAACGACGAATGATGTACGACCTTGAAAAGTAGCTTGACACCGAATGTGTTTAGCAAATCTAACTAACGATTTGTTAGTTAGTTAGTTGACATCGTTAAATATTGACATAACCGCTAAAACGCAGAGTAACAAGGCTAATGGCATGGAACACACGCTACAGACAGGTGACATCGGCCCGAGACACTGTAGGAGTTGACATAATTAAATATACATAGTTATTATTCACATAACCTCCAAAGCTCTGACTGTCAAGGTATTTGTTGTGAAATACACTCTACAGACACATAATATCGCCCCGATACACTGCAGAAGTTGATATAATTAAATATACATAGTTATTATTCACATAATCTCTAAAGCTCTGATTGTCAAGGTATTTGTTGTGAAATACACTCTACAGACACATAATATCGCCCCGATACACTGCAGAAGTTGATATAATTAAATATACATAGTTATTATTCACATAATCTCTAAAGCTCTGACTGTCAAGGTATTTGTTGTGAAATACACTCTACAGACACATAATATCGGCCCGATACACTGCAGAAGTTGATATAATTAAATATACATAGTTATTATTAACATAATCTCTAAAGCTCTGATTGTCAAGGTATTTGTTGTGAAATACACTCTACAGACACATAATATCGCCCCGATACACTGCAGAAGTTGATATAATTAAATATACATAGTTATTATTCACATAATCTCTAAAGCTCTGACTGTCAAGGTATTTGTTGTGAAATACACTCTACAGACACATAATATCGCCCCGATACACTGCAGAAGTTGATATAATTAAATATACATAGTTATTATTCACATAATCTCTAAAGCTCTGACTGTCAAGGTATTTGTTGTGAAATACACTCTACAGACACATACTATCGGCCCGATACACTGCAGAAGTTGATATAATTAAATATACATAGTTATTATTCACATAATCTCTAAAGCTCTGATTGTCAAGGTATTTGTTGTGAAATACACTCTACAGACACATAATATCGCCCCGATACACTGCAGAAGTTGATATAATTAAATATACATAGTTATTATTCACATAACCTCTAAAGCTCTGACTGTCAAGGTATTTGTTGTGAAATACACTCTACAGACACATAATATCGCCCCGATACACTGCAGAAGTTGATATAATTAAATATACATAGTTATTATTCACATAATCTCTAAAGCTCTGACTGTCAAGGTATTTGTTGTGAAATACACTCTACAGACACACATACTATCGGCCCGATACACTGCAGAAGTTGATATAATTAAATATACATAGTTATTATTCACATAATCTCTAAAGCTCTGATTGTCAAGGTATTTGTTGTGAAATACACTCTACAGACACATAATATCGCCCCGATACACTGCAGAAGTTGATATAATTAAATATACATAGTTATTATTCACATAATCTCTAAAGCTCTGACTGTCAAGGTATTTGTTGTGAAATACACTCTACAGACACATAATATCGCCCCGATACACTGCAGAAGTTGATATAATTAAATATACATAGTTATTATTCACATAATCTCTAAAGCTCTGACTGTCAAGGTATTTGTTGTGAAATACACTCTACAGACACATAATATCGCCCCGATACACTGCAGAAGTTGATATAATTAAATATACATAGTTATTATTCACATAATCTCTAAAGCTCTGACTGTCAAGGTATTTGTTGTGAAATACACTCTACAGACACATAATATCGCCCCGATACACTGCAGAAGTTGATATAATTAAATATACATAGTTATTATTCACATAATCTCTAAAGCTCTGACTGTCAAGGTATTTGTTGTGAAATACACTCTACAGACACATAATATCGCCCCGAGACACTATAGGGGTTAACATTGTAAAATAAATAAATATATATATATATATATATATATATATATATATATATATATATATATATATATTCTCTTTCAAGTAGGTCAAAGTTTATAAAAAAACAGAAAAACTCATGTTCATGTTTTAATTTTCGAGTGTGTTTAAAACCAGTGTGTTTCTGATAAAGGATTGTGGGAACTCGAAATTTAAACACTGGTTTTTCAGCTTTTATGCCTTTTTGCCTTTGAACTATTTGGAAGAGCCTAGACATATAGTAGCTATTGACATAATTTCCAGAGCTCTAAGTGACAATGCCGATGAACCTGGGCCAGGAGAATCAACGATATAGATATACCGCATTAGCCTAGGGCACTGTTAAGGTTATATTAAGCTTTTATTATACCTTTATACATCCATAAAAGTATTGGAGGGTCAGACGTCATTTCTCTCTCAAATCCCTTGTACCCTCGTTATCACTAACGTTAAATTGTTGATTGCCTTTGCTTAACAATCTGTAATAATTAAACGTTACATAAGTATTAGTTAATTACTGCCAATTCCAGGTTTATGTTTACTGAGTTGAATTCTGTACATCCCATGTAAGTGTAATGGTCTAATAAGATTAAAAGGGCGTAGATTTAATGCTGCTGTGCATCAGACAACTTATGGACAGAAAAGCGATCAATAAAGTTACATATTTTAATCGGTTGAAAGTGTAAGGCGCCATATTCAATAAATATTGAGTATGCTCAGAATATATTTCTCTAAATATTATACCGTTTTTATTACTTTATTACTGTACAACTAATGTAGGTATTAACAGGGTGAAAGGTGCTCGCCCGATTTCCGTGCAGCGTGGGAGGTAACAGATTCCCACCTGGATTACATACTTGTGTAATCTGTCCTTTAGAGTTGTACCATTGAAAAATATTATTTTAAAACGTTTTCATTTCACAATTTGAGCTGATTCAAATATTCCTAATGTCTAAAAAGATATTGTTCAATAGAGTTTCGTTTATTTCTAACTAACTGCATATTATGATTAGTTTGGGAGTACGTAATTACTAACTTTCATAACGCTGATTTTAGGTTGAGAAACACAGAAAGGGATGTTATTTTCTTTTTTCATACCCTAGTAATAATTTTAAAATGTTGTACATTTCTTTGGGCATCCAAATCTTGTCCTCCTCCGAACAGATTCTAATCATTGTTACGTCATTGTAAACTCTCTCTATAGATATTTCAAATATTAAAAAGATTTCGATTTTTTTAAGTACGATAAGCAATACAAAATTCCGTTTGTTATACGAAGCACGTTGATATAAAGTTCCACTCCCGTATTACATAATACGACCAGTTTCATTTCTATGGATATTTATTGGTGTAACTGTATGACAAATACTTCATCGGGGTCAACGTCGCTCATAACCTTTACCCATAGTATAGTAAGAGATACAGCCTAAACCATAAACGATTCTGGATAGATACTGTACACATCTGCTAGTGGTAGTGCACTGCTGAAAATGTTAACACGTCTACCATCTGGTCTACATTAGGGATAAATGGTAGGTGGCCAAACTAACCACAGTGGGCCTAATAAATAGAAAGGTTTATAAAACATATGATTGTGTTACACGCCGTTGAAAATGGCTGTAGATTCGTTTCAACAAATGTCACCACATTTGTGATTTTATAAGTGACATTTTCAACCTAAAACACGTTTGATATTTTTATACTTACACCTTACAGTAAACATGTAAATAAAAGTTAAATCAGCGAGAGCCAAGCATACAAAGACATACTATTTAGCTGATAATAGGAACTTCAGTCTCTTTGTTCGGCAGTTATGTGTAACTATTATTTACGTGTCTGGCAGTTAGTTTTAGGAGTACATTCTAAAAAGATTATCTAACTAAATAATTATCGTTTGATATGTTTAAACGTTTTGATGTCCTCATATTTCGACCACGCCAAAAATAGTGAGCCTGACGATCGATTTCCAGATCGCTCTAACTGAATCATCCACTCAGACATGTGGAATATGTGGGGCGACCCCAAAAACAATGAATGATTTATCAGCCATTGGAAAATAGAGTAAGTGCAAGTGGTTTAATGCAAGGAAATGATCTCGAGTAGTTCAATTAACTGACTTGTTCCATGGCCTGCTATTTTCATCAGACCCACTTATATCTCACATATCACGTAACAGAAGAAAAGTTAGTCGGCGTGTGAATCATAAAATTGATTTGGACAATGAACTGAATGCTCCAATTAATTGCTTTAATTTCATGTCAGAAAATGCGTCCTCGGAAATGGAATTTGATGATTGAGTAAAGTTGCTGAGGTAGAAGACTGTTCGACTTCTTTTGTAATTACCAGATTTGAATTATGGTACTATCATATTGATTCCATGAATACGGTAAAAAATATTAATTATTTAAATATGTCATTGTAAACCGTATAAATTCAACCAACAAGGTTGGTATTTGGCTAACTTTAACTGAATTAGTTTGGTGTTAAGTTAGACTTTTATTTTGTATAAAAGAGCGTTGTTTTTTTTCATTATTTTATTATAAATACCTATTAATAAAAGCAGTTTACCGTTTATAACATTAAAAAGGTATTAGAATAGTATTATCTAAACCAAAAAATCCATAAAAATGCGTTTAATAACCTTTGTGTATTATTTAAAGCTTTTGTCCTGCTAGATTGCCGTTTCCCACTGTGCACTAGCATTGTGTGAGGTAGGTTATGTAAATCGGAATAAGGTTACATCTCGGCGACTCATTCTGTCCATTTTCTCCATATTATGTACTAAAGGACTCCACCATTATTTTAAGTTTTTTTTTACCAGTAAGAAAATATGTTGTATTGATCCCTGTACTGAATTATAGAAACAGGATATCACGTTCAAGGACTATTTCACCGGCTCTACAGTAAGAGGTCCAATATTTTTAGACCCAAAATCGCTAAACCCTAAAAGTTGTGAAATCTAAAAGCACGAATGTGCAATGGCAGGCCGCTATTAGTTGTTGACAAGTGGTAAAACTCTTTGTGACAAAACGTTAACAGTTACGATTCGTTACTAGTGTGACAACTATTGGGTTACTAGCAAACTTTAAACCGGTCAACCAGTTGTAAGAGAAGACAAAATAAGAAATATTTATCAAAAAAGTGGAATCGAACACACATCAATTTATTAAGAGTAAACTTTATCTTCCTTCTTGTCTGTCATTGTCGAAATTGTTTTGTTTACACTATTGGTCTGACATCAACCAAGATGGCGGTGCCAAGTTTGATCAATAAGTTAGCGGCGTGAGGTACGGACGTTGTGAAGTGTAAGTGAGAAGCGGGATATCCGTGACGGCTACTCCTGAGTTATTCAAGGATTACAGGTCTATTGAATGACTGGGACCTCTGTAATATTGACACGGCCAACCCTTGACCTTGGCTCTTATATGGATTGATGACTCATGACACGCATATCTCGGCTGTAGACAATGGTATACAAGCAATACCATCTATAAATGTACATTTTTACCACTATCGGTGTTTTGTTTTAAGTAACTTGAAATTAAATTACTTTAATATTTACATAAAATATTTGATATAGGCCTGAGTTTATCGTAACGGTATAAAAAAATATAATTATGTAGCACACTGCATGAACTTTCTTTTATATTCCAAAGAAGTGTAACACCACTTCAACTAGTTTAAATCTGTTTGTAGTCTAGGTGTCTCTGATTTGGAAGCGATGTAGAGAGTCCGTTTTGAGCTTCTTCGTCGCTGACTGTTTTAGATCTCTTCAGATGGATGTTGATTCCAGATTCCAGGAGTCAAATTTGTCATAGCATTAGGCTTCAGACGCTGCACTAAGTGGAAGGTGAAATGGAGCTGAACTTACGATCGTACTGGATCAACACTTTCCTCCATTGTTCTACATTATAGTAATACTTATTGGCTGAGCGCTAGCGAAGACTATCACTTGGGGTTCTGAATAGGGTTCACCTCCGTATGTCTGTCTCCCCGCACGATATATGAAGTACATTTCAATGAATGCGTTTTATACTTAATTGAGCCCATTTTTGTCTTGTTAAACAAATAATGTCATGAATATTCAAATTTAAATTTTAACTGCTAATTATTAACTCCTTCACTCCATTGTTTAAAAATAAGATTTGTCTAAAAAATACTGTTGAAGCCCATTTGTATTATAAAAGATGAAGATGTTATCAAATATGGAAATTATTAAAGAACAAAGGATTGATTTTACCAGAAACCATTGGGAAGAGTGTGTGTCAATCAGGTACGAATTTCAGATAAATTTCAAGGTATACAAGGTTACATTTTAGAAATCCCTGTTAACTATTTATTAAAATCTTTAAAGTTTTGTAAAATGGTGTTAATAATGGAATGCGTAAATAAACACATCATTTTCTAAATTTTTCTATTCAGCATATCAATCATATTCCGAAACTTATCATGAATAGTGGACCGAGATTCATGTAATTCAAATATCTAGAACAAGACCTTCTAGTCATAGATTTGCATGACAAATCAAACCCATAAGTACTTCAGTTTGACAATACAGATATCCCTCCATCCGTACCGAGAGTGTAACTCATTGTCGGGAGTTACCTTATGGTATCATAATTTATTTATTATTGATTATATATTGCACTTATTTGTTTTGTTTACTCGTTATAGTATTTTAGTAAAATAAAATACATTTAAAATACCTACGAGTGACTGGGCGTGCTGCTATAATTGCCACTGTTCTGTGGCATTTCTATAAACATTTCCATTCACCTGAAGATGAATTATATTAAACCTATTTTAAAGATCCAACCAGCCCCACCGGTAGGACTCAAAACCTGCGCAAGTCACTAAACAATATAATTTGGTCGAGGATACTGAAATCAACAATGTGGTTGAAGACAACATTTTAACTGGGTGTTTATGAGATTGGGTGTGAGTTTAGGTCCTAGTTGGTTGGTTGGCGAATACAGACCTATTGTGACCTGTATTTTGCAGTTCAGTTTTAATAATTAGTGTTGTGTTTTAGAGTAATGCAATTGACACACAACATGGTGGTTGTGATTCCTGACTTATGCGTATCATAACGCTCTGGTACGATTTGTTTATTTTAACTTAGATTGTAATTATGTGTTATGTTAGATATTCACCCGAGGAAGAGATGAGATTTGCAAATCTCGAAACGTAATGTAATGATTTTTAAAAATCTTTGAACGATGGAAAATGTCCTGTAAAATCGTGTTTCCTTCACAACCCTTCCATCGTCAAAAACAAACTTAAAAAAAAGGCCATAGTATTATTCAATAAAGGGAAATTGTCAAGTGTTGCCTTCTAGCTAAATTGGACATAGACTATCTCCAAGAACTGCGTCAAGTTCATAGGGGTGCTGGATGAAACGTATATCAAAAAGGCGGAAAGACATTTTCAAGAATATGAGAAGACAGACTTATTTGGTTAAGACAAGATTAAAGGATAAACTTGAAAAGGTAAAGGATACAGATAACCCTTCTTATGCCTCTGGCCACTATTGAGGATAGTTTATACATTTATATAGCTTGGTGTTGGGTGTGAAAGAGATGTTTGTTGATTGATTATCCTAAATTTATGTTTTCCCCGCAAAAGGTAAATTTTCTCAAAAACTAGACAAGGTATTGCAGTTTTGTTTTTCCTAATACATGTTCCTTTAATATAAGCCCAGGAAACGCTCATGGATGTATTTATAAAGTTTTCAGTAATCTATAAAAGTTATACTTTTAGAAAAATGCTACGACTTTTTTGAAGAAATGTACAGATTATTTTTAAGACATATACAGGCTATATGCTCATTTGCAAAAGGCAATTATAAGAAAAACTAAAATCTTTTAATGATCTTTATTAGTTACATATAAAAAATACATCAGATTAATACAACTTAAATGGCGCAGGTAGGGACCCGACCTCCCTACCTTAATACTATGCAGCCTAAAAACATTATTCAGTACTTGTGGGAAGAAATGTATTTGTGAGATCTGAAGCAAATCGGCGTGTTTTAATTATTGTATTATTACGCTATCCATTTAGTTTGCATGCGGTTTCTTGTTTCTCTATGTATAACAGATCATATTTCATGAAATGACAAACACATTAGTCAATTAGAAATTAAGTCACGAGGCTCGCGATATGTGAAAATTGAGGATCTGGAATTATGTCAGTATTGTCAAACCAATACTAAAATACTTTAACTTAAGAAGTTACTCTAAACGGATTTATTTAATTCCGTTAGCAATAAGTTTAAATATTACTTTCGTATGGTTTTATGAAGAAAAGTTAAGTATATTATTTGTTTATTCCTTTTGCGAATAATAAGTAGGACACGGAGGAAACCGAGTTTGGAGAGAAAACTTAGAGCAGAGACAGTTGTGTTCTGGCCCTAGGGTGTACCATGTGTAAATCTGTATCTCTTGATATACGGTGCTTGCAGGTTCTTTGGTTTCTTTTTAGTGGTTTCTTCCTTGGGTTAAAACAAACAACACATTTATTATTTATAAACTTTAAAAGAGCTTAGTTTGCAATCTGTCTGAGTACATTTTGTTTTACAGCTTTAGTTTCAAACCCACTAAAGATATTACCTTGTACATGTGTTTTACGATAGAATTTTATATCTGCCTTGACCCAGAAGCACATTTCAAAAATAATTTAATTTGTAAGTATTTAACTTTTATATAGCAAAATAGCGGATAACAATCTTTGTTTTGGCACTTCCAAATATCAAAATATGAATTTTGTTTACACAGATGTTATAAAAGTTTGTAACGCTACCAATAATATTTTCCGGAAAGCCTCGCCCATAGTCAGCACCAGAAGGAAGGTTGCTGGAAACTCTGTCTGCTTACAATCTTTATTTATGATGAAAACTTGCAGAAAACCTCATCGAGCGGCTGTTGAATCTAAGATTTGCATAATAAGACGAGGTATGTGGTGTACTCTCAGTCCGCCAGTACTATTTTTTGCGTTGGACATTGTACTATTGGCCAACGGCGCAAGTAGACCTACTATGTGCCTTCAGAGCTCCTCAGCGCGAAAATAATCGCTCGCGCCGGCTAGTCATGCTGGCTACGCGAACTTGCAATATTTCGTTAATTCACCCAGGTGATTCGACATCCTGATCACCTTACGAAGCCACTATAACATTCCTGCTTACTTCTTGATAATGTTTCAGTTACCTCAGGAATGGCTTAATTAAGCCGACATGCTGATCACCTTACGAAGCCACTATAACATTCCTGCTTACTTCTTGATAATGTTTCAGTTACCTCAGGAATGGCTTACGTAAGCCGACATGCTAATCACCTTACGAAGCCACCGTAACATTTTTGCCTACCTCTTGAGAAAGTTTCACAGCTAATTCAGGAATGGCTTAAATATCCAGTGGCTGACGAGCCACGCCAAAAGAATAATACGCAAGTGCAACTCGGGTCTCGATCTTGGAGTTTATTGCATGCGACTAAATTACCCTTATGGAAATGTTGAGTGAACCTGCCTCGTGAGATTTCTTCCGCAGTTTTATCACGTGCTCTGTAGAAGGGGGGCAGTGATTGCTCAATATTTAATCATGATAAGAGTGGTGGCCTAGAAGGCCAACTCTATCAACTAAAATGGTCGAAATCGTCATTGTCACCAGACAGACAATGGGCACAGAGGTCCAAATCCGAGCAAACTGGAAAATATCGAGAACTGGATAGCCAGGAAGCTTCTCGGTGTGTGCGTTTTGGGAACATGTTTCTGGCGCAGCAGATGAGAGGAACCAAACGGTCAATGGTTCGGAAAGGGGCAGTAGGACACCTTAAATATTACGTAGAAAGAGTTCTGAACACCACAAAACCATTAAAAAGATAACGAACATCGGTGTTTACCAACCTGTTGCCAATGGCACAGTGCAGCAGTTACAACGGTTATCGCAAGATAACCAGATCAAGCAACGTCGAGCGTGCTACTGCTTATATGGGTGACCGCTGACCGATGCTGTCCTTGCAAGCATCCCGCCTGCCCGGCCATTGGTGATGGTTAGGAAGTCATCTTTAAGCCGTTGGCCCCCAAGTTAAGTGTTAGAGAGGGCTTCTTAGCCCTAACTTCGCCTGGTAAAACAAGACATCTTTACTTTACTTTACTTAACCTGATGGAACGAATTACTGTAGGTTGCTTGTGTACTCTTTGGAGTAAGATTCGGTAGGCATCTTCCTTAAGCAATACGAAAAGCAGCCCTGAGATTAACAAAAGCTGTGTTTGGCAGTTTTTAGTGGGTGAATGTACCACTCATCAGCTCCACAGTGAGTGCCGGTTAATTATCATTTTCTCCATGAAAAACAGGGATCTACTGGCGTTGTTTAATCTACTCTTTTAACAAATCCTCTCTAAATTAAAAGGACAATTTAAGATAAAAATTTTAATTTTAAGAGTCAAATAAGGATTTTTAGTTTGAGAAATTCGTGTTACAACAAACTCAATAAATAAATACTTTCATTATCTTGACGATAGCTTATCTGAAACTCACTTAAGATATTATTTTAAAAGTTCCTGATTTTATTATATTTAACACAAATCGTCTTGATAAAAAAAACAGAGGAAATAGTATATTAATTAAAATACATTTTAAACTGTATACGCTCCACAATAATTGCAATAACTGCTATTATTGTCAGCACAATCAATTCAAGACACTAACATTATAATCGAATATATGATGAGACATCAAATCATTTACCAGATACATAAAGATTACTGTTCACCGAGGTGTTCCATATCCTCGATTTCTGACAGCGTAGTGTTCCAGATTTGTTAACCAAAGAGCAATAACATACTTCAATTTATGGATGACAATAATTTAAATTTCACCTCAGCAGAATAGCCAACCCATTTGCCAATTGATGAATAAAGTACCAGCTATTGATTTCTTTGGTGCTAGATGTGGTTCTGAGAACTACATCAGTATTACTTTATCCCTTGTCATCAACTGTATTACTTAACTGTTATCAATCATATCTTGTGATAATGATGGCATTATTAGTTCTGTTAATGAAGAAACCTTCTGTTTAAAATAACAAAGTTACAAGACTTAAAGTCTCAAAAATTTTGTTTCGATGTTTTTATAGATATCAAGTGATAAAAAATGTATGGTATTATTTATTTTGTTTGAAGTCAAATAAATATGTTCTAGTGACTAACAACTGACATTGCTAAAATAGGCAATATCACCTGTATCACTTCTCATACAGGCACAACACATATGGAATTTAAAGCAAAAACTGTGTAAACGTGTTATTGATTCAGAAAGGAAATCAAATTACAGGTACCTATAAATAAGTTACTTTATATAAATTGTGTATTATAAAAAGTCTGTAGTGACCTACTCTTCACTTACTCTTTTAACCCAAAATGTTTAGAAATGTTCCTTTATGTTAAAAATTAAGTTATTCATGTGTATATTATTTTTTTTTATAACAAGAGCAAATTCGTGATCAAGATCAAGCTTGAGATAACTTCAACAACATGGTAATTCAATTTCAGGGATAGAAAGCCAATTATCATTGGTTCCATAAAATCTTGTTCTTTTTGAAACCAATACAGGAATAAGCATATCGCTTATGAGAGAATCGATCATTAGCCGAGTTGCAAAAGCGTTAAAAATATGAACGATAATTTTTTTATTACCTTGATATATTTAATACCAACTTTCAGGCACGTAAATAAGTTTAATCAACGTTACACAATTTGTATATAGAATGACTATCTGGCCTAAATTGGTGATTTTCAGTAATGTTATCTAGTTGTCTGACGGCAATATAGCCATTACTCGATGTGCTTGACAGCTGGATAATAGTGTGTCAAACTAAAAAAAAAATGGCCTGAGAACAATTTACCGATTGATACTTTTAGCCCTCTTAATTTTTAGCCCATCTAATTTTAACCTCCACCGAAGCTAGGATTAAATTATAAATATACATATATATATATATATATATATATATATATATATATATATATATATATATTGGCTCCAAATTGGCTCTTTACTCTTGTAATATTTAGTATTCAATTTATTCGACAATATCAACCATGTTTATAAATTAATTGGAATAACTTTACAAACTTATTAGACTGTCAGTTTGTACTCGTATTCATTTTCTCTAACCGTTGGTTTAAAATCATTATTATGTGCTCAAAATCATAATCTCACTTGCCTAATAAGTGTGATGGTTAGGAAAATTACTGTTTTATTTGGGAACTCCTACACTACCCTACCCAAGAAGGCACAACCTGATCTTTTTTAGGATTTAAGTAATCTTAGCCTCCATCAGATCAAAAGATTTCTGGGCTAAAGAACTACTAGTAGAAAAGAGTTAGTTACATGATACTAGAAATTTATTAACCTTGATTAGCATAAAAATAGTTTCTATAGAATTACGTTTGAAAAATCGTAAAATAAGAACAAAACTGTATCTATAATGAGATCTGGACAGTTCAGTAAAGCTATAAACCAGACATTTCAACTACATTTAGTAGGCTATGTTTTATGTTTGGCGCGAGATTCTATTAAAGTTTGTTTTGTCTGATTCCAAGAGTTTTGTCAGATCCTTTGCAAAAACTACTTCTCATTTACTTGTTTCTTTTGAATTTGTAATGTAATAATTTATTTTATAGGATTAGATCTAGAGGTCGAAATAATACCCATCTACTTGTAAAAAACAACTCTGACAACAAAGTAACAGAATATCTGAATATCTGGTAATTCATTCACAAAAGTGAGCAACAGTGTATTAATTTGATTATTTAAAAGTATTGTGAGTTACATTATAGGCCTATTTAAAAATAAATATTTATCGAAGATGAACTAATATCAAATCCTAATCTTATCAATAGTCATAATTTCCTTCCAATGGTCTAGAGAGCTAAAGAATCGATTTAGGGTTTCTCGCCAACTCCATACCTTGATGGATAGTAAACTGACGAATTGCTAAAGACCCATTCCAGTCATGCTTCATAAACACCGATCAGTAGCTCCTTTTTTCTGAATTTAGATTGATATAGATTAGATATAATTCCAAAAAAAGATATCTTTATCAATAAAGAATTAACTAAAGAATTTATAGAAATGATTGATTCCATTAGAAAACGAAATGAAGTTAAATGAATATTAAAAGAACTAATCAAAAAACAGTTCTTAAAAATTGTTGAGAGGTGAGAGAGGGAGAGAGAGAGAGAGAGAGAGAGAGAGAGAGAGAGAGAGAGAGAGAGGAGAGAGAGAGAGAGAGAGAGAGAGAGAGAGAGAGCTACATTTATCCAAGTTTCTTCCCTCCAGAAGAGTTCAGGCAATCCACTAATCAAAACTAATAGTGAAGTCTGAATGATGACATTGTCACGTGACCAAAATAAGAGGTCCTGATTGGCTGAAATGACATGTTTTGTTTCTGCTGGAGTTACACAGAGACACAAGTTTGCTTTTGCATGGGTTTGTGATTTTGTTCATACAAAATTAATAGGAAATGTTTGGTTTTGCTCAAATTGGAGTTTAAAAGTGGATTCCAATATTAAACATTAGTGGTAGCCACTGTTTACCTGATATTTTTAAATTTTTTGCAATTGTTTGGTTTTGCTTGCGCGCTCCTCATATTACATGTTTCGCAATAAAGTCACTTCTTGTAAGTTATCGATAATCTACAGTACTTCGGATCAGCTCCAAAAAAATGTTGAACCTAGTTCCGTTTGTAACTATAAAATACAAAGCAATGTATACTTTGTATATAGTATCCGAGCCTAATGTGGAGCCCGAGTTAGAACGATTACAACGAATTACTAGTGATTTCAAATTTAAATCAGAGTACAATACGCCTATTGTGCCAGTAGTAGTCTTACGGCATAGTGAGATTTTATTATAACTTAAAACTCTGTCAGCTTTTATCTGAATATTATCTAATCTCTCTCTATTAACACTAAACATACTTTTGAAAACATGAGATGATTCCAAAATTGCACACTACCTAGGTTTTCAAATAGAAGAGCTAAACAAGATCGACATTATTGATTCTTGGCATTGAATAGCAAGGCAGAACTTTATGTATATCACAGGGGCGTAACGACGACGTAGGGGACGAACGGGATCTACCCCCCTCCCAAGAGATCGACTATTTCAAAATGATCGATCGCTTAATTGTCTATTTGGAATCAAAATAACATTTATGTTGGAACTTTGAAATTAATTATATTTAAATATATAAATTCAAACTTTATAACTAATTTAATCTACGAAATACATATCACTCAATTTATATCTCAATTTTAGTTCGAAACGCTAAATATTTCGCCATTACGCAACGATTACGAAAGTGAGGTTAGGTCTTGCTATTTTTGTGGCCTGTACCCGGTACTTTCAGTAGATATAGGGCAGATTCGCGCCTTAATTTAAAAGAGCAGTTTGCCGGTTATGGTAAATTAACGAAACCTGCTTAATTTAATCTTTATTATTAATTCAATATTTTATATAGTGGTTTAGAAAACGACACACACGAGATAATGGCTAAAAGCTCCATACATGACAATTGCCAAATTTTGTGGACTATCCGGTCAAGAATAAAAGTTAAGATGGTAATTTAATAATAACTTTATTTCCATACTATTCTAAAATTACATATTCAATTATAGTACTCTTGCATATATTTTGTTTAGACATCCGGTCTTTTTTTAATCACAAGTTTCCGAGTTATGAATTTTCAAATTTGCAGTTTGGTTGAACAGCACCAAAAAACTATATTTTTCTCATTGTTATCGATATAAAAACTGGAAGTTATTGCTAATAGAATAAAGTAGAAATAAACAAGGTAAATTTTAATATGACTCCTATTAATGTAGGTGTGTTATTTAGTTTTTGGTCAACGTTCAAATTCATATATATATATATATATATATATATATATATATATATATATATGCGTGCGTTTTGATTATGTACTTATAAATGTAATTGAGACATATCTTATAATTTATAGACTGAAAATTTATGGGGCAGTACTACACGAGGGGTTACATTGATCTGTAGTGTATCTATACTACAGATCATTTTAAATACAGCTGGCTCTTAAGTTCTCTATGTTGTTTAAGGTCCCTGAATGCTAATCAGTCATTATTTGTTTAATGTATCATATTTACTTATTTGTCATATCTTATTAAATATATTATAAATGATAAATACAAGTTTAAAAACAGTTTCCTCTTTATAATAAATAAATTTTAGTTACCACTTTCACAAATTTAAAATACTATAGAAAAACGGGATTTTCAATTTGTGCAAGGCTATAAAATAATTTCTGTGTTTCTTAAGTGACTTTGTAAAAAATTAACAATCGCTTTTATTCTAAATACAGAGAAAAAATACAGAGGTGTTGAGGCTTTTATTCCACATCTGCTTCTACCCAACAATGCCTGTCTTTAGACGAACTGAAAATTATTGTATTATATAGTATGTAATCTATTTTCTTAAAAATTGTTCATCTTACAAACATTTAATGTTGGCAGCATTTCTCAGCAGAGGACAAATTTTCTTCTTGACTCTTTAGTTGTCCTCACTTCAGCAATTATTTTAGAGAGGTGAGAAATATATAAATAATTTTAAACCTTGTATCCTTAAACATAATTATATATAGTAATCATCAATTTGATTATCAGTTTTTATTTTGTGTGAAAAAGCTAAGCATTCTATTTATAGGTCTCTAAATAAAGTTTGTATTAACCTTAAAGTCAAAAACCGAATATAGGCTAGGCTATTTGAAAAGCTGAATAATTTTATACTAAGCAATAATTTGTAGCCTAGTAGGTTTTATTAGTAAGGACTTTCACCAACTAGTTTTAATTAACGGTTTGGACTAGACTCCTTCCAAATCATTGTGGTCTCTAGACTAAATTTTGACAGTTTGGTAGGCCTAATACTAGGATAGTTAATTATTCGGGTAGGGTACGATAAGCGGACCCGCTTTTTTATATCGAAGAATGTAATCATCGATACCTAATATTCGCATCTCAAATCCTAGACTATCAATCGATATAAAGCATCTGTAGTCCTCAATAACAATCATATGTTTTAAATTAAAATATGAATTTAATATTTACAGTGATCAAACAAATAAATTATTATAACCAAAATTAGGAAAACTGAAGACGACCATATTTTCTCCTCTCACAGTTACAGTTGTTTCTTTCCCACAAATTTCACATAATGGGTTTTTCGGTAGTACGTGTCCAACATGTTGAAGTCACGAAAAACATGGCTTATCATCTTTCAAAGCAATGTCGTGTAGTTTTCTAAAATTGACTGCCATTTTTAATAATCAAATGTTACTTATATAAAATTAAAATATTACATTAGGAGTATTATTTGAAAGTGTTTATAGCTAAAGGTATAGATTATTTAAGTTAATTGTTCAAAATAATTAATCAGTATCGATTTATTATATCAATGGTTATTATTAAATAATATCGTTTGCCAATTTTTATATAAAAACCGGGTCCGCTTATCGTACCCTACCCAATTATTCTATTTTTTATGGCCTGAATTATCGCACACAAATTTCAAGTATTATGTTACATTTACTTATTTTGTTTATATTTACCTTACATGCATTACCTAAAATGATCTAAAACCATTTTTTAACAATTTAAAATAGCCTAGTATCATAGATTACTTTCATTTCCACAACAAATGGCTGCAGTATAATAAGCTTCCAATACTCGAGAGATCAATAATATCGAATCATCAATTAGCCTAGAATGATTTAAGTGCTGTCAGACATGTTTGTTTATCCTGTTGTAATTGTAACTGCCCAAACTTAGTGTAAAGAAAGTTGCATTATTTTCTGTAGTATAAAATGCATATATTTCTTTGACATACGTACGTATTATAAATATAATAAGTTGAAGATAACCTTAACAAGCACTCACGTGATCTGAGCTTGAATTCGGGTACTATCTTAAGGGATGTTTTTCTTTTTTCACCAGAAGTGTGGGGTGACCACTGAAGTCCACACTGATTGCAAGGGGCATTTCTGATCAAAATTTTCCCAACCCAGATCATCCAACGTAAGAATTAGGACGTGATCCAAGATCAGGGAAAGTACTGATCAGAAATGCCCCTGGCCATCAGTGCAGGCTTCAGTGGCGCCACCCACACTTCTGGCTAAATAAGAAAAACATCCCTCAAGATAGTACCCAAATTCAAGCTCAGATCATGTAAGTGCTTGTAAAGGTTATGTTTAACTTTGGTTGTACTAGTAACATATTTACAATAACTTAATCTTAGCCTACTTATATTGCGTAATAACATTGCATAGTATATATTAATATTACCATTGTTAATGTATGTCTCATTGCTTGCACAAAATGGCCTATACTGTCTCGTCAAATTATTATCAGAACAAATAATTCAGCCCAGCTGTTTCTGAAACAACAGTATCCCTAGTGATGTGACCGGGAATATTCCCAGTGGGAGGGAATTTATGAAAAGGGAATATTGCCAGGAATATCTCTTTAACCCAGGAGGATTCCCAAAAATTGGGAATTTATGCAAATTTTTAGATTTTGAATTAACACTAAGAATCTTAAATCCTAGTTAACTAAGTAAATTCATACATTTTAATCCAAGAATGGTCATTCAATACATTAATTTCCTATATAAACAGTATCCTGGGAATTTATAAAAACTAAATGGATTTCGATTCTAAACCATTATTAAAAATTCAAGCAATTAAAATCCAAGCACTTCAAACAAGTAATTACTCCCAGGATCTCATGTTTAAACATCCTAGTCTAAAATATACAAAAACCGCCTATTTTTATAAA